>NC_053433.1:1490812-2236218 GCF_007990345.1 Gossypium hirsutum
CCCTCTTCAATAATTTCCCGCACAAAATGGAATCGTACGTCGATATGTTTTGTACGTGCATGATAGACTTGATTCTTTGCTAAATGAATAGCACTTTGACTATCACAATACACGTTAATATGCTCCTGAACCAACCCCAAGGTTTTAGCCATACCTTGTAACCAAACAGCCTCCTTTACAGCCTCTGTTACAGCCATGTACTCGGCTTCTGTGGTTGACAATGCAACTGTAGACTATAGTGTAGACTTCCAACTTATTGGTCCTCCAGCAAGTGTAAACACATAACCGGTGGTTGATCTTCGCTTGTCCAAATCACCGGCATAGTCAGAATCAACGTACCCAATAACACCTTTACCAAGTGTATTATCCTGCTTGAACAGTAATCCAACATCCACGGTCTTCTGAATATACCGTAGAATCCATTTCACAGCTTGCCAATGTCCTTTTCCAGGATTATGCATATACCTGCTCACTATACTAACTGCCTGTGAAATGTCGGGTCTTGTACACACCATTGCATACATCAAGCTACCCACTGCATTAGAATACGGAACTTGCAACATGTATTCTTGTTCCGTATTCGTCGAAGGAGATAGTTGTGCAGAAAGCTTGAAATGAGAAGCCAACGGGGTACTTACAGGTTTGGTCTGCTCGTTCATACCGAACTGCTGTAGTACTTTCTTCAAATACTGCTTCTGAGACAAGCTAACTCTGCCATGAGCTCTATCTCTACATATTTCCATGCCGAGAATCTTTTTAGCTTCTCCTAGATCTTTCATCTCAAACTCGAGATTGAGTTGAGTCTTCAATCTTTCAATCTCAACTTTGCTCTTAGATGCTATTAGCATATCATCAACATATAAGAGCAAGTATATGAAAGTTCCTTCTTGTAGCTTCTGAAAATACACGCAATGATCAAATTTACTTCTTGTGTACCTTTGCCCTTTCATGAACTGATCAAATCGCTTGTACCACTGCCTCGGAGATTGCTTCAATCCATAAAGCGACTTTGTCAATTTGCAAACCCAATTTTCTTTTCCAGCAACCTTGAATCCATCTGGCTGAGTCATATAGATTTCCTCTTCCAAATCACCGTGTAAAAACGCGGTCTTCACATCAAGCTGAACTAGTTCAAGATCATATTGCGCAACCAAGGCTAGCAAAATCCGAATAGACGAATGCTTCACAACTGGAGAAAACACTTCATTGTAGTCTATTCCTTCTTTCTGAGCGTAACCCTTTGCTACCAATCTAGCCTTGTATCGAATTTCATTTTTACCAGGAAATCCTTCCTTCTTTGCATATACCCATTTGCATCCAATTGCCTTCTTTCCCTTGGGCAGTCTCACCAACTCCCAAGTCCTATTTTTATGAAGAGACTGCATTTCTTCATTCATAGCTTGCTTCCACTTTACACCATCAGAGTTACTTATTGCTTCTGTGTAAGTGGAAGGAACATCATCATCTGCAATTGGAAGTGCATAGGCCACCATATCGTCAAAGCGAGCAGGCTTACGAATCTCTCTTCTTGGCCTCCTATATGCAATTGAATCTTGTTGCTGTAGAAGTTCTTGGGTCGAAACTTCTTCATCATTTGTTCTTTCAATATTAGCTGGATCATCATTAACCTTTTCAAACTCCACCTGCTGCAAAGTACTACTGGTTTTGTCATCCTTTTGCGAATCCTCGTTCTTCATCATGGTTGATTCATCAAAAGTTACATCTCTACTGAAAACAATCTTCCTTGTATCAGGACACCAGAGACGGTATCCTTTTACACCACCAGTTATACCCATGAATAATGCTTTCTTTGCTCTTGGGTCTAACTTAGATTCTTTTACATGATAATATGCAGTGGAACCAAAAACATGTAAAGAATCATAATCAGTAGCAGGTTTACCAGTCCACATCTCCATAGGAGTTTTTCCATTTATTGCAGCTGATGGCAATCGGTTAATTAGATGGCACGCATATGTAACTGCCTCAGCCCAAAATTCCTTGCCCAATCCAGCATTGGACAACATACATCGAACTTTCTCCAGTATAGTCCGATTCATGCGTTCTGCCACCCCATTTTGCTGTGGTGTATCCCGAACAGTGAAGTGTCGCACAATGCCCTCATCTTGGCATACTTGTAGAAATGGATCGTTTTTGTACTCAGTACCATTATCTGATCGAAGTCGTTTGACCTTTCGACCTGTCTGAGTCTCCACCATCTTCTTCCACTTCAGAAATGCATTCAAAACTTCATTTTTTCTTTTCATTAGATACACCCATACTTTTCTTGAATAATCATCAAGAAAAGTGACAAAATAGTGCGTACCTCCCAAAGAAGCCACTTTGGTAGGTCCCCACACATCACTGTGAACATAGTCCAGAATTCCTTTCGTATTGTGAATTGCTGAACCAAATTTTACCCTCTTCTGCTTGCCCAGAACATAATGTTCACAGAATTCCATTTTGCAAGAATTTGCACCTTTCAATAAGCCTTGCTTCACCAATGTCTGCAAAGCTTTTTCACCAGCATGTCCCAATCGCATATGCCATAATCTGGTAGCCTCTGAATCTACATCTTTTGTAGAAACTGTTGATGTTGATCCAATAACTGTATTTCCATTTAAAAAATACAAGTTATTTCTTCTTGTGCCTTTCATCACCGTCAGTTGCCCAGCTACTACTTTTAGTAATCCATCTCTCAAAGTGATTGTGAGCCCTTTAGATTCTAGGGCACCTAATGAGATGAGATTTTTCTTCAGGCTAGGTACGTAGCGAACATCTGTCAAGACTTGGATTGAGCCGTCGTGATTCTTCAATTGGACTGTACCCACTCCCATTGTCTTACAAGCACTATCATTGCCCATAAGAACAATTCCACCTTTTAGCTCTTTAAGACTAGAAAACCAGTCCTTATTAGGACACATATGGTAAGTACATCCTGAATCCAAAATCCACTCATCCATTTGACATGCCATTGCCATGCCAACCAAGCTAAAGTCTGACTCCTCATCATGCTCCGCTACACATGCATTAGAAATAGCCTTGCCCTTTTGTAGCTTAGGACAATTCTTTTTCCAATGCCCTTTTTCACGGCAAAAGGCACATTCATCTTTGGCGGGTCTCCCTTTGGACTTTCCCCTTCTACCAGATTTGCTGCTGTGTGAACGACCTCTTATTGTTAAGACTTCTGCTGTTGTATCTCTGTGATCTCTTTTATCTTTCTTTCGAGTCTCAGATCTATACAACGCACTACAGACTGCATCAAATGTGATCGTGTCCTTCCCATGAAGCAATGTGGTGGTAAGATGATCATATTCATCAGGAAGGGAATTCAACAACAATAATGCCTTGTCTTCATCTTCAAATTTCTCATCCAAATTTAGCAAGTCTGCTAAAATTTTATTGAATGAGTTCACATGGTCATTCATCGACATACCGGGTGCATACGTGAATCGATAAAGTTTCTTTTTCATATAAAGCCTATTTTCAAGACTTTTCGTTAGAAACTTTTCTTCCAATGTATCCCACAGCTTCTTCGCTGATGTCTCCCTCATGACGGAGTACTTCTGCTCTTTGGCCAAACATAGGCGGATTGTACCGCACGCCTGTCTATTGATCTTGGCCCACTCCTTGTCATCCATCTTGTCAGGTTTTTCTTCAAGGGCTATATCCAGCTCTTGCTGACATAAGACATCCAGGATCTCACACTGCCACATACCAAAATTATTGGTACCGTCAAATTTCTCTACTTCAAATTTTGCATTTGTCACAGTAGTCCTTGCTGATGACGATGCTGCTGCCATTTTTCTCCTCAATCCCAACTACTGTATACGTGAACCGTACCGTATACGTGAATAGTACCGTATACGTGAATAGTACTGTATACGTGAATAGTGCCGTATACGTGAATAGTACCGTAAACGGTCGTATTCCCCAAGTACGAATCTGGCTCTGATACCAATTGTTGCGCGGAAGCGTGTGAAAGAGTAAAATTATTGTACTAAAAAATCACACTAAGTTCAATTCCCAGGAAAGAGAGGTGGATCACGAGGATCACTTAAGTACCAAGTCTTTCCTAGCCAGAATATCCCTCTATCGTAATTTAATAGCACAATAAATCACTACAATCAAATTCACAAAATATGAACAATAAATAGTAAAGAACACCAGAATTTTAACGAGGTTCGGCAAATCCTGCCTACGTCCTCGGGCACTACCAAATATATTTCACTCCAAAAATACAAGTGAAACTTTACAAATAGGGAGAGAGAACAATTGCCTTAAGTAGAGAATGACAAGTGTGGGATGATGAGAATGAGCAATGGTTGGCCTATTTATAGTTGAGATTCAAGGGCCACCTTGCAAAGTCCCTATTCACTTAGGGACCAAAAATTGCTATTATCCCATGCCCAACACTAAATAAATATTTAGTGCCCATAACTTTGACCTTTCCAAAGTATGGGTAGGTATGGGAAAGGTATGGGCAAGGTATGGGGTATGGGTATATTCTAATATCAGGCTTTGCTCTCGCTTGGCATTCGCGATGTTAGGGTCCTTTGCTTGCATGTTGCCCATCCTTAAGAGGTTTCTTAATTTGCCCTTTCATATACCTATAAAAAAATACATCTTATAATTTTTTTAGGTCTTACAGGAACGACATAATAAAGTACACGAATTAAATTTATAATTTACGTATATTACAATAACTAATAATAAAATTTAACCATGATAACTATCAACCTCATTCAAAAAGATTTCAATTCCAATAACACAAAAATTAAAACAACCATTAACATGGTGGTTATATCCAAAACATCAACACAAAATAAAGAATAAAATATAGGCTTTTGTTACAAAGCAGGAAGAAAGTAGGGAAAAAGGCAAATTAAGCAGTGGTGCCTCGAGACCCATTTGCTTTAGCTTCTCGGCCAGCTGCGGTGGCTGATACATAGTAAGCAACGGTGAAAAGTCCATGAATGAAACATAGAATCCCTCCAATGGAAAAGAGCCGATGGTGGGTTATGCCACATGTTTTCCTCGACTTTGAGTTGTACAGTGTCCCTATGATCAGCATTGTGAATCCAACTGCTAATATTATCCTGTTTTTCATCATCAAAAATGTTTTTTAAGAAAAAATCTGCAAACTTTTGTAAATTGCAAATTTGGGTATCAAGAAGTAAGTGGCTATTCATCATCTATTGAGTGTATTGAACAATGGAGGGGACATAGACAGAATTAGTTATTCATTTAAGTTAGAAAGTTTTTTCAAAATGAATTTGGATAAGAAAAAATTAAGTTTATTTAAAATATTGGATTTTAATTTTAATAGTTAAGATTTGAGTTTGGCCAATTTAGTCCATTTTCAATTCTATAATATGTTTTCCTATTTTACTTATGAAGATTATATTGGATAAAGTTAAGAAAAATATTTTAAGGGATCAAAATTAAATTTATAAATTTTTTAGGAGTTAAAAAATAATTTTACTATTATGCTAATTTATAATTTTTCAAAGGATAATAAAATCAAATTTTTTCATTTACTTTTTAGACCAAGACCATTACTCCTTGCATTCACCCTTGAGTTTATACTATATAAAAATAAATATATAATACTATAATATAAGTGTTAAAAAGATGTTAATTTGTTTATATTCAAAGTTGTAATAAAAAAAATTGCATTGATTTTAAGTCTTTGTTACCAGCGGATTTAAGGTTGGATCACCGAATAACTCGAGAAATTTAATAAAATAAATTACAAAATGTTAAAAAAAACACATTTTCATAATTAAAAAATCAAAATGTGAAGTAAATGAGTTAAATTAATTAATTAAAGATATAAACAAATTTGAAAAAAATAATTAAAATCTATATTTCAAGTTGACTAACTATATAAGATATTCAAACTATAAATCTAACTTAAATTCAACTCAACCTCACCCAATTTATGAACACTAATTCAAGACATGCATACCATGAGAAAATAAGGGAAGCCACAGCTAATTGTTTGTTAGCAGATGCTTCGTCTAAATCTCTCTTTGTCCAAATGCACACACAACCACCAAGTAAGTTCCCAGTAACATGAGCCAGACCAAGTAGTACAGATGCTGCAAGTCCTAGCTTGAAAGCTTGTAAACTTGGGTCTCTACATTCAAAAATCCACGTCCTCAAATGCTTTACCTGTTTTAACCCAAAAAAGAAAAAAAACCATAAACACCATGAAAAAAAATGAATCAATAATTACAATTCTCTTTTCAAACATACCTTGTTTTCAGCTATTTCAGCTTCAATGCCAAGTACTCCAGCTGTAATGTCCAAAGCCATAATCAATAAACAAATCAAAAAACCATAGTTTCTTGCCATGTTTTTACTGTAATAAAATTGCAGATATCTGTCAGTGAATGGCACCCATTATATAAAGGGCTATATATGGTGTATTAATGAAGAGGAGAATAAGAATAAAGTAGGGAACAGGTATGGAGATTAGTAACAAATACGAAAGTGATTAAGCTGCTTGTTTTTGGATTAAAAAGCTTCTTTTTTTTTGCTCATTCATATTTTATTCTTTCTTTTTTGAACTTGCTTTTCTTTGAAATTCATATATTCCTTCCATGGATGACAAGAAAAGTAGAATTTTTTTTTCACAAGAATGATAGAAAAAGCATTGATCGACCCATGAGATGTGTTTTCATTTTGGAATCAAAGGAAAAGATCGTAACAGTGTAACTTTGTGAAGGAAATGATACATACATCATAAACCTTAGCTGGAAGCCTGGAATCAAACTTTCGGAGGGCAATGCCATTTACTTTTTTTTGGTCAAATTCTCTAAATTTCGGGATTTAACATAATTTTGATTCTCTTATTTTGATTTCTTAATATTATTAACTGTTGATATAAGATATAATAAATGAGGAATACAAGAAGGAAATTAAGGTGATGTACCTGTAAAAGTTAAGAGTCAGAACAAAGATAAAATGATAAACTGATTGAGAAAAATGAATATACTCAAAGTCATTATAGGGTGCTATAAGGTCTACCTCCTCTTCATAGTTTTTTAAAGTATTTATAGTAGAGGTACCTTATCCACTAGCAAAATATATTCATATAAGCATTCAATCCCGTTAAATGTGTAATGGATCATCACAGTCACGTATCATGGAATTCTATCAATATGAGGTAGTTAAGCTTAAATAGATTCATTATTATCTTGGGAGTGCATCAACGTTAGTACAACATTCTCCTTTAAGCCCAAGTGGTAGGTCTTTTTTGAAGTGGAACATGTGGTTATGCTTGAGAATTCAATGCAAAATCAATAATATCTTTTGAACTTGCTATGGGTTTTCTTGGCAAAAAAATCTAACATTAACTATTTTCGTTAAATAGTTTGTAATGTTTATGGATTGTACGTGAATAACTTGCTTAGCAAGTAAATGTTAGTCTCTTTCTTTTTAGCACATGGATAAGGAACCATGCAAACTCAAAAACCTCGAGAAAGTAATCTACATTAATATATTATATTTAAATACACATGCAAAGAAGCTCGTCATGACTTAACTTTTAAAGCTCTACAAATTGACATACGATAAGAAGTAATTAAGTCATATTTTCACCAAGAGAAGGGTAAGAAAAACCCAAAACAGGAAGCCAATACAGGCTTTTTTTTGTCGTGAAATCTTACGAGCACTTTTTCGTATAATTATTCTATGAATTATTATACATTTTTTATCGTGATTTCAAATTCAAGTATATAATTAAAATTTAAATTTTAATATAAAAATATAATTTAAGGTACTTTTTTAACTATGTCAAATTTCTCATAAAGTCATTGCCAAAATAAAAAAATAAAAAAGAAGAAAAATTCTCATAAAACAAACATATAGAAATCATCTCAAAATGCTTTAGAGCTAGTTTTTTTTTTAATAGGGTTTATTTTTACTTAAAAGCCCATTTGAATTTTCTTTGTAAACAAACAAGATAAAGGCCCAAATCAACTAATACAACGTAAAATTTTCTCTCTAACAGGAAAATTCTGGCCTTATCCATTTTCGAGGGAAAATATATATTACACGTAGGACAAATATTTCGGAAAAGTACAAGTGTTCGATGAGTCTCGATCATGGAAAAAGAACATTTCTCTAGAACCAACTCAAAACTTCAGATATAGATTATTTTCATTTATCGCGATGCTTATATATTGGGAGATAAAAATAAAATCCTGGGAAATTCTCTGTTTTCCAGAAAAAAACCGTAAAAACAGAGTGAACAAAAAATGTCGCTTTATTACAGATGGAAGAATTTCGAGGAAGACGAGGATCGACCCGAAAAGCCTCGCCGGTTTGGGGTCACTGAAATGCGAGGACCCAATCATACTCTCTTGACCCAGAACGTTCTTCAGGTATTGAATTTCAATGGGTTGTTTTTAAATTTCGGAAATTTATGATTGAGCTGAATAAAAATGGTTTCTTTTTTTACCAGGATATATTTGAATCAATGGGTCAATTTGTTGATGGGTTGAAGTTTTCCGGGGGTTCTCACAGTTTAATGCCTAAATCGTTTTTGAAACAAGTGATTGATATGGCTCATCAACATAACGTTTATGTTAGTACTGGTGATTGGGCTGAACATTTGATTCGTAAAGGTCCTTCGGCTTTTAAAGATTTTGTTGAAGTAAGTTGAGTTATACCGAGATTGAAGCTTTTTTATGGTTAAAGTATTTTCCTTTTTTTGATAATGTTGTGATTTAATGTTCTTGAAGGAGTGTAAGCAAATGGGGTTTGATACAATTGAGTTGAATGTGACATCACTTGAAGTTCCTGAAGATACTCTTTTGAGATATGTGAGATTGATTAAAAGTGGTGGCTTAAAAGCTAAGCCTCAGTTTGCTGTCAAGTTTAAAAAGTCTGATATACCTATTGGTGGTGATAGAGCATTTGGAGCTTATGTTCCTCCTGCTCCAAGATCTACTGGTATGGATCTCATTCCTTTTTTACCATTAAAAATTGGTCCCTATAGGTTAGAATGAGGAACACGTGGCACACTACTTGTAATTATTATTTAGTTATTCTATCAGCAACACTAGTTTATAATAGTAGAAATGGATTAAATTTTAATAGAAAGGATTAGTTTGTTCTTTGATATAATGCATAGAGATTAATTTGCCTATATTTTGAGTAAAGGGGACAAAATGCAATTTGACTCTTACTACAGGGGTCTCCATGGTACTTTTACCATTGCTATTGGTTTTTATGATTTTTTTTCCAAATTTTGATGAGGGATTTGCATTTGCTTTGCTTTTATTGAATTAAGTTTCAATGGAGTTGAACCATATAGCTAATCATACTTTTTTCAGTGATTGCCATCTTTTAGACCCTTTATTTTCTTTTGTATGGATGTTCATAGCAATAATGTTCAGTTTTTGTACTGGTTAGAATGAGTGGAACCATTGAAATATGGTTTGGTTGAACCAATGTGGTCTCTGAGCTGTTTTCAAAAACCAACTATCATTGTTGCATTTGCTATAACCTGAATATATTTACAGAACTTGTTGAAGATGTTGACCTATTGATCAGGAGGGCTGAGAGATGTTTAGAAGCTGGTGCAGACATGATTATGATCGATGCAGATGATCTATGCAAACATGCTGATTCAGTACGGGCGGATGTAATTGCAAAGGTTATTGGTCGTCTAGGTCTTGAGAAGACAATGTTTGATGCTTCAAATGCTAGAGCCTCCGAATGGTTTGTCAAGCAATATGGAGCAAAGGTATAATGATTATTCATTAAGTTACCCCATACCAAATTCTGATGTTTCTGATTATATATAACTGACATTCATGACTTGTTACTTTCAGGTGAACCTCTTTGTGGATCACTCTCAAGTAATGGATTTAGAGTGTCTCAGAGGATGCAACCTTGGAAAAAATCACAACTCGGTTCTTGGTTCGTCGTATTTTCTGTTCTGAACTGGTAAAGACTTATAGAGATACAACTTCCCTGCTGTAGTTTATCAAGTAAGCATTGGTATGCCTTATGTTTGTGCTGAGAGAGTGAAGTTTAATCAAGATGAAAACATTATCGACTATTATTGCAATAAATTTGAAGCATTGACAATGATTTTTTGTTTTCGTGTCGGATTCTACTGATTGTGCTTATATCTTCTCATCTTTCAGTTAAGGAAGAATCAAAAGTCCCTTGTAAGTCCAGTTCGAAAGTAGTTTCTTCTGTTATAACCCGGTAGGTTTCCGAGTTCCTTGGCTTACGAATCTCGGACAGTGCCAACACAATCTCCCTCATTGAGGGCCTTTTTCTTGAAACAGGATTTACACAATTATAAGCAAGACCACCCATAAAATTTAGTTGTTGAACATCAAATTTTCCTTCAAGTCTAGGGTCTGCAATCTCTTCCCACCCTTCATTGTCCTCTACGCCAAGAGCCACCTATTCAATGTCAAAGCCCTTCAATAAATGTTCATAATCTATACGTATAATATCAAGTAATCATAACCTAAGCAGGTCTTCAACTTACAAACTCTACGTATTCCATGAGATTCTTTTGTGCATTATTGCCACTCATTAGTTCAAATAGGAGAACCCCGAAACTGTAAACATCACTTTTCTTAGTAAAAATTGATGTAGATATGTATTCTGGGTCTACGTAACCGAAAGTTCCTTTAATATCAGATGAAGAATGCAAAGCACTCTTCTCCTGCCTTGAAATCCCAAAGTCAGCTACCTGCACAGTTGGTCTTATTAAGTCTCATTGATAGGAGAAATGAAGTATCTAGCAGAGAACTGAAAACTTACTCTAGCTTTCATGAAGTGATCCAACAAAATATTCGACGATTTGATGTCTCGGTGCACTACTGGTGGAACAGCCTGTTACGAAAACAGGCTGAGTGAGCAACTACGTATTTAAACTGTAAACCGTAAACCAGATTACAGAATTTACCCCATAATGAAGATATTCCAAACCCCTTGCCACATCTAGAGCTATCTGTACCCTCAGATTCCAGGTCAAAGGCTCATGTTTTTCGTCTGCAGTTCAAACGTGATAATGCATTTTGCATCATGACAAGTACTCTTGAATTTGTTTCTTGGACAAAGTATGCATACATCTTTATGATAGATGATGTTACATGAATGGAAGTTTCAATGGTAAAAATATCATGGTGACTTTTGTACTAACAGATAGATTATAGTATGTTTCTTTTACTCAAAAGAATGAGCAAATTAATTTCTTGATTAAAATGTAAACTGATCATTTTTGTTAAATTTCATCAATTTTTACTGTTAAAAAATTGATGTGATTGATAAAATAATTGAACAAAATGGATGAATGAATTCTTAACAGAAAAATGTGTTTATTTTTTAATTTAAAGTATAAGGATTAATTTATATATCCTTTAATAGAAGGTAGTAGAGTGGAATGCTATTTGTGCTTTTATCAGCTTTGATTATTCTTACTGTATAAATGGGAGGCAAGGCTTCCATTGCTCATATAAACATAAACAAGCATATGCAGTCCTCTTTCAGCACAATACCCCATCAAGTTCACGAGGTTCCTATGGTGTAATCTTCCAAGCAACAGAACCTACAAAGCAACAAAATATTGATGTGTACAAGCTTTCACCTGATTTCCAATAAAACCAATCATTGATTCATAGGACATGGAAATTGAAACCAGAAATTTAGTTACCTCTGTAAGGAATTCCAATGCCCCTTGCTTGGAATCAGTAGCAAGCACTTTAACAGCAACTGTCTGACCAGTTGTTATTTGAGCTTTATAAACAGGACCAAATGCCCCTTCACCTATATTCGTCGTAAAATTCCATGTCGCTTTTTGTAGCTCTCTGCAAAACATCTCGTCCTAAAATAACGTTGACAAAGAAAATAAACGAAAAGAAAGTCTGAAATGCAAAAACTCTTTCATACTTGTAAGAGTATTTTGGTATGCCGCATGCGGATGCCACACGCTTCCTCCGAAGCCCTTCTAACCATTGGGGCATGTTACTCCATTCAGATGTCCTAGGGGAATCTCGACTCTGGTTAGAATCCGACAATACTGTGCTGGAATCCGATCCATTAATACGGATGGGGTGATTGTCAGCCCTTGGACAAACCTTTTCTGTATCATGAGATCGATCGAAACGTTTCTTTCGGTACATAATGTACCATGCAATAGCCATGGCCAAAATAAAACCAACTCCTACTCCAATGGTGGTGCCAAAAACTAATCCCAACTCGAAAGTTTTCATTTCTTAAAATAAAAACTGTTAAAATTTTCACTTAAATTTATTATTTAATAAGAAAAAAAGAAGAAGAAGAAAAACAAAGTTATGTTTTCTTTTTTCAGTTTTTTTTCATACCCACAAGCATGTGCGGATTAGACCAGACTGTCTGGGAAAATTACAACCATCCATATATGGCACAAGTGCACGTGCGTTGGTATTAATTAAATAACGTTAAGATTTTTTTATATAGTAATAAAGCTTCATAATCATTAAAATTAAGGGTGTGACACGTAATTAATTACTTGTTAATCCAGACGATTGCTTTAATGGATTAGTATGTTTGCCTTCAATATGGAGATTTTATGCCTATTTTGGTGGCTGATGAAATCTGGGAAAAAATGGATTACAGGCAATGGAAGGCAATCAAATATACTGGCGTAAGTCGTTTCCTTATTTAGATGATTAGAGTGGTGAAAATATGGAAATAAATGAAACTTTTGCCTAAATTACCTATTAAGTGATGATTAGTTATCGAGGGAAAAAGGTAATAATCAAGAAGTTATTTACTATTATTATGGTAGTGAAACTTGATAAATGTACGTATGAATATGTTTTTGTCGGTAAAAGTATCATAGAGACTTATAATAAAAGTAAATTGCTATGTCATTTTTACTTAAAAAAAAATTACTGATAAGTGTTATATAGAGAACTAGAGATATGATAAAAAAAATACACTAAAAACCACCATAAGCTAAGCTTTCGCGCATGGGATACATGTAAGTGAATTTTATAAGTTTAAATTTGTGAGGTACTTAGGATAACATATGTGTGCTTGTTAGATACAAAGTTCATTCAACATAAGCTACGTGAGAATTTTACTCGATAGTATCACTCAAGTAAGGGCAAATGTTTCAATCGAATGGAGTGAAATAGAGTTAATTAAGTTGACGAGTTATATTTTATCATTTTAATTTAATTTTAAAAAATTAATTGAGTTGAGAAAATTTAATTTGAGTCGAATCAAGTGAAATTATTCAATTAAATTAAAAAAATTTAAACCTATGAAATTAAAAGAAAATTACAGTATCACGAGTTCCATGTTTGAGCATATATATTTAAAAAATATTTTTATTTTTTTTGTATTTTTTGTTGAAACTTGAAAGGGACCAGTTTATTTATTTTTTAAATTGACAAAGACCAAATGGATATTTACATTAATATATTATTTGAGTTATTCAAATTGTAAAATTAAACTCAACTCAAACTCAAAAAACCAAACTACTTATTCGAGTTTGACTTGAAAATATCAAATAACTCAATTGATTAATTCAAAATTTGATAATGAAAATAGTGAAAACAATTTGGTATGTATTTGTCAAAATGAAAATGAAAAATATAAGTAAATAATCAAATTAAAGTATAATTCATTAAAAATGTATTACAATAGTAAAATAAAATGCAATTAAATAAAAAAAAGTTTAAAGGTTATAAAAATAAAAATAAAATACTTCTAAAAGGATTCGAAACGGGATAAATTTAATGCCTAACAAAAAATTTTTTTAAAAATTATTTATTTTTATTATGAATATATTATTAAGTGAATGTCTATTAAGATCAGGATATGTTTTGATGTATTCTAAATTCTAATAGTCATTAAAAGTAGATCTTTTACTTATAAATAAAGACTTTAGAGAATTTGTAAATATTTTGATTGATCAATAAAATACACTCTCACTTTATTCTCCCATTCTCTATGTTCTTTGCTCACTATCTATTTATTTTAGAACAGTTTTCAACTTTTTTTTCATTTTTTGTAAAACATTTTTATTGAAAATAATGACAACATGTTTTCTTTTACCAATTTTCACGTATTTTTATTTTTATTTTATAAAATTCATTTTCAAAATTTTTAACCAAACATGTTTTTGTCTTTATTTTGATGATTTTTATGCAAATAACATACAAGTCCATTAAGTGTTGTGGACATTATATTTTCTTTTCAATATAATTGTGATTTAAATTTTGAATTTCACATCTAAATTTAGCACTTACGGCTGTTTTAGTATTTGTATTTTTTTTAGTTCAATTTGGTCTTTAAACTTGGTAATTAGGTCTATTTTGGTTCATAAACTTAGATTCTGTCTAGATTTGATGATATGACCAATGTTATTAGAACATGACCGGATTAGATAGACCAAAAACTGATTGATATAATAGTTTAAACAAATTAACTTGAAAATTGCTTGGAGTTGGTAAAAATTGAAAACCGAGACAAAAAGCGATAGTAGAACAAGTTTAGTAAATTTTTTATTTTTAGAATTTTATGAAATTTTAATTGATTATTATTAGTCTAATGATTAAACCAATCGAACTAGTTAAATAAAAAATTGATGGTTTGACTTGTTTAACCACTTATCTAATTATTAAAATACTGTGTTTAACACAATCCCATAGTATCATGTCATTAAACTTTTATAATTTTCAAGTTCAGAACTAAAATATACTTAATTGTCAAGTACTACAAGTATCAAAGTACAAATACAAAAGTCAAACTTGATTATGAAATTGAGAAAACAAAAACTATATTGTCCACGACCTCGTCAAACTTAATAGTATGACACGTAATTGAATCATACACAAAGATACACATACAAATTCTTAATACACTAATTTTTATGCTATTTTAGATGTGTTTTCTTTCACAAGAATTTGTTTAATATGAATTTTAAATACTGTTTTCCACGTTTTTTTGTAAGAAGTTGATATCGATGGATAATACTAACCCCTTTCACGTGAAGAACAATATATTGAATGACGTAATCAAAGATGTAATCATTTGGATTAAGAAATCAAGGGATATCTATTGAGAAATGATTCAAATCATGTATTTTGGTGATGTGTGGTCCATATATGTGGGTAAGTTACAACATTCATTAGCCTATAAAATCCATTAGCTTTTTTATTCTAGCTAACACAAATCATATTCCCATCCCCCCATGGAGTGCAATAAGCAAGTGCAGGTAGTAGATGATGAGCAGCAAGTTGTAAGTTGCCACTTGAAATCAGCATCCTTTGATGAGATCCAACAAAGACGATCTGCAAATTATAAGCCTAACATTTGGCAATATGATTTCTTACAATCCCTTCCAAGCATATATGATGTCAGCTTCATTTCACTCCAATCATTCTCTCCCTTTCTATATATATTGTTTTTTTATAATAAAAACTTTGTAATTGCATGTTGGGTCTTTTTCAAAGCACTTTTCTCCCTTCAACTAAATTAACCCCCAAGTACATTTGCAGGGTGTGGAATATAAGTTAAGGGCTGAGAGTTTGAAAGAGAATGTGAAGGACATTTTTGTGGAAGCAAAGGACCAATTAGCCAAATTGGAGCTGATTGACATTATCAGAAAACTAGGCCTTGGGGACCTTTTTGCAGAGGAAACGCATAAAGCTTTACAAACTGTAGTATCTTCCATGAAAAACAACAAAAATGGTGAAGAAGAAGAACTCTATATGACTGCTTTACGCTTCAAGCTCCTTAGGCTGCATGGCTACGACATTTCACAAGGCATGAAATCTAATCATTATCTCTAGATTAAACTATCTTTTTACAGTATATCTAACTCTCATGAACTACACAGATGTATTCAATGCAGTCTCAATAACCAAATGCAGTGACATCAAGGGATTGCTTGAACTCTTTGAAGCTTCGTATCTAGCTTTTGAAGGAGAAACCATTTTGGATGAAGCTAAAGCTTTTTCAATGGAAGCTCTTAGGAATGTTTATCCTACACTGGATTTGAACTTAGCTAAGGAAGTTGCTCATGCTTTGGAACTTCCAATGCATTGGAGAGTACAGTGGTTTGATGTTAAATGGCGCATCACCATGTATGAAACATACAATAAAAACATAGACAAACGCTTTCTTGAATTGGCTAAACTTAACTTTAACACAGTCCAAGCCATACTTCAGAAAGATCTAAGGACCAATAGACATTGGCTAAACATAGGCGATTGGGACATGCTGGTGAAAAAGCTTTGCAGACATTGGCGAAGCAAGGCTTGTTGAAAGGTGCAAATTCTTGCAAAATGGAATTCTGTGAACATTGTGTTCTGGGCAAGCAGAAGAGGGTAAAATTTGGTTCAGCAATTCACAATACGAAAGGAATTCTGGACTATGTTCACAGTGATGTGTGGGGACCTACCAAAGTGGCTTCTTTGGGAGGTATGCACTATTTTGTCACTTTTCTTGATGATTATTCAAGAAAAGTATGGGTGTATCTAATGAAAAGAAAAAATGAAGTTTTGGATGCATTTCTGAAGTGGAAGAAGATGGTGGAGACTCAGACAGGTCGAAAGGTCAAACAACTTCGATCAGATAATGGTACTGAGTACAAAAATGATCCATTTCTACAAGTATGTCAAGA
This sequence comes from Gossypium hirsutum, assembly GCF_007990345.1. Lineage (NCBI taxonomy): Eukaryota > Viridiplantae > Streptophyta > Magnoliopsida > Malvales > Malvaceae > Gossypium > Gossypium hirsutum. The sequence goes on from NC_053433.1 coordinate 1,507,467, forward strand.
TGAGGGCATTGTGCGACACTTCACTGTTCGAGATACACCACAGCAGAATGGGGTGGCAGAACGCATGAATCGGACTATACTGGAGAAAGTTCGATGTATGTTGTCCAATGCTGGATTGGGCAAGGAATTTTGGGCTGAGGCAGTTACATATGCGTGCCATCTAATTAACCGATTGCCATCAGCTGCAATAAATAGAAAAACTCCTATGGAGATGTGGATTGGTAAACCTGCTACTGATTATGATTCTTTACATGTTTTTGGTTCCACTGCATATTATCATGTAAAAGAATCTAAGTTAGACCCAAGAGCAAAGAAAGCATTATTCATGGGTATAACTGGTGGTGTAAAAGGATACCGTCTCTGGTGTCCTGATACAAGGAAGATTGTTTTCAGTAGAGATGTAACTTTTGATGAATCAACCATGATGAAGAACGAGGATTCACAAAAGGATGACAAAACCAGTAGTACTTTGCAGCAGGTGGAGTTTGAAAAGGTTAATGATGATCTAGCTAATATTAAAAGAACAAATGATGAAGAAGTTTCGACCCAAGAACTTCTACAGCAACAAGATTCAATTGCATATAGGAGGCCAAGAAGAGAGATTCGTAAGCCTGCTCGCTTTGATGATATGGTGGCCTATGCACTTCCAATTGCAGATGATGATGTTCCTTCCACTTACACAGAAGCAATAAGTAACTCTGATGGTGTAAAGTGGAAGCAAGCTATGAATGAAGAAATGCAGTCTCTTCATAAAAATAGGACTTGGGAGTTGGTGAGACTGCCCAAGGGAAAGAAGGCAATTGGATGCAAATGGGTATATGCAAAGAAGGAAGGATTTCCTGGTAAAAATGAAATTCGATACAAGGCTAGATTGGTAGCAAAGGGTTACGCTCAGAAAGAAGAAATAGACTACAATGAAGTGTTTTCTCCAGTTGTGAAGCATTCGTCTATTCGAATTTTGCTAGCCTTGGTTGCGCAATACGATCTTGAACTAGTTCAGCTTGATGTGAAGACAGCATTTTTACACGGTGATTTGGAAGAGGAAATCTATATGACTCAGCCTGATGGATTCAATGTTGCTGATAAAGAAAATTGGGTTTGCAAACTGACAAAGTCGCTTTATGGATTGAAACAATCTCCGAGGCAGTGGTACAAGCGATTTGATCAGTTCATGAAAGGGCAAAGGTACACAAGAAGTAAATTTGATCATTGCGTATATTTTCAGAAGCTACAAGAAGGAACTTTCATATACTTGCTCTTATATGTTGATGATATGCTGATAGCATCTAAGAGCAAAGTTGAGATTGAGAGATTGAAGACTCAACTCAATCTCGAGTTTGAGATGAAAGATCTAGGTGAAGCTAAGAAGATTCTTGGCATGGAAATATGTAGAGATAGAGCTCATGGCAGAGTTAGCTTGTCTCAGAAGCAGTATTTGAAGAAAGTACTACAGCAGTTTGGCATGAACGAGCAGACCAAACCTGTAAGTACCCCGTTGGCTTCTCATTTCAAGCTTTCTGCACAACTATCTCCTTCGACGAATACGGAACGAGAATACATGTTGCAAGTTCCGTATTCTAATGCAGTGGGTAGCTTGATGTATGCAATGGTGTGTACAAGACCCGACATTTCACAGGCAGTTAGTATAGTGAGCAGGTATATGCATAATCCTGGAAAAGGACATTGGCAAGCTGTGAAATGGATTCTACGGTATATTCAGAAGACCGTGGATGTTGGATTACTGTTCAAGCAGGATAATACACTTGGTAAAGGTGTTATTGGGTACGTTGATTCTGACTATGCCGGTGATTTGGACAAGCGAAGATCAACCACCGGTTATGTGTTTACACTTGCTGGAGGACCAATAAGTTGGAAGTCTACACTACAGTCTACAGTTGCATTGTCAACCACAGAAGCCGAATACATGGCTGTAACAGAGGCTGTAAATGAGGCTATTTGGTTACAAGGTATGGCTAAAACCTTGGGGTTGGTTCAGGAGCATATTAACGTGTATTGTGATAGTCAAAGTGCTATTCATTTAGCAAAGAATCAAGTCTATCATGCACGTAAAAAACATATCGACGTACGATTCCATTTTGTGCGGGAAATTATTGAAGAGGGGAAAATTTATCTTCAGAAGATCAAGACTGCAGATAATCCCGCAGATATGATGACCAAGGTGGTAACAACAACCAAGTTCGAACATTGTTTGAACTTGATCAATATCCTGCAAGTTTAACAGTTGAAGAAGGCACTATCAAGTATTGTTGTCAAAGGAAGAAAGAATTCTGTGAAGATAAGATTATCCTAATCAAATCTTCAAGGTGGAGATTATTGGATACCTACAATCTTTGACTTTTCAAAGATGAATAGTGGCAGAAAGTTGGCACCGAAAGGCACCGAAAGTAGAAAGTAAGATTGGTTGGCAAGTTGGGTTAAAAGTTGGCATTGGATAATTGCAATTTTGGTCCCTAATTGTATAGGGACATTGCAAGTTGATCCTTAAACCTCAACTATAAATAGGCCTAACCATCTCTTACTTTCTTCATCCCACACTTGCCATTCTCTACTTAAGGCAATTGTTCTCTCTCCCTATTTGTAAACTTTCACTTGTATTTTGGAGTGAAATATATTTGGTAGTGCCCGAGGACGTAGGCAAAATTTGCTGAACCTCGTTAAAATTCTAGTGTTCTTTATTTTTTGTTCTGCATATTTTGCAAGTGTCATTGTAGTGATTTATTGTGCTATTAAATTACGATAGAGGGATATTCTGGCTAGGAAAGATCTGGTATGTAAGCGATCCTCGTGATCCACCTCTCTTTCCTGGGAATTGAACTTAGTGTGATTTTTCAGTACAATAATTTTACTCTTTCACACGCTTACGCGCAACAATAATAATGGAAGCTACCTATGTGCAGGGGACTCAAACCGCCAACCTAAAGCATATTAACTACATTAATCTCTTTGCATTCAGGTGACTTACATAACTATATTACACACTATAGGGTCACCTCTCCCCTGAGTCTTGCTAGTCATATTTCTATATCTTCATCAATCGAGGTACTCTTTTTCCGGTACACAGCTCTTGACAGAGGAGAGAAACAAAATCCCGACATAGGGACAATACTTTAAAGTTGTTGGGGGTTCGACTGTCTACCTATCAGACAACACTTTGAAAACTTGGAGAGAAACAAAATCCCGACATAGGGACAATACTTTAAAGTTGTTGGGGGATCGACTGTCTACCTATCAGACAACACTTTGAAAACTTCTCCTAAAAGAGTTAACCTTTAAACAATATTTATTTCATGTTTGTAAAGCATCTGTTGAAAAAACTGTCTTAAGCTCAGGTGGGATTCAAGCAAAACTCTGGATCTACCCGAGTGCATGAAAACATGCTTTCAAGCTCTATACGATATTACCAATGAAATTGCTTCAGACATACAAGAACTCAATGGTTGGCAAGTCCAAGCACTACTTCATATGAGGAAAGCGGTACTATGTTTACATAAATGAATACCCTTGTTTAATCAATTCAAGTTTTGTATCTTACATTAGATTTTATTTTGCAGTGGATAGGATTTTGTAAAGCACTATTTGTAGAAGCAAAATGGTATAATAAAGGATATAGTCCTTCCCTTGAAGAATATTTAAGCAATGCATTAATTTCATCAGGAGCCATTGTGATTTCCATTCACACAATGCTCTCAGTGGGGAGTACTGATGAAAAAATTATCAATCTATTGGGAAAAGATGAAGATCTTGTTTACAACATCAGCATCATAACACGACTTTACAACGATTTAGGAACTTCAATGGTATTTTTTTTTCTCATGACACCAATTCAATCATGATTTTTTTTAGTGATGCAAAAATTATTGAATGAATTGTAACAGGCGGAGAAAGAGAGAGGGGATGCACCATCATCAATCCATTGTTACATGCGAGAAATGAATGTTTCAGAGAAAGAAGCTGAAGAACATATCAAGAGCATGATCAACAATACATGGAAGAAAATAAATGGGCAATGTTTGAAGAATCAATCACATAATTTGCTCCCATGTTCTTTTGTTAAGGTTACTACTAACGTTGCACGTATGGTGCAATGTCTGTATCAGTTTGGTTTGGTGATGGGTTCGGCGTTCAAGACCAAGAGACTCGAAACCATATCATTTCTCTTTTAATTGAGCCATTCAATTTGGATAATACTGCAAAGGATGAGGAAAATAAGGGAAAGAAGAAAAGTGAAGGCTACTCTAAAGTACAAATTTGAACTTTGTGATGCATGTATGTAGATGCTTCACAAGATTCCACGTGCTACACAACTTGGGTGGAAATTCGAACGTTGTTATTTGTAATAGTTTTTATGTATCAATTATGTTTACTTTACTACTTGAATTTGATGATGATAGGTGGTGGGACGCTTGATGTTGAATGGTGATGATAGGGGCTTTTTTTTATAAAAAATAACCTAAATAATTTAATTAATTATTAAAATGACTCACTTTTTTAATTAAATACAAAAATAATTTGAAATTTATAGTAAAAGTTAGTGGAGTCAAATGATTTGGTGCCACCAACATGCCACGTCAGCAGGAAGTATAAAAAAAATAATTTTTTGGTGAAACTATATAGAATGGCTCTACTTGTATAAATACTAAGGAAATACTGAAATTTCTAAAAATATGGGGAGACTTAAAAAAATTAACCATTTTCTGGTGGAGCCAATTAATATGGCTCCACCAGATTCCCCAGTCTGCGATGTCAGTTTCTTTTTTTTTTTACTTTTTTGATTTTTTTGACTTTTTTTTATGTTTTGTCTTTTATGTTTATTTATGTTTATTTATTTATTATTATTAACTTTTAAAAATTTGAAATATTTATTTGAAATATTTTATTAGTATATATATTTTTCTAAATTTTAATTATATATTTTGAAATTACTTTTTTAAATTTTAAATATTATTTTTTAATAATATTAAATATTTAAATATTTTAAAATCATAATTTAAAATATTATAAAACAAATTAAATAATATTTAAAATATTATAAAACTAATAACAACTTTGAAAGTTTAAAATATTTAAATATTTTATATGATTAAAAAATATATTTTTAAAATTTAACAAAGTAATTTCAAAATATATATTTAAAATTTAGAAAAATATATATATTAATAAAATATTTCAAATATATATTTCAAAATTTTTAAAATTAATAATAATAAATAAATAAACATAAAAGACAAAACATAAAAAAAAGTCAAAAAAGTCAAAAAAGTAAAAAAAGAAAAGAAAGTGACATGGCAGGCAAGGGAATCTCTGGTGCCATATTAATTGGCTCCACCAGAAAATGATTAATTTTTTTTAAGTTCCCCCATATTTTCAGAAATTTCAGTATTTCCTTGATATTTATACAAGTGGAGCCATTCTATATGGCTCCATCAAAAAATTAATTTTTTTATGCTCCCTGCTAACGTGGCATGTTGGTGGTGCCAAATCATTTGGCTCCACCAACTTTTACTGTAGATTTCATGTCATTCTTGTACTTAATTAAAAATGTGGGTCATTTTGATAATTAATTAAATTATTTAGGTTATTTTTATAGAAAAGCCTGATAATAGGTGTTGGACGGTGATGAAGTTATTGAAAAAGAGATAATAGAAGACAAAAATAAAGATATTAAAAAATCCTCATGCTGCAAATAAGCAATAAATATATATTGGACTAATTATAAAGAAATTGTCAAATGTCAAAAAAATATTACATGTAAATCAATCAATGGACTAATGTGCCATATCAACATTTCGTTAATGGATTAATTGATTAATTAAAAAATTATCTTAGTTAGAGTGACAAAATTGAAAATACTTTTTAAAGTGACCAAATAGAACAAATCCTATTTTAGTGTGATCATGGGTATGATTTACCCAAATATAAAAGTTTAATAATGTGACATTTTAAGATTGTGCGACATTATCACTTGAAAATTAATATATATATATAAATTTTTTATAGAATCCAAATTCGGGAACTAATATGAACAAAAAAAATTCAAGGACCAAGATGACAAAAGTTGCCAAATTTAAGAGTTGAGTTGTCAATGTATATTACAAATTTAATTGGTAAAAGTATCATGGAGGCCTTAAGAGTCAGATTGTATTTTTTTCTATTTATTAAAAAAATGAGAAAATTAGTTTATGTATGTTAGATCAAAAAGTAAATTGGTCATTTTTGTTAAAATTCTCATCTATTTATTTGTATTGTTAAAAGCTGGTATGACTGACAGAATAATCAAACAATGACAGGTGGGGAGCCACATGTACCTCATACTGATATTCAAGGATCAATTTCTAATAATATAAATAGATGAAATTTTTAACAGAATGACTAATTTATTCTTTGATCTAACATACATGAACTAATTTACTTATGTTTTAAGTAAAAGGGACAATATGCAATTCAACTTCTAATACAAAAATTTCTATGATACTTTTACCAGAATGTATAGAAGTATAAACCAAATAAGTAAATATTGTAAAAGACCATCTGCGAATATTATAAGGAATAAATTTATAAGTGACAAAAAAAATTATATAGTAAATAGTGTGTAAAAGACCAATTGTGGATTGTTTACAAGACCCCATCCAAAGTAAAGACATGGCCCAAAACATTTTAGGGTTTGGTTTACCCTCAAAGATTCCATTTTTATAGTAGAAAAAGCCCAACAAGCTATTGACTTGTAATTGAAATTGCTCAAGTCAAGCCCTGGTTCGATGCCTAATAAGGGATCATATCGATCCATGAACGAAGAAGAAGAAGCGTACAACCAAAGAACACACAAACCGAGAGAGAGAAAGAGACATTATTATTAGCTTTTTGTTGTTTTGTATAGTACACAAACAAACCATAGTGTGTAAGAGGCAACCCCCCTTTCTTCTTCTATAGCTTCTCCATTCTTCCATCTTTTTTTTCCTTATTATTTCCCTGTTTCAATAAATCGGGGGTTCCTCTTTCTTTTTCTTTTTATTTTTCTGAGAAAGTGAAAGATTTTTGTGCTTTGGAGCGGGAAAAGAACAAAGGGAAGATGTCAAAGAAGAAAGCTTTCAGTGGCAGTACCATGACTTTAAAAGATTTTCACGGCGGTTCTATCCCTAGTGATCTTCCTTTACCTTCTGCCCCTGGCGTGTAAGTTCTCAAGATTTTAAATTACGTTTAATCTGATTCGGTTTTCTCTTCTTTCTTGTTCTTTTTGATGTGTAGTTATCAGGGTATGATCCGAAATGTTAAAATTGAGTCGGGTTTTTTTTGTTAGATCTGAAAACCCTTGGATCTGTTGTGAAACCCTAGTTTTTTTTTTTAAAATTGATATTGAATTTTATGGATACAGGACTGTTAGGCCTACCGATCGTTCAGGTTATGATAGAGCAACATCATGGGGAAACCAGGTTGGCCGACCCGATCATCGTACCCGGCCCAACTCGTCACCTGCAACTAGGCATTTTGATGATAAATCTCCATTTCTTACTTGTTCAGTTCATATTGGTCGTTATTTTGATGAAGATGAAAGGAAGCCGTTGGATGGGGTTTCTGCCCCGCGTAGAACTATTGCCGATGAGAGTTTAGGGGTTCCTGTTAGTCAGATGGAGCTGAAGCCTGAGTCTGCTTATGCAGGGAGGGTTTCGGGTCGGTATGGGTCTGCTTCAGTGTCTTCGTCGATGGGTGGTTCAGGGAATCTGTACTCTAGTCGAGTGTCCGAGGCTGCTGCTGTTGATGTAAATTCTCAGAGTTCTGGGGGGAACCATGTGCAGGCTGTTTCTGGTTGGTATCCTAATGCATGGGCAGCTAGGAAGGAGGCGACAGCGAGTGCTGTCTCGAAGTTGGCTCATGCTAGTGCTATGGAAAAGATTTCCTCAGGTAGATGGCAGTCAAAGCAATCTATTCAATATCAGAAAGATGTCGATGTTAGTAAACATTCTGAAACAGAAACCGGCTTGCACTCCCAGGCTTATGATGTGAATGCTGTGGCTGGGAGGGAACATTCTGATGTGATATCGGCAAGGCAAGTTGAAAGGGGTGTGAATGTCGAACATGGAATTAACGGTGGTAGAAAGGTGTCACCAGACTATGAGAGGAATCCTCGTCCTAACTATTTGGAAGTTAAAGAAAATAGATCAGTAATATATGGTGATGGAATTCAGTCAGCTCGATCAGATGGCAAATTTGGTGGTTCTAAGTTGCAGCCATCACCGTCAGAAGCATCTGAGCGGCCCAAGTTGAAGTTACTTCCTCGCACCAAGCCATTGGATAATCTAGAACCACCTGTTGTTGATGCTAAGCAGGTATTCATGTGATGCCATAGTATTGAAGCTTGCATTTGTTTTGTTCTCTCCTAATTCTGATAATTTTCTTGAAATAGGAGCAGCAGCAGTTGAGCGAATCTGTTCTTACTCATGCTGGAATTGGTAATGATTCATATGGATATGTGAATACTGTGAAACCTGGTTCAGCTGGCAGTGAGAATGGGAACCAGGCAGTGGAGCGTCCTAAGCTGAATTTAAAGCCTCGATCACAGCCTGTTGAACAGTTGGAGGGTAACATTGAGAAAGAAAGGTCAGTATGTATCTAGACTATCTTATAGATGTGAATTCCTGTTATTATATAATTGCGAGCCTTTTTGAAAATTTGAATATGTTAAGTTTGCCTTGTATTATCATCTTTGGTAAGAGTAAATCATTGAGGTTGAGGAACAGAAATGTTGAGATATGGAAATGTCAAATATGATGCATTAGAGAACTGTGAACCATCGAGTCACATTTAATTTCTTATGAAGCAACTAAATATAAAATGAAGGTGAATGGTTTTCTTAATTTGTTTGCCATCTATTGGTCATGTTGCCACGCACAACTAATGTACCATTACTTGTATAATAGTTACATCTTGTGTATCATAACTGGTTACAAATAGAGCTTGCATATAATTATTATTTAATGTTGAAAGGTTTATGAGTATTTATTAGTAAGTGTTACTGATGCAGAAATGTGTTGTTCGGCGGTGCTCGCCCACGAGAACTGGTGAGTGAATCTCACTTCTGTCTGCTTGTTGTATTGTTTCAATGATTTTGGTTTTTAGTCATTAATATCTTTTTTCTTTTTTTTTATGTTAACATAATTTGATTTATTATTATAGCTATACTTATTATTGGTACTTTGATTTTCATAATAACAGCTAAAGTATTGTGTTTTGCTTCTCAGGTTCTGAAGGAGAGAGGGATTGATGACAGCATCCATGAGCCGGACCAACATCCTGATAGGTAGTCATTTCTTTTATTTCATACTTTTCTAGAACATTTTGCCGTCTTTAACTTGTTGGGTTTGTTGTTCACCTATTGGCTATGATTATGCGAAGGGTCGTCAAGCATAATGTTCCGAGGAGTGAAAAAGTAGCAGAGCAAGCAGCTCCTCGTCCCAGTGAAAGAGTTGGGAATCCTCCTGTTGATCAGAGAGCTGGAAGAAAATCTGAGAGAAACCATGGTGTTTACAATGAAAGAGTTGATACGCAGAGGAGGAACCGGCCTAATGAAAACTGGCGGAATGACAAGGAAATTGAGAGGCAGCAGCGGCAGGAGAGGCAGCCATCACCTGAGACCTGGCGTAAGCCTGCGGAGCAGCCTAAACCAGTCTCTCCTGAAGCTGCTGGTGTTCGCTATGGAAAAGCAGCATCAGCTTTGGAGCTTGCTCAAGCCTTTTCCAAATCATTCTCAGATCAGAAAACAGATGATCGATATGCGGGGCAAAGGGGTCTTCCTGGCCGTCCTCAAATGCCCTTTTCTCGGCTGATGGGTTCAACTCCAAGGCCTCAGATAAATGGTTACTAAATTTTGGGAGGCTATTTTCTTACCGGTGACTGGATTGTGTTACCGGTAATTCCCTAATTGGTTTTAGGATGTCAGTGATTATAGTTGTGCTGTATGACCTCATCATTTCATACAGTTGATCTGTCTTTGTTTTTTTCATTTAAAACAAATTTTCAGAACAATTGGCACACCAAATCAATTGCTATGTCATCTTTATTCGCCTCAAATGATTCCCAGATTTTGCTAGTGTTCCTTCAATACTCAGTTGCCCCACCAAACTGAAATTGCTGCATTTATAATCACTCTTGAAGAACAATCATGCCAATTTTTTCAAACTGTTTTTCCAGGGTGTAAATTTGCAATATATATACAGGTGGTTGGAAGTAGAGTGGATTTCTTCCTAATTCTCTTATATTTCGATTGAGTTAATGATTGGTGGGAGGATTTTAGCTGAATGCTACATCGAAATCTGCAAAATTAAGCTTGTACTAAAAAAAAATGTCTTTTTGCTTTTGATTCCATGCCCTCCTTTCTCACTAGTCAATCCTCTAGCCTCTACTTACAAACCTTGTCTATTATGCTCACTTGTCCATTGTCTAACCAACACCATACCAGCTTCAGCTTCTTCATACAATCAGCTTTTCTACTATTCTTTTCCTTTTGTCTTTCCATCTTTCTTCATGTCCTTTATTCTCCTCGTTTGGCTCAATCCCCCAAAAGTGCACCACCCCCTTTTTGAACACAGCACCTTTCTTTCTTTTTTTTTCTAAGCTCCATAAAGGGTACAAAACCTCTTTTATAGTCTAGTGGGTTTTTTTCATTTTTAAGTTTTGCTTATCTCAACAATGCAACACTGCTCTCTGCTGTGATCCTGAAAGTGGATGTCAATAGTGAAACTGAAAAGGTCTTCATGGTAGACAAGGTATATTGAGTTACTGTTCACCATTCAATCCTTCTATCTTTTCTTGTTTCTTGTAGGGATTCAATGATATTGACTACTCTAGTTTGTACTCAAATGTGTTGAATGTTGATATTATGTATACTCTCTTTTCATGCCTTTATTCTGATTCATACTGGTTTTTGTAATCTATACCTTTCACCAAGGATACTGGTCCCTAACAGGACCACTCTGAAAGCATATTGTTGACAGCAACTTCTCACCATAATTGCCTAAGAATGAAAGATTCTTTCATCCTTCTCTATAAGGTTTAATTACTAGTATTTGATTCATATATACACTTTCATTTCATTTTGTTGAGTAGGTAACCACTTGGCTTTTTGGTGTGAAGTGATGAACTAAACATCATAGTATCATGTCCTATATAATTTATTTTAATTTATTTGTTCATGCAGAGAACTCTTGCATCTTTCCCTGGTAGTTTTAAAAAATTGTTTGGTTATTTGATGGATGAGACCAAGGACCTGAAAGTGTTATTTCATGATTTTGAGGATGAAGCTGGGGGTTTTGAGCTAGTAGCAGCAAGGTTTTGCTATAACAAGAAGTCTCTAGATTGTATCAGCTTCTGGACCTGGTCTGAACTCCTTGTAGCTTTGAAAGAATGCCAAGCTTTGCTTTCTGCTTCTGATTCTTCATTAATACTCGAGAAGATCCTCGACTGTGTTGCAACAAGGCTTGCCTCTCTGGTTGTTGCTAGCCCTTGCACGTGTTCTTCAGAGAACACCAGAATATCTTGGTGGTTTGAGGATCTTCTGGTTTTGAAAATTGATTTGATTGACAAGGTAATAAGAATGTCGATAAGCCGGAACATCGATCATGCTACGATTAGTAAGTTCCTTTTATGTTATCAAAGATCAAGATTCCTTACCGCGACCCCAACTGAGAAGTGCAAAATCATGGAGGTCATGATCAATCTGCTCTCTTTGCTTGATAGGAGCTCCTTTTCTTGCAAGCTCTTATTTGGTATATTTCGAGTCGTTTCAAGCTTGAAAATTAGCTCTCACCACAAATCCATTTTGGAGAATCTTATTGGTTCACAACTTGATAGAGCAACTATAGATTTTCTACTTGTCCCATCCTCACGCAGGAAAGCTTATGTGTATGATGTGAATCTTGTTCTAAGGCTGGTGAAAGCATTTTACATTGAAGGAAGGTGTTTCTTACTCGACTCCCGGTTGAGGAAAGTCGCTAGCTTGGTTGATTCATACCTTGTGGAAGTGGCAGCAGATTCCCACCTGAGCCCTTCAAAATTTGCAGCATTAGTCTTGGTACTCCCTGATGATGCAAGAGTATCCCATGATAGGCTTTTTCAAGCCATAGACATTTATCTTGAGGTACTATTGCTATTAACTTATTAACTGTTCTGCACAAAATTTGGTCATATGCTTAGGATCAATGCTAACCTGGAAACTCGAATTTCTGAACAGGTTCATGGTGGACTATGTGAAGCAAAGAAAATGAAAATCTGCAGTGCACTTAACTATGCAAAGCTCTCAACAGATGCATTGAAACACTTGGCTAGAAACCCGAAATTTCCTTCAAGAATAGCAATACAAGTTTTCATCAACCAACAATCCAAGCTTGAAAACTTATTTGAGGACAAAACACACCTTGTTGACACCTTTAGTAGTTCGGTTTTTGCCGAGGAAAGTATTGACGAGAAGGTGAGTTCTGATCAAGTCCTTGTGTATGCGAAAAGAATCAACCTTCCCAACAAAGCTGAGCACCTTGATGTACAGCTGCAAGGGATGCAACGCACAATAACAGAACTGGAAAAGTACTGTGGGATAATGCAGACTCAAATAGGAAATATTCCAAGAACAAGATTATCAAGCCTTGGTAATAATGCTAGGTTAACATTACATGTTTGTATAGATGAAGGCAATTAATGTAAATGCAAAGATTGTTATTTTTTTGGTGAGAAATTTTTTGTAAAGAATGAACAAACCATGGAGAATGAGAATTGCATAATGAACTAATGATTTAATTTAACTATGAATAAGAGACATGGAAGGATGTATAAATTATGTGCCACTGCGAAGAAATTGTTTATTTCAACCTTGGCTTGTGTGAGCCATAAATTATGGGGTTGGACCAGCATTACTGTAAAGGCACTGCTGACATTCGATTATATAATAGATACAATCCCCAAAAACTCTGATTTTACTGATATTTTTTGGTAAAAATACACAACAGTCCCTGTACTATATCTCAGATTATATTTTGGTCGCTTTATTAAAAAATGAGTAAACTGGTCCTTTTACGCAAGATGAAGGAGCAAAATTTTCCATTTGTGCCGTTAAAAGCTTATTTTGGTGTTTTATGTATAAGGCATAATAACAATTTTAATCCTTAACCTTTACATTTTTATTCATTTTGGCCCCACTCTTTTATTTGGTGTTTAAAGGAGAGATTATTTTGCTACTTTATCTAATGTATAGGATTAATTTGCAATATGAGGTATAGTACAGGGACTACTGTACACTTTTACCAATCCAGTGTACCAAATGGTGGAAATGGAATGCTGTGCTGTGACATTAATGAAAGCCATGTTGGATATGATGTAATTATAGGTCAAATTCAGATTTTGGTCCCTCCATCTTTACTTTTATAATATCATGCCCTTTCAAGTAATTTTGGCTTTTGGCTCGATTCTTCAAGAAGCAAGGCACCTTCTTTTCTATAGAAAAGTCCTTGGACTGCAACATTATTGCTTCATCTCTCTGCAGGAGATCTAACCATAAAATCGAAAACAAAGGACCCAAAGAGAAAAACAATGATCAGAGGCCGAGATTCTAAATAAAACAGCAGAGATGTTGGAGAAGATAGGATTGAGAGGGACTCATTGGGTGATTGATGCTTCACATTGCCCAGGATGTTCTTCTCAGTTCACTTTCATCAATCGCAAGGTTTCGAGCTTTAATCCCTTCATCATTTCACTATTCTTGTCTCTTTTTTTTCTCTCTAATTCAATACCCATATATCAAAATTTGTGATTTTTATTTTCCAATTATGTGGGTCGGTTTCCAATTTTAGTATTTTAGTTTACTTCAAGAATTTCTGGGTTTGTATTGGATAATTGGATATGAGCTTCTACTTATAGTTAAATTTCAACTTTGAGTTTCATTAGTATCCTACTTTAGTAAAGCAAGATGTATAATTTATTTTGTGATGATTTTACTTGTTATTGATTGTCTTTTTATTATGAATTATCAGCACCACTGCCGAAAATGTGAGGGCATTTTCTGCAATAGTTGCACTCAACGCAGAATGGTTTTACGTGGACATGGTGATTCACCTGTGCGTGTTTGTGAACCTTGTAAAAACCTAGAAGAGGCTGCTCGATTTGAGTCCCGACATGGATACAAAAGTAGAGCTGGGAGAGGTATAATTTTTGTTTTGGTTATTACATAAAATCCCCTCATTTTCACTGTGTAGTGCATTTAGTCATTGATACTACTGTCTCACTCCGTTATCACTGTTTTTTACCTCATGGTTTGCTTGTTTGTTTGCTCACGAGGATTTATCTTCAATATCAAAAGGGTTGAATTGTTTTGCACAGGTCGTTTGAAACCAGCTGTGAATGATGAGGATGGTGCTTTCAACCAGATTTTAGGGGGTGACATAAAGGAATCGTCGTCATCAGGAGTAGCTTTAAACAATGACACAACTCCTAGTGTTCAAGGGGCTACATGTTTCAATGTTCAAGAAGTTGTTGGTCATGACGGGGGAGGAGAAATGCATAAAAGTCCGTCTGTTGATCGGTGTATGCAGAATGGTATGGCGTTATCCAGTCCAGAGAAATTGCGCCAGCAAGCATTGGATGAAAAAAGGAAGTATAAAGTTCTTAAAGAAGAGGGGAAATCTGAGGAAGCTTTGAGAGCCTTTAAGAGAGGGAAGGAGCTAGAGAGACAGGCTGAGTCTTTGGAGATCCATACAAGAAAGAATGGTAAAAATAGTTTTCCATCCGACAACATGTCTGGGATCCTGAATAAAGAATTTCCGGAGGAATATGGCAGAAAAAACAAGGTTTGTCATCCAGCCAGTAGGGATAAGGATGACCTGGCTGCTGAACTCAGGGAATTGGGATGGTCTGATATGGATTTACGTGATGATGATAAAAAGTACACAAATTTGAGTTTGGATGGTGAATTATCTTCTCTTCTTGGAGAAATTCCGGAGAAGATTAATGGTCATGGCATTGACAAGACTGAGGTTGTTGCCTTTAAGAAAAAGGCTCTTATGTTGAAGCGTGAAGGGAAGCTTGCAGAAGCGAAAGAAGAACTGAAGAGAGCCAAAATTTTAGAGAAGCAACTTGAAGGACAAGAACTATTGGCTGGCGCTGAAGATTCCGATGATGAGGCATCTGCAATAATCCGTAGTATGGACAATGATAAACAAGATGAAATTTTAATGCAGTATGAACATACGCAAAGCCTTGACTTTGATTACCTTATGGAAACTGCTGATGATCTTGGTATTGATAGTAATTTTGAAGTAACTGATCAGGATATGGAGGATCCGGAAATAGATGCTACTCTGAAATCATTAGGTTGGACTGAGGATTCTAGTCCTATCGAAGATGTTACAACACAGTCTGCTCCTGTTAAAAGGGAGGCACTACTAAATGAAATTATTTCGCTAAAGAGAGAGGCTCTTAGTCAAAAGCGGGCAGGTAATGTTGCAGAGGCAATGGCTCAGTTAAAGAAGGCTAAGTTACTTGAGAAGGACCTTGAAAGTTTCGATTCTCAGCCAGAGAATTTGACAGTTGACCAAAATATCACAGCTCCTCACACTGTTGATATATCAAAGAAGTTGGTTACATTTGTTGATAAAAATGTTAACGCTATGAAGGGTGTGGATCTGAAACCAGCATCAAAGAGTAGATTGACGATTCAGAAAGAGCTTCTAAGTTTGAAGAAGGAAGCCCTTGCTTTGAGACGGCAAGGAAGATTGGATGAAGCAGATGAAGAATTGCAGAAGGGCAGGATTTTCGAGCAGCAGCTTGAAGAAATGGAGAATACTTCCAACATGAAGGCTGCACAGGTAACTAGTAAGTGGAAGGATTTGAAACACGAGCATCCTAATGTATCAGACACTCTGCCTGTTGAAGGAGATGTTACGGAACAAGACTTGCATGATCCAACTTACCTTTCGATACTAAGGAACTTAGGTTGGAATGACAGTGATGACGAGCTTTCGAACTCTTCCCTGAAACATTCTGAACAAAATGGTTCTAAGAAAATTATTGAATCTTCTTCTGCTCATGCCACTCCTAAAATCCCGACTAAGGCATCGAGAAGAACTAAAGACGAAATACAACAGGAGCTATTAGGCTTGAAAAGGAAAGCTCTTTTGCTGAGGCGCCAAGGAAATACTGATGAGGCAGAGGAAGTGTTGGAAACAGCAAAAGCACTAGAGGCTGAGATGGCAGAGATGGAGGCACCAAAGAAAGTGGTCGAAACAAAGTTTCCAAAAGCAAAAGGCACTATATCTGCCCATAAAGGTGCTGCAGAAGAAGAAGATGCAGAGAATATTACAGAGAATGATATGACTGATCCAGCTCTACTCTCAATGCTAAAGAATTTGGGTTGGAAGGATGAAGAAGTTGAACCTATAACTATGCAGGAAGAGTACTCTAAAACTCTTGCCAGTGAGACATTAAATTCTAGCCATCCATCGAGCAGTCAACCCTCTTCGGGAGTTCGAGTTTCACCACCAAGAAATAAAGGGGAAATCCAAAGAGAACTTCTGGGTTTGAAAAGAAAGGCTCTTGCCCTTCGACGAAATGGGAAAGTTGAAGAGGCAGAGGAATTGTTGCAAAGGGAAAAGGTACTAGAAGCCGAAATGGCAGCATTGGAAGCTCCGAAATCTGAGCTTGTGGTTGAGTCATCCAAGGACAGTAAATCTGAGAACTTTGAATCATTTGCTAACCACAAGAGGCTAGGGAATTCAAAAAATGAAGTGATAGTAAAGAAAGAGCCATTTGTAGACAACCAACCGTCGGTAGAAAAATCGGATCCTGCAGGGCTAAACCCTCCATCAAACCAGTCTGCAAACATAATGGAACTTTCGACTGTTGATGACCTGACAAATTCACGGATACCTGCAAAATTGGAAGAGACAGGTCACTTTGAATCCAACTTCTCTTCTCGTGGTAGACCCGATGTTCAATTGGCTTGCCAAGATGTTATAACCAGGAATGAAGATACCACTGGAAAAACTAGAGTGCTTAATGAAGAGAAGTTAAATTTTTCTCAGAACAGCCAAGATTCACGTAGACGAGCAGTTTTGTCTCACAAGAGAAAGGCACTTGCTTTGAAGAGAGATGGAAAACTGGAAGAAGCTCGGGAAGAACTTCGACAGGCAAAGCTGTTGGAGAAGAGTATGGCAGAAGATGACACTCCTCCAAAATTCGGTTCTAATGATGTGTCAGCATCTGCATCCACTGTTTGTTCTGGTGCAGCAATTGAGCAAGGTACACTAGCTTTCGCTCCGAAACCACTTTCTGGTCATGATCGCTTCAAGTTGCAACAGGAATCCCTCAGTCATAAGCGGGAGGCTTTGAAGCTGCGAAGAGAAGGTGGAATGCAAGAAGCAGAAGCCGAGTTTGAATTAGCTAAGTCTCTTGAAGCTCAGTTGGAAGAGTTGGGTGGTCATGCTTCAACCAAGTCATCTAGCAATAGAGCAGAACCAGTAGATGATGTAGTTGTTGAAGATCTTCTCGATCCTCAACTTTTGTCTGCCCTCAAAGCAATTGGATTGGACGATTCTAGTGCTATGGCTCAGGGACTCAAAAGAACAGAGCTTGTAAAACCCAATGTTGCCAAAAGTGAAAATGTTAACCAAGAGAGAATCCAATTAGAAGAGCAGATTAAGGCAGAAAAGGTAAAGGCTGTAAACTTAAAAAGATCAGGCAAACAAGCTGAGGCTTTGGATGCACTTCGGAGGGCGAAAATGCTGGAGAAAAAGCTGAATTCCTTGTCCGCGTGATAACATTCCATTTTCGGTTCAGAAAATCTTCTGTGTCTGGATTGAGGTACATAATATTCGAGGTCACCGTGTGAAATAAAAGTCAAATAATTCAGATGATATATTATCAGCTCACGTGTATGCTAAGTTTTCATCATAGATGGAAAATGTTTATTTATTTGTATTTTGCAGATCATTTGTTACAAAAGAATAAACATGTTGAAGCTTTTCCTAGAGTTCTTTTCAGAACCCTCGCTATATTCATCTTCGCTGTAACATCCCCATTGAGAAAAGGGTAGTTTCACCTTCTACAACAGGAAGTGATCGAACAGTAATGACATTGCATGATCTTTAGTCTTGTGGTTGTGAGAGCCATGTCCATCTCCATGTTGATAAATACAATGTGCAGTCCTCACCAGGTTCAGTATGATTCCAAAAGCAGTCTGGGATAACGGTGATACTGCAACTCAGTGTGTATTTACCTTTTTCCATGCCTCTCTCATTAGAGTCTTAATACCCTAGTGGACCCATGCTTCTAGTTTTGTCAAATATGCCACATTCATCTGAACTGAACTCAACATAAATGAAACTTACTCAAGGCCCAAGTCGATGATCCAAGTAGAAAAATAGTTTCATGTAAGAATACATGGAATGAGTAGCAACAAAAACCTGCCGACAAGACCAATTGAATCGGAAATCGATGGTTTGATCAATTCGATCACCGATTCAGTTTTTAAAGTCATGGTTGAATCCTCATTACACACTTATATGAAGAAGTTATATTGATGGGTTAATATAATATTTGTCCTTAAAATTGGTAATTGAGAAAGGGGAATGAGTTTACAAACACAAGCATTAAACTTAAACTTCACACTAATCAATTTAAAACCCAGACAAATTTGAACCCTGTGTATTGGCCTGATGGTCAAGGTATTCATCGCTCTAGGTGTGACCTAGGTTCAAGTTGTGCTATACGTGTTACGTTAGGGTTGTACCCATCTATTGTAATTCATAAAAAAAAAAGGCACACAAATTTATTACTCAACTAGAAATGTAATTAATATACATACATACATATAAGAGTTCATGTATCAAATATAATATTTTATTTTCTTAAAATACTTTTATTGGTCAAATTTTGTTATTAGACCTTATATTTTGCATAAATTATAGATTTAGTACATATACTTTAATTTGATCAATTTTAGTTCATGTACATTTCAAATTTTAGTCATAACCAAACGGTATTAATAAAGTTATAGAATTAGTCCATGTTATTCAACTAGATCATCATTTTTATTCCCTATATTATTCAAATTTCAAAATTTCAATCTTAATACAAAACAACAATCGTTAAATACATTAACTAGTTTTTTATATGAATAATATATGGAAATAGCAAGGTAACATGGAATTAGAAATGCGATAATTTATTTGTCATATCACATTTTGAAAATAATAGAACTTAACTTAAGGATTAAATCACTTTTTGGGTTTGACTTAGCAACATTTCTCACATTGGGGCTCGAACTTTTTTTTTTCAACTTAGGTCTTAGCTTGGAAATTGTTCCCACATTGGGGTCTAAAATTTTTTTTATTTAACTTAAGTCCAGAACTTGGCAATTGTTCCCATATTTGGGCCAGAACCTTTTTTTTTTAATCTAAGTTAGACTCTGAATTTGGCAGTTGTTCCCACATTAGGGCTTGAACTTTTTTTTTAGTCCAAGTTAGTCCTTAAAAACCCAAGAGTTCTAGCCCCAGTGTAAGAACAATTGTCAAATTCATGTCCTAATATGGAAACAGTTGCCAACTTTAGGTACTAACTTGGAAAAAAAAATCCAAGCCCTAATGTGGAAATAGTTGTCTAGTTCAGAGACTAATTTGAACAAAAAAAGAGTTTAGACCCCAATGTGAGAAAAATTATCAAGTTTAAACTTCAAAAAATGATTTAACCCTAACTTAATGGTTTTAATACGTGCCATTTGGTTAGACTAAAACTTCAAAATTCTAAAAATACAGAAGGTAAATATAAAAACTAAATTCATTATACATAATAGAGGGACTAATAATAGAATTTAAACTACTTTTATCAAACATACTAAAACTACTAATAATAGAAATTGTTCCCGATATACAGTTTTACTATGTAACTAGTGCCGCTAATTATCTTATTGGGCTTCATGAATGTTCCAAAAATCTTGGTATGGACTGCATTAACCCTTGGAACTTTTACCACTTATTATTATTATTATTTTATGTGGTCGTCTCACGTTGTCCCTTTGCATGGGGAACATTTATAATATTTCTAAATTCATTCCTTATCTTTTTGAAATTCACGTAAGAAGAAACTTAGTGCAAAGGCAAACACAACCCCCAACACTAAAAACTACAAATACATGAATCAGTTCACTAATTTTAAATTACCCATACATTTCAAAATATTTTAATCCAGCTTCTAAATTATCAATTGTATGAGTTTTAGTTTAGTTGATATTAACATTATTATTAATAGAATAGAATGTGAGTTCGAGTGTGTTCACTTACATTTATCATCCTATTTAAAGATTAATTGAGAGAGATTATGAATAATTTTAGAGATTATATAATAAAAATCAATTAAATTTTCTGTCAACTTTGTCATTAGCTTCAGCTTAAATACAAGCTTAAATTTAGTATGGAAAATATTTAATTAAATTGTAAATATATGTGTACATGTAGCATTTGTCGGGATATTTCGTGTTAAAAAAGAAATAGTTTTCCTAAAATTTTAGTAACATTGTCTAATTTTTAACACATATACGCTAGATATAAATGTGTTTACAATTTAATTTACGTGTTTTAAAAATATTCCACGTCAAATCTAAATTGATATTTAATCACTAAGTAATGTGATGCTTGATTGATGTAATATTAATACTTACAAAATTTAGCTTTGGAATTGGTGTCCTCACAACCACATAGATGATTAATAATTAACCACAGTAATCTACTACATACATTGAACATTACTAAGTACATTAATACAAATATATTTACAACTTAACCTAAGTATCATGTCATATCTAAATTGGTATATAACCACTAAACTAGTAGCTAATTCCTAATTAATGCAATGTCATATTAGGTTGGTGGGGTATCTTAATTAATGCAATATTAATATTTGGAAGACATTTGGAATTTGTGTCCTTCATCACCACATAAAAGATAAATTAGTTTTGTCACATTTGCAATATTGATCAAAAGTCATGTATCAAGTACATTGAACATTGAACATTAGTTGCTATCTTTAATGTTGAAAATATAATTAAAGTAGATAAACTGAATTTTAGTAAGTAAATTATGTATTTTTAATTATCAATATATGACAAAAGTTAAGTTTTTAAGATGGATTGTATCACATTAAAGTAATTCATGTAAATGAAGAATAGGGCATGCATATTAATCCTATGATGAGTGATGAGTTTTGTCTTACGAAAGTAGTATATAAAGAGTACTTCATCTTTCTCTCTGCTGAGTCGAGTTTTAGAGCTTTGCCACAATGCATTATTTGATTCATAAATTATAATATTTTAAAGTTTAGTCTAGGGATAGTTTAAAATTTTGAACACGCTCACAAAGTATCCCTTTTATATTCCCTAGTAGTTATTAGTATGTTAGGAATATTTCATAATTTTTTTTAGGTTTTATATATGATTGTATTTTAATTTATTACGTTTTGGTCACTAACGTTATTAATTTGTAACATTTTGGTCAGTGGCGAATCTAGAGGGCGGCTGACATAGGCCCCGGTCCCCCTTAAAATGTAAAATTATTGTAAGGCCCAAATTTTACCCGGGGCCCAATAAAACCAAACCCAAATTAAACCTAGCCCATTACCCAGTTACAAGCCCAAACCCAATTTTGGCCCAACCTAATCCAATTACACTAGCCCAACCCAAACACAAAAAAATAAATAAATAAATAAATAAAACCTTGGCCACCTACTCCACCACCCTTGTTGGCCACCCACCTTGGCCACCTAAACCACCCCAACCACTCCACTTGTTTACAAAAAAATTATTTGTAAAATTTGGCTATAAAATCCATTCAAGACTTTGTTTTTTGGGGTTTTTTTTTGTTTTTTGGAGGGTGTTTTTTTTGTTTGTTGGAGGAGGTTTGTTTTTTTGTTTTTTGGAGGAGGGTTGCTTTTTGTTTTGAAAAGGCTAGTTTTTGGAGATTAATCAAAGATCAAAGCAAAAGAGGTTTCTTTTGTCTATTCTCATCTTAAGTTTTTTGTTTGCTTATTGTTTTCCTTTCAATTTTATTTTGTTTTTTTTATACGAAAGTAAAGATAAAAGTAAGAAGCTTACCCATATTTTCATTACTGAAAAATGTTTTTTTAGGTCCGGCCGCCGTGTACGGTGGCGCCGATGGCGGCCCGTGGGGGTCCATGACCGAAGCAAAGCCAGACCAACGGCCGGATTTAGAAAAGAGGGAGAAAGAGAGTGGAGAGCTTTGTTTTATTTATTTTTTATTTTATCATTTTTACTATTATTTATATTATTATTATTTCTCATGTATATATTATTATTTATATTATTATATTATATATGCCCTCTCCATATTTATTTATATTATTACTATCATTATTGTTACTTCTATTATTTTTTTATTTCTGACTACTATTTATATATATATGTATTATTGTTTGTATTATTATTATTACTATCACCCCTATTGTTATTACTTTACTTTTGTATTCTAATATATTATTAATATTACTCATATTTTCATTATTTTTGCTATTACTATTATTATTGTATATTAATGTATATTTTTATGTATATATATATTTATATATAGTATTGTTTTTTTATTACTTTAATTTAATATTTTTATTATATTTGCTTTTTGTATTTCTATATTATTATTATTATTATTGTTATTATTATTATTTTTATCATTGTTTGTGTTATTTATTTATTTACGTATATATCATTTACTTAAGTTTTTATTTTACTTTTCATTATATTTGATCTGTGATTATTTCGCGTGTTAGCTAATTTTTGTTATTCTCGTCTCTTATTTTATTTTATATTAATGCATCTATTATGCTCATGTATATTATCCCGCTTTTTTATTTTATTTCGATTTACAAATATCACTTTATGATTTCTAATTCTCTAAATCTAATTCAAGTTAAATGAGTATATTCCAAGCCGGTTTATAATTATTCGTTTAAAAATTCTTTAAAACGGAGATGATGTTCGATGTTTAGCAATTCGGGGAATCGTGCCCTATCGTGTTGGGTTGCAATTTCTTGTTTGCCCAAAATAATCGGATGTCTCTTTAGAATTTCGTTCATGTTTTCTAAAAACCTTTTAAAACGAAGGAAATGTTCGACGTTCGGCAATTCGGAGAATCGTACCTTATCGTGCTGGGTTGCAATTTCTCGTTTGTGCAAAATAATCGAATATCCCTTTGAAATTTCATTCACGTTTTCCAAAGCGAGACAATGTTCAACGTTTAGAAATTCGAAGAACCGTGCCCTACCGTGTTGGGTTTCGATTCTCTCGTTGGACTAAATAATTGGGCATCCTTTTGCGGTTTTCAACATGTAAATTTTTGAAGTCAAAATTCATCATGTTTTCGAAGGCTTAAAGGATCATATCCTATTGTGCTGGATGTGATGTTATATTCCTCTTAGGCAAGAGAATTTTGATGACTAACTTGAGTTACTCAAATGTTATCAAAAAGGAATCACATTTTAAAAACATTTTTTAAAGCTTAGACATAAAGACAGTATTTAATCGATTTGGTACCAATTTTGGGCGTAGTGAGGGTGCTAATCCTTCCTCATGCGTAACCGACTCCCGAGCCCGTTTTCTAAAATTTTTGTAGACCAAAATTGTTATTTTAGTAAATCATAAATATTTTATTAAAATAACCAAATTTTGAGGTGATCCGATCACACCAAAACAAAAGATCGGTGGCGACTCCATGCATTTGTTTTTCAAAAGTCGATTACCCCTTTTTTTTTAAAATTTTAAAATTTTTAAATCGAAGAATGGTTTCGACAGCTTGGCGACTCCACTAGGGAAATTTGAGAGTCGAGCCATAAAAATCAATTATTTACTGTCTTTTTGACGAAAACTGAAAATTTACTTTAAAAATTATGTATCTTTTGGTTGCATTTGATTGTGTGATTGTTTTAGTACGGGTCTTGTAAAAAAAACACTGCATTTCATTGCATGACCACTGTGGTCACACCTTCTAAGTGGGAGTAAAAAACTACGCTTTCGTGAGGTTTTCACCTTCGCATGGGATAGTGGATTGCTTTCGGGGTACATCCGTACCTATGATTTCGTGAGATTTTCATCTCCGTATGGTCATAGGGAAATGTATCCCCCTGAACCGAACTCAATCTATATGAGCCTATAATGGGTGAGGATTGAGGAATCTGCTGGTTCGGGTACCTTATCTCTAGAACTAAACCGCATATAATAAACCTTAGGAACCATCCTTGGATGAAGCCGCGTCAAGCCTTAGTACTTACCCGTATATGCGTCATAATTATCGTTTATGTGCTTGCATTCTATCGCTATTATTTGACACTAACCGGTGTTTTGTTTTGTTTTGTCTTTTTTACATAACATTGCATACTAAAGGAGGCGTTAATCTGTATTCAATTACTAAGTTAGAAAATTTGACATGGAGAATGAATTTCTTAGTAAAGTCGAGGATAATGCGGCCGTTTGTGCATGGTCGGAGAGGCTGCAATCAGAGAGAGGGGATAGCTTGGTAGAAGGGTATGTATCGGAGCTGCAAGATTTCACTCGCGTCAATGTAGTACAGAACGAGCTGCAAGAGTTTAGAGACATTTGGGCTAGTTGGAATGAAGGAATCAAGCAATTGTTTTACCAAAATTATGGTGACGTATCCTAACTGCTAGACATTAGAGTGGATAAGAATTTATTCCGAGCCTTGGTGCAGTTTTGGAATTCTACGTACAAGTGTTTCACTTTTGGGGAAGTGGATTTGGTACCTACCATGGAGGAATACACTACTTTGCTCAGGTGTCCCAAAATTCAGGTCCGAAAGACTTATGCTCGGGTTTTTAGTAGTCAGACATTCGTGAAGAAACTGATGAGCATTTCTGGGATGAGCGAGCCTTGGGTCACTAGTCGGATTCAGCAAAAAGGAGATCGTAAATGTATCCCTTAGGAGAATTTGTGAGATTTGATCTTGACACATCCAAATGAAAGAAAGAGGGTTGATATATTTGCCTTAAGCATCTACGGATTAGTGATGTTTCCTAAGGCTTTGAGGCACGTGGACGAGGTGGTCATTGACTTGTTTGATCGCCTTGAAAAGGGAATCACACCGGTGCCGGTAATATTGGCAGAAACGTTCAGATCTTTGAGCTCATGTCGAAAGACAGGCAAGGGGCGATTCATTGGATGTGCACAATTATTGATGGCATGGTTCCACGGGCACTTTTGGAAGGTAGACAAAGTTTCCTATCGAGTATTCTTCGAGGGTTGTTTCCCATTGAAAGAAGAAGCAGCTATACAGAGGAGAGAGGATATCTCAGAGGAGAAATGGATGGACATTCTTCAGAACCTTAAGGAGGGGGATATCGAGTGGAGAGCTTATTGGATGGTTCTTGACGGGATCATGTACCGATGTGGTAACTTCGATTGGGTGCCATTGTTAGGAATTTGGGGAGCTACCGGTATACTCTACTGTTAGCCTTGAGGCAATATAAGTCGAGGCAGTTTGTACCCACGACCTATGGGCTTGCTCAGAGTGAATTCTCATTTAAAGGTGCTCATTATAAGAAGAGAGTTCAGGAGTTATCGGATGCTTGGAAGAAAACTTGTTGGATGAAGAGGTTAGTCGTCGGTTCCATAGTAACGCCTGAGTATAGCGAGTGGTTTAGGAAGAGGATTAATGATAATATTCCTAGGCCAAGCTTAGAGAATGCTCGGCCTATCGGGGAACAATTAGAAATCACCCCATCAGAATTGGAAATTATAAGGTAAGATTTCGAGAAGAAGAGTTCGGAGCTCAGGAAGAAGATTGAACAGTTAGAAGAAGAGAAGATGCATCTAAGTTTAGACGCTAATGTTCAGAGGTCAGAGGCTGAGAAATGGAGAAAAGGAAAAACTAAGGTCGAAGAAAACCTAAACAGCTTGAAGACAGACTACAAGAAGCTGCGCCTATCTATGAGGACTGCAAGTTTAGGTAAGACTTCCGAACAATGGCGCCACAAAATTCGAGAAGAAAAAACCAATACCGATCGGTGGGAAAGAAAATTTCGAGAAGCTCAGGCACGAAACGAAGATTGGGAGAAGAGTCTGTCGAAGAACAGAAACAAGCGAGGTGAACTAAGGGCTAGAGTGGCAGAACTTGAGAAGTCCCTCATCAGTACCGAAACCGCAACACCCCAATAGAGCTGAGGGCAAGCTTGAGCCAGATAGAAGAGATAAAATGAAGGATAGGAGAGTTAAAGGCATCACTGCAGAACTGTGAGATGCGGATCCAGTTTTTTGAGGCAAACGAAGATCGTTGGAAAGAGCAGCTTCACCATGCGCAAGACCAAGTCAGAAACAGATATTACCTTATGGGGGAAGCCATAACCCAAATTCGGGAGGTAGCAGACTACTTGCAAACTTTAGCGATTCAAGCAGACATATTGAACGTGAAGTATGAGTTAGAGTCGGATCGCGGACAAGAGCTGGCCTCATTGCTTAGAAAAATTAGGACTTTAAGTGTTAGAGCGAAATTTTATTTGTAATTCGACTTTACGTAAAAGATTTTATTTTCGAGTGAAATTTTCTAACGGCAATTGAATCAAAATTGATGCCTCATTTACATTCATGCATTTGCATTACATCATATCATTATACATTAAAGACCATAAGAGTTTTCTTATTAATTAATTAAAAATTATTTCAGTAACCTTGAAACTAACGAAAACCAACCAACTACGCACTCCTACGGTACAAGAAAAAAATCAATGGATAAGAGACTCGAGAAATTGGAGCAAATGCAAAAGGACATGCAAGAACAAATGCAGTCACAGATGGAAGAGCAGCTAGCCAGGATTCAGCGAGAGATGAAGGAGCAAATGATGGAGTCCCAGAAAGAAATGATGTCCCAGTTATCCAAATTGCTGTTGGGAGGAATGGATAAGGGAAAGGGCCCCATGGACCAAGTTGAGGAAACCAATGAAGATCTCCAATACCCCCTGGCTTTACTCCGGTGCATATACCGATGAAACTTGAGATTAACTTACAAAAACCATCGGTCAGAATCATGCCCCAGCAAGTTCAGGCCGGAGCTTCAATTCCGATAAACTTCCATGCTGGCTCAGGCTCTAACTTTGTCAACAACCCGAACTATCCGCCCGTTCTCGACTTGGATAAAGCTGCTGAAGAGGAAAAGGTGAGGATGGATTTGCAAAAACAATTGGAAGAACATTGTAGATGGCTCGAGGAAAAATTCAAAGCCATAAAGAGCGCGAATCATCATCAAGGGATTGATGCCAAGGATATGAGTCTGGTCCTAGATTTAGTCCTCCCCCCTAAATTCAAAATGCCTGAATTCGAGAAATACCATGGAACAAGTTGCCCTGAAGCCCACATCACCATGTTTTGCAGGCGAATGACGGGATATGTTAACAATGACCAGCTACTAATCCATTGCTTTCAAGATAGTCTAGTTGAAGCGGCGTCTAAGTGGTATAATCAACTGAGCCGAGCCAAGATTAACTCATGGAAGGACCTGACTCAGGCCTTTATGAAGCAATACAATCATGTGACGGACATGACCCCCGATAGAATCACTCTCCAGAATATGGAAAAAAAGTCAAACGAAAGCTTCAGACAGTATACACAAAGATGGAGAGAGGTGGCCATACAGGTTCAGCTGCCACTTCTAGAAAAGGAGACGAGAATGCTCTTTATCAACACCTTGAAAGCCCCTTTTATCACCCATATGTTAGGAATTGCTACAAAAAGCTTCACCGACATAGTGATGACAGGGGAAATGATTGAGAATGCTGTGAGGAGCGGCAAAATAGAGTTGGGAGAGAGTGCGAGAAAGTCGGCCCCAAGGAAAAGGGATAATGAAGTGAACAACACGAGCACATTCAACAAGGGGCAGTCCAAGTCAATTACCGTGAATCAACCCAAAACGGTGACTACCAATCAACAAAGCTTTGTAAGACAAGAATCCAATTCGAGGAAGAACACAGAAAGGCCACAATTCACCCCTATACCCATGATATATAGGGAGTTGTACCAGAACCTATTCAACGCTCATGTAGTATCCCCTTTCTACCTAGAGCCACTGCAGCCCCCGTAACCCAAATGGTATGACACAAATGCCCAATGTGAATACCACGTGGGAATTACCGGGCACTCAATCGAGAATTGCACTGCGTTCAAGAAAGTAGTCGAAAGACTCATTAAGGTGGGGGTTGTGAAATTTGATGACCCAGCCACGCCCAATGTAGCAGGAAACCGACTCCCCAATTATTCTGACCAAGGAGTGAATGGGATAAGCGAAGACTTGAACAAGAAGACCAAGTATGAGGTGGCAGAAGTCAGGACCCCGTTAAGGCGGGTATGGAAGGAGATGGCCAAGAGATGATTGATTGTGTTGGACTCGAGGGAAGAATCCAAAGAAGAGAGAAACTACTGTGAGTTTCACGATAATGTGGGGCATGAAATCCAAGATTGCGTGGAGTTCAGAGCCCTAGTACAAAACATGATGAACAATAAAGAAATTGAATTCTATGAAGAGACCAAAAACCTAGTAGAGGGAGATATATGTGCATCGGAGGGAGAATCGACGGCACAAAATCGAACGCCTAACTATCCCGTGGTGATCATTTCGAGACCCAAAAATAATGAAGCCGGAGTACAAATGCCACCGAGGGTCATAATCCAAAGACCTACAGTTTTCCCTTACAAAGACAGCAAAAAAGTCCCATGGAATTATGATTGCAGTGTGATGATGCCGGAAAAGGAGAGCCCGGTTGACGCTTCAAGAGGGGACCAAGGCAAGGGTTTCTATACACGTAGCGAGAGGCGTTATGATACGGCGAATGAGGAGGTACATCCCATAAAATGAAAAGCCCAGGTGCTTGAGGAAATGAAGGGAAAAGCAGCCAAACCTATTAATGAGCTAGTTAGTGAAGAGGAGGCCAATGAGTTTTTAAAATTCCTAAAGCATAGCGAATACAGCGTGGTGGAACAGCTACGTAAACAACCAGCCCGTATTTCGGTGTTGCCCTTACTTCTAAGCTCGGAAGTTTATCGTAGCGCGCTAATGAAGGTCTTAAATGAGACATACGTTGCCAATGACATCTCCGTTAACAAGCTGGACCGTTTGGTGAACAACATAAGTGCCGACAATTATATCTTCTTT
This sequence comes from Gossypium hirsutum, assembly GCF_007990345.1. NCBI lineage: Eukaryota > Viridiplantae > Streptophyta > Magnoliopsida > Malvales > Malvaceae > Gossypium > Gossypium hirsutum. The sequence continues at coordinate 1,536,671 of NC_053433.1, forward strand.
AATGACGATGAGATACCACCCGGAGGCATGGGGTCGACTAAAGCTCTGCATATCACCACGCGCTGTAAAGGGTACACGCTGCCAGGCGTACTGATTGACAATGGGTCAACTTTGAACGTCCTGCCTTTGACCACGCTGAATAGATTACCTATAGACAGCTCTCACATGAAGGAGTGCCAGAACATCGTAAAAGCATTTGATGGCACAGAGAGAAAAGTGATGGGCAGAATCGAGGTGCCTCTTCAGATTGGGCCAAACACATGTGAGGTGGATTTCCTCATAATGGACATCAAGCCCTCATACAATTACTTGTTGGGAAGGCTCTGGATACATTCGGCTGGGGCAGTACCTTCCTCGTTGCATCAGAAATTGAAGCTAGTATTGGAAGGGAGATTGATAACGATCAAGGCTGAGGAGGATATTATTGCAACTGTGAGCAATAATGCACCCTATTTGGAGACAGATGACGAAGCAATCGAATGCTCATTTTGATCTTTGGAATTTGTTAATGCGATGTTCATAGGGAAGCGAAATTCTGGTGCCAAAATTGTCCAAAACCACGAGGATGAGCCTCCAGTTGATAATTAGAAGAGGGGCCCTACCCGGAAGGGGACTTGGGAGACATCTACAAGGAAAGGTTGAAACGCCAATACCAAAAGACAAGAGAGACCGCTTAGGTTTAGGATTTAAGCCGAATACGAAACAGAGGAAAAGGGAGCTGGAAAAGAAGCAAGAAATAAGAAAAGCTCGATTAACGGGGGAGGAAATCAAGTGGGAACCAATGACATTCCCCCATATATCGAAAACATTTGTGTCCAGAGGAATCATTCATCCCGAGAGAGACACACCAATTACGAGAGCTATAGCAGAAAGGCTGAAAAGCTTGGACATCAACGTCATATGCGAAGAGGAGACTGGAAGAGAGAATTTGTCGGGCATTTACCTCTGCACGCCTGGAAGTGTTCTGGACAACTAGATTGCGGAAGAGATTCCTGTAGTTTTTAGAACGGATTCAGAGTAATGTCCAAAACACACTTATTGCTCTAGGCCTAGGAGTAATAAGAATCTTTTGTGAAATAGGCCGATGTTTAAAAACGACATTTCAGTAAAATGCACGGTTATTATCATTTTTGGGCAAATGTTATCTCGTCATTTAAATTCCATTCATAACCATACAAATGATTACTTTCGAATTCTTTTATTCTTGAAACATTCTTTTAAATATTCTTTCATTCGTCATTCATAATCATATCACACAAATAAATGTTTCGATTCTTTTGATTCTTTGTATCTGCCTTCGTCCTCATAACAGGTCCCCAGATATTAATGATACGAGTGACACTGCTAGCGACTCAGAATTTCCTTTCGAGTAAGATGTGTGTATGGATGATTCTCAGGATTTTGAAGAGGACCAAAGCTGTAACCTATCTCCTGATTTGTTGAGGATGGTAGAAGAATACAAGAAACAAATCATACCTCACAAAGAATCAGTCGAAATTGTGAGTTTAAGAGAAGGACAAGAGGTGAAGATCGGAACATGTATCACCGCGGAGATGAAGCGAGACCTCATTGAATTACTTCAAGAATTCAAAGATGTCTTCGCATGGTCATACCAAGAGATGCCTGGGTTGGACACTGACATCGTGGTGCACCGACTCCCCATAAAAAAGAGTGTAAGCCTGTTCAGCAAAAACTCCGAAAAATGAGGCCCGACGTCTTGCTAAAAATAAAGGAAGAAGTTCGAAAGTAGTTCGATGCTGGATTCCTGAAGGTGGTAAAATACTCAGATTGGGTAGCCAATCTGACTGAGAAATGTGACCCTGTCTTTCGACTCCTCAAGAAACATAACCAGGTGAATGGAATGAAAAATGCCAAAGGGCTTTCGACAAGGTCAAACAGTATTTATCCAACGCCTCGATGCTGATGCCACCTAACCCCGATAAGCCGTTGATACTATATTTGGCAGTATTCGAGAACTCCATGGGATGTGTATTGGGTCAGCATGACGAGTCGGGAAGGAAAGAAAAAGCTATTTACTATCTCAGTAAAAAGTTCATGGAATGTGAGGTGAGGTACCCGTTGATAGAGAAGTTGTGTTGTGCCCTAATTTGGACAACCCGAAGACTGAGGCAGTATATGTTATATCACACCACTTGGCTTATCTCAAAATTGGACCCCTTAAAGTACATGATAGAGTCAACAGCTTTGAATAGAAGGATGGCCCAATGGCAGATTCTACTTTATGAATTCAACATAGTCTATGTGAACCAGAAAGTAGTAAAAGGAAGTGCAATAGCAGATTTTCTGGCCAGTAGAGCCTTGGAAGACTACGAGCCTTTGAACTTTGACTTCCCGAATGAAGACCTAATGTGTGTTGTTACCACTGAAGAAGGTGCCCTAGAAGAACTTCCTTGGAAATTGAACTTCGATGGGGCGTCAAATGCTGTGGGCAATGGAATCGAGGCCGTCTTGGTATCCCCAAATGGAGATCATTATCCATTCACTAGTAAATTGGATTTTGATTGTACGAATAACATGACAGAATACGAGGCATGCATCATGAGAGTCCGTGCAGCTATAGAACGTAAGATTAAAGTGCTAGAGGTGTATGGAGATTCTGCGCTAGTCATTTATCAACTCAAGGGAGAATGGGAGACTAGAGACCCCAAGTTAATCAATTATCGGAAGCTGGTCCTGGAATTGGTTAAAGAGTTTGATGACATTACCTTTCACTACCTTCCACGAGACGAAAATCAGATGGCTGATGCTTTGGCTACCTTAGCCTCCATGATCAAGGTGAACAAACAAGAAGATGTCAAACCCATCCGGATGAGCATTTATAAAACTCCAGCCCATTGTTATAATATTGAAGAAGATGAAGAGAGATATGATCACCCTTGGTATCATGATATATTGCAATACATGAAGAATCGTGAATACCCGGACCAGGCAAGCGAGAATGACAAAAGAAAGCTAAGACGATTGGCCATCGACTATGTCTTAGATGGAGATATCCTATACAAAAGAAGAAAGGATCAAGTGCTACTAAGATGTGTAGATGCTGTAGAGGCTAAGAAAATCTTAGAAGAAATCCATGAAGGCGTCTATGGGACACATGCTAATGGCTTTACAATGGCCAGGCAAATTATGAGATTCGGGTACTATTGGTCCACCATGGAAGGAGACTGTGTCAATTACGCTAAGAGATGTCATAAATGTCAAATCTACGGAGACAAAATTCATGTGCCTCAGTCACCGCTGCATGTCATGGTTTCTCCATGGCCATTCTCTATGTGGGGCATGGATGTGATTGGACCAATATCGCCGAAAGCTTCCAATGGGCATCGGTTTATCTTCGCAGTTATCGACTACTTCACCAAATGGGTAGAAGCCGCTTCGTATACTAGTGTGACCAAGTCGGCAGTGAGCAAGTTTCTGAAAAAGGAGATTATATGTCGATATGGAACGCCAGAGAGGATTATATCTGACAATGCATTAAACTTGAACAATAGTACGATAGCGGAAGTCTGCAGTCAATTCAAGATCAGACATCACAACTTGTCACCATATCGCCCAAAGATGAATGGGACAGTTGAAGCGGCCAATAAAAATATTAAGAAAATTGTGGGGAAGATGACCGAAACCTGCAGAGACTGGCATGAGAAGTTTCCATTTGCCCTTTTTGCTTATCGAACGTCAGTTAGAACCTCAACTAGGGCAACCCCTTTCTCTTTGGTCTACAGAATGGAAGCGGTGTTGCGAATCGAAGTCGAGATCCCGTCTCTTCGAGTGTTGTCAGAGTTAAAGTTAGAAGAAGCTGAATGGATCCAGTCTCGATATGATCAATTGAACCTAATTGAGGAAAAGAGGTTAAGAGCTATCTGTCATGGTCAGATGTACCAAAAGCGAATGATGCGGGCTTATGACAAAAAGGTTCGCCCTAGAGAATTCCACGAGGGAGACTTGGTTTTGAAAAAGATCATTCCCATACAGAAGGACTTTCGAGGGAAATGGATACCTAATTGGGAAGGGCGTTACATAGTGAAGAAAGCTTTCTCTGGAGGAGCATTGATTCTAGCCGAGATGGACGGTAGAAACTTGCCCAATCCTGTAAACTCAGATTTGGTCAAGAAGTATTTCACCTGAAGAAATGGTGGCAAGAGTGAAAACTCGCAAAGGGCGCTCTGAATTCACAAAAAAAAAGAAAAAAAAGAGGCAAAGGTGAAAACCCACAAAGGGTACTTTGGAACCAAAAGGGCCTTTGAGTTGAAAACTCGAAAACGGGCAGCACAAATTTTGAATATGGGGCATATGACAGTCTTGTCCTCCCGAAATTAGCAAGACAGAAGAATGTTACACCTTGGAGCATCAACAAAAGACGCGGGATCTCCTGAACACACATTTGGTTCGAATGAGCCTTTGAGAAACTAGAATAGTGAAGCTTGTGCTGCGATATCTGGGGCACATTTTCCTCATTTTATTTTGAGCCTTACCAGATTTGTTGTCCTGTTTAATGTATTCACTTCAAGTTTTGCTCAATAAAATTCCATCTTGTCTATTATGATAATCTCTTTTGAGCATTTTTTTTGAAATCATGATTTTTGGACCTATAACATTCACATAAAAGAGGTTACGCATATTACTCTGGAAAGTTCCTAAACAGTACAAGGACCTAAAGCAGGGCCACTAGGCAGAATTAACCAGACTCAAAAGCGGAAAACATTGGAGAAAGAATAGTCCAAGTTGTGATTATTTCTTTGAATCTTCTATCAAAGATAACGACTAAGCAAGAAGACACGATAGTGCATCGATGAGAACCCGGATGAACTATTAGCAATGATACCTTAAACATTTAAAAAGAAACTACGCTCATGATATTTATACATTCGTGATCATTCATTTAGTTAGGAGCATTTGGCGTATTCGAGTCATGGCATCCTAATCATTAGGCATGAACCCATATGCATTATCCAGGTTAAGTCCTTCAAGGGACAATGAAGATCGATGTGCCTTTATCCCCTAAACAGTAGGGTAACATGCTAAAGCATAGTATATCTGACCTTCCTTGAAACAGATAACAGATTTGGCGTCTCTATAGCGGCGAAAAGCAGATCGAAGATGATTTGGCATCTCTGTAGCGGCGGAGAGCAGATCGAAGATGATTTCGCATCTCTATAGCGGCAGAGAGTAGATCGAAGATAATTTGGCATCTCTGTAGCGGCGGAGAGCAGATCGAAGATGATTTGGCATCTCTGTAGCGGCGGAGAGCAGATCGAAGATAACAGATTTGGCGTCTCTGTAGCGGCAGAGAGTAGATCGAAGATAACAGATTTGGCATCTCTGTAGCGGCGGAGAGCAGATCGAAGGTAACAAGATTTGGCGTCTCTGTAGCGGCGAAAAGCAGATCGAAGATGATTTGGCATCTCTGTAGCGGCGGAGAGCAGATCGAAAATGATTTGGCATCTCTGTAGCGGCGGAGAGCAGATCGAATATAACAGATTTGGTGTCTCTGTAGCGGCAGAGAGCAGATCGAAGATAACAGATTTGGCGTCTCTGTAGCGGCGGAGAACAGATCGAAGATGATTTGGCATCTCTGTAGCGGCGGAGAGCAGATCGAAGGTAACAAGATTTGGCGTCTCTGTAGCGGCGGAGAGCAGATCGAAGATGATTTGGCATCTCTGTAGCGGCGGAGAGCAGATCGAAGATAACAGATTTGGCGTCTCTGTAGCGGCAGAAAGCAGATCGAAGATAACAGATTTGGCGTCTCTATAGCGGCGGAGAGCAGATCGAAGATAACAGATTTGGCGTCTCTGTAGCGGCGGAGAGCAGATCGAAGGTAACAAGATTTGGCTTCTCTATAGCGGCGAAAAGCAGATCGAAGATGATTTGGCATCTCTGTAGCGGCGGAGAGCAGATCGAAGATGATTTGGCATCTCTGTAGCGGTGGAGAGCAGATCGAAGATAACAGATTTGGAGTCTCTGAAGCGGTGGAGAGCAGATCGAAGATAACAGATTTGGCATCTCTGTAGCGACGGAGAGCAGATCGAAGGTAACAAGATTTGGCGTCTCTGTAGTGGCGGAGAGCAGATCGAAGATAATAGATTTGGCATCTCTGTAGCGGCGGAGAGCAGATCGAAGGTAACAAAATTTGGCGTCTCTGTAACGGCGGAGAGCAGATCAAAGATAACAGATTTGGCGTCTCCGTAGCGGCGGAGAGCAGATCGAAGATAACAGATTTGGCGTCTCTGTAGCGGCAGAGAGCAGATCGAAAATAACAGATCGGTGTTCCTGAGTTTTCAAGAAGCAAGTGAAGATAGCAAATTTGACACTTCTGAAGAAATCAGAATACCTTTAGGGAAGATGAGGAGCAAGATTTTGAGGGCAAATTTGGTCCTTTTTATAGTCTTTGCTCCATTCTCGTTACACGACAATGAGCAAAGAAGGGCAGCTGTAAGGCCCAAATTTTTCCCGGGGCCCAATAAAACCAAACCCAAATTAAACCTAGCCCATTACCGAGTTACAAGCCCAAACCCAATTTTGGCCCAACCTAATCCCATTACACTAGCCCAACCCAAACACACAAAATAAATAAATAAATAACCTTGGCCACCTACCCCACCACCCTTGTTGGCCACCCACCTTGGCCACCTAAACCACCTCAACCACTCCACTTGTTTACAAAAAATTTATTTGTAAAATTTGGCTATAAAAGCCATTCAATACTTTGTTTTTGGGGGTTTTTTTTTGTTTATTGGAGGGTGTTTTTTTTTGTTTTTTGGAGGAGGTTTGTTTTTTTGTTTTTTGGAGGAGGGTTGTTTTTTGTTTTGGAAAGGCTAGTTTTTGGAGATTAATCAAAGATCAAAGCAAATGAGGTTTCTTTTGTCTATTCTCATCTTAAGTTCTTTGTTTGTTTATTGTTTTCCTTTCAATTTTATTTTGTTTTTTTTATACGAAAGTAAAGATAAAAGTAAGAAGCTTACCCATATTTTCATTACCGAAAAAGGTTTTTTTTTTTAGGTCCGGCCGCCGTGTACGGTGGCGCCGATGGCGGCCCGTGGGGGTCCATGACCGAAGCAAAGCCGGACTAACGGCCGGATTTAGAAAAGAGGGAGAAAGAGAGTGGAGAGCTTTGTTTTATTTTTTTATTTTTACTATTATTTATATTATTATTATTATTATTATTTCTCATGTATATATTGTTATTTATATTATTATATTATATATGCCCTCTCCATATTTATTTATATTATTATTATCATTATTGTTACTTCTGTTATTTTTTATTTCTGACTACTATTTTTATATATATATATTATTGTTTGTATTATTCTTATTATTACTATCACCCCTATTGTTATTACTTTACTTTTGTATTCTAATATATTATTAATATTACTCATATTTTCATTATTTTTGCTATTACTATTATTATATATTAATGTATATTTTTGTGACAGCCCTAAATTGACCCTAGTCGAAAAGTGGTTTCGGGACCACGAAACCGAGTTTTATAAATAATTAAAGGTTATATTCTGTGTTTATGATGTGCGTAAATGCTTGTGTGATAGTTCCATACTTTAATTTGGTCAGTGTATGTGAAATTTATTAGTAGGGACTTATGTGAGACAATTTAGAAATATGCTAGGCAAGTGTTAAAGAGGCCTATTAATATATGTGGGAAAGTGCTTGTCCTTGCATGTCAAATTAGCCAAATTAAAGCATAGTGGCCGGCCATGCTATGGGTGGAAACATGTCACAAACATGTTATGTTAGTGATGTATGTTAGGAAAAATAAAATAAGGAGCATGGTAATAAAATAAGGAAAGGGAATATGATGAAAATAAAGAAAAAAAAGTGTCCATCCTTTTTCATTTCTTTTGGCCGAAAGTTCTAAGGAAGAAGGAAGGAGCTCTTGCTTCATGTTTGGCTTGGAAGAGGATTAGGAGGAGGTTTGGCCATACTTGTGTCTAGGATAAGGTATGTTTGATGTTGTGCCATGAGACTCATGCATGTTTTTAGTTGTTAGCTTGAGTTCTAACTAGCCCATGGTTCAAATCTCTGCTATGTCATGGGGATGATATTCGGCTAAGGTGGATTGGTGTTGATGTCATTTCCATGCTAAAAGTGAAGCTTTGTAATGATGCATGTGATGGTGGATTGATGACTCTTGAATCTTCTTTTTAGCATTTTTGAGTGAGACATTAAGTTCTTTGTTTAACCATGATCAAAATTGAAATGGTAGGGTGTTGTGATGCATTCGGCCATGGTAGGAAGTAGAAGAGAAATGTGGTTGTTGTTCATGTTATTTAGATGAGAAATGGTAGTAAGGTGAAGTGCAAATGTTAGTGTTTGATTTACTAGTGTGTATATGTGTATTAGCCGAGTTTTGAGTTTGAAACAAAATGGTATGTAGTTAATACAAGTAACCATATTTGTAGGAAGTATTAAGCATATACTCGGCCTCAACCTAGACATGTATATTCGGCCACATGAGATAGGTTGGTGTTGCATGTGTTCGGTTAGAGGCAAGCATATTGATGCTTTTATCTTGGCTTAGATAATCGGCTAAAAGAGAGTGTGGGCTAAAATGTTGAGTTTGATTCATGATTTCCATATATATATGTGACTTTAATGCCTAATGTATATATGGGGCTAAGTACCTTGAGTTTCTCTTTTGATGTTCAAATGAATTGTGTTAAATTGCTTAATGTGATTAAAAATGCGCATGACCATTGTGTATTTGAGCTAAAAGGTGGCCATATGACCTATCAAGCTCCTTGTCATATTCGGCCATAAGCTAGCATAATGAGACTTTAATAAGTTAAATTTGTTTGAATTAGCTCAAGAGCTTAGAGGACCATAGTTGGATAAGGGAAAGGAAAAATTTATCGAATAGCCGCCGAAACGTTCGACCACATCCGAGGTAAGTTTTCGAGTAATGGAACTTAGATTATGATTTGATTAGATCATGTTTTAAGCAAATCAAAATCATGCTCTTTGTATGTGGCTATTGAGCCGAAAATGATTATGCTCGATAAGCGACTTGTGATTGAATCCTAGTTATGAAAATGAAATATAGATGTGTCATGATTTATTGATATGTGTATGGATATTCGGATGATAACCGGGCTAAGTCCCGAAGGCATTTGTGCGAGTTACCAAAACCGGGCTAAGTCCCGAAGGCATTTGTGCGAGTTACTAATTCCGGGCTAAGTCCCGAAGGCATTTGTGCGAGTTACCAAATTCGGGCTAAGTCCCGAAGGCATTGGTGCGAGTTACTATAATCAGGCTATGTCCCGAAGGCATTTGAGCGAGTAGCTATATCCGGTTAAATTCCGAAGGTACGTGATTTGGGAATGAGCGATCTTGCTGTAATAATTTTAATTAATACGCTCGTAAAATCCCAACAATGAGGTATGTTTCGTATGTGCATTGGAATAGTTGATTTCTTTCGAATATTATTCGCTCAGTCGAGTAATGAGCTTTCGGCCTTTGACTAAGATGATCCCTTATGTATGAATATAGGGGTTGGAATGTGAAGTAGGAATGATTTGAGAATATGTATATATGGAATTATCCGTTTAGTTATATGAATGCCATACTTCAATTGTGCTTAATTTCATTGCTCAAAACGTACTAAGCATTAAATGCTTACTCCGTTCTATGAATTTCTGTTTTATAGATTTTGGTTCGTCAGCTATCGGACTCGGGATTATTGAAGTCGAAGTCTCCCACACTATCAAAGCCCCTTTTGGTACACTTTTGGTTGAACTTTGAAATGGCATGTGTAGGACTACCCATTTTGTTGTTGGTCATGGACCCTTTGGTTTTGTATAAATTTGGATAGCCATGCGAAAATGGCTTATATACACTTTGAGCTTAATATTATAATCGTCTTGTATGATGTTCATTAAGAGGTATGGAAATGTTTGGGAACGATTAGCCATTGGAATGGTTAATCATGATCATATTTTGTGCTATATATGCTAAAGGGCTAGTTGAATCATGGAAACTATGTAATAGGTAAAGTTTACCCTAAAGGCTGATGCTGGCAGCAGCAGTGATGTGGATGTGAAAAATCACTAAAAATAGTAGAAATGGAATTAAATAGTGAATAAATTATTTAATCGAACCTTGATGAATCTATTTTCATAGGAAAGTAACGGAACAGTCATATGAACAGTATATTATGAGATGTTAAAGTTTTCGTGAAACAGGGCCAGAACGGTTTCTGGATTCCCTGTTCCGACTTTGGAAATTCATTATAAATTAAACAGAGATAATTAGAAGTCATGCCTTATATGTATAGATTCCTTGTTGAGTATAGTTTCATTAGAAACAAATGGCATCAGTATTGAAGCCCTGTACAGGGAGATATCCAAGTCGTAATGCGCAAAGGTCAGTGTAGTTGAACCCTGAAACAGGGGTGACTTTAACTAATAAACTGTACTAATTGACTTGACCAAAAATTCTAGAAAACAATTTGTAGATGAACATATGAGTCTAGTTTCAGGAAAAATTTACAAAACTGGTTTTCGAGTTTTGAAACTCAAGATATTATTTTTAAGGCGACAGTGACGCAGTAACTAGCTTGTCTGGAAAATTTTCAAATGGACTGTGAAAATAAATGTATTATGTCTATTAGCACCTCCTGTTCGACTCCGGCAACGGTCTCGGGTACGGGGTGTTACAATTTTTATGTATATATATAGTATTGTTTTTTTATTACTTTAATTTAATATTTTTATTATATTTGCTTTTTGTATTTCTATATTATTATTATTATTATTGTTATTATTATTATTTTTATCATTGTTTGTGTTATTTATTTATTTACGTATATATCATTTACTTAAGTTTTTATTTTATTTTTCATTATATTTGATCTGTGATTATTTCGCGTGTTAGCTAATTTTTGTTATTCTTGTCTCTTATTTTATTTTATATTAATGGATCTATTATCCTCATGTATATTATCCCGCTTTTTTTTATTTTATTTCGATTTACAAATATCACTTTATGATTTCTAATTCTCTAAATCTAATTCAAGTTAAATGAGTATATTCCAAGCCAGTTTATAATTATTCGTTTAAAAATTCTTTAAAACGGAGATGTTGTTCGATGTTTAGCAATTCGGGGAATCGTGCCCTATCGTGTTGGGTTGCAATTTCTTGTTTGCCCAAAATAATCGGATGTCTCTTTAGAATTTCGTTCATGTTTTCTAAAAACCTTTTAAAACGAAGGAAATGTTCGACGTTTGGCAATTCGGGGAATCGTGCCCTATCGTGCTGGGTTGCAATTTCTCGTTTGTGCAAAATAATCGAATATCCCTTTGAAATTTCATTCACGTTTTCCAAAGCGAGACAATGTTCAACGTTTAGAAATTCGAAGGACCGTGCCCTACCGTGTTGGGTTTCGATTCTCTCGTTGGACTAAATAATTGGGCATCATTTTGCGGTTTTCAACATATAAATTTTTGAAGTCAAAATTCATCATGTTTTCGAGGGCTTAAAGGATCATGTCCTATCATGCTGAATGTGATGTTATATTCCTCTTAGGCAAGAGAATTTTGATGACTAACTTGAGTTACTCAAATGTTATTAAAAAGGAATCACATTTCAAAAACATTTTTTAAAGCTTAGACATAAAGATAGTATTTAATCGATTTGGTACCAATTTTGGGCGTAGTAAGGGTGCTAATCCTTCCTCATGCGTAACCAACTCCCGAGCCCGTTTTCTAAAATTTTTGTAGACCAAAATTGTTATTTTAGTAAATCATAAATGTTTTATTAAAATAACCAAATTTTTAGGTGATCCGATCACACCAAAACAAAAGATCGGTGGCGACTCCATGCATTTGTTTTTTAAAAGTCGATTACCCCTTTTTTTAAATTTTTAAATTTTTAAATCGAGGAATGGTTTCGACAATTATTATTTAAGCCCTTAAATTTTTTTAGAAAAATTTAAATTGGTAAAGGTAAAATTGTACTTAGCCCCCCTAAAATTATAAAAATTTGATTTAATCATATAAAAATTATAAAGATGTAGACTATAAAAAATTAAAATTTCATTCAACTTCCTCTAAAAGATTGTTCTGGCTTCGCCTTTAATTTTGATCACTGTTTCGTAATTTTATGTTAGTTGTATCACAAGAATCTAATGTGGTCGGTTAAATATTAACGTGACTTCCAATAATGTTAGTACCATATAATTCAAAACATTTTTTCTTTTTATTATTGTTGTTTCACTTTCTTTTTACTCGTCTCTCATCTCTCCCTCTCCCTCTTTCTTTTCTCTTTTCATTTTTTTTTCTTTTCTTTCATTTTAAATTATGTGATGTTGACATGGAAATTATATCATCATTAATGGGCCATGCCAGATTTTCATAACACTATTAACGTCAAGTAATGATATAATGACTAAAATTTTATAAATTAATAACATTAGTGACCAAATAAAACGACATTATAGATAGTTTCTTTGAAAATTAATTTATCTTTTATTTTTCCAATAAATACCCAAGTTTATCCTTCCTTCAAGCACAATTAAATTCCCAAATTTTCTTTATTTTCTTTGTTATAATAAATGTCAATAATGACGATAGAATAATCACAAAGCAATAAGAGTTATCATTGAATAAAATTTAAAAGGGACAGGTCAACATACCATCACACGTTGTTCCTACAATGATGACATTAAAATATCCAGGGTAACAAAACAAAAAATATCTAACGGTTGTAAATAAAATGATTCTCACTAATGATTATCATTAAATTCAATATAAGATTAATAAGTGTTGAGTATAAGTGTTGAGGGACAACCATAAACCCCAGACATGGACTATAAAATAGACATAAATGATATAAAAAAATTTACTGCGATAATTTTCAGCATAGATATTGGTATAGTCGTTAACTACAGTATCAAATGAAGGAATTATATTAACGTTTTGGTTAAATTTTGTTATTAGTATTTATACTAGACGTAAGTTGTGTTTATTATTTCTATATTTTAATTTAGTCATTTTTAGTTTTAGTTTTTTTGGAATTTTGAAATTTCAGTCATAACCAAATATAAGCTGTTAAGTTAATTATGTTATGCTATTTTCAAAATCTTATCTGATAAAAAAGGAGGCAAATCAAGGGCCAAGCAAAAGCCACCCTTGAATAAAGTGGGTTTATTGCAATTTTAGATCCTCATGTTGTTTTTGTAATACAATTTTTAAGTTCCTTTGACAACTTATTATTTTTCTAGCCTACCAACCAAAATTTCCTAACTTCATGGTAATAAACATATTGTCATATGTATAATGTCATGTTAACTTTCTATTTCCACATATTACTAAAAAAACACAGTTAATGGGTTTAACGACTATTGTTTGCTTCAAGATTGGAATTTCAAAATTTTAAAAGTATAGGGACTAACAATGATTAAATTAGAGAACATTAACTAAATCTACAACTTTACAAATCATACAAAATCAATGAAAAATTTAATTAAACAAATTTGACTATTATCATTTGAATTAGAGCTAAAAGTTTAAATTTTAAATTCATAAACTTAAGCATAAGGGAAGAATTTGAACCCTTGTTTTCTTCCCAAAAAACACATCAACGTTATCCATATGTAATTAACGTTGGTGCTTCCTTAAACTGTTGCTGATATTGGTATTTTCTTTTCCTTTTGAAAAATTTATCCAATCAAGTGTTTCTCGTTGTCTATTATACATACTTCCAATTCTCGTTAATTATCAAATTTATTAAGTGTTGTTATTTATGTAAGGTCATGTCAATTTGTTATTTTTATTTACTTATTAAAAAATTAGTTAATAGATTAAGGATTGTCATTTGTGTTGATATATATGGCTTTAGAACGATTAAATGGAAAAATATAAACTAAATCTACAACTGTAAGCATAATATAATACTAGTAATTGAATTTAAACAAACAAATTTAACTATTGTTTTTTGGGTGATGACTAAAATTTCGAAATTAAAATTGATCAAATAAAAGTATAAGGATTAAATCTATAACTTTCATGAAATAGAAGAACTAAGAGACAAAGTTTAACCTTTTTCTTTTAACATTAATATCATTATAGATTTTTATCATATCTGTTTTTTTGATATAATGTCTAGAATTACTCACTGTCCTTCCCCAACCCCAAACCCTTAAATAGGAGGATAATACGTTTCAGCATACTCGACTCAATGTACTCCTGTACTGGCAACAATATCAATACTAATCAAGTTAAGTCACAATCGATAAGTTTAATTTATTTTAAAAAAAATAATATTTATCGACTTGGGTATTTTCTTCCCCGACGAATCCACCAAAATTCTGTAATCGTTTTGAGTGTGCGCTTTTAATGAATTTGTGCTCATCTTTGAATTGATAATTAAGTGTGTACCTTAGAGCAGAATTCTCCTTTTTTAACTTTTTTCTAAAAGTAGGGATGACGATTGTAAGAATCTAAGTTCATAGATTTTATATTATTTTAAACTAGTGGATTGTGTATATTAACTTTTTAATTATTTTTATAAAATTAGTTTTTATATAAAATTTTTAACGAATTTTCTCAAAAATTATTAATAAATTGAGAAGATAATGTAATTAAAAATATTTAACATAATCAGTTATATTTAATGTTATTTAATCTTAAAAATATTTAATATTAAAACAATACAAAAAGTCATCATAGTTTATATTATAATATTGTAATTAAGTAAAATTTTGAAATAAAGAGATAATTTATTTAAAATTAAATTTATATTTAATATATAAAAGGTTATAAATAAAAAAATGTATGGAATAAATTTAAAAAATTAAAAGACAATGAGCAAAAGAGTAATTTACTCATATTAAAAATAAGTACTTCAAATAAAGAGCATCACGTGCCAAAAAACTATAGATAGTATTTAGTGCTATTTCATGTTTTGATTCTAATGGAATGTGATTCATTAGAATGTGATTGTTAAGAACGTTTGGTATACAATGAAAGGTATGGATTAAATTATTAAGGATGTTGTATTATCACGTTTGGTTTACTAAATACTTTACTAAAAATATAATGATAATTTACAAAGTTACCCTTATTAAATAAAAAATATTCATGTATTTAATTTTTATAATAAAAATTATTCGTAACAAATATTAGGGTTAGATATTTAATTGATAATTTTTAAATTATTATTTTAATTGAAAGTAGAATTGTTTTAAACTTGTATTGCATATAATTTCTAAACATAATAATGCATATATAAAATTATGGGTATATAAAACTTGTTTTGGAATAAATTTAAAAAAATACACTTGAATTCACGTTTTATTTTAGCTAAAATCTAAACATATAGGTAGGCTAACCCGCAATTTATACGCAGAGTAAATGGAACAAATTTACCCATATTCAACAACAAAATTAACAAGTATTTTATACAAATATAAGTGTTAAGTCAAATTTTTTACATTTATTACTAGACTAATACCCTAAAACAATATAAAATAGGGTTCATTTTATCTGAATATTTTTTAAACTTTTCAATTTACATGGAAAAATAATTTCCCACATTTTATCATGGAAACCACATTATCATGTTCATAGGAAAATAAATAAATTTTGATATACCAAATGTTGAAATCACTTTCCAACTAATTAAATTATTAAGAAAATGAATATTTTCCATCATACCAAATAGCTACATAATGTAAACATTACTATTTATTTCCATGTATGATATATGATAAATTATTATTTGAGTCGAGACTAAAAATTTTAAATTTTAAAGAATATAGAGACTAAAGTTGTTTAACTCTAAAAATATAAAGAATAAATTTTATTAAATAAAAATATAAAAATTAAATTCATAACTTTCACAAAATATAAAAAAATTTAATCTAATTTTAAAAATTAATATTTAGGTACTTGTAATTTTTTCCACAAATAATCTATGCCATTAAATTTCCATATCCACGAAAATCCTATATGCTTTGGAGTGTGTGCGTTTAATAAATTTGAGATGATTTTATTTCCCCAAAAAATCCATGCCATGTAGATATTTCCATATCCACCAAAACCCTAAATGCAATTTTGTCTGTGCTTATCTTGAAATTGATGATTACATGTGTTAAAAAGTGGGGATGACGAGTGGACCAATAAGGTTACATCTTACACTTAATTGATAAATGTGTAGTAGGAGGTTTGTCTTCCCAAACTCGGCTCTCAAAAACGTATACAAATATTATTGTTTACACAATAATAGCCTACGCTGTGGGTCACATTAAAAAATAACATTGTAATTAACTTGAATTTATCAAATAATAATAATGTTAAAATCTAAAAACTAAAGAGAGTTGAATTTTTAAAAAGTTGAAAAACTTATCACATATTTTAACTAACAAGAATTTCAAGAAAGAATTATAAAAAAAAGTAAAAGAAAATATGAATATAAACCATAAAATAGACATAGTAAATTGAATTATAATTTTTTTAAAAATAAAGGTATAGTTTTGTTTATTTTATTAAGATATAATGTTAAATTTAACTCTTAATATTTATATATTTTTATTAATTTAAATTTCAATCTTTTTCTTAAAAAAGAAGAAGGATAAAGATCAAATTTAATAAAAATATAAGTGTTGAAGGGTAAATTTATGAGTATAAGTTTGATCAACTAATAATAACTCAGAAGTCAAGGGTTTCCGCCTACCTTCGTAGATACCGTCCTCGGCCGAAATTTACACAGTGTTCAAAATTCAAGTCCCTTGCATTTCTCCTATTTCAACAAATAATCCTACAATTTCTACACAAGAGTAAATGGAACAAATTTACCCATATTCAACAACAAAAATAACAAGTATTTCATACAAATATAAGTGCTAAGTCAAATTTTTTACATTTATTACTAGACTAATACCTTAAAACAATATAAAATAAGGTTTATTTTATCTGAATATTTTTTTAACTTTCTAATTTACATGGGAAAATAATTTTCCCATATTTTATCATGGGAACCACATTATCATGTTCATAGGAAAATAGATAAATTTTGATATACCGAATGTTGAAATCACTTTCCAACTAATTAAATTCTTAAAAAAATAAATATTTTCCACCATACCAAATAGCTACATAATATAAACATTACTATTTATTTCCCTTTTCTGATAGAACCTTGTATAATATATATATATCCATGTATGATATATGATAAATTATTATTTAGGTTAAGATTAAAAATTTCAAATTTCAAGAGACTAAAGTTGACCAACTCTAAAAATATAAAGAATAAATTTTATTAAATAAAAATATAAAAATTAATTCATAACTTTCACAAAATACAAGATAAAATTTAACCTAGTTTTAAAAATTAATATTTACGTACTTATAATTTTTTCCACAAATAATCTATGCCATTAAATTTCCATATCCACGAAAATCCTATATGCTTTGGAGTGTGTGCTTTTAATAAATATGACATGATTTTATTTCCCCAAATAATCCATGCCATTTAGATATTTCCATATCCACCAAAATCCTATATGCAATTTTGTCTGTGCTTATCTTGAAATTGATGATTACATGTGTTAAAAAGTGGGGATGACGAGTGGACCAATAAGGTTACATCTTACACTTAATTGATAAATGTGTAGGAGTAGATTTGTTTTCCCAAACTGGGCTCTCAAAAACGTATACAAATATTATTGTTTACACAATAATTGCCTACGCTTTGGGTCACATGATACAGTTATAGATATTCCCCACCAAAACATTATAAAAACGTGGAACAAATAAAAACGTGGAAAATCCTTATATTTTTATTTTTAGTAATTTAATTTTTCTACTTTCTAAATTTTAAAATTTAAATTTTGTTGTTGTTATATTTTGAAATAAAAAATATTTATTTTATAGCTATAATTTTAAAAAATAACATTGTAATTAATTTTAATTTATCAAATAATAATAATGTTAACAATTGAATATGAATTTTAAAATCTAAAAACTAAAGAGAGTAAATACAAAATATAAAGACTAAATTTTGAATTTTTAAAAAGTTGAAAAACTTATCACATATTTTAACTAACAAGAATTTCAAGAAAGAATTATAAAAAAAAAAAAGGTAAAAGAAAATCTGAATATAAACTATAAAATAGACATAGTAAATTAAATTATAATTTTTTTTAAAATAAAGTTATAATTTTGTTTATTTTATTAAGGTATAATGTTAAATTTAATTCTTAATATTTATATATTTTTATTAATTTAAATTTCAATCTTTTTCTTAAAAAAGAAGAAGGATAAATATCAAATTTAATAAAAATATAAGTATTGAAGGGTAAATTTATGAGTGTAAGTTTGATCAACTAATAATAACTCAGAAGTCAAGGGTTTCCTTCTACCTTCGTCGACACCGTCCTCGGCCGAAATTTACACAGTGTTCAAAATTCAAGTCCCTTGCATTTCTCCTATTTCAACAAATAATCCTATAAATATAAACCCTTTTAGCATTCTTTTTTTCGTATATAAAATTCAACAAAACACTTTGATCCAAATCCAAGAACAAGTTTCCCAAATGGCTTCATTTTTTAAAGTTATCTGTACATCCCCCAATTCCCCCATTGCCATTAACAAAACTTCACAAATCAGGAGCAATCCTCCTTCATCATTGTCCATGATCCCTAGATGTAATGCTGTTAAAGAACCCAGTTTCGTTTCTACTCCTTTACAGCACGCTTACAGATATGGGAATCCCAATATCACAGTGAGTTTGTGTTTTTTTTTTTAAATGTTCTTTCTTTCTTCAATACGGTCCTTGTATTTCAACTGTTTAAATTCTTTACAGGATGAGTTTCTGGATGAATATGCAAGCAAATTGGAGGGGTTCAAGCGAGTACTTAAACTAGTTAGTGAAGACCCTTTACAGGGTTTGACTATGATTGATGCTATCCAACGGCTAGGAATCGATCACCATTTCCAACATGAGATTGAACAGGTTCTGCAAAGACAGTTTATGTTATCTGCAAATGGTAATGGATTTAATAACAATGACCTTCATGAGGTTGCCCTTCGTTTTCGGTTGCTCAGACAAGAAGGCTACTTTGTCCCTGCAGGTGTGAAAATTTCCATCCTTGGATTGAAGTTTTTTTCCTTTTTGGTTAACAATTCAAACGTTATAATTGAATCCTAAAAAGTATTTATATTCCATCAATCAGATGTTTTTCGTCAGTTTAACTATCAGCTTGGACATTAATTATTCGATTGAATTTAACGAATACGTGGTGTGTATCTATCATATCAACAGTTTATATTTAACGCGTTATCTTCTTTTATTTTCTTTCAAATTGTTAGAATATCCAAACTGTCCCTAGGGGATGTTTCCTTCTGGGATTCGAGCTACCATTTACCATTCAAAGTAATAGTTAGTTTAACGGAGGATTCAATTTGAAGCTTGGAAACCAATTTAGAATCAAGGTCATAGTATGAGGACCTCTTGTGAAATTAATCTATTGTTTTGTTCAAGCAGGAGTGTTCAACAGGTTCAGAGACAGGGAAGGCATTTTCAGACATGAACTTTGCAGGGACATCAAAGGATTAATCGAACTATATGAAGCATCACAACTAGGCATAGATGGAGAAGATGTTCTTGATGAAGCAAGAGAATTTAGTTCCCAGTCCCTGAAAAAATGGCTAATGGCCAAAGTGGACTTTTTCTCTGATAGGGCTATAAGGAACACATTGGACCAACCTTTTCATAAAAACCTATCAAGATTCACAGCAAGAAACTTGTTAGGCACTGATTTCCAAGGCACCAATGGATGGATAAATATCCTCCAAGAACTAGCCAAAATGGATTTCAATCTAGTTCAGTCCTTACACCAGAAAGAAATTGCCCACATTTCAAAGTAAGGTTTATACTTTTTAGGTCAAATTCAGTTTTGGTCCCTCTACTAGCTCAACTATAGGATGTACTCCGCTTATTCCTCTACTTTTATGATATCATTAATTAGAAACACCCCCTTCAGTCATGTTATCATGATGAGTACAAAAAGGGAGACTAACTAATGACATGATAAAAATAGAGGATCAAATTATGTTACATTATAAGGATTAAATTCTGAATTTAAGCAACAGAAAAACCATAACCATAACTTGACATAATCTAAAAGCTAGTTTTACATTATCCAAAAATAAACCCAACTCTAATTTTCTTTTATGTTGTTTAGTTGGTGGAAGCAGCTAGGTTTAGCCAAGGAATTGGAGTTTGCTAGGGACCAACCAGTGAAATGGTACATTTGGTCCATGGCATGCCTCACTGATCCAACCTTATCAGA
The DNA here is from genome assembly GCF_007990345.1 of Gossypium hirsutum. Classification (NCBI taxonomy): domain Eukaryota; kingdom Viridiplantae; phylum Streptophyta; class Magnoliopsida; order Malvales; family Malvaceae; genus Gossypium; species Gossypium hirsutum. Next base: position 1,556,999 of record NC_053433.1, read on the forward strand.
GCAAAGGATTGATCTCACAAAGTCCATTTCCTTAATCTATATAATAGATGATATTTTTGATGTTTATGGGACACTTGATGAACTCACTCTTTTTGTGCAAGTTGTGGAGAGGTAAATGATGCACCATACATTTAACATATCATCTAATTAATATCAACATTATTAACATCTTAATTTAAAATTGGAATATGTATATGTATATGTATATATATATCTTTTTTTCTCAACCTTTTGGAATTGTCCCTTTCATCTTAATTATTTCCTTTTCCTTTCTTGGTAATCCTTTGATTGTTTTTGTTTGATGTATATCAATCATCTTTTTTTTTATGAAAAATATTGTCTTTTAGTCTCCTTTCTTTTCCTCCTTTTTCTATTTTTCATACATTCCTCTTATCAACTTAGATATTTTCAAATTTCATCTTAATTATTAAAACTGGGTCTCATCTCACATCCATATATAAAATGTTTATTTGTTACATTTAAATATCTTATTTAATACCTTTAAAACTTTAAGAATTTTGAAATTTCATATTTAAATTTTACGATATGTGAATACTATGTTTATCATTTTGATATATATATATATATATATTATAATTATTATATTTACGCTATGATTGTATCTATAACATAAAATTACATTATTTGAGATATACACTATAAAGTGTAATACATGATTTCAAGTTGATGAAATTATTGATTTAATTAATTGCATGTAGGTGGGATTATGCTGCAAGTGATAAGCTACCTTATTACATGAAAATATGCTTCAAAGCTCTTGATGATATCACTAATGAAATTAGCCAAAAGGTGTACAAGGAACATGGTCGGAACCCTATCAACTCCTTAAGGAAAGCTGTATGTATATGTCAATAGAATTTTTTTTTCATGTCTAATTTACGATCCATCATATTATAGTTAATATTTTATATATCTGGATAGTGGAGCACCTTGTTTAGAGCATTTTTGGCAGAAGCACGATGGTTCGATTCAAAGAATGTGCCAAAAGCTGATGAGTATTTGGAGAATGGGATCATTAGCTCAGGTGTACATATAGTTTTGGTTCACATCTTCTTGCTCCTTGGAATTGGCTTGACTGATCAAAATATGGAACTTATTGACAACAATCGATCCATAATCTCATCCGCTGCTACAATCCTTCGTCTATGGGATGATTTGGGAAGTGCCAAGGTATATACATAAACTGTTAAACTTATAAAAAATTATGATTAATACAATACTAATACTTATCTTATATATTAATTGTAGGATGAGAATCAAGATGGACATGATGGGTCCTATATTGATTGCTACATGAAAGAGAATCAAGGCATTGAAGTTGAAAATGCTAGAAAACATGTTATCAACATGATTGCCAATGCATGGAAATTGCTTAACCAAGAATGCATTTTCCAAAAATCATTTTCCATGACTTTCTGCAAGGCTTCTCTAAATATTGCAAGAATGGTTCCTTTGATGTATAGCTACGACGAAAATCAATGCCTTCCAAGCTTGGATGAGTACATGAAATCACTTCTTTATCAAAGTATACCCAGGAAAACTCTTTTACCAACTCAATTGTAAACAAACAGAAAAAAAAATCATCTGTTTCAAAATTATGATTTTTTTTATAATTAAGTTATCTTCTATACTTATTTTAGGGTAATCTACAAAAATAGTCACTTTTGTTTGTCTCAGGTTACATTTTAGTCACTTATGTTTGAAACGTTACGTTTTAGTCACTTATGTTATTATTTTGTTACGAAGTAATCACTCTACCGTTAAGTTCTGTTATTTCTCTAACGGTAATCCTACGTGGCAGTCCAATTAGATTTTAGGTGCCAACTTGGATTTTTAAATAGAATGAAAATAAATTTTTACTTAAAAAATTTAATTAATTAAAATTTTTACACCTAAACCTTAACTAAAAAGAACTGTTCATCTCCCTTTTTTATTTTTCTTCCATCTCTTCTTTTTTTCAATGATTTTTTTGGTTTTCCATTTTTCCCTTAAAACCAAGAAAATGAAAAAAAACTTATTTGGAATCGAAAGGAGTTTAGAAGAGAAAAAAAAATTACTTGGCCTTTCCTTTCATTTCTCTATCAAAAGAAAAATAAAAATAAAAATAAAAGAGAGAATATTTGGTTGGGTGAGTATTGGGTTTGCGTAAAGCTCCACCGAAACCACCATTGATGAAGAGACAGAAATTGTGCTAAAGTGAATAGCTGCGCTCTTTCTCTCTCTCTCTTTTGTCTTTTGTTTTTTTGTTGTTTGATGAACAAAAAAACCCAAATTTTAATTTAGGGTTTTTACTAAACAATAAAAAATTCAATCTTTTGTTTTTCAGTATTGAATAAAAGAGATAGAGGAATGCAAAGAGGAAATACCTAAATCCCCCATTGAATCCATCTTTATGAAGCAGTCAATTTGATTTCAACTATTTTGATCTTAAAAATAGTTTTTCCAATCAAATGAAAAAAAACCATTGAAAAAAAAAGAAGAGAAGGAAGAAAAGTAGAAAAGAAGAGATGAACAATTTTTTTAGTTAAGGTTTAGGTTTAAAAATTTTAATTAATTAAATTTTTTTAATTAAAAATCTATTTTCATCCTATTTAGAAATTCAAGTTGGCACCTAAAATCTAGTTGGATTGTCACGTAGGATTACCGTTAGAGAGATAACGAAACCTAACGGTAGAGTGATCACTTTGTAACAAAATAATAACATAAGTGACTAAAATGTAACTTGAGGCACACAAAATTGACTATTTTTATAGATTACCCTTTATTTTATGGTACATGAAAATCTTTTTGAATATCGTAATTGCTCCTCCTAATAATGTTACTTTTAGGATTCAAAATTCCGTTTTTAATAAATTGTCAACTATTCTTTAAGTTTTATGGACAGTTCATTTCATAGTTGAAATAAAAACATAAACCTAAATTGATTTCATCATAAAATACAATCAAACCTCTGCAAAAAGGCTAAAATGTGCCTACTTTTTGAAAATTAGGAATTTAGTTATTGTACTTGTATTTCTAAGAATTTTGTCTTTTTACTTTTCAGATTTTAAAATTTAAGTTCAATTATTAACATTGTTAAATTTTTTAATTAAATTAATTGCTATGACATTTTAAAGTAAAAAAACTGCTCATTTAGTAGCTATGTAATTACAAAGAGATATTATAATTAAATTGAATTTAACAAAACAATTAAATCTGAATTTTAAAATTTAAAAAGTAAATAAATTAAATTCTTAAAAATACAAATACAGTAATAAAATTCTTAATTTTTCAAAAAAATCAAGAACAGTAGGCATGTTTTAACCTTACAAAAATCCCACATTGAATTGCAAAACATGGTATTAACTTCTGTCATGTTACATCATGAACAAACAAAGAAAATAATAGTTTTGCAAGTCAAGGAATAGGGACCAGTTTCTAAAAGTTGATTGACGAATTGATAGAAGTTGAGAATTGGCACATCTACTTTATTCATGTGATTTATGTTCTTCAAGATATTCAAATTACGTAGTCTACATATTTTCAATTTCTTTAATGTTACATCATGAAAGTAACTAACGATTTTAAAAAAGGAGTTTTATAAATTTAAGGAGCATTCTCTTCAAACCCATAAATTTCTTTTTTTAGGATTTATTCTCTCTTCTTGCATCTAATTTCAAGAATTTAGTTTCTTGATTTAAAAATTAAATAAGTTTATTTAGAGTTTTATTTAATATTCAAAAGAATAATATTTTTTTACTTCTTGAATTTAAATTACGCATTTAAAATGACTGTTCAAATTTAACTCACAGATTGATTTAATATACTTAGTCAATCCTAAATTAATTTTTATAAGAATAATTATTTGATACATTGACAGTAAAAAGTTTTAACTCCATAAACAAATTTGAGATTTTATCATGTGTTTTTAAATTGTATTTAAAATATTTTAAAATAAATAAGGCATATGATAAAATCACTACCTCTATACTAAATAATTACCTTTTATATATAATTAAAAAATATAATATATTAATAATATATTGTTACAACATAAAATTAAATAAAAAATTATAAAATTTGAAATTAATTATTATTTAATTAAATAAATTATAAATTCCCACATAAGCGGGAACTAACACTAGTAATATTCTCAAAATGTAACAAATAATGAAAAGTTTACGGGTCAAAATTGCTAACCATAAAAGTACACTATAAAGCCTGCTAAGAGCAGCACTCTGTCAAGGTTAGGCTCTATGAACATATGTATTCATGACAAGAGAAGCATCTTTGATCTGCCTTAGTGTTGAACACTTTTTGGTTCACCTAATTTAGTTCTATTCCATCACCACTTACTTAGAAAACATTGCACCTTTTAAGAGGTCGATATCATGTGGAACATGAACTGTATAAGTGTCAAAACCCTAGGAGTAAGAGAGGACTACCTAAAAGGTCTTACGGGTCTTGACACATGTGCAATTCTAGCCTTTGAGGATTGCTAGTTTGAGATTGCCTACAACCCGTATCAGAACGCTCATGGAAATTGGCATCGTCAAAATTTTGACTATGCCATTTTTTCTAGTTTTCCTTTCCACCAAAGAGCAAAATCAGGCAATGGCCTTGTCTCGAAAAAAATGGTTGATTTTTCATTTAATTTTAATTTTTTTATGAAATTACTTTTACTCCCCCAATAATTTATGGTTCATCTTTGATTTCTCTAAAATAATTTTTTAACTTTGTCTCTGGACAAAACCAAGGCACTAGCGAACCTGTATGTTGACGGATCAATTAGCAAAATAAGTGCAAAAATTTCCTTAACAGATCCTCTAGGATATGAATGATAATATGACAATATTTTATATAATTTAATTGTTATAACAGATAGTATCAATTAATCAAACCATATCAATGCACGCCACTGATGTTTCTTTAAACATGATTGAAACTTGCCCCAACTGAGTTTTCTATTGAAAAAATTCAAGAGTTTGCGGCCAAGTTTGCAAGTTCTTGATCTTTCTTTCAACAAGATTTCAAATGGAAACATGGTTTAACTGTATTGGGTTTGAAAGGAAGCAGGATTAATGGTGAAATAAATGTCTCAAATAACAAAAATTTGCAATTTTAGATCATTCATCAAACAATTTTTAAACGAGGTTGGAGACTGCTCAGTTTTGAAACATCTTGTTAGAGTTTGTGTAATTTGAATCCTGTCACTTGTTGAAAAAATAAATATAACGGCAAAATAAGGGGATCTGTTAGGGCGAGAGGTCGAGGACCGTATAGATCTATACTTCTACTATTTGACTTTGATTAGAACATAATTTTTCAACCCTTAAATAGATGTAATCAAAACTCCTCTTGTATCATTCGTTTTTCAACATTAATGAATTTTCTCCCACTTTATCCGTATTTTTCCTAAAAAAAAATTTCACATAAAATCTATATATATATTTTTTCTTTTTACTTGCAATCATTTTACTGCGATTATTGATTTTAATTATACCACATATTTAGTAAATTGTTACTAAATCAATTCTTTGCAATAGTCAATAAGTTGCATGGTGAAAGTTCAGTGCTTGAGCTCATTTATACTCTTAATTACTGCCAACTTCCCTCATGAAAGTGACAAAACGAATATTTTTACAGTAGTTTTCCCTTTTAAGAAAAAGCAAAGCACTATTTCCTATATAAAAATATCCTAAAGTTTTTATTAATTATGAAAAATGACATATTTTTCTGATTAAACTCGAAAATGCCTTGAAATTTATAGTAAAAATTAGTGGAGCTAAATAGTTTAGCACCACTAACATGCCATATCAGAAAATAAGATAAAAAAATTTTATTTTTTAGTGGAGTCATGTAAAATGGCGCCACCTGTATAAATATCAAAGAAATACCGCTATTTTTGAAAAATGAGGGGCTTTAAAAAAAAACTTTTTTTGGTGGAGCCAAATAATTTGACACCACCAATTTCCAATGTGCGTCCGTGTCTTTTTTCAATTTTAAAACCATAAATAAATTTTTTTCTTATTAGTGGGTTTTTTTTTGTTTTTTGTTTTAATTTTAAAACTATGGAAAAATGTTTCTTATCGATGGAGCGATTCTAAATTGCGCCACCACTTTATTACCAAGTTTTTTTTAAATGTGTTTTTTGTTTAATTTAAAATTTTAAAAAAATAATATTTTATTTGGTGGAGTCATATAGAATAGCACCACCAATGTACTGTATGTTTTTTTAATCTAAAAATTTTTAAAATGATATTTTGTTTTGGTGGAGCCATTCTTGATACTATTATCTTGTAGTGCAACAGGAGTGACTTTCTCGATATTATTATCTTGTAGCTTAGATGCTGCAGATATAAATGATCTCACTCGTGCGGTTCAATTTGAGATTTTTTGAAACCTTCAAACATCCCGTTGACCTAGGGAATCCCAAATAATCCACTTGTTGGCTGCTTAACCAATTTGAACCCGTTATCATCCTACTGTTGGAAAAATTGCATTCTATGGGAACATTGAGACATATTCTCAATAAATAAAGGGGGAGAGTTGAATCATAAAATTATATACAAATATATATAAAAAATATAATTTTATATATATAAAATATTGTCAAAACTTTTTTCAATGCAAATTCATTTAAATTCGTTATTATATATATATAAAATAACAATTATAATTATTTTATATTTAATAACTATATATATTTTACTATTTTTTATATATTTTCTTTTATTAACATTCTAAATATAAATAAATTAATATATTTTTAATATATACATTATAATATAATATATATAACTTTTATATGATAAAAAATAATATATTATAAACTTAAAAATCTCTCAAATTAAATTGTTTTGAATATTACAGTTTAAATTTGATTTTTCTAAATAAAATAAATTTTTAAACTTAATATTTTTATTTTTTATTTAAATCAAATCACATTATAGAATAAAAACATAGACCACATATTTCATCTGTGGTACGAAACCAAAAAAATCATAAAACATTCATTGTAGCTAGCACATGCAAAACGATAGTTGGGTTAATAGATAAAGTAGTACGTTTTAATTTTATGTGCACCACAAATTATTTCGATTTCATTTGGTTTTGGTTTTTATTATTATTTGATTGAAGAAAAATTTAAAAAGAAAAAGGCAATGATATTTTGTTTTAATTTAATTATTGTTGTGGAAAAAACCAAACAAAGAGGCTCCGTGGTACAAGTGTGGAATCTTGTTGCGTATGTGAAAGCGTACTATTACTCCTACGAAAGTAGGGCCAACATTATATAATGCTTGTTTGAATGTGTTCGAAGAACATGTGCTCCATGCAAAACCTTCATGCGTCTTCTTACATATATAATTTCCATCGTCATGGGCACACCTTACACTAATGATTAAGATTGTTCGAATCCACACAAATTTGTTGTAAAGGTGAAAAAAATCTACAAAAAGGAAAGAAGATAAGCTTTGGGGCATTAGAGTTGGCACTCTAATGGCTCTCCCATATTTAAGTCAACCTTTTTGTTTAAGGAGAAGAGGAAGAGGTAAAAAATTAATGGTGAACGTAGCAAAGATCCCCTAAACGCCTTATTTTCATACCTCTAACGTGATAATTTTCTTAATCTTAGGGTTGAGGCGTCTCAAGTTTGATTCATTCTTTATGTTTCATTGTAATCGTGTTTAAAGTCTTTTCGTTTTCCTGCTATTAGTTGTTTATGGCTCCTTTTTACCTTTTTAAGTCTCTTTGTTATTGGATTTTATGAGTATGACATAACAAAGACAAAGTATTAATACATGATTAATCCATTTCACTTGTAAAAATTTTGTTAAGAGTGTGATAGTTTTTTTTTCAAATCAAAATTGAGAGTTAAAAAGAAGAGTTGTGGAAATTTATATTGAAAAGGTTGGAAATGTAGAAACTTTATATTGAAAGGTTGGAAATGATTTGTAATTTTGTAGGACCAAAACACAAATTCTACGATTTTATTAATTTCAGGTTAAAATGATTTCAAAAGTATTTCAATAGTTGAATTAGTGAATGTTTAGCAAAAAATTACAAATTTTATATTAATTTTACTATGATATATAAAACTTAAATTTTTTTATTCAAAGCCTATTTTCACCTATAATCCCTTTCTATCCTTAAATTAAAAAAAATTACACCTATCTATACATTAAAATTTAAATCCATATGTATTACTCCGCATGATTTAATAATTTCGTTTCAACATTAATTTAAACTATTAGTAAGTTTATGTTTTGATCAATTAATTTTAAAAAGTTACAAAATGGTCATTGAATTTTTTGAAAGTTTTCATTTAAGTCACCAAGTTGTTAAAATCATTGTAGTATGACATTCTCTATTCGTACCTTCTGCACCTATCAAAAGCTCTCCTTCCCCATTCATTCTACAAATCCATTTTTTTCATGAAATAAGAATATCACAAATTTGTGAATCAAAATCCAAACAGTTTTCTTCTCCAATATATGACATTGACCATCAGATCGACTTGGATCTAAGGTATGTTCTTTTACTTGTCGTTGGGTATTAATCCATGATACTAATTATTGAATCATTACTTAAAGCTCACTAGCCGAACTTTAAAAAAGGTTAAATTTTGCTATCAATCTCTGTACTTTGCAAAAATTATGGACTTAGTCCCTATACTTTATTTGATCAATTTTAGTCCCTAGAATTTTTGAATTGGTAAATTTTAGTCCTTGTACTTTTTAAATTTTGAAATTTTAGTCCTAGCCCAAACAGTAGCAATTAAACTTGTTTGATTAAATTCAATTATTAGTCCTATACTATGTGTACGGTTGTAGATTTAATCCATTTCCTCTAAGTGGATTATTCTAAGTCCCTATACTTTTCAAAATTTGAAATTATAATCCTAGCACAAATGGCAGTTGATAATCCATTAATTGAGTTTTTAGTGAGTAATATGTGGAAACAATAAGCTTACATGACATTACACATATGATAATATGTTTGGCACATTAGATTTTGGAAATAGAAGAACTTCACTTAATGAATTTAACCATTATTGTTTTTGTGAGGATTGAAATTCTAAAATTTTAAAAGTATAGGGACTAAAAATGACCAAATCAAAGTATAGGGATTAAATCTAAATTTTTTAATAAATACAAGGACTAATAGCAGAGTTTAACCAAAAAAAACTTAACAGCCAATTACTTAAATAGAAACTTTCGAGTATATAATTCAATGACCATTTTATAACATTTTAAAATTGAATAATCAAAACGTAAACTTACTAATAATTTAATGACGTTAAGTGAAGTGTACCCTTCACTTTAACGTAAAAAGTGAATAAAAAATGTTATCATAAAATTCCAATACATGTATTATCTTAGTAAAGTAATCACTCCACCCGCCCAAATAGTTATTTATAACTTCTAGTAAACATTTCGATTCAAGCCACCATAATCTCAATTGTAAAACATATTTTCATTCCAAAACTTTATAATAATATTAGTGAAAATTAAATAAGAGTTTCGACATTCGAATGTTGAACAACATTATTATTATAATCATATTTGTGTTACGAATTCATAAAGTTATTTGTTAAACCTATCCAATGTTAAGCTCGTACTAGTGTCACGGGGCTAGACCTTTCGTCTCGCAATCCGTGCGGCCTTAGGCGATTTGCTCGTCCAAACTCGCCCAAGTCAGTCTTTACTCGAATGAGGGTTCCTTAAGAACTCCTCCAAGGCACCAACTCGTACAGCGGAAGCAAACTTATGCCAAAAGAAGCTTAAAAGAACAACAGAAAGGGACGCTCGCAAAGTGTTTGAGTAAATGCTCTCTATTCTCTTATTCACAAAGAATAATGAAACAATGAATGGAGTCCTCTACAAATGAGGGGAGAGGCCTCTATTTATAGTTGAGCCTCTCCAAATCCAACGGTACAAATCAAGTACATCAACGGCTATGATTAAAGGGTATCTACAAATCAAATCTCTAAGAATATAAAATCATATCTTCTAAGATTACATATCATATCTAAGATCTCTAAGAATATAAAATAATATCTTATAAGATTTCATATCATATCTAAGATCTCTAAAATTATAATATAATATCATATCATATCTAAGATCTCTAAGATTATAATATAATATCTTATAAGATTCCATATCATATCTAAGATCTCTAAGATTATAAAATCATATCTTTTAAGATCATGTTTCCATATTTGTAGATGGACCTTCAATCTCTTCAAGCAATGGGCCAATCCGATTGGGCCAACCAGACTTTAATGACAGGCTTCTCCAACAGTTCCTTGAATCAGGCCAGCTCACATGGGCCAAATGATCCCCATCTGAGTAATAGACCTCCATCGGATGCATTTGGCTCGATAGTCAGGGGCTTTGAACTCTGGCCCGTGACATTCTCCCCCACCCATTCTCGCAACGTCCTCATTGCGACTCCTGAATGGCACTGACTTGATTCGCCTTGGATCCCACTCGTTGCCTTAGCTCTTCCTTTCCTTCGGGACTTTTGCCTCGGCTTCCGTCGCTTCTTAACTCGAGCCGTCTTACTCGTTTGTACATCTCGACGACAAGGAGTTATGTCACTCCCTTGCCCACATTCTAACTTCCCTCTAACAGAATCCTCATGATTCACAACACTTGGCTTTGCTTTACCCACAGTCTCTCGGCCTCCTTGGTCAAGGACTTCGAAAGGGCCCCTAAGTTCTCTCCAAGTACACAAGTTAGAATGCAAAACACTATCAGAGTGTTTCAAATGTACCTTTGCATTTACTCGGGTCAACTGTCCCACATGCATCATTTCTTTTTCCTTGAAGTCCGATGCACCACCCACCTCTTCCATAGGTGGAAGCCTTGTCGATGACTCGGCCAACTCCGACGCTTCACTCGATTCGAACCTCATTGGTCCCAGCTTCACTGTTTTCATCGCAACTTCTTCCTCTAAGTTCGATGACAAACTCACCTCTCCATTGGATGGAAGCCCCTCCGACGACTCACTATGCTCGGACGTTGTCTTTCCTTTGACTACGACTTGCTTTGGACAGTTCCGCAACTCATGCGGACCACGGCACAAGAAGCACTTTACTCGCTTCTTTTTGCTCCTTTTAGCCCTCTTGGCTTCGACTTTACCCTTGTTCGAACCAAGCTTCTTGGGCTCCTTGTCTGCTCCATCGTTCCCTTCGATGACAGACTTGCTCCTCTTTGCCCTCTTGGCTTCGGCTTTTCTCTTGCTAGAACCAAGCTTCCTAGGCTTCGTATCTGCTGATCATTCCCATCGATAACAGACTTCTTCGGACACTTCCGCAACCTATGCGGACCATGACATAAGAAGTACTCGACTGGCTTCTTCTCGCTTTCGGCCTCCTTGGCTTCGACACCCCTTGCGCTCGAACCAAGTCCCAAGGCCTTACTCACCGGCTTCTTCTTAAGCGCGGATTTCATCGGACACTTCTTTAACATGTGTGGACCGTCGTAGAGAAAGCATTTCAGCTTGTCCCTTTTCCTATTGGGTTTCTTCTTCCCAACCTGTGGTTTCCCATTACCACTATTGTTGCCGTTGCCATTGCCATACTCATCCGTATCTTCCTTGTGATTCCCTTCACATATGCCCCTTCCCTCGGACTTGGAAGATCCAAACTTGTCTTTCCCTAGACCAAGCTTAACCACGGATACCGCTACCTTCATGGCTTCCGACAGCTTTTAGACACCTCTTTGTTCCACCTCCTGTCTGACCCACGGCTTCAATCCCTCTTGAAAAGTAAGCATTACTTCTCTCTCGGTCACATCCGAAACTTGGAGCATGAGTTCCTTGAACTCACGATCATACTCCCCCACTGTGCCCCGTTGCGTTATCTCTTGCAACTTTGCCCGAGCTTCTTCCTCGGCAAACTTCGGGTAAAACTGTCCCTTCAACTCGCATTGAAACTTCTCCCATGTTCCAATCTCACCTTGCCTTTTATCTATGGTCCTACCTTGCCACCATAAAAACGCAATATCAGTAAGAAATAATGAAGCAGTTTGTACCTTACCCGCATCACCCACGATACCTTTGGCACAGAAGTAGTTTTCCATCCTCCACAAGAAATTGTCCACATCACATGCAGACCTTGTCCCCTCAAACTCTTTCAGCTTCGGGACATACTCGCTACTGAGTGCTGCACTTGACACTCCTTCCCCCACTGCTGCTCAACACAAGGCCAGCTCTCCCTCGAGCTCCTCTATTCTTGTGTTTAAAGCCAGCGTCGTGGCCATTGTTTCCTCCTTCAAAGCCTTCACCATGGCTTTGAGAGCATTGTTCCTCTCTGTCAGCTTCTATCTAGCAACTCTTGCACGTTATCCCTTTGGGAAGTTAGACACGTGGTCACAAAGTCCCTAAACTGTTCCTTCATGTCTTCAATACTTTCCCCACGAGCATTGTCAGACTCTTTAACGTCCTCCATGGGCTCCTCAAGTTTACCCACGCGTACCTTTACTGCGGACAGCATCTCCCTCAAAGACTTTCTCGCCCATCTTTGTTCGAACTCTTCTTTCGACATCCCAACAGTGCCTTCGAACCAACGGCTCTGATACCACTTGTCACGGGGCTACACCTTTCGTCTCGCAATCCGTGCTGCCTTAGGCGATTTGCTCGTCCAAACTCGCCCAAGTCAGTCTTTACTCGAATGAGGGTTCCTTAAGAACTCCTCCAAGGCACCAACTCGTACAGCGGAAGCAAACTTATGCCAAAAGAAGCTTAAAAGAACAACAGAAATGGACGCTCGCAAAGTTTTTGAGTAAATACTCTCTATTCTCTTATTCACAAAGAATAATGAAACAATGAATGGAGTCCCCTACAAATGAGGGGAGAGGCCTCTATTTATAGTTGAGCCTCTCCAAATCCAACGGTACAAATCAAGTACATCAACGGCTATGATTAAAAGGTATCTACAAATCAAATCTCTAAGAATATAAAATCATATCTTCTAAGATTACATATCATATCTAAGATCTCTAAGAATATAAAATAATATCTTATAAGATTTCATATCATATCTAAGATCTCTAAGATTATAATATAATATCTTATAAGATTGCATATCATATCTAAGATCTCTAAGATTATAAAATCATATCTTTTAAGCTCATGTTTCCATATTTGTAGATGGACCTTCAATCTCTTCAAGCAACGGCCCAGTCCGATTGGGCCAACCAGACTTTAATCTGACAGGCTTCTCCAACAGTTCCTTGAATCGGGCCAGCTCACGTGGGCCAAATGATCCCCATCTGAGTAATAGACCTCCATCGGATGCATTTGGCTCGATGGTCACGGGCTTTGAACTCTGGCCCGTGACACTAGATTGAAGATTGTCTACTATGAGGCCCAAACCACATATAAAAGAACAAACATAGGGCTAATACCATCAAATGTCCCAAATTATAATCAAGATTTTAAATTCCTCATATCATAAACTTTAAAACATTCTGATTGAATTCTTACAATATTAATATTGTATCAATTACGTCCTTTCGTTAACTTAGTTGTCAACTTAAATATTAAAATATCAATTCGGATATTTTCTAAAGTATATTTGAAACACAATAATCAAATTGTAATGTACTTACCATGTAGATAAATTTATCATGTTAAAAAAAGAAGAAGAGCAAAATCAATAAGACTTAAAAGGATTTTTTTATCTGATTTTAAAATCAAATTTTTAAGTTCAATTTATTTTGATCACTTGTGTTTCGAGTTAACATTGACACTAATTGAATCATTTAGTAAGATAATTTAATTTCTATCAATTTTGAAATCGAGTAATTAAGGACAATTACTCACTATGTTAATGTCTTCTATCAATATTATATAATTTTGATTAGTATGTAATAATTTAACCCTTGATATATATATTATTAATTTAGTCTTGAGTATAAAAAAATTCAACAAATTCAACCTCAATATTTACACGTTTACATAATTTATTAAATCAAAACCAAATTGATAGAATGTGTAAACTTTGAGGACTAAATTTACTATTATACCAATAAATTTTTATACAATTCATGAAAATCATTAAGGTGTGATTAATTGTTCTTATTTGCTCTTTTTCGAAATTGATCAGGATTAAATTACTCAAATTTTTTTAGAGTAACCAATTCACTCAATCTCATTGAGAGAAACTGAAGAAATCTTTTGACCTTTTCTTTCAATTGACTTCGAATGAAGTAGTTTTAAATGACCATAAGCATGGGGTACAACAGCAATATATACAACACCAGGCAACCATACACAGCAAACTCAAAAGAAAAATATCTTATCCTCTCCAATTTTTTTTTTTTGAAGAATCAATTAGAATGTTCTAAAATTCGAGAGCAATTTAGAATCTGATCCAACAAGAAGATAACATGAACCAAAAAGAAGGTAAACAAAGAGGTGATAATAAATTATCTCTTATAGTGTCATTCAAGGACAAGGGAACCTCAACTTCAAAGCCGATCGCGACAAGCCCGATTCCACGAATTGTATAGCTTCTTCGATCCTCGATTCTGAAACCAATTTATCCATCCATGTAACCCCAGAAATCAACCGTCGATCCATAGCTTCCTTACAAATCTCACTTGCCATTTCAAACTCATTCTTCTTCCTAAGGAATGAAAGAACTTTACAATAAGTAGCCCTATCAGGTTTATAACTTTTCTTCAGTTCACCATACCAATGCTTCACTTGCTCTAAATTCCCTTCATCACAATACCCTGTAATCAAAGCATTGTAACTATGAATATCGGGTTCGATCCCTTTGTTCTTCATTTCTTCAAAGAACTCTACAGCTTCCAATACCTTATTGCCATGAACCAATCCTCTTAACTTCGAGTTATAAGTCCTAATATCAGGAACAATATTCTTCTTTTCCATCAATTCCCAAATTTCATCTCCATCAACAATTCGACCCCTTGAAAAAAACCCATCAAGCAGTGTGTTAAACGTTATAATATCAGGCTCTAATCCTTTCTTCTCCAATGTATCAACCATTGATAATGCTGAATCCATGGAACCCATCTCGCAATAGGCCTTAATAACTGTGTTATAAGAAATCAAATCCGGTTCGATTCCTAACTTTTCAGGTAACTGTTCTAGCAACTCCCCAGCGTTGATGAACTTCTTTGAATGAAGATAAGCTGCCAAAAGGGCATTAAATGAGTTTACCGTACGTTGACATTTCAATTCAGGCATTTCGTTGAACAGTTTATGGGCTTGTTCGTACATGCCAGTTTTCCCATAAAGCGTCATGAGGCGGATTACAAAGCCTTCCTGGGAGATCTCTTCGTACTTCTTTTGGTGTTGGAGGATGTCATCGATCAACGAGAACTGTTTTGCCGACGCGAGGCGGAGAACAGTGTTGAAGTAAGCAGTTCTATTATAGTTGCGGAATTTGCTGGATTTAGAAGATTTCTTGAATCTGTGGACGAGATTTTGGAACTTGGATACCTCGTCTATGGATTTGGAGGATGTTACGGCGGCGGCGGTGGGGACGGCGGGATTGGTAGCTGAAGAGCGGGAAGAGTTAAAGAGGCCAGCCAGACGGCGGATGGAAGTGACTTCTGTTGCTTTGCTCATTTCTTTTTCCGTAGGTTAAGAATTTTGGTTAACGAGTTGACTATCAAACTTTGAGGTTAGATAACGCATTAGAGGGGTTAATGGGTCGGACCGTTGAGTTAGGTTTATATTTATACCTTTTTTTTTTAATTTGACCAATTTGTTTAACTATTTATAAAATATAAAAATATAAAAACATAATAAAATAGTTCTTTTGGATGAGTGGTTAAAGCTTGATTTTTTTTTTAAATCGAGTTTCAATTTGATCTAAATTATAAATACCTTTTGTTCAAAAAAAATTTTTATTCTCAATTTCTTATTATTATAAGACAACTACACTCGTATATGACACATTAAATTTAGGGGTGACAAAACTTGAATCACTCAATAGTTCTAGAATGATCTTGTTTTATATGATTTGAGTTTTTCTTTTTATTTAATAAAAGCAAAGGGGTGAGACAAATGTAGAATGGATTTATTTTAGACAATAAATATGGAACAGATATAGTAATTCATTGCCTTGCTTTTTCCTATTTATTATTTAAAATTACCATTTTACTTTTATGTGTATATATTATAAAAGGATAAAAATGTAAAAATATGTTAAGACCCTAAATTAGCATCAACTCGATTAGTTTTTAGCAAAATTAAGAGAAATTAATTATTTTGAAATTTACTTTTAATGTAAATTTATATTTTTTTACTTAAGGTAAAATAAAGATGTAAATATTTAATATCAATAAAAGTTTACGCGTCATAAAATAAAATATACCAATTATGTAACGATGATAAATTTAGCAATATCTTTATTTCCATCTCAAGTATCTTGACAAAAAGTAAGACAAGTTTAGCATGGCATGGCAGTGCTCATCTTTGTCCTTTAGGGTTTTTGAGCTTAGACCATAACAGTTTAAACTTTCAAACTGGAAAGTGGAAAGGATTTCATATCTCTGCCCAACCAAAAGACTCACACATTTTGTACTTTTACAGTCAAACAATACTAACTGCTAACTGCCTAAAGACATGAAAGTAACACTCACCAACCTTCTATTTTTACAGTTATTAAGCTTTTAGTTTGACGGGTAAATTTGTCTAATAAAATCAATTAATTATCATGAATGTAATAAGAGGTACAATGAACAAAAGAAAATGTAATAATAGGGTTTTTTTTTAAATATTGATACAATACATTTGGATTTGCACATTTGTCCCATGGGCATGGCTCATAAATAAAATTTGAGTTGGAACGTATTTAAAAGATGTGGATTAAATTACAAGTATTTGTTTTTTTATTGCATGAACTTTTATTTAATGTTAAAAAAATGTTGTTGGCTATTTTTAACATGTTAGACTTAAATTATTCATACATGTATTTAACGTTTATTGTTTAAACTAACCATTAAAGTGATAGAATAACCTAATTGATACAATATTAATATTTGAAGTAAGTTTTGAAATTTACAGATCAATTTAAAATCTAGAAAAAAGTTGAGAGACATTTGGTGCAATTAATCAAAAAAGTAAAAGAACATAAACCATTTTATATTTTGAAAATAAAAGAAAATTTTAGTTTCTTAATTAATCACAATTAATTTGTGACACTAAACTAAATAATGAGTTTTACTTCAAAAATAAATATGTGAGAAAAATGGTATTAGTGGTAATTAAAAAGTAAGCAATCACAAAAACTCAACTACTAAATTCAATATTAAAACCGATCCAAGTTTTCCCCTTCAAAAATGGTAAAATTGTTTTATAGTACCTTCAAAATTAAAAAATTATAAATTAATGATGATAAATTTACACCAACACCCCCAAAATGTTATTTACATCTTTCACCTCCTAAAATAATTTTCTGACTTTACACCTCACCTGGAGATAAATAATTATTGGAAGGCTCAAAATTTTTTTCATTGGTGCCTCCAACAAGAAACATAACTGCCAAGATTCTCTCTCTCAAACGTTGTCCTTGTGACCCTTGTGCTAACCATGCTTATCTATAAATATAATACTTACAAGTTATATACCTTTCCTGGTACTACTCTCCATTGTTTTCAACCTTCCAAAATATCCAAAAACACTCCATGGACATGGAATTCCTAAAGTCCGAGCTAAACGAACTAGCCATAACCGATCACCAAAGACTTACCGGCGGAAGGATGGGCCGAAGAAAACTCGAAGACGACGACGACAACAACAACAAGGAATTCAAATCCAAAAACCTTCAAGCCGAGAGACGTAGGAGACAGAAACTTAGTGACAGGCTCCTTACACTGCGCTCACTTGTCCCAATCATTACAAATGCAATTACCCAACACACATTCTTATATATACGTTATTATCTTAATATCAATCACATTGTTTATAATTTCGTTTCTTTCCCTTCTTTTTCAGATGAACAAAGCAACGATAATCGATGATGCAATCACTTACATTCAAGAATTACAAAAGACATCACAAGTTCTGAGTGAACAACTGCTCGAAATGGAAGGATCGTCTGAAGAAAGTGTAATGCCGATGAAACTCGAAATCGATGTTGCACAACATGATATGAAGAAATGTGGGATAAAGGTTTGTTTTTTCATATGAATCCACAGTCACGTCTTCATTTTGCAAATGATTCTTTTATTATTATTACAGGAAGAAGTTAAGGTGAGCAACATTGATGGGAACAAGTTTTTGATAAAGATTATAGTTGAGAAGAAAAGGGGTTGCTTTACTCAATTGGTAGAAGCCATGAATTATCTTGGGTTTGAGCTTAGTGAAACCAATGTCACCACTTTCAGTGGTGCAATGCTTTTTTCATCCTGTGTACATGTAAGTTAAAAGCCTTACCAACATAATTGCAGTTTTTTTCTTGGGTAAAAACACATCTTTAGTCCTCTTCATTTTAATATTAAGTAAATTGGCTCCTCTAAAAAAGTCGAAGTAATTTAATTCTTTTCAATTTTAAAAGGATCATAAATTTGATGTTTTTGGTCAATTATACATCATTTTAATTGGTATAATAGTAAATTAAGTTTTCAATATTTACGTATTCTACTAATCTAATCCTGATTCTAAAAAATTATCTAAAAAATTATAAAATTTTTAAATATTTAAAAAAATTCAAAAAAAAAGGCACCTTTAGCTTCAAAAAAAAAATATATATATATAGACAAGATGTGTAAATTTTGAAGACTGAATTTGTTATTGTACCAATTGATGGAAAACATTAAAGCTGTGAGTAAATATTCTAAAATTCTGATTTTCGAAATTGACAAGAATTAAATTATTTCAAATTTTTAAAAGAACCAATTTACTCAATATAAAAATTGAGAGACTTGAAAAACCATTTTTTTCCATTTTTTCTTCTCATTAGTAAAATATGTTACCATTGTTATTAATTTTCAGGGAAAATATGGGGATACTCTCATGGTTGAACACATTGAGGAATTGTTGTCAGAGATGATGAAGAGCATGAAAAAAAATTCCCAATCTACCATTGAATTAGGGAACACAAATTGAAGAATATAATAGTTTTATATAGCTTAATATATCCAATAAATATACTGAATTATAGCAGCACTAATATGATTTGAAGAATCTTAATTGATTTATAGTTTTATGGTTTGATTTTTGTTATTTTTAAAGGATTTAATGAAATTTTATCAATAAATTATAAACAAATCTTATAAGTTGGAAGATATTATAATTTTATGATTCGATTTTATTATATTTAAATTTGACATCTCAAAAATTTCATTTGTAACAGATTTAGTGAACATTTAATTAATAAACTAGAAACTAATAAATTAATACGATAATTAAGAGAGAAAGATACTCCCATTGCTTCTCTGGTAATCTGCAAGAATGGTTATCTTCCGATTTACAAAATAGTAAAAAGTACATTTTTGGGGAGGTCAATTGGACGACTTTCTATGGGCTAGTTATTTGGAAAATATGGAAGAATAAGAATCTCCATATCTTTCAAGGAGTACCAAGAAGCTCTCAAGAAATTATCAAAAATGCTTTTAGCTGGGTTAAGCAATGCTCATCCAATCATAAAAGCAAATCCGCCGTGAGGCAAGTAAGGAGTGATGAGTTTGAATGGAGTGGTAATTGGGTAAGACCATAGACCGAAGGTGCGGCGAAGATAAATTCTGATTACGTTGTTGCAGGGGGTGTCCTAAAAGACGAGAGAGGGGAGTGGCTTCTTGGTTTCAAGAGATGCTTGGGTAAATGTCCTATTTTTGATGTTGAACTCGGTGGTATCCTAGATGGTTTATCACTGATGCATGGAAAACAATGTGAAAGAGTCTTGTTTGACTTTAGTTAGGCGTATCAATCAACTATTAGACAAAACAAAGAATTGAAGATTAGAACATATTTCTAGAGAAAGTAACATCGAATAGCCAAAATGAATTTCGAGATAAAAGAATGATTACAGTTGTTTGCAGAAAGTACAGTCCTTTTGTTGGCTTAATTTAATCGGTTGTAACTATACTTTATTCATAAATAAAAAAAACACTTAACTAGGAAGCTGTAACTTTCTTGCCAAAAATCTTTTTCAATCATAGAGATTTTGTTATCCTTATTTGATTTTTACAATCCTATTTACAAAGATACCCATCTAGAAAAATCCTATTCCATGAAACAAAATCTCCTTTGAATAATAAAATCAATTAAAATGTTCACTTCTGAAATTCAAATCCCTTCTTCCAGTCACCCTTCCCTTCCATATCTTCTGCATTGAACAACCACAAATAAAAAAACCCGAGTATTATTATAACTCTATTGATATTATTACTATCGAAACAATACTGACGAAGTATAAAATTATAAGTTACCTTGAGTCATGCAAGGAGGAGGGACTTCAAAGAGAGAAATAGAGAGTTGTTTATGAGCAACACCGATATCAAACAACATAACACCAGGTGAAGGATCATTAGCAATAATACATTTTACAGGCAACCATAAAAATAGCTCTTCTTGGGACAATCCTTCAAGCCCCACTAACCCACCATAACTAAGGTTAGCTCTCACCTCCCGATCAAAATGCACCCTCCCATCAAATTCAGTCATGCATGACTTTTCCAATTCCACTTCCAATCGACCATCAAGGTTAAGCTTATAAGATTTAACATTGTCCGGGAAAAGACCGGCAGGCAACCCTTGGCTCCGTAGCAAATCCTGTATGGAAGAAGTGGCCATCAAAGGGAAGAGAAGAAAGAGAGTAATGGGGGTTAAGATGTGCAGAGACATTGTTGGAGATTAGTAAATGATTCTACTGAAATGTAGTGAGTGAAATTGCATAATGGAGGTGGTGGAGAACTGAGTAATTATATTGGGTTGGAGTTAACTAATTTAGCTATATATTTGGAGGATGATTATAAAGATTGGTATACTAGTTTTGCCTATAATTATGGTATTCAAAAGATCTATCCAAAAGTACTATGTCAATTTACTAATACTGGTTTTGAGTGAATCACTGATGACGATGCATGTAAGCTTGACTCCCTTAAAATATGGTGAAAATTACAGGTAAAAATTAAATTATCCAATTAAGATAGGATTATTTGGTTGACATGTCAGTAAACGAAATGATTTGTAAGGAAAGAAATCATGCTTAATTAAAGGAAGATAGAGGTAACTTAATTGAGTTTCAGTGTTGTTAGATAAATATATAATGCTCATATATTTATTTAACACTATATATATATATTGGTGAGTTACAAGAAGAGAATAAAGCCATAACAATAACACGATTGGAATTCAGGCCACATCTGAGACGGGAAACTTTTTGATTTTAAAATTATAAATATATTAAAATTATTATCAAGTACGTTAGCATTAAAGTGAAAAACTTCGATAAACCAAACTTGGAAGTTGCATGCATATTTTTTAATCAATTTTTTTTAATATAGTGTACATATTAATTCTAATTATAGTTTTTTTAAGTTGTAGAGAGATAATTGTCTTATATATTATATATATAATAATGATTATTTTTAGTTGTTAAAATTTATTTAAGTAATAATTAAAGTTGTTGTATGATGTTTAAATAATATAGATGAAATTATTTTTAGTGAGTTCGCCATATTTTATTAAAATATACATCTCCACAACTATAATGAAATAGAAGTATTCTTAAGTAAATTAAGTCTAGACCTAATTCCAAAAATAATTTTGGGGCTTAAACCGAATTTTGATGTCATCTATACTTAATTCATCTAAAATCTAAATTTAAACCCGATCTAAACCTACTCAATTTAATTAAATGAAATAAGTAAGAGTACCCGATATATGAAGACCTTTGGAACTGCTGCTCATTTAATTATCAGCAACCACAACGAGAAAAGGGATGAATTGTGGAGTTGGGTCACTGTTGCTATTTTTTAAATTTCTTTTTCTTTTTAATCAATGTTGTATTAATTCATCCAAGCAAATCACACCCTAAAAACAAGTCGTCCATTGTCTCATCCTCTATCATTCTCTATCATTAAAGCGTAAAATATAATGAAAAGGATTCTAATTTAACGATTAAGATAGTCGGTTATGTTATAGATATTAGAATTCGGATTTAATTTTAAGCACTTTTATTTTTCACCTTAAATTGCTTTAGACATAGCAAATCCTTGAGGCTCAAATCATCTACCTCATATGCCAAAATGCTATCTCAACTTACATACGCGACGCGAATACCTCTTGTATTAATTGAATTTATATCTTCTTATATATTGCAATAATAATGTCAATTAAATTAATGTTTAATTAATTTAATCATAATTGAAATTTTGAACAATAAACTCATTTGTTGAAGTAAATTCATTTATGTTCTATATGAGAATTTAATCCACAACCCCTTAATTGTAGGTTGTATAAATGTGAAAATCTATGAATATAATACAACTAATATGCTGCTATTTGATGAATTTAATTAGTCGCTCTTATCAATTTGAAAATAATAATAACAAAATTGAAGGAAAAGAAAGAAAAGTTATCCAAATCCATTATCATTGTTAATAGAATTTTCTTTTATCAATTACAATAACGAGAAGGGGATGGGAATGGGAGATAACGGACAAATACAAAGCTATTGAATAATAAATTTTTGAAGTTAAGGTATAATTTTATCATTACATTTATTTATAATTTCTTAAATTTTAGAGAGATTAAAAGAATAAATTTACCGTGTTAAGAGAGGTTAAGGTTATTATTGCATGTTTCCTTGCATCCGTCCGTGATAATGGAGTTTGAACTCATATGATTCAATTCTTTGATAAAAATTTTAATCACTATGACTATTGATCATAAAAACTAATGACCATCACATTTTTTAATGGATAAATCTCAAAATTACATATAAATTTTGATTTAATATGTAATTTAATATATGAACTTTAATTTGATGCAATCATATACATGGAACTTTACTTGTAATTCAAATGGATATATGAAACTTTAATTTTGATTCAACTATACATATTTATTTTATTATAGATAAATATAATTATTTGTGTATGTAATATGTAAGCGCAAAATAATTATATAATGATAATTATGTTAATAATTTAATCAAATAAAAATTTTATATATAAAATTACACAAAACTAAAATCTATTGTTAATCAAAATTTATATATAAACAATAAAATTATATATTAAATAAAAATTCTTATAATTTCAAATTTATTTTTAATTAAGTTTTTCTTTTTGATAATGTGAAGTGTCGAATTGTGTTCCAGAGCCCGTTCTTAGTGGACTACAGCACCACCAAACAACTTCTTTTGGGGGCACTACAAAACTTTGTCTGTGTGACGACCGATTAAATTGACTTTAAAGTTTTTTTTGTTCATTAATGAAATTGACTTTCTTTAAGTCGAGCATATCAATTAGTAGCACTTTGCTGCTACTTAATAGTCAACTGGAGTCAATCAGTCTCTCATTCATCTGCCTAATAAGTTTTCGCATCCAAGAGAGAGCAACCCAATGTATATAATTAATATAAAGAATGAGGATTAAATTTGCAATTTGCATTGACAAATTATAGTAGTAGTATTATTTTAACAAGATTAGGTTTATGTACATGATAACAAATACACTGTTGAAGCAAATCAAAGAAAAGGCCTAATTAGATACGTCAATGATAACTATGTATACGGTCTTCAATGTTAATTATTTTGAGTATATAATCATTTCACCATATCTTATACATTATACTATACTAGCATTTCATTTTAATTAGAGGGATAATCTTATTAGGAGGAATTATGGTTAGTTCTAGATACTTTATAAAGAAATAGGCTTAATGATAAATTTGGTCACTAATGTTTGTATATTTTGTCAAAATGGCCATAATTATATTTTTGAGCTTTTTCCGGTCATTAACTTTTTTTCTTTTTTTTAATCTGCTTTTTCTAATAGATTTAATGAATAAATTTAATGTTTCAATTTTTCTTTTTTTTCAAAAGGTTTCAATCTTTTATACTTTTGTTTACTGAAAAGTTTTCTATTGAGTTAATTTTTTTTAGATAATTACGTTTATTTTCTTTAAATTAAGAGTTTTTTTTAAAATTTAATGTATTATTTATTTATTTTATTATCTTCCACATGAAATTCCATATCATCCCCATTAACTTTTTTAACGGTACTTTCATTAAATCTATTAGAAAAAACAGATTGAAAAAAAAATACAAAGGTTGACGGCCAAAAAAGACTCAAAAAGACAATTAGAACCATTTTGACAAAACATGCAAATAGTAGTGGCCAAATTTTTCATTAAGCCAAAAATATATAAGATAAGTATTAAAAGCATAATAATAAATTTAGCCTTCAATGTTTATATCTTTTTTCAATGTGGTCTTTATTCTTTTTTAGCTAAATTTAATCATTAACCTTTCAATTTGACAAGACATTATTTGGCTTATATGGCACATCGACAAGTAATTTAAAAATTATAAAAAAAACTCAAAAACAAGTTTATAAAATTTTAAAAAAATTAACATGCAATACATGTGAATTGTCATGTGGGTTATTATTTTTAAAAGTTAATATTTTAGTCCATATTTTTATTAAAAAATCTAACTCTTTTTTAAATATTAATCATCAAAATTTACTCTTTTAAAAGATTTAGGTTAAATTTAATGTTAAAAAGAATAAGAACTAAATTAATAAATAATAAAATGTAAATATTAAAAGTTGAATTTATGATTATGCTTCGAAAGAATGGAAGGAAAAAAAATTACTTTCTTTGGGAAACAGTTAATCAACTCTTGTTTCTAAGCATCTAACTTCTTGTTAAAAAAAAACTTATGCTCAAGGATTGTCTATGCATAAAAAAAAATTAATTCCACCAAAGTTATTTAAATTATGGTTTAAATTTTAAATTGGTTTATAAACTTTAAATATTTTAATTAAAATTTTAAAGTATTTGTATATATTAATCAAGTCCTTTTAGAAGTCTAATATCAACTTTAGGTGTTAATGGTTAGAACATATTTAAAATTAATACATGTGAATCAAGTTTCAAATATTTGTATACTTACTGCATTGATAGTTTGTATCTAATCGTTTAAAACATAAATACTATTGTTAAAATTTAATAGAGTTATTTCTTTTCCTTTTAACACATCATATCCAAGTTACCCATTAGGTAAGTATAGACGTGTCTAAAATTTGATCAACGCGTTTTAAATATACACCACATCAAATTATTGATAATTTGAGGATCCACTTAGACTAATTTAAAATCAGAGCATAACTGGGAGACATATAGTGAAATTAACCCAAAAAGAATCATTGTTTATCTTAAATTTGGCTTAGGCTAACCGAAGTGAGTTATTTTATTGTTAATCTATGAACTTAATACAATATTATTTGACTTTTTGCTGATACATCCAAAGAAACATCAGGGTCTCTAATCTTTTGTAATCTTGCAATAAAGTCCAATATATGATATACCAAATTTTACAGGGAGCAGTTTAACCTTCTCCTTTGTGGGTCATTTTGGAATGTTGTTTTTGGAGGAAAGCTATATATTGACCAATGAAAGGATAAGCAGTTATGTCAGGTATTGGTTAACTTAAAAGTAAACTGCTGTCTAATCTTGTTTCCCGTTTCTTAGTTGTCACTAATGTCACATAATCAAAGATTGAGCAACGTCTATTAATACTAGAGTAGAATTTTGACTAGCTATACAAACTACGATGTTTAGTAGGGTAAGAAAATCAAAATGTGAACAACTTAATTCATATGAGACAAAATAAAGATGCAATTCTTTTATCTACCAATAATTATGATCATTGAAGAAAAGCATGAGAAAAAAAAAGTAGGTCCAACCCATCCCCCTACTCCATTTTACAACCACAAATCAATAGACAAGTATTCGCTACGTCTAAATTGATAATATAATTAATTGTTTTCTTAAAACAATGACGTGAATTAAAATAAAATAATTTTAAATATATAATTAACGTGTAAATTTATCTGAATATGATTGAATAAATTTTTACATGATTCTAATTATTTAATCAAATAATAATAAAAAATTTGCTCATAACTTTAACTGCACTTATTAATAATACTATCAATTTGAAATTATTAATAACATTATAAAAATCGAGAGATTAAAAATTATATAAAATTAAAATATAGAGGGATTATTTCCAATAAGAGTCCATTGCTTTTGAAAGTCCTTGTATGAATTAGATTGAAATTGACCCACCTGCCAATTGTTTCTCTAAAGTGTAATGATTATGTCAAGTTGTGGGGACTTATCATACCAAGTTTCATAAATTTAGAGAATGTCAAAATTTAAGCCCTTCCCCCCAACCCACCCAAAAGGAAAAGGGTGTCTAAACCAAATATATATATATATATATATAAATGGTGGGGTCTATGATATAATGGGAGAACTGAAAATATATGGTTTATTCATATGAGAAAAATGCCTTTTGTTTCAAAAGAATTGGTAAATTTAAAGATGTTATTTCAAATTAAATTCAACCAATTATACCAAAATTGAGAAAAGAAACTTAAAATATCAATGGAAAAAAAAAAGAACTAATCCACACAGCTTGCAAAAAAATCTAATGAATATCACTTACAATCTCAAGGGCTATAATCAAGGACATGGTGTGAGCATATAAGGTGACAAGAAATGACCCTTTATTTCACCTAATGTCCTTAAAATCTATCTTAAAGAAGATCAAAGAGGGGTATAATTTGGGGACCCCAAATGAGTATTAGAATGGTTTTAAAATTATTCAAACAAGTGTACAAAAACAATGATTAATAAACTCAAGTGGCTTTAGAAATTAGGAGGATTTTTTTCTTTTAGTACAAAATGCATTTTCAGTAAAATGGATAAATTGCATTAATTGTCACTCAGTTATTAATAATTTTTTTAGTCACTTAATTATAAAAATTTACAAAATGATTATCCAACTATTTAATTTTGCCTTTTTTTGGTCACCGGTTCGCTAATGGCGGCAACATTTACAAAATGACATAATAGCAAATTTAACCTCAACATTTATACATTATGTCAATTTGCTCTTGATACAAAAAAATTTAACCCTCAATTTTTATACATTATGTAATTTGGTCTTTTTTGCATTTGCTTTTCTTTATGATCTTTTCAGCTAAAGCTAGAAAATAACAAATTTATCAACTAAATTTGATTGAAACGATATAAAAAATGTAAACACCCAAAAATCTAAGATAATAATTTTTATCTTTTTTCATTATTTTAAAATTAACTCTTAATATTACAAATAAAAACAAAACTGTAAAAAAAATTATATAATATGTAAATATTAAAAGTTAAATTTTTAAAAATTTTAAATACATCTCTCAAAATTTAATCTAAAGATTTGTATCTATATATATATAAAAGATGATATGGAAGTCAATATTGTGGACAGAGATGGCCATGGAAGGAACATGCACCTAATTTTAAAGAGAAGGATTACAAGTTGAATTTAATTGGATTATATAGTCTTACATAAAGCTAAAAAAGAAAAATATGGAGAGAGAAGTAGGTGAGAATTAGTGAATCACAAGTATTTGAACAAAGAACCCTAGACATTAAATAATGATCCCTAAATGATAGAGTTTTGAGATAGGACGGCAAGAAAAGAAAATTGGGAAATTGCTTACACCTTTCGTTATTTTTATCTTTTAATAATTTTCTCATTGAACATGCAATTGCCACACCTGATATATTTAAATATTTAATCTTACCATTTGGTTAAAGTATTTGTGAACTTATACCAATGATCTATTCCATGGGAGTTTCCTGAAGCTTGGGGCTGATTTGCACCGAATGGGAATTGAATAGAAAATAAAATAAAATCAAGTAGTGCAACATCCACTACATAAAATAATAGAAAAGGGTTAATTGCATTAAAAACTTTAAATTGGTCCCTAAAATTTTATATGTCTTAGTTTAATCTTTAAATTAAATTGTTATTACAATTAGGTCATTTTGTCAATCTATTTGTGAGCTTTCGCGCTAAATGGTTGTTTGGATCTAATATGTAAAATATTTATTAATTTATACGTGTTTAAAAACAAAATCATGCCATATCTAAACTAACATTTAATGTCAAAACTAACAAAAGAACGTAATTAAAATGATTTTTTAGTTTAAAAATTCAATTAGAACGTTTCAAAGTTTTGGGACCAATTTAAAATTTAATACATAATTTAGGATGTCAAATATAATTAACCCAAAAAAGATTTCACCACCAATTTTATTTCCCTAAAAATCCCATTTTGTTTTAACATCACATTTGGTTTCAACATGAAACTCATTTTCACAAATAAAAACCTTCATATTTGTAATGCATATACAATGAATTTTATCGCTACACCATCTGTTCATTCACAATATAGATGTACTACATAAATATACTAAATACTATAATACTATTAGTTAAAACACGAGCAGGCATGCTTTTAATAATTTGTTAAGTGACTAACCCCACAATCATCTTTATATATTATTGTAAATTACCCCAAGGATTAATCGACATTAACAATGCATTATCGTTCAATAAGGAAACGAAGGGTGGCCATTGTTGCTATGGTGCTTGTTTCACCGACTTCGGGGTTAGACCAAACACCCTAAAAACGACACCGCCACACGTTGAAATCTAAAAACATATGGACCCTTTTTATAAGTTTTGTTGGTCAACCCCATGGCCTCATCTCTCTATTATTTGTTGTTGTTGTTCACATTTTGTTTATATATAGTGTTTTTGCCTTTACCTCTCCTTTTAATTGCTTTTATTTGTGGGCTCTTTGGCACGTGTTTTGTGCCCTCTTATGGTTGCCCAACGTGATCATCCCTTAGGGTTACTTTACCAAGGCCACAATTCTTTCTCGAATATATGTGTCTCTAGGTATTGATTCGTCCTGTTTCCTTGTCATCTTTTACATCTCATGATTCTCTCATTATTATGTCACTATATAGTATATTTCTGCGTATACATACATGTATTCAATTAATAAATATCATGCATCAATACATAAACAAATCATTGTTATCGTATCAATTTTAAAAACATGAATTTAAACTCGATTAAATACATTATGTTGTTCATTTTAAGAATAGAGATAGAGCCTCCATGAATATATGCACCTTATTGATTAATATATATTTTTAAAGTTAAAAATATGTTATCAGTTATTTTATTTTTCATAAATTTAGAATTTAGTCCCTTCTTAGGAATTCAATCTCTCTACTTTTCAAATTTCAGAATTTAAGTTCAACTATTAACACTATTTAAATTCTTTTGTTAAATTCTGGTTTATTATAATATTATTTTTATAGTTGCATGGCTATCAATTGAGTTTTTTTTTTTCAAAATGTCATACCAACAAATTTAACGAAAAATGATGTTAACAGTTAAACTTAAATTTTAAAATCTGAAAAAGTGGAGAGACCAATTTCTTGAAAATATATATAGACTGAATTCTAAAGTTGAAAAAAAGTAAAGAGTTTGATGAGATATTTTAACCTATTTTTAATTAAAAGTTATCAACATAATTTATTTTTATATTGATACTATCGAATTACTAATTAAACTATCAAACTAACAAATCAAAATAGGTATATCAAATCTCTTCATTACGAAACTTGAATTTATAATCTCAACGTTATTGAGTTTTTCTTATTATTAAACTAATTCAATTTGTAAATATAATTAATGGTCTTAAAAGGGAAATAAGTCGACCATTTATGAACTATTATCATCCAAGATTACATATAATTTTCTGTGTATATATATTAAGTCAACTAATAATTATAATGGCAAATACGCTGCAACAACTCAATCGGTACGTTTTGAATATGGTTAACTGGTAAGAGGAAGTCATAAAACACGACAAGAGCAATAGGGTCCCTTATGGGCAAATGGGTCGGGTCACTTTGTGAGAACTAGAGAGAATATTCCCACAAGGAGAAGAAGACAAGTGAGATAAATCCAAGGGATTGATGGGTATAAACAGCTACTATATGGTATCCCATTTTGTATCGAATGGAAAGTGACCTGCATGCTGTGTCTTTGCCACATATGGCTATAGATTTGGAAGGCGATTTGATTTTGGGTAAATTTACTAGCAGTCACTTGACTATCAGTAAGTTTCTTTTTAAATTACTTAACTATAAAAAGTTACAAAATAATCTCCTAATTATTCGAGATTTTTTTTGTCACCAGACGTTAAACAACTAACTGGCATGATAGTGAATTTAGCCACAATGTTTACATATTGTGTCAATTTAGTCTTATCTTTAAAAAATTTAACCCTCAATGTTTACAATTACCTAATCTTATCCTGTTTTTTTACACGAAAATAAGACTAACTTGACATAGTTTATGAATGTTGAAGATTAAAGTTGTTATTATGACAATTATAAAAGTTGTCATGTTATCTTTCTATTAGCCATTAAATGATGGTGGTCAAAAAGGAAAAAAATTGAATAATTAGATGATCAATTTGTAATTTTTTATAATTAAATGACAAAAAATACTAATAATTAAATGATTACCAATATATGTATTGAAAATGGTAGCTCCATTAATGTTCTTCATTGGTTTTGATTCAATCAATTTCAGACTCTTAAAAGGTGAATTCAATAAGCATAGAATGGTTTACATTAGAGGTGTGTATGGGCCGGAGGCCCGGCTCGGCCCGAAGGCCCGTCCGAAAAATGAGAGGGTTTGGATAAAAATATAGGCTCGAAAAATGGGCTTGGACAAAAAATGAGGCCCGTTTTTGCCTCGAGTAAGAATTTTTTGGCCCGAGCCTGGCCCGGCCCGGTCCGATTTTAATATTATATTTTTTCCCTTTTTTATTTTTAAGTTTAAGTAACTTTTCTCTCTTTTTTTTTCATTTTCGTTTAGTTCCTCCTGCTGCTTCCTTCCTCCCTTTATTCCCATTTCTAAGCAAGTCCCTAGCTCACTGCTGTTTTGCTGCAGTTTGGGTTGGGTGCTATTTTAGTGTTGTTTGGGTGCTATTTTGCTGCTATTTTTTGTCGTGTTTTATTGTTCTTTTACAGCTATTTATTATGTTATATGTTGTCGTTTTTAATATTATTTTGATATTGTAAATTTTTTGTTTTGTTATTAATTTAGTTATTATTTTAGTTCTAATTTGTTTCAATTTTAATATAACTATTTTTTATTATATTTTTAATTTATGTATTATTTTAAAAATTGTTTATCTTGTTTTTTATTTGTTTTAATATTTGTTTTTATGTTTTAAATGTATTTGAATTTTTATTTTTTAAAGTTTTTTATTTTATAAAAAAAGAAAAAAATATAACCGGGCCAGGCTCGGGCCTATCAATTTTTTCCCGGGTCGGGCTTGGACAAAATTCCCGGCCCATATTTTGGGCCGGGCCTTGAAAATGGGCCTAAATTTTTTATGGGCCCGACCCAAACCCGGCCCGGCCCATGCACACCTCTAGTTTACATCAATAATATATAAATACATACAATAACAAGGAAACTAAAAGTTTACCAAAGGAGGTGATTCAGAGAATTAATAACGTTTTAATACGTGTATTACGTTAAAATCAAAATCAAACATTACAAAAGCAAAATAAATTAACAATATCTAAAACTAAACTAAATAAATGTAGATAATAAATAAATTTGATTTATATAAAATGAGACTCGAACATAATTAAAATAAAAATATGAAAATTTAGTGAATTATGCTCAATCATTAAAAAAATTGAATTAATGATATTATCATTTTCCATATCCAAATAACATTATAAAATCAAATATAAAAAATTGAGTCCATTAAAGAAACTGAAAAATGGAGGAATGAAACGAAGGACAAAGACATTTAGGGCTTAAATTTGAAGAAGGGGGGCAAAGATATTGGCCGTAACAACCTGTCAGCTTTGTACTTTGACTCAGGTACGCGCCAAACACGGGTCCCACCTGTCTCCTCGCACGCGCTCGTGCCGCGTGGGTCCTACGTTGACTCTTTTCTTTTTGTTTTTGTTTTTTTATTTTTTATTC
Source organism: Gossypium hirsutum (assembly GCF_007990345.1). Lineage (NCBI taxonomy): Eukaryota > Viridiplantae > Streptophyta > Magnoliopsida > Malvales > Malvaceae > Gossypium > Gossypium hirsutum. The sequence goes on from NC_053433.1 coordinate 1,589,112, forward strand.
TGCTCCTGTCTTTCCTCATTTTCTCTTATATAAGCATGATGTCATATTCTCTTTTGTCTTTTTAGTCATTTTAATCCTGTTTTAATGTTTTCTTTAATGTGAAGGCTAAGCATATAACAAAAAATAGACTTAAGTTAATTGATGGAAGAACTCGTGTTAGCCTGATAATTAATGTATTCATTATTTTAGGTATAATTTGAGTTTGAATTATATTAATCGTGTTACTGTTAGGATTTTACTTTTAATATTTTTTTAAATTACTCTTTCTTTTCTCTCTCAACATTTTAATTACAATTCTCATTCCCATTTGAATTACAATTTCAATTTATACATTATGATTAGAATAATTTATTATAATTTATGAGTGTATCCGTAGATTAAAAACTTATATATGATAATATTTTAATCTAGAATCGTAAAATTTTTAAAACTTAATCTTATTTATTGATACGGTGATAAGGATTGGAGGCTGGTGGTAGTCCATATAATGATTGTGTTGAAAGTTGCTTGTAAGGGATTTTAATGTAAAAAGACAATATCTATATATTTGTAATCAGGTATCTGTTCGTGAAACTCTAAAAGTTGAGTCATGAAAAACAATTTGCACATGTACGAGGATGTGAAGGATGGACGTATGTCAATTCCTCCGTATCTCTTAGTCCACGTAGCTTATTATTCACGTGCCAAATGGATAGAGAGACCAATAATCGTTCATTGAGCAGGATATGTATGTATGAATTTGATGATAATATTTTACCGGAAAGTCATTTAATAAAAATTTATTTAATTAGAATCAAATAAAAGGGGATAAAATATGTGGTTAAATCAAACTTAGATTTAGAATTGACGCCCCTTTTACTTAATTTCAAGACACATTAATCCATTGGTTGTGCTTTTAACATTTACATGATAAATAAAATATTGTAGAACATAGAATATAGTATATAGTATAGTGGATTAAAGCTAATTATCATACGAGACTGATCCGATTTTAGCCTCCCATAATGTCTTGATTGGCTTAATTTTTAGTAACCCTTTGACTTGCCAAAAATTAAAAATGGAGTTATACTCAATTATAAGTCAATATTAGGCCGCAGTCCATATAATATATTTGATGATGAAATTTATATTAAGCCGATGGCTTGATTGGATTATTTTTTTTGTTTTGACTATCTAAAATTAACAAGTAATATGTAACATTGGATCATAATATAAGTCAATATTAGGCCGCATTCCATATTAGTATTTCTTTCATTTTATGCTATTAATCTATAATATTGAATTTGTCTTAGTTAATTATCTAATATTAGCTCAAATTTAAGTTAAAACTAAAATAAATTTAAATAAAAAAGATCAAATATCATTTAGCTTATAAATATTTGAGTGTGTCAAAATTAATTTAGTATACCCAAATTTATAAGACAAAAATGTAATTTATTAATGAGGTTTAAAAAGTAATTTAAGTTTTTAATTACTTTATCAATAATTATTATTTAAATATTTTTATATCATTTTTATTTCTCTACTCTTATAGTGGATGTATATATATATTTACATAATCTCACGTGTATCAGAATTGACCAAAATCATTAGTTGAAAGATTGAGTCACAAATTATGACTTGATGAAGTATCAAAGTCAAGCAAATTAGAAGGGGTTGAAACTTCAAAATTAAATCAAATATGGAAAAAAATAAAGGTCTCTTTCCTTGCATTTTTTTAGTTTTGGATTAATTACGTTTCATGGATCAGACATAATTTAATTCTTTAAAAGTCAACTATTTTCTTCGATTTTTTTAGGGTCTAATTAACTTTGTCATAATCAAAAAATTAAAATTAATAAGTTCATGGTCAATATGCTTGCAAGTACCTTTTTGTTTTTGTTTTTATCCTAATATCTCCCATCTTCAATAGGAATATTAGGTGAGTAGAAACGAGTTGAATATTTAAACACAGACAAAATTCTTTTAACGTTAAACTAATGTTGGATTATCTAGTCAAAATGAGAAGGGATGGGTAGTTTTTTTTTTTAATAATTTTATTATAGGTTCTGATTATTTTTTTACACAATATTTAGAACTACCCATAAGCCCTCCTAACCCATAAATAAGAGGATAATGCGCTTTAACACACTCGAATCTACATCCTCCTGTATTGACAACACTATCCATGCTAATTGAACTAAAACCCAATTGAAGAGATATGTAATTTTTTCTATAACCATTGATTTCATTAATGTTTGTTGTTTGGTTTCGGACTCATTTGTTGACAATATTTTTTATTTCTTTTTAATTTTTTGGTAGTCATTTTACTAATGTAGTCGTTTCGTTTTTGGTAGTCATTTTACTAATGTAGTCGTTTCGGTTTACTCAAAAGAAGAAAAAATTATTGACTTTTAAGGCGTTGACTTGTAATTAATATATTACAATTTGGTTTGGTAATCCGCCTTTGTTCACCTATTCCATTTTTGCGTCTTTCGTTTTGTCGCTTTCATAAAACAATAATATTTCCCATTCTCGAATTTTAATTTTTTATTTTTAAATAATAAAGTATAAAATCAACGAACCAAATTAAATTTATATAGTTTCGAAAAAAAAATTATATAATATTACAATTTTTTAATTACATATTTTCTTTTTCAATTCTATGAGGCTTAGGTCCACTCACCACCACGCCCTTTAGCTTCCTCAACAAAAATATAATATGGTCCATAAATTTCAGGTTTATCAAAAAGCTTCTTTTATTATTATTTATCCACTATTATTATTCACTAATATGTGTATTCAACCAAATATCAACCGTCCGATTATTTTTGAGACAAAAACAACACTACCGTGGCCGTCAGATCACCTTTATCTTCATCAATCATCATATACCCACAAATTTTTTTTTTACAAAAATAGTCACAATATGGGTTAAAATCTTAATTTAAAGATAGAATTTGATATATATATATTTACATAAAAAATAAGAATCAAATTAATACATTATTATCGGTCAACATGAAACCTCATATTGAATGAGGTGATTATGCAAATAAATGTAATTCTATGAATTTTGTAGCAAAATACTTGGTTAACTGATCTACAACTTCGTTCTTAGTTCTTTAAGAATTTCAAAATCTAAAACCTCCACTTTAATCAACATGTTATTGAAAAATATAAATATTAAAAAGAAGTGTATTTTAATGAATAAGTACAAATAGGGAAGAAAGTTAAAATTTCCTTCTAACATTTTTATAATTAATAATAATTGAAAGAATTAGATTCAAAATTCTCTCTTTATTTGTCCAATCATCCCTTGAAATGTCAACCAACTTTTGGTATAATCTCCATTACACTAACCCCTACTCCTCTTCAAACCAATATATATATAAATCGCACATCTCCACCACACCTATATAAATTCCATTCTATATATATACATACACACAAACGTTCAACTCTCAAGGGAAAAAAAAGGACTAAATTGAACCATGGCAGAAGAATTTCAAGCAGCTATTTGTGGAGGAGGAGGAGGAACATGGTGGAATATTCCGACGAAAACCATGTTTTCAGGCTGTAATTCTCCGTTGTATTCGACGACAATTGCTGATATGGGTAGCTTCGGGTGGGGTAATGATATGGTAGCCACCGATGATATCATCATCAAGCCAAGGTCTTGTTACAATTCAGACAATAGTGGTACCAACAACAACAGCAGTATTTTGATCGATTCCACTTTGGGTTTTGGTCTTTCATCATCGGATAATTGGAACCAATCCTTGCTGTAAGTAAAAAAAACAAGAATCATTTAAAGACCCTTTTTTTTTGTTTGCTTTTATTTTTATTTTTTATAATCTCCTTGTTTACAGCCGGATTAATAATCAAGAGTTTCCAATGGATTCAACATATGAATGCCCATCAACACTGTTATTCGATACTGACCCACAACAACAATCCGTTTTTAACAACAATCAGTCAATTAACTATATGTCTTGTTCTTCTTTATCATCATCACCTTCTTGGCCAAAACTAGCTCCACCATTGACGACAAAACAGCAGCAACAACCACCTGTAGGTACTGGTACCTTACAATTCTCCAACAATACATCCTTTTGGAACACATCTGCAACTGGAAACATATTACCTTCGTTGTATGAAGAGAAACCTAATTGTCCCACCTTGACTACTAAGGTAAATAATTAACGAAGTTTGAGATTTGGTCATGATAAAAAATATAAATATATACACTTCTGATTTTTTGTTTTTTGCAATTGGTTTTTGTTTTCATAGACTAATATCGAAGAAGTTCGGAAAAATTCGAATTCGAAGAAAGCAAGTAATGAAACTCCACTCAAGAGGCCAAGACTTGAAACCCCATCTCCATTACCAACTTTTAAGGTATGGACTGTAAAAGCAACATTGAGGCCATATGAATTTCACCAATTTTTTTCTTTATTTACTTTTCTTCCAAGTAAAGTGATAATTTACAGTCCTTTTTTTTTATCAGGTTCGAAAGGAAAAGCTAGGGGACCGAATCACTGCCCTCCAGCAATTGGTTTCACCTTTTGGAAAGGTAAATTTTTACTATATTCGAACTCGATGTGTTACTTAAAAGGATATATATCAAGCTTTACTTTTATATATATAACTTCGGGTTAATTTGTATTTAACCCTTTTTTTTCAGACTGATACTGCATCAGTTCTACATGAAGCCATTGAATACATCAAGTTCCTCCATGATCAAGTCAATGTATGTTCCTCATTCTACATAAAAGTAACCCTCCATATATATATTGTGGTAAAAGTAATGTGAAGCTTCTGTAATAGGCATAAGATTACATTTTGCTTCTTTTACTAAAAAAAGAATAAATTTGTCTTTGTATGCAGTAGAAATGGACGAAATCTTTAATATAAAGGATCAGTTTACTCTTTAATTTAATGTACAAGAACTAATTTACTTAATTTTTTAACAGATACAGCAAAATGCATCCAACTCTTAGTATAAGGGCTTCCTGATACTTTTACCTATATATTGTTTAATATTATTGGATAAAGGCAAGCATATTCTCTGGAGAATTCTCAAATTTGTACTGAAAAAGAAAATAATGTTTATTGCTTTTTTACGTGATTTCAGGTTTTAAGTACTCCATACATGAAACAAGCAGCAGCTTCCATACAACAGGTAATTAAAAAAACCAAGATTTTCTAAGGCTGCTAATAAGTAATAACAGCCAATTATTACTATTACAATTAATAATGAAAATAATTGTCTTATTCGAACCACTTTGCAGAGTACTGATAAGTTGAAAGATCACCTAGAAGGTCCAAAACAAGACCTAAGAAGTCGTGGGCTATGTTTAGTGCCTGTTTCCAGCACATTCCCAGTTGCCAATGAAACACCAGCTGATTTTTGGACGCCAACGTTTGGTGGAACTTTCAGGTAGATTTAACAACAAAGAAAAAAGACAGCAAGGAATGATATAATGTAGGGCTAGCAGATGATTAGGAACCCCATTCCTTTGAAGGATTAATTTAAAAAAAAAAAAGATGATAACGATAGGTTTTTTTATTATTATTTAAATTTCAATAATCCAAGTTTGACTTGTTAATTATAGTTTTGGAAGTGGGATTAGCAATAGGAACAAGTGCTAAATTCAGCGGAAAAATCAATATGAATTTAGCTGAAGTTAGCAGAAATGGGGGTTAAAGAGACTCTTTTTGTTCCTGTTGACTACATGTATATCATCATCATCAAACAATAGCTAAGATTATTATTGTTGTTTTTCTTGTATTTGAATTTTCTTTCTTTGAGTGGGGGTAGCTCAGTTGATTGTGGTATTTTTGTTTTAAAGTGCGCTATTAAATTATTAGTAATATTATGTTTTGATCATTCAAATTTTAAAAATTAAAAAAATAGTTATTAAAATATTAAAAAGTTTTTATTTAAGTCATTAGACTTTTTTTTTGTAACGAAAAGGTCTAGTTAATGAGTTTCAAGTTATGATTTGATGATCAATACAGTAGATAAATACCTATCAATAAGTAAAAGAACATACTTTAGATCTAAGTCGATTTGAAAATTAGTACCGGAGAATAGAGAAAAAAGTTGCTTGAATTTTAGTTCACAGATTCGTGACGTTTAAAGTTGTTTCATAAAAAATACTAAATTGTAAAACAAAATCGAAAGGAGAACTTTCGATTGGTATAGGCAATGTAAACAGATGAGGCCATACAATAGCGGTTTTAACAATCTAATGAGTTAAATGAAAACTTTCAAATAATTCAATAATTGTTTTATAACATTTTACAATTAAGTAACTAAAACATAAATTTACTAGTAATTTAGTGTTTTTTTTTTCTGTTTTTTGTTTTTGTCTTTATATAATATTTTTGGAATGAAGCAGTGGGAAGTCAGAGAGCGGCCCACTGCTCTGCTTTTAGGTTTATTGAAAGAAATATACGGGAAAACCAAGAAAAAAGAAGTTTAAATTATGATTTTAGTCCTCCTATTATATTGAAATTAGAAATTTAAGTAACTTATTTTAAATTGATATAATTTGATCTTCTACTATCATGATGTTATTAGTAGGTCTGAAAAATTGTTTGGGCAAAAAACTTTAAGTATGTTTAAGATATGGGCTAGCCTCATATATTAATATTGAAAGCTTGAGCATAACTAATCCATTTTCAAGTTTATTATGTGATTTTTGTTTTCTATATTATGTAATTTATATTATATATAAAAATTAATAAAAATTAAACAGGAATTTTTTTAAAAAAAATTAAAAATATCAACAATTTAAAATGAAATCTTATTAGGCATTTAAAAATATAAGTTGACTTGGATAAAATTTGAGACTCATATTTTAAGTCATATCAAGTTTGAGTAAATACGAAGACTATAATCACTTCTAACTTTGCATATGCACATGACTAGTTTGTGCCTTTAAAATTTTATTATCTTATTATAAATGTTAGGATTCAAATTAGAAACGTGTTAAGTGTTATCTGTTAAAAATGATTTATACGAAATAATTAAATTAAATTTGTGTTTAGTTTAATGGATGCTAAAAGTTGTTTAACACATAATTATGTATTTTTAATTATTATATACTCTATCGCGTCTAAAGTTTGAAATTTTTATCATACCTGAATATAGAAGAAAGCATAGGGCGATAGTAAGTACATATACTCTTTTTAAGGCAATAATTTGACAACTTTCAAAGATTCATTTTCCTTTAATATTTAAATCAATATGAATTCTTTGTCCCTTAATAAATAATTAACAAAATCTTCTTAATCTCAAGTAAAATGATGAAATATAAATCGTTTAATCTAATTTTTTATTCTTTCTATTTTAATTTATTAAATTTATAAAAACATACTGTATAAAAACTGAAAATTTGATCTGTTGATTCTTGCGAATTAATTTATTGCATAAATATTATTGGATTTTTAGTTTTTACTAAATTATTGAATTGTTTATTTTTCAGGCCTATGATTTAACAATAAAATTTAATAATGTTATTTAACTTTCAATTTTCGTAAAATACAAGAATCAAACTCTGGCGAAAATGTAGAAATATGCGATTTTAGTATCTAAAATGTTGTTTATATATTCAAATCAATTTTAAAAACAATTTATTTGAAATTTATGCTTAATTTATTATAATATTAACTAATTTTTTATTTACTTTTTCAAGCCATGTTTAGTGATGTCTAAAAGTCTACATTTTCAACATTTTTCTACACTTTTTAATAACAAAGTTAAACACTTAAAATTATTAAACCAAATATTTTTTCATGCTTTTCTTTTTAAACTATTTTATTGTCAAATATATACTATATTGAATATTTGAGAAGATAATATTAAAAAAACAATAATCTAATTTGTTTCACGTGACAGATGACAAAGAGAATCCATTAATATGCCATTTAAAGTCATTATTTCCTCAAATGGATGCTTTCAACCATTTCCTAAATCTAACCGCAAGATACAATTCAAGTTTATTAAGTAATGTCAAAGAGAAAAAAAAATCATTGAGAACCTATTAAAGGTCTTAATTTATCAACTACCCCAAGGAAGCTTAATATTGAAGAATCCCCCGTGACAAGGGGCTAATCATGAATTTTTTCTCTCTTTAAAATAAACTACTTTCAATTCTTATATTCTTGATTGCTACATTGTCTTTACACATGCTTTCTTTTCTATTTTACTTTTTAGTGACTTTTGAATTGATTTGTTTGATGGGTATTGATTATATATGTCCCTAATTTGAAGCATCTTATTAGTATTAGACCAATTCATTGTTTTTGGTAATTATAGGAGGGAAAATTCCTAAATAAATTAACTAATAATTAATTTTAAATATACAATTTTTATGATCTCTAAAACTCTATGTTAAATCAATATTACAAACTCCAAAAGGATCAATAAAATTAGCAATTCATGTTCTGTTGTAGTTGTTAGAGTTGTGTGACCCGAATCTCATCACTTGTTAAAAAATAAAATATAGTGGCAAAATAAGGGGATCTGTTAGGGCGAAAGACCGAGGGCCGAGACCATGCCGCACAAGTAGAATCTATATAGAACTACACTTCTTCTATTTAACATTAATTAGAATAAAATTTTTCAACCTTTAAATAGATGTAGTTGAAACTCCTCTTGTATCATTCATTTTTCAACATTAGTAAATTCCTTCTCCTCTACACGTTTTTTTTTCCGAAAGGGTTTCCACGTAAAATCTGTGTGTTGTTATTTTTTTCCTTCTTATTTTGCGATCATTCTATTATTATTATCGACGTCTATTATAATAATAGTTTCAAAGAACCTTTATTGTATTAATTTTTATTTACAGTAAAAAATTCTATTTGATAAATATTAATTCAAATATGATTAAATTTTGAATTAAACATAAAAAAATAAACCATTCGAATTTATCTAACTCAAATTAAATTAACACTTAGAAATGATTTAGCTCAAAAAATTTAAATCACAAATCAAAATAAAACAACAAAAACTTAAAACATGATTCATGTCAAGTACCTAAAACTAATTTGATACACCCAAACAAGTCTAATCATTATCTATATAAATAAATAAATATACATTTATTATATTTTTCCTATAAGGTTCCTTGAAATACAAAGACAGCAACATAAAGATTAAAGGGGAAAGCATCCAAGCATTTTTGTTGAAATCAATAAAGTGTATGTCTTATCAGTTTATGATGATCTATATATCATTCTTTGAACAATTAATTAATTAATTGCTGTCTTCTGCTATAAGTTCCCCCCCTCGGCCCTCCCCTTTTTAGATTGGAAAAGGGTCATTTCTTTTCGATCCTTGGAATAGAATCTTGTTCACCATTTACGAATCAAACCATATATGGCTAATAATAGCCTTCTAAGGAAGTATGGCTACACCATTATTATATATTCTTCAAATTTGATTCAATCCTTATTATATAGGGACTTCCCAAATATTTTAACCAATTTTTTAAGTGTTGAATTGATGGAAAAAAAAGGCGTTGTCGCCCAACTTCTTTCATCTCTTGTTTTGTCAGCCAGGCTCTTTGACCTCTCGGAAATGGAGTTGTTTTGTTCAAGAATATTTTCGACCACAAATGGCATTGTTTATATTCAAATATATCAATAATGAAAGTTTGATTCAATCTATCATAAAAAGTAGTCAAGATCATTAAATTCTGTGTTCATACATTATATTTAATATAATATATATGTGAGAAAAGATTCCTTGGTTGAATTCTCTAAATATATTATCTCAATGTATTAGCATGATCTTCTACCTAACATAATCTGTCATCATCGTTTTTCTACAATTTCTTGCCAAAAAAAAAACATTGGATACATGAAACAAATGTAAATTAGATACCTCTACCGTACGCTCACAAAAAAATTAGATTTACTGAATTCTGTGCTGGGATGATCCTCCTAAGTATGATTTAGGTTCGAATTATATTAGTCGAGTTACTATTAAGGTTTTATCCTCCTTTTATAATTCACTAAAAAAAATAGATCTATTAAAATTTTTAACATTTATCAAAATTTCTAACACTATAAATAAAAATGTTGGCATATGTTTTTTTTCGTGTTTCATTATTTTAAGGTTATTTTTCTATTTTGGTATATGAATTTGACAATTAAATCTATTTTAGTCTCTAAAACTTGAAAATTGTAAAAAAATTGATAACGTTGCCAAATATTAACAGAATCCAAGTCCAAAAATCAAAATAGAATTAGTTGTTAAGTTTAAATGACAAAATGAATAAAAAAAATACAGATACCTAAATCAACTTGCCAAATTTAATGGTAAAAAACATCTTTAACTTTCTTTTTATCAAAGAAATATTTATAACAAATCGAGATAAATCTCAAAACTATACATGAACTATAGTTCAATATGTAATTGTATACATGAACTTTGATTTGATTTTGTGCAATTATATACATGGAATTTTCATTTGATCAAATTCTTGTAAATTATTAACACAATTATTGATATAACATCATTTTATGTTTATATATTGCAAACATAAATAATTATATTCATTCAATATAAAAATAAATTGATGTATTTATTTTTTTAAATGTGTATGATTAAATTAAAATTAAAGTTTCAAGCATATATTTGAACCAAAATTAGAGTTTCACGCAGAGGCGAATCTAGGGGGTTGGCAAGGCCCCGACCCCCCTAAAATGAAAAATTGTTATTTAGGCCTTTAATTTTTTTAAAATTTTAGATTAGTAAAAGTAAAATTGCACTTTGACCCCCTAAAATTATAAAAATTCAATTTAATCCTTTAAAAATTATAAAGATATAATCTATAAAAAATTAAAATTTCATTCTGCCCTCCTAAAAAATTGTTCTAGCTTCGCCCCTGATTTCACGTGTATAATTACACTAAATTAAAAAATATATATAATTACATATTAAATCAAAATTCGTGTATAATTTTAAAATTTATCACAAACAAATCTAATTCTTATGAACTTTGATTTTTCTGGATTATAATATTTTTAGGCCTAAATCTAAACATACGGTAGACCAGCCAATTAGAAAATCCAGTCCACCATTTTATCTCATTACCCAGAAGCTTTGGACAAAGTATGCAATCTAATCAGCTAGAAATCTCAAATACTAACCAAAATTATATATACCATTATCCCGTTAATAGGACTGGCTTGGTTAGCTTTAGATCAGATTAATTTAGTGCTACATTTTCGAATATTTTAATTTGGATAAATTTTGAATTTAAATTTAAATTTTAAATTTAGATTTTGTAAATAAGGTCATTATAAATTTAGACTATTTCAGATTACTTAAACTTGAGATCTGAACAAAATATGATTGTTAATTTTTTTTAATGATGAAATTGAATTGAATTGAGTTAAAATTTTTGTATAACTACATTGATAATAAAAACAATAAAATTCACGTAAAAAGTTACCAAAACTATCTTATATTACGGAATTGGTACTTTTACATATAGTTTAATCGAGATATCAAATCCATTTGATTTAGACTTGGAAGAAAAACAATGTAAGTTTTGTGACAACAAATACAATCCCAATCAAAGCATACAAATATTATTCTATGGAGAGAGAAAGAGCAAGATCTTGAACAAAGTAAAAATGAAAAGGCATGAAAAACAAACACATGTTTATAAAGCTGAATATAGATATAGATATATATGTAGTAATTAGATAAGCCAAATCTCTCAAGCTGTTGTTCCCTTGAGCTTCTTTGCAATGCCAGCAAAATACTTGCCTTGGTGGAAAGCTTGCCCTAACTCTAGCTCAGATGGCTGTCTTGAACCGTCCCCAGCAAATGTTCCAGCACCATAAGGGCTTCCACCTTTCACTTTCTCCATCTCAAACATACCAGCACCAAAGGTGTACCCGATGGGCACAAATAGCATTCCATGGTGAACCAGTTGAGTGATTGCAGTTAAGCTGCAAAAGGGTTTTCAAATTAGAAATGGTTTGAAAGTTCTATTTGGGTTAATTTCACCATACGTCCTCTAGCTACACCTTGAATTCTAAATCAGTCTTAAGTTTCAAAACGTTATAATTGGTCTTAAGTTTCAAAACGTTATAATTGAACTTTTTATCTTAGTATCATAAATGCCGACTTGTTGTAAACAGGTGTGTATCTAATACATGGATAGCTTGAATATATATAATAAATTTAGCCCTTAATTTTTACCCATTTTGTCACTTTAGCCCTATTTTTCAAAATTTAGTCAATTTATTTTTTTTATTATATAAAAGCTTATTGAATTGTTAAAAATTTAACGGTATTAACACGACAACCTGTATAACAATATACATGTACTTCATTACTAACATGAATAATTTTTTTTAGAGATTTTAGAATTTATAAAATTTGTTGATCAATTTAGGTTTTATTTTTATTTTTATGAAGTACATGTGAACTGCTATGCAAATTATTATGCCAATGCCATTAAAACCTTAATCATCTAGTCAACTTTTTCATCTAACAATTTGACTAAAATTTGAAGGTTAAGGGACAAAGTGATTATTCAGAAATAATAATTAGGACCAAAGTGACAAAAATAAATAAATATCAGATGCTAAATTTATCATTACGCCAAAAAAGGAATATTGCTTCAAATATTCTCCACGTTGGGCCTAAATTCATGTTCGCTACACATTTTAGAGTTTGGAAACCAATTTAAACTTTAAACGATAGTTTAGAGAGGTTTGGTGCAATTAATCCGTTCAGTTTGATATTTTTGTAATAGTCTAAGGTGCAAAATACTCACGGAGTAGTTTCTTGTCCACCACCTTGGGAGCCAGTGCTGTAGAAAATGCCAGCAGGTTTACCAGCAAGGGCTTGTGTTCTCCATAGACCACCAGTTGCATCCATGAATGCTTTAAACTGTGCAGCCATCATCCCAAATCTAGTTGGAAACCCAAATAGCACACCATCTGCCTCCGTCAGCTCATCTGGTGTTATGATAGGGGCATCTGTCTTTGGTGGTGCTCCCATTTTCCCAAGAACTTCTTCTGGTAGTGTTTCTGCTACCTGTCAAATTAAGGTCCCAATTTGCCAATATTGGTTAAGCAAATATAAAATATAGTCCAAGTGGTAAAATTACCTGTCATTACATTTTCTCCAGTTAAAAAAATTTAAATTAGTAAATTTTATGTTAAATTAAAGAGTAAATGATCTTATTATCAGAAAATTTAGTCTATTTTTATTATTAAAATTTGGTCCCTATACATCAAGATGAGGGACACGTGGTACACCACGTGTCCGTCAACTATACCAATTTTTAATATTAGAAATGAATAAAATGTTTAACAAAAAAGATTAGTTTACTTTTAAATTTAACATATAGAGACTAATTTATCTATTTATTGAGTAAAAAACATAAAATACAATCTAATTTCTAGTATAGGGTCTCCAATCCAGATAAATATAAAACTAAATCAATTACAAAAATTAACAATCTAAACCTATCCAATCCAATAACACCACGTATTAGTAAGATAACATTGAGAGGATAATCAAACCTGCCAAAGTTTGACTTCTACTCCCTCAACAGATTCAGCTCCTTTCTTCATCTCTTGGGCCAGTTTCTCAACATGTCCGTACATGGAATAGTATCTGCATCACCAATAGCCATTTAATTTCTAAAAAAAAAAACATTTTTGGTTGACAATGCAACAATTTTCCAATACCATAACAAGGAAAAATCATCAATAAGAAAAACCCTATTATAATAAAAAAACTGATTAATATATCACTTAGTACCTGAATTTAATTTTAATATTCAATTTAATACTTAGACTAAACTATATAGTGACCTAATGAATGTTTAACATGCATGTTCTAGTCAAATTGAACATTGATGTCAAATCAAATATTGAACTATCAAATTGAAAAAAATGTATATATCAAAGTTAACATTGAAGCCAAATTCCAACATCAAATTTAGATAAAAAAAAGACTGACATACTAAACTGAACATTTAAACCAAGCTTAAGCACCAAGGAATATATTAACCCAAAATAAAACTATGACAGCCCAAAATGCATCAAAAGAAAGTGGTTGATGGGGACACTCATGTCTGTCAAACAAGGAAAGACAAATGGTGGTTGTTTTGTTTTCTATGTTGGCACGCATGAAAACAGTTCTCCTACATCCATTATCCATATCATCTACACACACACACACACACATATATATATCCTTTCTAGAAGGAAAATAAAAGGTGATATTGAAGAACTATTATATAAGCTTATCTGTAAGCATTTTAAAGCCATGAAAATGAAATCCACTTTGTAAATTATATACCCACAATAAACTCATAATAATAATGGATGTTGGGACCACCTTAAAAAAAAGCCAGCAAATTTATTTATTTTCTCCTAATTATGATTTCAATGGTAGGTCATGTTTCACAATCAAATTATTTTGGTTTCTTGCTAAATAATAGCAATTTTTTTTGTTGTTTTTTTTTTTCACTTGGATGATTAAACAGAGTTGTTCATATTAAGTAAAATTATGTATTACACGCATTTACACAAGTACACCAAAAAATGAACAAAAGAGGCCTTTTTTCTTACGTGTAAATAATTTAACCAGAATCCTATTATTAACATACAAATTAATCTTTTTTTCTTCAATTAAAAGGAGACTTTTTGGAAATATTTGTAAGAAAAGAACAGAGGAATATTGTACATAGCTTAAACTCTTTTTAACAGAGAATATGTAAATGATTTTAAATGATTTAATCACTAAAAAAAAAACCCAGGATCCAAATTAGATGATTTCATTAAGGAAAAGTTTTTAGAAAATGAAGGAAATTTTATAATATAATGGGTAGATGAAGAAGAGAAAAAAACTGCAAGAAAAGAAAAACAGAGCAAGACCAGAACTGTAACAAGAGATTCCAGTTTGGTTACAAAGAAGAGCAAAAACAAAGAAACAAGATTAGAATTCTTACACAATGTAGACTTTGGTGACCATTTTCTCTTTTGGTTAACTCTGGGTGTTTGGTTTTTTGTTGTTGTTGTTGGTTTAATGGAAATGCCCTGTTTTTTAAGCAGCGAGGGAGGAGAGAACAGAGGGAAGGACCCTTTATTTATAGTGACGTTTTAAGTCTGATATTTTGGTATTTTCTTTTTTATAGTTGCATTTATTTAAGCCAAAAAATTAGAGGAAATAGGTTAACATAATATATATATATTGAATTTTATGGCTTGTATTAGTTTAAATTATAATGTGTCTCATTTATTTAATTTTTATTTTTTTAATATCAAATTAAATATAAAAACTTTACTAAACTACCACTCATATATCAAACAATTATTCATTATTTATTACTTTAATTTGTATTTAAATAAGTTTTTCATATTAGAATAAAATTTTATTTATTAATACAAATTATTTTATGTAATTTTGTCCTATAGCTTACGCAGCCGCATGGAATCATCCAATTAGTATATTAATTAAAAATCAGTAACGTATGAGGATGACTTATTCCCACATTAATTTTTTTATATGTTTCCTATATTTAATCAGATATAACACATAATGTGTTTTATTAAATAAAAATATACATTTCCATGTTTAATCAGATAAATAAAAGTAAACATAAATAGACTAATCCCTATTTTTCAAAGGATTAGAAATTACAAGATATTATAAATCATAGTCGATTTGTATTGGTATTGTTGTCGATGCAGGAGCATATGAGTTTAAGTATGTTGAAGCGCATTATTCTCTTATTTATAAGTTAAGGATGAGCTATCAGTAGTTTTAGACATTGTGTCAAAAGGAACAAATATAATTAAAACTTATAATGAAATTGTTAAAAAAAATATTGTAAATAAATAGTTAGGTTTAGACATAATAAATATTATATTGTCAATGACTGCTAAATTATATTATTTTAAGAACAAGATGCCAATTTTTATTTTTATTTACAGTAAAGATCCATTGATTATGGACAGAAAGCATGGAGCTCCTTAAATTTATGCATTGTTTATGCATTAGAGTCTGATCTGAATCTATTAGTTACAAGGTCAGGATCATTAAGTCTATATATATATATATATATATATTACAGATTCAGATTTGTGGAGAGAAATGGATGGATTATTTGGTGCTAGAAATTACAGCCATTTGCTTTCAATGTTGACTTTGTGATCTTAACATGAATGAAATTAGATTAGATTACAACTGTGACTTAGGTGGATGGATGTGAGTTTTGGGTCGGGTTAGTTTTAATTAGATGAATTCGAAGTATAAAATTTTGGATATTTTAAGTTGCATCAATTTTGGGATCAATTAGTTGAAGTTTGAACCTTATATTTTTTAATTTAATCATTATCAATTTCACTCATTTTGAATTCAAGTAACTAATTCGAATCATTCAAGTTTAAAATATTTGTTGGATTCATTTTAAATTTGAGTTAATTTAAATTTGAATCAATAAAATTTAAATTGAACAAATTCAAATTAATCAAATTATTATCAAAATAAAAAATAGTAACATTGATATAATTTCTAATCTTGACTTTTAATCCCATAAACAAAGATGATTTAGCTCATCAAATTCAACACTTGTACTGTAATTTCCATGAAATCTATGCAGTGTAGAATGGGGAGATGTTAGCAAGTCATAGCCATTTTTGTGCCAATAACTTTCTTGTTTTCCCATTTAAAATTTCTAAAGTCAAAACTATCTATCAATATGACAGAATAATGTACAATTTTTATATATAAATATTTTATGTCATTTTAATAACTCCATTAACAAAGAAAATTAAAGTTCATAACTTTACAAAGATAATATTAAGATCGTATTCTCTGCCCCAGTTTGTGGGTGGTGGTGTCATGATGGTTGGCGGCTAATATTAAGTTTATTTATATATATAATTATGGCACACTTCAAATATTAAAAATAATATTGTTAAGAAAGACAAGCATAGAATTTCAAAAAAATTATTTTATATGAACCATAAAATAAACATAAAAAAGTATTTTGATTATACATCGACATCATCTTAACTGTGCTTGTAAATTTTTTTCCCACTAACATTGTACCTAATAAAAATATGTGGTAAAAGCATCATGGAGGCCCCTATATTAAGAGTCAAATTGCATTTTGTTCCTTTACTT
This sequence comes from Gossypium hirsutum, assembly GCF_007990345.1. Lineage (NCBI taxonomy): Eukaryota > Viridiplantae > Streptophyta > Magnoliopsida > Malvales > Malvaceae > Gossypium > Gossypium hirsutum. The sequence continues at coordinate 1,606,273 of NC_053433.1, forward strand.
CAAAAATGGGCAAATTAGTCCCTGTATATTAGGTTAAAGAGTAAACTGGCCTCTTTTTGTTAAAAAATTCATCCATTTCTACTACTAAAAACAAACATAACTATCAGTATAACCAAACAATTTTACGTGGTATGCCACATGTACCTCATTATAATGTACAAGGATCAATTTTTAACAATAAAAATGGCTAAAATTTTTAATAGAATAATCAATTTACTCTTTGATCTAATATATAGTAACTAATTTATCCATATTTTAAATAAATAGAATAAAATATAATTTAACTTCTAATACAGAACTTCTATTATACTTTTACCTAATATATATATATAAGAGTAAGGATGGTTGAATTAAATAAAGAGAAGATAAATTTGTTAATAATAGGTTATCACTTGGTATGGTGTGTTTTAGTTTAAAATTTTTTTATATTTGTCTATTTGTCTACAATCTAGAGGGATCTACAATTGGCATCAATGACCATTGTCTTCAATTTTCATCCTATTTACGCATATATAGTTTGTATACACCTAATACCACCATTATTACAATACATCCCATAATTACAAGTATTATAATCATTATTGGTGTTGTTATTTGATACTTTTTCATCTTCTACATTGCTCTTCTTTGCATGCACTCTTTGATCTTTCTTTCTTCTTCTTCTTCTTTTTTTTTTTTGCTAGACTTGAGTGAGCTTCATCATTGCATTTCACTTGTTTTGCACTTCTTTTGAAAAGATGTGTGATGAGAATATGAGGCTCCCAAGTTTCAATTTTAGAGAAATATATATATATATAATTATAAAATTTTGGGATATGGAAATTTTAATTTTTTAATTTGATAATCTTTTTCAATTCGTTGTTTGAAATTTATTTTGTTCACATAATTTTGAAATTTGACAAATTATTTCAATTTTAATCCATGTGCCAAGTCATCATTTTTAAAAAAAACAATTTTCTAGGTGATGAGGCATACATTAGAGTGCCACCTCATGGACCAAATCTGAAAATTTTTGTCAAGTTTTAAGACTAATGTAGATAAAAAAAATTCAGGGACTAAGTTTAAAAAAATAGTATCTTTTAAGACTAAAATGTTTCTTTTATCCCTAAAATTTTAAAGGGCTAAAGCTAAAAAACTAATGTTAAAAGATGTTAAATTAAATTATTAATTTTTGAGAGATGAAAAAAAAATTCATTTAATCAAAAACTAGAAACATTTAAATTGAATTAGGGACCATAATTAGAAAAAAGAAATTCAGAGGTTTAGGTTTTTAATTGCACTGAAAAACAATATACATGAAAACAAAATTTGTAATCAAACAAAGATATATAGATAACTAGTGATTAATTCATAAATTTTGGTAGTAGTTATACCTAATTTTTTCTTCATAACATTAATTCATAAAGAATTGAACATTGACTTATTTGGTAAGTGGTAAACCCTAAACTTAAGATAGCATGTGTTAAGCTTACCCTAGAGAAGAAGCTTTCTTATAAAATTATTTTGAATAATGTTTTTAATTCAATCCAAAGCTATTGACCCCATTATTACCATGAATTGAAATAGTGGCCAAAGTGGTACATTCAAAACCTATTTTTTGGGTTGAAAATCTTGGAAAAGTGAACAGTTAGAAAGTTCAGGCTTTAGACCTTTGGGTACCTACCAAAAATATAGGGTATGGTACAAATGGCTTGTTACTTTTTCATCCATGAGTGTTCCCATAGGACCTCAATTTCATCATAACCCAACAAATACTGCATTTGCTTGTAAATGTGGGGAGGGAAACCAAATGTCCAAATTGGTGTTTGAATTGGGGGAATATTTAAGTATTTTTAGTAATAAAATTACATGAAATTAGTTTTTTTGAATTTTAATTCGGTTGATATCTTTGTTATTTTAATAACTTAAAAGATGACGGTTTAAATGCATTTAAACACATAATGTTTTTCATTTTAGAGATCGGGGTTATGGTTATGGACAAGAGCCATCCCCTCAGCCCCTTAAAAAATAAGAAATTTCTACTTTAGACCTCTTAGAATTCAAAAAATCAAAAGTTACTATACGGTAAAATTATAATTTTGCCCCACAAAATGTTAAAATTTCGATTTAATCATTTCAAAAACCATAAAAAATATAAGTCATTACAATGGCAAAATTATATTTTAACTCTTGTAAAAATCTATAACTTAATCTCGATCCCCTTAAAAAAAATTTTAACTGTCTTTAGTTATGGGTAATTTAAGAATTGTTCAATTTAACTATATTATCAAATTTTAAGATATTAATATTATATTATTTGCTAAACCCAAACATAAATGTAATTTCAAAATCATCAAACACCCCCTTATTACTTTTTTTCTTTTTTATCTTCTTCAATCTTCATCCCCAAACCCAAAGACCTTTACCACAACCTTCTACTCCATAATCAAGGTTATAATTTTGGCCTTCTTTTAGGTGGTTGCTATTGGTATTGGCTTTTTTTTTTTTTTTGGAAGATCATTAGCATTATGGACTCTATCAAGGTTCATGTTGGACTCACCACTAAATTATACACACTTTGGGACTGTTGGTAAACCACCATAAACAAAAACCCCATGGTCAAAAGATGTGATGTTGAAGTCCACTTTTTGTTTGAGCTGATGTGCCCCCAAATCCCAATCCAATAATACACGTTATAGATGATTAAAAGCATTAGTTGCCCCCTAACCCACCATGTCTTTTGCATATATATTAGTATTTCTTTTGCCACTACTTAATCTTCCTCAATTAGTTTTACCTTTTTTCTTTTTTTTTTCTTGGTTGGTTTCTTTTTCCATGGCCATATAAGTTCAATGTTTTTCACTGTGATTCATGATTAGGTTTCAATTCGCACATGTTCATTATTAGGCTTAAAAGTAATAATTTTAATATTAACTCAAATTCTAATTCACAATTTAATTATTATGGATTTAAATGTAATTTTATCAACGAAAGGTTACTTGGTAATCAAGTTATTTGGATAGTTGAGTTTATTTGATCAAGTAACGAAAGGTTACATTATGTTTGAATAGATAATTATAAAAGAAAGGAAAGTTTCACATACTTTTATTTAATTAAACTGTAATAATGAAAGAAAATAATTGATTATAATTAAATTTTCTAATTATATTCTTATTATAAAATAACTTTTTATGTAAAAGATTATTAGGATAAAAATGCTATTCACATCTTAAAAGAAAAATTATTTTTCTTTTCTCAATATTCATTTAGACGAAGTAATTCAAAGGAAAATAAAGAATACTCAACTCCATTTTTACTTTCCTTTACTTAAATAAAAAAGTTAACCAAACACGAGAAATGGTGTTGTTTTCCTCTTACTTTTCTTCCAGTTCAATCCAAACATTAGGTATTTTTTATAAGTTAGTTTTTAACTTTGTTTATGCAAAAATTATAAGTTGTCATTAGGAAAGAATGTAGATTTATCTGTAAAAAATTATTTAAGTTGGATATAATGGTAAAACATAATTAATAAGAATATTTACGAATCTCAAACAAATTAGTCTTTTTAAATTATAAAATAAACAAAAAAATACCTTGATATAAAAAAAAGTGGCTTGTACTTTAACGGTGCAAAAGTTTCTTAGTCGTAATGTTTTGTTTTAGATTACACTTTCACCCCACAAATTCCCTAATCCAAATGCATTGACACCCTACATTTTAGTTCTAAAACACAAAGACTTGAAAGCCCAAAGACTAAATTATAAACACAAAGCCAGTGGCTTATCATCAATGACTTAATAAGCCCAAATGACCAACCAAATAATAGAGATCAACAAAGATGAAATGCAGCAAGCATTGCACTTTTGCCATTCAAGTTTTTTTTCTTCTTTTTAACCTGCATGTCAATTTTACGGTGTATGAAAAAAAATTTATTTCGGAGTTTATAGTTACTCCTTTCAAACAATGTTATCTTCATAATTCAAATCTCTTTTTTTTTTTGAGAATGCAATATACCTTATCACTACACCCAGAGACAAGAGAAGAGGGTCAGCAAAGGTCTTGGTTCCTCCTAAAATAAAAATTTATGCTTTTAGCCCTTAAAAATTATAAAATTTTAAGTAAATAAAAGGTAAAATTATAGTTTATTTTCTCAAAAATAATAAAATTTTGATTAAATCCTTCTAAAATCTATAAAAATATATATCGATATAATGATAAAATTACATTTTAATTTTCATAAAAATATATAACTCAATCTCAATCCATAAAAAAAATTGTAACTTCATCCCTTATTGCACCCAACGATAAATCTGAGTGCGTGATATAAAAGAAAAAAATAGCAACCAATGTTTGCACCCTCTCTTATGGTGTTGCCTTTACATGAGGCAAGGCTCTTTTTTCTTCCATGATTTGGTTTGCTAAGTTGGGCTATGTTGCCATCAAACAAAAAGAAAAAGAAGAAGAAATATAATATTAAACAATGAAAAAGAAAAGGTAAAAACCACAATAAAGTACACCTTCTTGGATTGGACCGACAAAGACCACTTTTATTATTTTTTGTAATAATATAATACTTCAACCAACATATAGTTAAAAAAAAAAAAAAGCACAATAAGCCTTGCTTCTTTCAGCAGACAATTGCACTTGGATTAAGATGCCTTTCTTTTCTTTAACAAAATTTACTTTTCTAACGCATGCTTCCGCATAATTCCCTAAAACGTATTCTCCATTGTTTTAACTTTCCAAAAAGAAAGAAAAAAAATTAGTAATTTCGTTCACAATATTGTTACTATTGAATAATGCCAAGGACATGATTCAAATACATTTAGACTTGGTTTTCTTCTGATTATTTTTTGTTTTTATGTTTTGATATGAATCAGATATCTTTTATGTTTATTTTACGTTTCATAATGATTAATCTTTTCAAAATTCATGACTATTTCCCAACAATATTATCTTCAAGACTTGAATTTTAATTTTTTTTCTTAAAAATACATTGTGCATTACCCTAATTTATTCTTACAATAACTATTACGGGAAAGCAAAACCATTTTATTTATACAATAAAGTCTAAACTAAGGTAAGATTTTTTTTCTTTGGTAAAACTAGAGTTAAATTGCATTTTACTCTTTTTACCTAAAAAAAAGAGAAAATTAATTGTTGTAGGTTAGATTAAAGAATAAATCGGTCAATTTCTATTGTTAAAATCAGAGGAAACAGACGAAATAATCAAATAATTATACATGGTGTGCTACTTGTACTCATGCTAACATATAGGAGCTGATTTTTAATAGTAAAAATTGTTGAAATTTTTAAAAGAATAAATTTACTCTTTGATTTATCATATAAAAATTAATTTACTCATTTTTTGAATAGAGAAAGTAAAATACACTTTAACTCCTAAAACTGCTTTTCTTCTTATGCCAAGATGAAAAGTTTACAAATTTGGCTACATTACAACCTCCATAATCCAAGTTATCCTTTGAAACAAATTATCACTCCAAAAGTCCAAAGGTCAAATTCATAATGGACCACTTAGGCATGCATATTAAGAATATCAACATTACAAAACGTATACATTGTAATCACTAAGCAATCTCAACATCAAAAATTGAATAAAACAAGGAAAAAAGAATGTCTTGAATCTCACTCAAATGGTTGCAAATATGCAAAACTAGAAAATTGAACACTGAAAGTAACTTATAGAAGTATACCATTTGCTAAAGTTCAATGCTTTGATTGAATCAGAAACATTCACAATCCAATTCCTAATCGAGAGAAGATCAAAAGCTGAAAACAGGTTCTAATTCAATAAACAATTATCATTGAAGTAACAAAAATTTTGAACTTTTTGGTTTTTTTTTTTTTGCTCACTACAACATCCAACCATGGAAGACCAACAATCCCCTCCCTTTCCACCATGTTTACCCTTTTATTCACATATACATAAATACAAAATTCTAATCTTTTTTTTTTTTAACTCTAAAACTATCCCTAATTAACCAAAATGAACTAAAACAACGACTCACCTCCATTGCCAAACACTTGAAGTAAAAAGCTTCAATTTTTTCACCCAAAAGCATGATTTTCTCTAAGAGTTTGAACCAAACTTGAAGTATATCGCCTTATCTTCTCATTCTCTTCTTCCATTAACCCCATACAAATCTCCACAACACCTTCATTTATAGCTTCAAAACAAAGCCTTTCACAACAATTACATAAACAATTCAATGTAAATAACCCATATTGAACACCTCTTGAACTACCATTCCTTAAAACAGAAACCAAAACCTTAACAGACCCATTAACTTTCATCATCTCTTCTCTTCCTTCTTTACATTTAACCAATAATCCCAACACCTCAATAGCCCTTTCCAAGCCTGAATCTAATAAGCTAATCAGTATTGGTACTGCTCCACAATCTATAGCTCTTCTTCTATTATCAGCAAATGAACAAATTGCATACAAAGCTGTTGCTGCTTCTTTTTTTTCCCTTCCTTTACCTGAAATTAAAAGCCAAACCAATGCTTGAATTGCATCTGGGTATGCTCCTATTGTTGCTTTATTAACTTCCACCACGGCTAAACTGGTTATAATCGTTGCAGCTATGGCTCTACAATCGGGTGACCCGAATCGTAAAACTTTGATAACCCGGTTAATAGCACCTTCAGCGACTAAGCCCACTTTGTTATCATCGTCAAGACTGAGATTAAGGAGTAAAGACAGTGCCTTTTCTTGTAAACTCGGATCATCTGAGTCAACACACTTGAGGACACCAGGGGCTGCACCCAGCTCAGTTAGTTTACGGCGGAATCCCGAGTCGTGCTTAGTGAGTCGAACGAGATGGGTGAGCGAGTTAAGCTTGGTACCGACATGGGATGATTGAGAGGTTAGAGAAGAGATGAGGATTTGGGGTTGAGGGCAAGGCTGTAACTTGGAAGGAGAGACGAGGGTATAGTTGGAAATCAAGGAACGGAGGGCATGGTTTGGGATAAGACAAGGGTGTTCAGGTAATGGAAGTTTGGTAATCGGACAAGTCCGGTGACCAGAATCTAGCCACCGTTGGATTGAAACCCGGTCGAAGGTGTGACCCGATGGAAGGATAACCGGGTCAGACATTATCTCAAGTGAAATAGGGCACCTGAAATCGTCGGGGAGCTGAGTTTCCATTCCGATTTCAACTCGGACAAAAACTCACCTTGAAGAAAAGAACTTCGAAAAAGAAAAGAAGGGTTTATGAGGGTTTTGCAAAGCTGTGGATAGAGAGAGAGAATGAGAGGAATTGTTTTCTCAATTCAATACAGAGAAATACAGAGAGATAAAGAGAGAGTAAGTGAAGAAGAAGGTAGTTTGTGATTAACATAATGACTATTATACCCTGCTCATTCTTTCAAATTCTCCAACATGGACAGAGATAAAAACGAAAGGGTATTAAGGACATTTTATGGATTAGTTGATAGTAGGTTGAATTTCGAGTGTACCGGACCGTATCGATAGGATTGGGTTTGAATCATATTAATTTGATACGAATCAATATAGATTTCTCAATTTTTTGAGTTATTACAATTTGAGTATTTTTGGATTCGATTAATTTTAGGGTTGGATCAATTTTAAATTTAGGTAATTGCGAGTAACAATGACAAAAGAATTTAAGAGGTTTTGATATAATTTTTGGGTATAATCTTATTTAAAATGTCAAACCGGATTTGAGAAGCTATTTTCGAGATTGGGATCAAGATTTAAGTCGAGGCAAAAACTTCAAAAAGAAATCGGGTTTTGGAATTGATAGAGGCGAGAGACATAAAAATCAATCCGAAGCTAATACAAGCAAAAAAAAAAAAACTTTCCTGTTATTCTATTGTCATATTTAGTTTCAAGTTTGAGTCATTTTAAGTTCAAATCATTTTAATTTAAAATTTAATTTTTTTATTTGAATTTTTAAAATTAGGGAATTAAAATTTGGAACATGTTAATTTTTGATTACTTCAAAATTGAATCATTTCAAGTTGTTTTTTAATTAAATTATTCCAAATTCAAGTAAATTTCGCATCTAATTGATGGGATTTAAAATCAAATATAAATTCAAATCCGTCGGCTGGAATTTTACATAGATTAAAAAAGCTTCCTCTCTTTTCAAAGAGGAAAATGGGGAAATCGTCATTTTCTATTCAACTTCTTCAATAATCACAAGAAAAAGCCATATTTCCGGCGCCAAGCACATGAGGGGCAAATTCGGAAACGCATTTGCTGATTGGCATTAATTAAAAAAAAAACCGTTGATTGGGATTTTGCTTTTATTTAAGGATAAATGTAAAAGGGATATAAAAGTAAAGAAATTAATTGGCATTAAAAGAAAAATTTTCAAAAAAGGTAAATGCAACGGTTACCGAGTAACGGCTCCCTCCACCAGCCTTCCTTTACAAGTGGTTGCCATTTAAAGTCAACTGTCCAAAAAGTCCAAATTTATGTGGCTTCTAAAATTAAATCCATAATCATTTTTCTCCATTCAATTTAAAAAATTTATTTTAATTTTTTATTTAATTTTTCGTCTATTTTAACTATTAAATTTATATTTTTATCAAATTACTTTAAAATAAATTTAAATAATTAATTTTTAGTAAATTTTCTAACATAGTATGCACATGGTTTACCATGTATATGACATATTATAATTTAATTAATTTTTAAAAAATTAATTAAATAGTTACATGTTGGTGTATGTCACTTCCGAATATCAAACGTTAACTTTTTTATTTGTTTTGTGATGATTTAATCAATAAAACTCAAGTTTAAAGGTTAAAAAATAAAAAAAATTAAATAGAGAGCTAAAATATTTCTCTCTCTCTCTCTTGTAAATTTGGAGTATCAAATAAGTCATTATGCCAAAATAAAATTATCACTTGACCTAATCCAAAACTTTTTAAAATTTCTCTAATCACCCATAACCCCTTCCCAACTCATAAATAAGATGATAGTGCGTTTTAATGCATTTAAACTCACATCCTCTTGTATTACCAACAATGTCCATGTCAATCGAGCTAAAACTCAATCAACAATCAAATTCTATTATATAATTTTTATATTTTAATTCGGTTAATTTTAATCATTATGCTTTTCAAATTTTATGTCTTAACTCAAATGGAGTTAAATTCCTTAGGTCTATTTTTATTTAATCCATGTTTTTTAATTTAATCATTTTTAATCCTTATGCTTTTCGAATTTTAAAATTTAAATTCTAACTCAAACCAATAATCAATAAATTTATTAACTAAAATAATATGATTTTTTATGTGAGTATTATGTGGAAATAGGAAGTTAACATGACATTACACATGTAATAATATGTTTGCCGCATAAAATTTTAAAAATAACAAAACTAGACTTAACAAATTTAACCATCATTTGATCATAATTAAAATTTTAAAATTTTAAAAATATATAACTAAAAAATAACTAAATTAAAGTATATAAACAAAATTAATAATAGAATTTCATCTTATTCTTTCGAAATAAAATTTTAATTTGTTGGATAAATCTTGGGTGGGTAAGAAAACAAAGAAAATGTTTCTTTTGTTTTTGTACATAATAAATTAGAAAATGTGCCAACATTCTTCTGACCAATCCAAATCTGGTTTTTAAAAGATATATTTCCCGTAATTAACGCAGGATTGGGCTTTTAATTGATGTTTGCCCATCAAGTATTTTTTTTATAATGAAAAAAAAATATTTGGGATAATTGAGAATGTTTGTTTTGGAAGAAAATTATTATGTATTAGAAATAGAAATTTCTTAAGATTGGATTAGTGTTTAGCTACCACCAAATTCAATAAAAATTTTAAATTTCTTACCAAAATTTGGTGCACCATGCTGTGTATGAAATATTCATGTAATAAATTTATTAAATAAATATAAAATCAAGATTTTTAACTTCAACTATTACGTATTTTAAAAAATATATACATGTGTGATGCCTAAAGTTTATTTAGTTTACATTATAAAAGACACATGTGAGACCTCTTTACATTAGGTTTGTCTCATCATCTCTTATTTAAAAGGATAACGTGTACCTTAAATAGTTAAATATGATGAAACTTGTATCATACGCGCATTAAGACTTAAGGTTGAGAGACAACTTTAGTAGGCGTCTTCTTCTACTTTTAACACATGTCACAAACAACTCTTTTCTATTCGAGCAATTTTAAACACTTGACCACCGTGTGAACCATCGGCTCTTCTGTTTGACTTTTTTACCAATCAACATATTTATTATTAATTAATATTACTTTTATTATTATCACGTAATATACTTAAAAATGCTATTTTTTTTAAAGTTAATTCTTCAAATTATTACAAAATAAAATGGGTTGGCGGATTTGTGTTTTGATGGAAATACATATATTCTTTTTCCAATTTGTTGCTTTAAATACGACCAAATGAAATCAAGACAAAATCACACATTTATACTCATAAATTAAGGGTTCGTTTTAGACTTTTTAGTTATTTAATTTTAATTTTATAATATATATTTTATTCTACTTAATAACGACTTTGAAATTTATTATTTCTTTTGGTAAAATTCTAAAATGTGCTTTGAAAAAAAAAAGGCTTAGGTTTGTATTTTCAATAAACTAATATTGTTATGTTTAATGGAAATTGAGAAAAATGGATTGATGGAGGAGACGTAGTGGAGAATCTTCACCATTGCTTTTGCTTACTTTCTTTTTGTTGGATGAACTTGTCAAAAAGAGTGGCTCACGTCTTCAACTTTGATATTTATAATGGAAGAAAAACAAAAATAAAAATCTCAGCATTTTGCCTCTCTTTCATTCTCACACGTATACATAAATAAACAAGGAACGAGAACCATGAGGGGTAGCTTCAAGAATTGTGTGATGGTGGAAATAAAATTTAAATTTTTTGAGAGGAGAAAGATAAAAAAATTTTGTAATAAAAGTGTAATTGCTCGATTTTTAGTGACGTCGAAAATAGTGGTCTGAGATTATCAAATTCGACAAGTAAATTCGTAAATATTATTATTTAATATTTAGTCAAATATGGTTCTAGAAAGGCTTTTGAATTAGTAATTTGTATTTTATAATAATTTATTCGGTTAAGTAATTTTAGAAAATGAGGTGTCGGGGCCTCGTTTCTATAAACCGAGCTGTAAATATTTTTATAAATATTTACAGAGTATCATTATGGTAGTATTAAAGTTTCGTTGAAAAATTTTAACATTACAATAGTTAATTAAATAAAAAAGACTAAATTAAAAATAGTGCAAAACTTATTAATTTGAGTGATTAAATGACATGATTAATAAATAAAGAAGGACTTAAGTGGTAAAATAAAGTAAATGAAGGGCAAAATGGAAAATATAATGAAATTAAAACATATAAATTAAAGTTGTAAAAGTTTCTACGCATTTCTTCTCTAAAAATTCGGCCAAAACAGCCATGCGAGAAAGAGTTCAAGCTGGTTTTAATATTTTGCCTAACGTGAGTTTATTTCTTACCTTTTTTTTTCTGTAATTTTTATATTTTTAAGACTTTTATATATTACTTTAGTTCTAGATTTTGTTAAAGATTTTTGATATTGCCATTGATGAATATATATGATTTTTTATGCTAAATGATGAATTTGAGATATTAGTGGTTATTTAAAAGTATTTTGTTAAGTGATTTTGATGAATTTTTCGATTAAGTATTTATTTGTTAAAGTAGTAAAAATACAAGGAATTTTTGTGAAATTATTTAAAAAATGGGCTGTATTAAATGCCATGAATATTAGGTTAGCTTAGATTTGTATTAAAAATGGTGAATTTGCATGTTTTGAGTTCAGGGACTAAATTGAATAAAGAAAAACTTTAGGGATAATTTTATAAAAATGTAAAAAAATAATTGCATAAAATGAATTGTTTTATTGTCTAAATTAATATATTGAATCAAATTATTAATTTCGATCAAGGTTTAGTGGAAAATCAAGGAAAATAAAAAAATCATCAAAATGCCCCTGAATCTTAGTACTTTTGCAATTCAGCCAAGTAAGTTCATATGATTAAACTTTCATGGTTATTATTAACGTAGGAATGATATAATGTATTTATTTATATTTTGTTGTTGAAATTAAGATTGTGATAAAAGTATGAAAATTGAATTGAATCTTTAAAATGAGTAGAACGCAGGTGTAATGGCCTAAATTCAAGGTTATCGGAACAGTGGTTTCGTAACCACAAATCGATTTAAAGATAAATTTATTTCAATATTTTTGCATGAAAATTGATATGATAGGAAAATCGTATAAAAATATTGATAGAAAAATTCTACCGATTTAGTGGTTAGTTAGAAAAAGAAATTATTGAAGAAATTGGGTAAAAACAAGATATCGGGACCTCTATCTTGTAAAACCGAGTCAAAAATAATTTTATAAATATTTATGAAATTTTATTAATGTGATATTAAAATTTTGTTAGGAAATTTTAATGTTTGGGTAGTCAATTAAATGAAAAAGACTAAACTGTAATAGGTGTAAAAGTTGCTAGAATGATTAAATAGCTTAAGAGTCTAATGAGAAAGGATTTAAAAGGCAATTAGACCCAAAAGTTATTTTGGCTGGACGGCAAGGGTATGAAATCAGCAGAAAAATTAATAAATTAAGGGTAAAATTGGAATATTGCAAAATTAACTAAATAAAGTTAGGACTAAATAGGAAATATCTAGATTTCTCTTCATTTCTCTTGAATTCCAGCAGCTAAAAATGCCATAGAAGGGTTCTCTAAGCTGGTATTTCATAATTTTTGCACCAAGTGAGTTAATCCTTGCCTTTTTCTTATAATTTTTGTGTTTCTAAGACTTTTACAACTAGGTCCTACTATTAAATTCATTAGTTTTTGATTTCATGGATGAAATTGAAAGTCATCATGGTTGAGTGCTGTAAGTTTATGATGAAATAGAATGAAATTAAAGCTTTAATTTGTTTATGAGATGATTTTATTAGGTAATTTCAATAGAAATTGATTTTTAGGACCTAATTGTGAAAATGCTTGGAATTAAAGTCTATTGCTGAAATTCTGATTCCTAAAGGTTGTAAAATAGTTTAAGGTGATAGAATAAAATGTTAATTGAGAAAAATCAGTTCAATTGAGAGGCTAATTGAGTAGGGACGAAATTATCATTTATTAAAAGCTTAGGGGAAAAATGGTAATAAACAGCTTGCACAAAAACAGTTTGGACAGCAGCAGTAGACTAACTTTGAAAAATTACCATAAATTGTATAAATCGAATTAGAAGATGAAAAAAATATAAAATTAAAGCTTATTAAGTCTAGTTTCTCATAGAAGAAATAATGTAAGCAATGGATTTGTAAATTTTGAGATATAATGAATTTTGTGAGACAAGGTCAGAATGAATTCGGGTTCCACTGTTCTGACTTTGAAAAATCATAAAAAAATTGAATAAAAACAATTAGGGGCTTAAATTTATATTTCTAGAATCTTTAATGAGTATATTTTTAAAAGAAACAAACTAGAACATCATTTGAATTCTGTATGAAGAGATAATTAATTTTTAGTGATGAAGGGTCAGAACTGTCGACAGCAGAACAGGGGTGAATTTAAAGAATAAAATGTACTGATTGGCTAAACCAAAAATTCTGAAAATTTTATGGTAAGAATATATGTGAGTCTATTTTCAAGGAAAATTATTCGATCCTAATTTAGAGTTCTGTAGCTCAAGATAAAAATAATTTAGTGACTATGACTCAAGTAGACAACTTTGAATGAACTATAAATAATAGTTGAATTATAGAGAATGTTGCATATGAACATGAAATGTATTAAATTGATAATTAAATTTATTTATTTAGATCCAGAAGATTCAAATACGAAGCTAGATCGAGGAAAGGAAAAAGTTCGGGATTAGTAGATTTTTTTGTTTACAAACAAGTATCAAGGTAAGTTCGTGTAACTTAAATTATATTCTTAAATGCTTGAAATGTATGTTATTGATTTGAATATCATTTGAATGTTCATTGTATTAAAATTAATGAAACATTGATATATTTGATAAAATTAGAAGAAATCCCAGTTGAATGAAAGGAAAATTCGATGGATCTCTGAAAAGGAATTGACGGTAAAAAGGATCTAGCCCGGATGGGTGATCCTATCCCGATATAGCCCTCCCGCAAAATATGTGTAAAATGGATTTAGCCCGGACGGGTAATCTGAATTAGGGTATGAATTTAGCCTGGACTGGTAATTCAGATCCAAGCTCATTAGAGTAATTGTCGTTGCAAGGGATTTAGCCTGGACTGGTAATCCCGACAATACTCTATGACTTTATATTGCAGGGGATTTAGCCTGGACTGGTAATCCCGTTGCAAGGTTGAGGTTCGCGGGAGTGTGCTCTCTGAAATGGAAATGTGCGCACATGAATATGAATTGATGGAGCCGGAATTGTACACTAAAAGTGTACCTCTGAAAATCCATCGGAAATTCCAAGAAATTCAACGGGATAAATATGAAAAAATAACAAGGAAATGGAAATTATGGTATTGATGAGCTCATCAATCATAGTATATATTATTGGTACATGGAAATTATTGTACTAACTTGAATGTTGAGTTTGTGAATATTAGGGTAATAATGCATTAAATGGATATATGAATGTTTATTGTATTGTATTGAAAATATTAGGTAAGTATAATTCTTGTTACATGAGCTTACTAAGCACGAAGTGCTTACCCCGTTTCCTTTTTTCCTATTTTGTAGTATTAAGAGCTCGGAGGTCGGATTTGGTCGGAGACACATCACACTATCAACCTCAGGACTTCAGTATATAAAGAAACTTTATTTTGGAAATCAATGGCATGTATAAGCTAATAAAGTAAATGATTCTGTGAAATGAATGTAGAGTTAGCCATTGGTATGGTTAACAAACCTGGTTTTGGGTATGTGATGACGTTATTTTATAAATATGCATGAATTTATCTTGAAAATATGTTGAATTGGATTGGTTGATTTGGATTGGTTTCGATATAATATTACAGGAAAGGTTAGATATCTGTAAAGGGATTATATTGAATTTTCCTAAAAAAAAAATTAATTCGTAAACTCCGGTAATATCTCGTACCCTATTCCGGCAATGAATACGGGTAGGGGGTATTACAGCAGGATTGAGTACGAACGTTCCGTGATAAAAGAAGAATTGATGGATAAGACCATGGTTAGACCATTGCAGTGTTTATATGTAAGACCATAGCTGTGCAATGGCATTCTGGTGACAAGACCATAATTAGGTTATGGCACTACGAATGTAAGGCCATGACGGGGCCATGACAATGCATATGTAAGACCATAGTTGGACTATGGCACAAAGAAAACGATGTACTCGTATCCGTAAAACATTCTGCAATTTAACGACGCTTAGTAAGTGATATATGGATTTAATAATTGAAAACTTAAGGTTATTATTGGTATTGATCTGAAATAAATGTAACCATTGATATTTAAATGATATAATGGGCAAAGTTCTAATATGAGATAACATGAGTTTGAAATGAACTATTACCGGTATATACACGAAATTCATGAAAATGATGGTACATAATATATCGAAATAATGAAATGAATGGTATATTTTTATGAAGAAATAGCAAGAGAATGATATGTATTATGACATGTAAATATGTGATTATCTTTGATATGTTGATACAAGGAAATTATGTATGTTGTGATGAGTAATAAACTCAAGTGTGACATATTGAGAAAATAAGTTTATCAATATTAAATTTATATGCAATATGTGCAAGTACGCTAACCAGTGTTGTTGCTTGATGCTTAGGTAAATGTCAAGCTATTGGTTGAATGATAATATGATTATTTATATAATATATTGAAATGGTAAGTATTTAAGTGAAAATATGCTAGTTCTCATGAAAGAGTGGTAAGTTTAAATTATGCAATTTCTTATTAAATGACTTATCAAGTGATCAATTCGAAAAAGGCTTTGGTTAAATGCACTAGCCTGTGACCATGGTTGAATGTTATGATTATGACTTATGTGTTAGGCATATGGACTAAGTGTGGAAAGTAAAGAAATGCAAATGAAAATAAAGAAATTTGGAAGAGTTAAAGTTATATATAAAATCCTACTAAGCTTGGGATAATATGTATAATTGATACTGTGAATTAATGAATATAGCTTCATGAGTATTGTTGTAACAGCCAAATTTTTCAGTGGTGTCGGAAACAGTGATTCGAGATCACTAAATCCGACGAGTAAGTTTAGAAATTTTAACAAATAATAATTATAGGCCAAGCGCGAACTTAAAATAATTATTTTTAATTAGTGAATTTTGCGATTTTAAAAGAATTAATCAGGTAAATTTGGTTGAAAACGAGGTATCGAGACCTCGGATTTATAAACCGAGTTATTAAGTTAGTATTAAAGTTTCGTTAGAAAATTTTAACGTTTGGTTTGTCAATTAATTAAAAAGGACTAAATTGAAAATAGTGTGAAATTTATTAAATTGTGATTAAATAGTTTAAGTGATTAAAAAGGAGGGATTTAAAAGAAAATTGGACCCAAATTGTATGGGCTGGACGGTTGGGCAAGAAAATCAGCAAAAAAAGACAAGGAGAAACAATGGCAAAATGGGAAATTTTGCAAATTAAACATATAAAACAAGACAAATTTGAAAAATCTAGAGATATCATCATTTTTCTTCAGCAAAAACGCCATGGGAGGTCTGAAAGCTGCTGGTTTTTCATACTTTGACATATGTGAGTTCAATTCTTGCCCTTTTCTTTGAGATTTTTATGTTTTTGGGACTTTTACAATTAGGTCCAAGTGTTTAATTCATTAGTTTTTGATTTTATGAACAAAATTAAAAGCTATAATTGATAATTGTTAGCTGTTTATGATGAAATAAAATGAATTTTAAGCTTTGATTTTGTTGTTTGATGATTTTATCAAGTAATTTCAATAGAAATTGATTTTAGGACCTAATTGTGAAAAAGTTGTGAATTAAGGTTTAGTGTTAAAATTCTGATTTTCAAAGGTTGTGTAATAGTTTAGAATGATGGAATAAAATGTTAATTGAGAAAAATTATCTTAATAGATGGGCTAATTGAGTAAGGACTGAATTGTATGACCTGTGAAATTTAGAGGAAAAATGGTAATAAACATCTTGAACTAAAACAATATTGGACAGCAGCAGTAGACTAACTTTGAAAAATCACCATAAATTGTAGAAATAAAATTAGAAGATGAATAAAATATTAAATTAAAGCTTATTGAGTCTAGTTTTTCATAGAAGAAACGGTGTAAGCAATGGATTTGTAAATTATGAGATATAATGAATTTTGTGAGACAATGATAGAATGAATTCGGGTTCTCCTGTTTTGACTTTGGAAAATCACTAAAAATTGGAGAAAATTAATTAGAGTCTCAAATTTATATGCTTAGAATTCTTAATGAGTCTATTTTCAATAGAAATCAATGGGAACATTATCCGAGTTTTGTACTATGATATAATTAATTTTTAGTGAAGAGACGTCAAAACTGTGGATAGTGAAACAGGGGAAACTTAAATGAATAAACTGTACTAATTGGCTAAACCAAAAATTCTGAAAATTTTGTGGTGGAATGATATGTGAGTCTAGTTTCAGGGAAAATTTACGGATCTTAATTTTGAGCTCTGTAGCTCGAATTATAAATAATTGAGTGACTATGACTCGTGTGAACAGCTTGATGTGAGCATTAATAAGTAAATTGTGAAATCGTACTTACAAGAATGTTATATACATTAAGGATGTGGAATGGAGAGGAGGAGGAGGAAAAATATATATGAATATTCAGTTAGCATAGCTAATTTGCATGTTTTAAGCTCATGGACTAAATTGAATAAAAGTAAAACTTTAGGGGGTAATTTTGTAAAAATGTCAAAATGACTAAATTGAAGGGAATAAATTGTTTCATTATCTAAATTAATAAATCGAATGAAATTATCAATTTAAGATTGGGTGAAATTTGGAAAAATGGTAAATTACCAATATGCCCCTAAATCTTGGTATTTCTGCAATTTAGTCAGGTAGGTTCGGATACCCTAAATGAGCATGTAAATATAACAATTTAAGTATTGTATCGTATTTTATATGATATTTTGAATTGAATATATGAAAAGGATGTTACATGAAACATGAAACATGAATACTAAATAATATAAATTAATTGAAATTATTCTGAAAATTTCGGTAATGCCTCGTATCCTATCCCGGTCTCAGGTACAGGTATGGGGTATTACAATTGTGGTATCAATATTGGATTATTTTTATATGTATAAATTTTATATTTGAAATGAATTGATATGATTAAGGTTTATATGAGCTTACTAAGCATTCGTTGCTTATGTAGTTGTTTTCCTTTACTTTTCAGATTATTGGAGGCTTGATCGGGTTGAAAATTTTGTCGGATTTATATCACACTATCCATCAGTTCTATCGGTACTTTAAGATGTTTTGATTTTAATTATAGTGGCATGTATAAGTATTCTGATTAATATTGGCCTATATGAGTTTTGTTAATATGAGCCACTTATTTGGCTTGTGTTTTGGCACATTTTGGTTTGTGTATATTTGCCTTTTATGGTTAAGGTGTGGGTTGGTTTATGATTGTATAGTGAAAGGTAAAATGTTAGCTAAATGTGCATTTATATACATGTGTTTTGGTATGTTTTGGTAGGTAGGTGACTTGGTTTGAAATAATGCAAATTAGCTTGGTGAACCATAGGTACAATTTTGCAAATAAGTTAGTTATACATATGAGTATTCTGAATACATGAATACACATGTTATAATTTGTCATCTGAGGTGTTTGAAGGAATAATGGTTGTATGTGAAGATATTATATATATTTAAGGCTTGATTTTTACTTCTTTTGGATACTTTAATATGGTTTGTTTACATGTATGATGATAACTGTAGATACATGCCTTGTTGAGTGAGAAAAAAAGCTTATAAAATAGTCTATTTTCGTCTACACGGGTAGAGATACGAGTGTGTGTCTCAGCCGTGTGTGACACACGTCCAGGTGACACAGCCGTGTGTCCCCTGTATCTTTTAAATGAATGCAAGTCAGTAAGTTACACGGCCTTAGACACGGGTGTGTCTCTTGACCGTGTGAGCCACACGACTTGATCAAACGGCTGTGTGACCCCTGCAGTGTTGAAAATATTAAATGTTTTCGAAAATATTAAATGTTTTCGAAAAATTTTCTGAGTTTTCGATTTAGTCTTGATTTGTTTCTAATGTATATTTTGGGCCTCGAGGGCTCGTATAAGGGACAATATGTATGATTTTAATTAGTTTTTGACATGAATGATATATGAAATGTTTGCATTTTCTGTCTGTTTGATTTGTAAATTCCGGTAATACTTCGTAACCCTGTTCTAGCGACAAATTCGGGTTAGGTTACAAAAAGAGTTTAAATTAAGTTTAAATTTTTTAAAAAGGGTTAAAATTGCAATTGTCCTATTTGAATAAAAGTTAAAAAGAGATTAAATTGAATAATTTAAATTTGAAAAATACTTAAATTATAATTATATTTATGCCCTTGATTACCCCTAGTTACTTATGGTTGTTTTCTTTTTAGTACATTTTAGCAGGATTGAATTTTGATATTTAGAATGTCAATAAAAAAGTTTGGTAAGAGAACCTTTTTAATTTTTCTCAATTTTAATATTGAGTAAATTGGTTATTCAAAAAAAATCGAAACAATTTAATTCCTGTCATTTTGAGAGTAATTAAGGGTAATTAATTACGGTGTTAATATTTTCCATCAGTTGTTCATAATTTTGATTGATATAACAATAAATTTAGCCATTAAAGTTCTATTTAGTCCAGATTTAACAAACCTGCAACATTTGTGTAAATGTATAAATGTTGAGGTTGAATTTTTTTTTTTAGAATCAAGATCAAATAAACAAAACATGTGAACATAAAAGACTAAATTTATTATTATAGCAATCAAAATTACGTACAATTGACAAAAAGACAATAACGCCATAATTAATTGCCTTTAGTTACTCACTTTTAAAATTGACAAACATTAAATTACTCTTTTCTTTAAGGAGATCAATTTACTTAATTTTGAAATTGAGATATAGTAATCACAGTAACACAATATAACCCAAAAAAGGGATAATACTATATCCGTCTATTGATCATGATAATCTATTACAATGCACAATCATAATTACACATCAATTAGAGCTTTTCTTGAAGATTAGTGTTCCCATTTATTTACCATTCAACTAGCAAATCAGCAAAGAAAGACAAAGGACTACGAAATCAACCATGAATCACAATTCTTTCTTTTAACAAAAAAAAAAAAAACATTTAATGGAAGACCCAAAACTGCCACAAAAGTTATAGAAAAAAGCTTTAAAATAATAAATAAGAATATACAACATAGCCATGGATGAGGCATGTGAAGCTTTTCACTACCTAGCATCTAGCATTGTAACAGTGACTTGGTTCACAGTGCATGATTCATCTTGCTTGCTTGTAGATGAATCTGTTTCATGTGTGTTTCTTCCAAGGCAAAAGCCAGGTGTTTTAGGCTGAGCCATTGTTGCTGTTTCGCTGTTCAACATCAACACCACCGTTGACATCGTCGGCCGGTTTTCGGCACGTTCTTGAACGCACAACAAACCGACCTGAATGCACCTCAGCACTTCTTGTTCATCATAGGTATCACCCACTGCTGGATCTATTAACTCCAATCCCTTCCCTTCTTTCCATGATCTCCAAGCCTGTGAGAGTTATGAGAACCGAATTCAAACTCGAATTTGAAATTTTGATTTGATTAATACGAATAAAAATTCAATTTAATCTAGTTTGATTCAGATTCAATTTGAATCAAATTAACAACAACCCAAACTTGAAATAAATTAAACACAAAAATAGTTTAGATATGTACCAACTATAACTAGAAATGATCTAAATTAATAATGACCAGACTAAAAAAACCGTCCTCCAAAATCGAATTTAAAAACCTGATTGGATTAATTTGAGTCCAAATATGATATGACCTGATTTGATTATAAAAAAGTAAATAATCTAAATATAAATTGATTATAATAGCCCGACTCGAAAATTTCAACCTTAAACTCCAAACAAACTAAACTCAAAATGACCCGAATCTGAAATATTTGAATTAAAAACATGCAAAATTTTAAAAATTCGGTTTAATTCGACAAAAAATTAACCCAATCCGTCCAATAACATTATAAGCTTCATTAGAATTTAGAAATATAATGTGTGGTTAGCTGCTTACATGGCCTAGAAGGTTGAGTTCACTATTTGAGTGATAGAATCCTCTGTTCTTCTTCCCACTGACAATCTCCAACACCAAAACACCAAAGCTAAAAACATCAGATTTTGTTGAGAAATTACCATCCATTGCGTATTCAGGCGACATATAACCACTGCATATCAACGATAATTACGATTATAAAATTTTGATTTCGACAAAGAAAAATTAGAATTTTTTTACGGCACTTACTAAGTTCCAACAACTCTCTTAGTATTAGCCTCAATTTGATCACCAGAAAATATTCTAGCCATCCCAAAATCCGAAATTTTCGGGTTCATTTTTCCGTCAAGCAAAATATTGCTTGCTTTGAGATCTCTATGCACGATCCTAAACCTCGAATCCTGGTGAAGATACAATAATCCTCTAGCAATACCGCAAATAATGTTGAACCGCTTTTGCCAATTTAACAGGGAGCTTTTTGCTTTATCTGCAAGAAACTTTTCAATCAATGCCATGGATGTACAATTGTTTACCTACATTAAATTTCTTCAAGTTGTGAGAGAGGAACTCACTGAATAACACAGAATCAAGGCTTTTGTTTTCCATGTACTCGTAAACTAACATCTTCTCATCTGTTTCGACGCAACAACCTACAAGTCGAACCAAGTTCCGATGTTGTAGCCTTGCAATTAACCTAACCTCATTCTTGAACTCTTCAGTCCCTTGCCCCGAGTTCTTTGAAAGCCTTTTTACAGCTATTTCTTCACCCTCAAGCAACCTACCCTGCATGTATTACCACACATGTTTTCATGGTTAAGATTTCGAAAAAGCATGTTTTCAACCGTAATAATAATGCTAAACTAGCCTGTTTCATTGAAATTTACCATGTATACACTTCCGAAACCACCTTGTCCGAGCTTATTTTCATCGACGAAGTTGTTTGTAGCCGTTACAATGGTGTTGAAATCGAACAATGGTAATTCAATTTCATCGGGATTACTTTCGCCCGAGTATTCCTTCTTGCCTGAGATGACCACTTCGTTCAATAGAAAATCTTGACTTCTTTCAAGAGGACCTGAATGAACAAAAAAAGACATATAAACCTTGAAGCCTAAAATGAAAAATGGAAAAAAATAAAGGGATAATTACATCCATTTTACCTTTCTTTTCTATTTTTCCACTTCTTTTCATTGCCTTCTTCTTCTTCCATATGACAATGGCTATCAGTCCTAAAATCAAAACGCCACCACCCACTGTAGTGCCTGTAATTACAGCAGTTGTATTCCCACCATCTCCTAAAGAAGGGGAAAAAAAGAAACCATAATTTGATTTTATTAGTGTCTAAAATATTGAGACTAAATCTTAAATTTTATGGTAGTAGAGGGGCTACAGTCAAAATTTGACCAAATAAGAGGGGCTAAAGTCAAAATTTGACCAAATATATTTACATAGCCCAGTGACCTGCTCTTGGATCATAGACCAGTTGTACTTATGATCTACTTAGTTTATGGGATTTGGGCCTAAATATTACATCATTTTAGGTGGATTATGACTTAATTTAGGGCTAATTTTTCAACAAATCCTACTCCATGTGTGGTTACCTAAAGGTAAAGAAGGTAGGCCATTAGGTTCTAAAGAATCAAAACCTTAAGAACTTAGAACTTTAGTATAAGATTACAATCATAAAAGTCATTTACTAAAGTTTTTTTTTTTAAAAAAAAGTTAGAATAGTTTTATTACAAATATCACTGACAATTAATTAATTAATTAGAATATATCTGGACTCTGGAGCAAAACCCACGTATTTACACATGTGGGACGCAAATATGGGATTTCAAAGTACTGTACCTTCAAAGCAAGACAAATGGCATCGAAATTACATATGTAACTGAGACATTAATGTTTGTAAACTATTTGAATTCAATTCGAAAATTTTGAGTTTAGTTCAGTAATTAACAAGCAATTAATTGAGACAATTTTAATAAACAGCTCATAGTTTAATACCACATATTAAATCTTCAATTTCAAATTGAACTTAAACTTAAATTTATCACTATGTAAATTCGATTGGACTCAATTACAAAGTAATGGAAACCAGCATGTTTTGATATCCTTTTCCTTTAAACAGTGGCATAAAAAGAGGGTAATTGTATTAGGTAAGAGAAGGTGTAAGGGCAACCCAGAAAATGATATAAAGCGACCTTTTACACTTTAATTCTTTTTTTAATCCTTTCTATAGTTGAAAACCCCCTTCCCAACTAGACCTTTATTGACCACACACACAAAAAAAGGAATTATTGTCCCGCTTGAAAAAAATTGAAATTAGCATTAAATTAATAGACTGTTAGGGGACGTAATTGCTTAGAATTTAACTTAAGAAAGCGAAACATGAAAAAAAAAATAAAAGACGAAACAAGTAACGTTGGCATCCATTTAATATGGGCCAAAGTCAAAAACGACGGTTCACTTAGTGGAAACTTTCAAGAAAGAATTAAGACTGTTTTGAATTTGCATTTACTGTACAAAGGCTTTTTAGGTAAGAGAGTGGGGACATTGGGAAAATAGTGACAACTTTTTTATTAAGGTATCATGTCACGGAACTAATCATGGGAGGAGTATAAATTAATATATATATAGGGTCTAATTTGGGTTTAGTCCCTCTATCATGTTAATATGATATAATTTGGTTTATTTAATTTTATGATGTTATTCGTAAATTCAAATTGATAACAATGTTAGTTGTTGTTGTTAAAGTGATAACTTAAACTCTTTTTTTTTTTACTATTATTCACTCACATAGTTGTATCATGGAAATCTGGTCAACCATGTTCAACTTCTTATAAATTTTCAGTTGAAAAAAGTGGCATTTCCAGTTGAAAGTAGTGACAGAACTTGACATTAAGTTTTGAAAAGTTTAATTAAAAAGCTTTAAAAAAATTTAGAGGGTTTAATTGAAAATTTCAAACTTTTTATGAAAAAAAAATTATAATTTTCAAAAAAAAAAAATGAAGGGCCTAAGTAAAGTTTTTAAAATTTTTGAAAGGTTTAATGATAAATTTTCAAATCTTTTAGGGGAGCAAGACCTCTTTACCTCCTCTTACAAATCTTTGGCTAAAAGATTAAGGCTATTTAAAAAATTGTACATGTTCACTTTAACGGCAACGGCTAACAGATATTATCGATTCGAACATAATAATAATTTCATCTAAGTAGATATTTTAGCATAGGAAAAGGACTAGAACCAAATTAGACCATTTGGAAAACATATATTAATTAAACGAAACAACTCATTATGGTCACCTATGGTGTTCATCAAATCTTGGTAAAACTGGTTGTATTCCAAGAGCCTGTACTACTAGAATTTGGGATAAATTAATGTGGGTTTGATCTCTAAAGCAAACTATTTCTTTTAAAAATATAGTTAGTTTAAAAACATACTTCAAAATTATATTAGAAAAAGAAAATTCAAAGAATGGGAATTTCGCAACGTACCTAAATCTGAAGCTGCCAATCGAATAAACAAATCTTGCCCACCACCATCACTTGTATATTGCCTCAAATCAATAAGGTCACCAATCCAAATAACACACCCTATACCCCCATTCCTAATATCCCAATTAGAAAAAGCAGTACAAGAACAATTCCTAGCACAAAAAGCTTGGCAATCCTTGAAATTCATGGACCTATACACCACAGTATTTGTACTTTCAGGCAATTTCATATTGACCAAATGCAAGAACTTATCTTTCCCACAATCCAAATCATTTTTTCTAACACAACCACTAGACCCATCTCTCAAATCCCAAGCTTGTTCATTCTTTGGTGTAAACCCTTTAGGACATTTACAAACAGGGGAAGCGTTAGTATCACATATACCATACGGACCGCACTCGCTGTATTTGTCGCACTGATCTTTCGGCGCGTACCAAAACGGATTCCATTGCTTGGTGTCGGGTATCCATGTTAGTCTTTCAAGTGTACCGGTTTGTGTCACTCTTAACCTGGAAAACAAATTATTGTTCGTAATATAAAACGAGTAATATACCTCGTCTTGGTTAGTGACGAAGCTGAAGTTCATGTAATCGAGCGGTTTCATTTCCGGTACGCCGCTAAATCGAAGACCGTTCCACGGACCACTTCGGTATTCGATATCTTGTTTGTTCCGTAAAAATATTTCCGGGAATCCTTTGTAATCTAACTTGAATGTGAAATCACCAGACGAAGGATCGTTTCTTGTTTTCCAAGACGTCAAAAACCGGTTGAAACCTGTGTTTAAATCCCACCCGAGTTTCATGTCTGGTAATAACGTATCGGTCGGATAATCGAAGCTTCGCCATAAATAGTAGTCGGTTTCACCATCGGAATTCGCTTCTCTCAGAACCAAATTCCCAGAATCCAACAACTGTGCCACTGGATTATACTTGTCTGCATCACCCTTTGTTATGTTCGAGGACCAAACAAGGTTGTTCCCTTCGTCTAACAACACCAAGTTCCGATCCTCCACTTTGAAAACACCTGATGAGTTCGAAACAGGGTTATCTCTGTTAGCAACCCACACATATGTCCTGTCGGGTATGTTCTTGTACCATATCCCAACATACCATTCACCTGGATTATCCAAATTAAAGAATCCAAGCTCGAACACATCACCTTGAGAGACAATAGTTTGGTTCTGTGTAATAAACTGTGTACCACTCAAAGTATCAACACAAACAGAAATTTTAGGGAAGAAGATAAAAAACACAGTGAAGAAGAAGCAAAAATGGTGAATTGTGGTTAAATTTCCCATACTTTCCATTTACTCTTTGGGGTATGGGTTTTTTTTTTGGTTTTAAACCCCCCCCCCCCCCAAAAAAAAAAATAAAAGTGCTGTGTTTGGTTTATTGTTGATCGTTATGAAGACATTTGGGATTGTTTGATAGGAGATAATGCTTGACTAATTTGCTTGCCTTTTTTTTTTTAATTTGTCTCTGTTATTTTTTTCATTGAAAATTGGGCAAAGCAAATATAGCAACCAAATTCCAAAAATGACGAATTGGGTTTGTAAAATGTGTTTAACTAGGTCAAAGATTGAACATGGGAAGATCACCTAACTCTTTGTTCATATTTAAGAACGAAAAGGTGTAGGAATGGCCGCATTCTCATTATGCCTATCTAAGTTAATTTTAAATCGGGTTAATTTTTTGAATTTTGATTTTTTTATTTAATTTATTGTCTTGAATTGTTTTGAGTTAGGATAATTTAATTTATGGTTCAAATTTTTTGAATTGTAGTAGTGAATGTTAGAAGCATTTTGAGTTTTTATCATTTTAGATTTAAGTTCAAACTAGTTTAGATTTAAATTTGAATTTGAATCAATAAATTTAAATTTTTTATTTTGAAATAATTCATGTTCATGAAAGGTTTAAATGATTTTAAGATTTTGATCTCTCAAATTTTGAATTTTTTTTATTTATACTAGTTTAATTTAAATTGAATTTAAATAAAATGACTACTAAAGTAAATTAAAACTTAATGTTTCAATTGATTGAACCAATACCATAAAAATAAAAATTAATGTAATTCCCGTGCACGAAGGAAATTAAAGATTCAGAAGTAGAAAGAGACAATTGATGGACAAAGAAAGCTGGACCCTCTTATCAAAGTAGTCACTTTTTGAGTATTTAGACGGTAGATATTCTACTTGGATTTCTCTATTGATTTTACTTTAATTGTCCCATTTTAGACTTCTACCAAATTTATGTTGAATATTTTTAAATGCTATATTCTATCAATTAAATTAAATTTTTATTTTTATTTTTCTCACCTTTCATATTCAATCCAAGTCGAGTCATCTAAAGACACATTTTTCCCATTCCAATTCTAGACTACAATATACATTTACTCTTGAATTTTGTGATTAATAAAAATGATTAATAATATATTTTTGGATAAACTATATCCAAGGTCACTAAATGATTCGTAAATCTAGTTTTGATCACTTAAATTCAAAAAGTTACAAAATAATTATTAAACTATTCGAAAATTTTCATTTAAGTCACTGAGCTATTAAATTCTTTTTAAAGTTCAGCTAGCAAGCTCTCAACAACAATTCTAGTAGAACATGTCTTAAATCCAA
The DNA here is from genome assembly GCF_007990345.1 of Gossypium hirsutum. NCBI lineage: Eukaryota > Viridiplantae > Streptophyta > Magnoliopsida > Malvales > Malvaceae > Gossypium > Gossypium hirsutum. The sequence goes on from NC_053433.1 coordinate 1,633,681, forward strand.
GTCTATTTGACGGTTAATGTTGAAGATCATAGTAGAAAACTATTTGGATGATAGTTCGCAGATTCATGACATTCAAAATTGTTGCATGAAAAAATTTAATTGTAGAAGAGAATGAGAATGTGAGTTTTTTATTAGTGCAGGTGGTGCAAAAAGAAAAGGTCATACAACAACGATTTTAACACCCAGTGACTTAAATGAAAATTTTTTAATAGTTCAATGACTAGTTTAAAACTTTTGAAGTTGAGTGACTAAAACGTAAACTTACTAATAGCTTAATAATCTTGAGTAGAACTTATTCTAAATTTTTTATCTCAATTAACAGAGTTAAGAAATTGCTTGTTTAACAAAAATCAGATGAAATATAGGTTCATAAAGAGAGAAATTAGATCAATTAACTCTCGAATTACTCAAAATTGATTGAATTAACCTAAAAAAAACTTGCAATTAAATCAGTTCAACATGCTTTTCCATTTTAAATATTTTTTAATTATTATAAAATTTTAATGATTTATTTAATTAAACTAAATAAATCAATCAGACTAATACAACCAAAAACGATTAACCTTATCTATTCAATTATTTATTTGGTTCTAAAACTCTTGATTAAATTAAAAAAAAACCCTGATAATATGAAAAATTCAATTATGAATCCAGTTTCGATATACTAAAAATTTCGATTTTTAAACGGTTTTAATTCCCATTCCATGAAGGAAATTAATGATTCACACACAGAAAGAGACCATTCATGAGTGATGGACAAAGAAAGTTGGACCCTCTAACCAAATTAGTGATAGTCACTTTTGAGTTTTAGACGTTAGGTATTCTACTTGGATTTCTCTGTTTACTTCTTACTTTTTAATTGTCTCTCTTTAGTCTCTTACCAAATTTATGTTGAATATCTCTATATATCAATTAAATTATATTAAATTTTATAATTTTCTCATCTTTCGCATTCAATTCAAGTCAAATCATCAATATTTTCATTTTTCCATTCCAATTTTACACTAGAATCTAAATTTGCTCTTTAATTTTGTGATTAAAAAAATTGATAATTGATGTTTGGTACATTAATAATAGAAATTTTTTTATTTCAACTAACAAAAATGAAAAATAACATATTTTATCAATGAGGTTTTGATTCAATTGGCAAAAGTGAAGATTATGGATTTTGAGTATCTAAGTTCAAAATCCACTATATGTAATTATAGTATGCGGGTCTTCAGTTCCAACCATAGTCCATAAATTATTGCTATGTTTGAATTTTAACTCAATTAGTTAGTTCATAGTCTGAATTGACCTAGTATTTAGTTTGCACCGTAATAGTTTAATTTTTTGTTCCAGTTTTTAATCTATTTGTGCCATAAAAATTTGATTCTACAACAAGTGATACAACAAGTGACACATATACTTTAATTATACTGTTGTTGTAAAATTTCAAAAAAAAAATGCATGTTTTATTTATCTATATAATAGTGAAATATATATTTAAGGTTTTTTTAACTCCACTGATGGTAAAACATTTTAAAAATAAATAAATATATATATATTTCTTCTTTTGTATAATTCCCTGTAATCACATCTATCGAAGTACATAAAAGGATATGTAATCGTTTTGACGTCTCAAAAATCATAAATATACCATTTGGCGCTTTAAATTTTTATGAAATTACAACTTATATAACAAATTTAAGTTATTTTCTAGTTTTACCCATGATATCACCTTTTCAATCATTGTTTATGAAATTTAAAATTTTCACATATATTATATCAAATAATATCAATTGAGGAAGAATCTACTTACCATAAAGTCTTGTTTAATAGACTATTGAAAAAGTTAAATCAATTAAAAATTAATATTTTTAATGAGTTATATTCTTAACACATGTTTGATAATTTAAAATAAAACAGTTAGATATATATATTTTTTATAAAAGGTGTAGAAAATAATAAGTAAGAGCTATTTATCATTCAATGGAGAATATCTTTAATTAATTAATTCTATTTTATTTTATTTATTAGAAAATTTTACATTTTAATTTTAATATTTATTTATAATAAGATGAAATGTTTAAAAATTAAAGATAAAATGCTGAATATTTTTCTATAATTTATAAAGCAATGTAATTAATTTTAAGTAATGTAATTATATTTATAAATCTATAATTACATTGCTTCATATTTATAAAGTAATGTAATTATATTCAAAAATTAATTTTAAGTAATATATTACAAAATTTTATAACTTAAATAATACGTACGTAATTTATCGACACTTATTTTTTAGTATTTAATTTTTCAGTTTATCACACAACGCCTAAATTAAAACTCATTAACTTCACTTATTTTAAATGATCAAAATAAATATAAAACTAAGATTAAATTAAATTTCTTATTATGACATTACAACCTTCTCTTTTCTATTCCAATTTCCACAACAAACATTAGTTTCTTTCATTTTCTCAATTTATATTCCACCATAAAATAATCAATTTCCATTTTTTTTCAACAATAAAATCTTTTTTCAACTTTCTTTCATTCTATCTTCTTTTCTTCTAAATTTTCGTTGGACTACACCTTAATGTTCATAGTTAGAGTTTAATTATTGGAATAAAAACTAAGAAAGTGGTTGCGGTTAGGATAGAAAAAGTAGGTCAAACTAAGAAAATCTTATTGGAGGTCAGGATTAAATTGTATATTTTTATGATAATAAAAATGTAATTTTATCATTTTAATAGATTATATCTTTATAATTTTTAAATGATTAAATCAAATTTTTTATAATTTTTTGAGACCAAAGTACAATTTTACCATTACAAATTTAAAATTTTATAAACTATAAAAGGGTCTAAATAGAAAATTTTTCATACCAAGAGTGCCGCTGCCATCCCTTTCCCCTCCCTCTAGGATGGTTTTAATGTTAATTTTTTTTTGAAAATAATTAAAAATTAATAAATTTTATACTGATATAAGTGAATTTCTTCTATTTATTTATATGACATTCACCCTCATGTCTCAACTCAACTATAAAGATACCAAAAGCTCCTTAATTTTATCTTTTCATATTAAAATCTTTCATATATCAATTTTATCATTTTATATATATTAAAAAACTATTATATAAAACTTTCACCTTCCGTAATCTAGTATATATTTACATCTATCGTTATGGATTTTAACCTACTTTTAGGTTGGATTTTACATAAAAAATATATATATATAATTTTCTTTTGTAATTTTGTGCGGCATTTATGATTTCAAAGGTTTTATAGAATAATCAAAAGTCAATTTATTGGTTGATTGTTTTATTAGAAGATTCCTTACCCACATTTTACATTAAGGTTTTATATTTATGTTCGAAAAGGTGTTACATTGCATGCAATAAATATTTCATGATTTTTTTTATGCTTTTGAAAAGGTCAACGTAGAGAATGACTTAATTCATTGTTTTTAAAAAATAGGATTTGTATTAAAATAAAGACTATAAGTAGAATTTTTCATACGCAAATGTTGGTGAAAAAATTAAATATTTTAAATATAAAATAATTAATTTTTTAAAGGAAATTTTTAAAATTATTGGTGAGAAGTTATGTAAATAATAAAAAACAATAATTTAATTAAAAGTTAATTTATTAGTTCGTTAGTTATTATTATTAAATATTTAGTGGTAGTTATATGAAAATTGGATAAGTTTTAAAAATTAATATCTTATCTTTGAATATTAAGGCTTAATGTGTACTGAAATTAAAAAAGTAATATTTTATTTTTATAATTTTTTGTTAAATCACCTTAAAATTAATGGAAATGTTTTGTTAATTTTGTTGTTGTGGCGTACATGCAGATAGCACGTCAATATTTAATTATTTTTTAAAATTTTAAAATATTAAAAATATATATATTAATACATTTTTAATAGTTTTAATGATTTTAAAATTTTTAAAATATTTAATTTTTTAAAATTAATTAAATGCTAACTTGTCATCTGCAACGTCAACAAAGTTAGAAAAATATTAACTTTTTTATTCATTTTAGGGTTATTTGAAAAAAAAAACGTAAATTTAAGGGATAAAAAAGTGAAAAATTAAATAAAAAGCTAAAATGATTTTTTTTATAAAGTTAAAGTGCCAAATCAAATCATTATACCTAATTTATTCATCCGAGGAAGAAGATATGCAATTAATTTAATACAAATATTCATTCATTTATCAGTAAAATAAAATACTTAAGCAAAAAAATTGAATGAGGAAAAGTTAATAAAATGTACTACTTTTAAGTAATTTCCCCAATCAAATAATAAAATATTATATTTTAACGAAATGAATCAAATAAGACAATATATTAAATAATCTTATATTTTGATAACTTGGATAATTGTCGCCTTATTGTGAAACAAAAGTATGACGTCATCACTTTTAATTGTAGTAGTTAAAGTAATGATGTGATTTATTACTCTAAAAAAATTGTTTGTGCAATCTTTACTATAAAAAAATTATCAACAAAATAGATCCACAACGATATTTTAATGGTAACAATTAATAGTGTTTTCAATATGAATTTATTAGTATCATTATAAAGATAAAACCATCAAATTTTACCAAATTAATCAAAATCTTCAATTTTAACAGACAAACTAAAACCAAAATTAAACCAAAACTATGATTACAATTCCATTGGAGTTTCATGAATGCTATAAAAGAATACGTGTGTGTACATATATATTTTTACATCAACATATCAAAACAATACAAATGTAAGTGACCAAATACTATCAAATTTCTTATCTACCATCCACCATTGTCACTGTGACATCTTTAGACGATGCAGTTTCATGAATATCCATACTATATTCTGCATCCATCAAGCTTCTCATGGAGGTATATGTGGGTTGTTTCGGCATTGGGAGTGTTGGTGTTTCGGTCTCTAGCATTAACACCACGGCAGCCATTGTTGGCCTGTGCATGGCTGAGTCCTGCACGCATAGCATCCCTATGTGTATGCATTTCAACACTTGGGTTGTCGAGCATGAATCTCTAATGGATGGATCCACCATCTCCATTGCTTTATCTTCATTCCAAAGACTCCATGCCTTAAAAGTTGAACAAAGATCCATTTCAATAACGCAAATTCAATAATGAAATGATTTAATTCTGGTTTTAGTTGAGATTTAAAGTTTAATCATTCTACTTTAACATATTATAGGGACTAAAACCAGAATTAGACCTAACAAAATCTAAACCCGTCAATCATGACCCAAACCCAAATCCAACTCAAACAGCCCAAACTCGGATCTGAATTAGCCCAATAAACAACACAATCACGTTCAACTAAATCTAATTAACTGAACCCTTAAATAAATTGAATTCTAAATGAGTTAGATTCAAAGCAACTTAAACAAGTAATCAGAAATGTTTCCGACTCTAAGGGACCAAAATTCAAAATCCTATGAACTAGCCTTAAAAGGTTTTATCTAGCCTTAAACGGTTGAGCAATGATTAGAATCTAAAATTGTACAAACTTAAAATTGACTCAAACTCAAAATTACCAATTAAAATTAATAAGAACCGAAATGATATAAAAGTTTTAAAACCTTGTAACCCGATCTAAAACCAACTTGACTTGTACAATTAACATTTCTAACAAAACTCGGTAAATGGTGGTATTGGTACTTACATATGCAATAAGACTTGTATAATCAGATGAACGGAAGCTAGTATTTCGCCGGCCACTAACAATTTCTAACAGTAATACCCCAAAGCTGTACACATCAGACTTCACTGAAAATAATCCTTCCATTGCATATTCAGGTGACATATATCCACTGCAATTTTAAAACCATTAAAGAAAGCGTTTAGATCTTTCAAAGCTATTGACATTTTAATATCTATAAACATGTATTGTTTTGTATTTTTGCTTACTATGTGCCAACGACTCGAATCGTATTCGCTTCATTTTGGTTTCCCCCAAAGATCCTAGCCATGCCAAAGTCTGAAATCTTCGGATTCATTTCAGCGTCCAACAAGATGTTACTGGCTTTCAAGTCTCTATGAATGATTCGAAGCCTTGAATCTCGATGTAAATAAAGGAGTCCTCTTGCAATGCCTTCAATGATGCCGAATCGGGTTCGCCAATCTAGCTTTTCTTGCTTGGTTTCATCTGGCATACAAAGTTTTATCAGTTAAAATCACAAGTTTTCAGTACAAAATTTAATGAAAATTTAGGCATGATTAGGAACATACCAAAAAGAATATAGTCCAAGCTTTTATTAGGCATGTATTCATAAATCAACATCTTTTCATCCCCTTCAATGGAACAGCCTAATAGTCTAACAAGATTCCTATGTTGCAGTTTAGCAATCAATATAATCTCATTTTTGAACTCTTCTAGGCCTTGCCCTGACTGTCCCGAAAGCCGCTTTACAGCTATTTCTTGGCCACCGGGTAGCTCTCCCTGGTGATAAACGTAAACAGTAAGTGTTATTACGGTCAATCTGATCTATGATAATAACTTACACATTATAGTTTTGCAATTAGTTGAAGAAATGAAATTCACCTTGTATACGGTACCGAAACCTCCGTGTCCAAGCCTGTTTGCTTCACTAAAGTTCTTCGTTGCAGCTGCCAAACTACTGAAGTTAATGACGGTTAACTCCGGTTCGTTAACTTGACTCCCGTCTATAAGTATGTCAACTGGTCCTCCTGATAGATCTGCTGGAAATTCTTTGTTCTTGGACTCGTTAATAACCGCTACGTCATCCTCCTTGCAACACGGCATCGATGAAACTACAGGCAAACCTAAACGAAAAGAGTCCGAAGAAAACAAATTAATACCCTGACCTGAAATGGACATAGATGACCTTTTTTGAAGGAGAAAACTCACCTCTAAGCTGCTTCTTGTATCTCCATAGTAACCATATGGTGACCACCAAGAAGCATGCCCCCAACACAGAGATTATAATTATCACAATGTTGGATATCTTCCGACTGCCATCTACGATAAGAAACCGAAAAAGAATGGTGTTAATCTATCACAAAAGTTGTACAAGATGTAGTAACTGCAATAAAACTTCTAATGAACATACCTAATTCCGAACGATGGACGCGGTAGAAGAATTGTAAATTCGCAGCTTCATCCAAATGTTGAAGATCAACCAAATCCCCTTCCCATGTCATACATCCAATTCCAGAAATAAACGCATACGCGGTACACGAACAATTCCCCAAGCAACTTGTTTCACAAGCATCTATATTACCAGCAGACAACAACAAGTTTGACGAATCAGGTAACTTTACGTGCTTTAATCCTTTAAACCCATCTTCCCCTGCACTACCATTAGTCCTCTGGCACTGCAATTCGATCCGCCGTTCGCAACCACCCGACCAATTCCCTTTACTCCATTGATCTGGGGACTTTGGCCTAAACCCATCTATACAACTACATTTCACAGCTTCAAAGTTATCACAAGTAGCATGGTTACCACAATGGTTATACAGGTCACATACATTACCCGGATCCGGCTGTGTCTGCATAACGGTCCACATTTTCCGATCATCGTCCCACCTCGATTGTTGTTCCCTTCCATCCCAAGTTAACCTAAACCTCAACAAATCGGAAGGGCTTGAAGGATCATATGTGAAATATTGTGTCCTATTTTCATCAGGTTGTGATAACTTAAACCCATACAAGAAACTAGCAATATCACTCATGTTAGGTATCCCTGTAAAGATCACTGAATTCCATTGCCCACTTCTCCATCTTCTTCCCTTATTTTGATCCCATATAATAATTTGTGGACCACCATTAGGATCAACACCCATAGTGAAATTCCCTAACGAAGGATCATTACTTGATTTCCATGATCTAAAAACATGAAACTCACCTATTAATGAACTTACTGGTGCTCTCATACCAGGCAAAAATGTATCAGTTGGATGTTCAAAGCTTTGCCAATGAACTTTACTTGTATCAGTGTTCGATAACACTAAATTGCCTGTATCCCTGAGAATTGCTGCTGTGTTGTTTGATAAACCTGTAAGATTAGATGACCAAACCAAATTAGTGTTCCCATTAAGAACAACTAAGTTACCATCAACCCCAATCCTTAAAACACCATTCTTGGTTGGTATTGGGTTGTCTCTATTTGCAACCCATACAACTGTTTTCACATCAACCCTGTACCAAATTCCAACATATCTGAAAGTTGAGTTTTCAGGACTGAAAAACCCTAGTTCAAATGTTTCATTTTCAGACACTAAACTATCGCCGCCATCTGCAACACTTTCTCCTTGTCTGATTGTATCAACAGCACAACAAAACTGAGCAAAATACAGAACATAGATCAATGAAACCAGAAAACCAGAAACTGGGTTTTTCATGTTGGTTTCCATAACATGAGAAAAGCAGAGATTTTGAACAACAACAAAAAAAAAAACATGCGAAGGGTTTTAAGAGACTAAAAGTATATGCTGCTCACACACTGTAACAAACACGTTTGTGACAGGATTTATTCGGTTTGAAGTTTTGACCAAAAAGGAAAACTATTGAACGAGGAATCACAAAGGTTTGTACGGTTAGGTAATTAGACAAGAAAATTGACATACTTTTAAGTTCTATACCACATGGCTTTGACAAGCTCGAATCTTTTTTTTTTTTTTGAGGCAACCACCATTGTTGTTTATCAATCTTAGAAGCAATAAATTCATAATGAATATGAGTATAGATACAATGGTTTTGGGTTAAAATATTTTACACATTACACCATGTGCTGACAAGCAACATGTCAGAGTTGGTTGTTTTAGAGTTGGTTAACTTATGTCATAGGTATTTGTACTTTGCACAAATTCGAAATTTAATCCTTATACTTATATTTTTAGGGATTTAATCCCTTTCATTTCAAAATTCAGGTCCAATTGTTTATATTGTTAAATTCTTTTTGTTAAATTGGTTAGTGTGACATTTTGAAATAAAAAAAAACTCACTTGTAGCAATTTAACTAAAAATAACATTGTAATGAGCTTGAATTTTGAAACCTGAAAAGTAAAAGAGTAAATTCTTAGAAACAAAAGTAATTGAACTAAATCCGAATTTATGAAGAGTTCAAATACTTTAGCATATTTTAACTTTTAGAGTTTTATACATCTTTGTACTTTTTGGACTTTAAAAACATATTACTTCTTGTTTGATTTGAGTACAACACACTTACGATGTGAGTGAAAAATATAAAATAAAAAATCTTGATAATAATATAATTTATTTTATAAAAAATAAGTTTTTGATAATTTTCTAACTAAGTTGAGACTCAATTAATGTGTGAAAGTGACATAATGAATGACATTATTATAGTATAATTTTTATTCAAATTTAACAGAACTTGGTTAACCTTCGACTTCAATTTTAGATTAAACAACCAAAGACATTAACTTCTTGGAATTAAGAGTAGAAAGAATAAATTTAAAAAATTCAAAGAGTTAGGGACTAGAGGAAAAATTAGACCTTTTCTCTACCTCGATTTTCTAAAATAGTCAGATGGGATGCAAATATAATACTATGCCGTCAAAGGACCAAATAAAGTGGAATTATAAGCTTCCAATAATATTAAATAGAGAGAGAACAAATTGCTTTTAATAGTTAAAAAGAAAACAACAAAATTAAAGGAGATAAGAATAAACTTCAATTAGTATAATGATTTTTTTTGTGCTAAAAGAAAAGTAACTGTTAATGCAATTAAACAATTTGAAGGTGGCTGGCAGCTGTATAATTTCAAAATGGGCTGCCTTTTTTGGAGTTCGCAATTGGACCTATATGATTTGGTGAAAATACTATAAACACCCTTCAATTATTTCACTTACTTTATTTTTTACCCCCTATCTTTTGGTAAAAATATCATAAACATCCTTCAATCATTTTACCTTTTAAGGTAAAATATTGATGTTGAATGCAATGGAAGATATATAAAAAATGTTTACTTAAAATAGGTAAAAAAAGGTTAGGAACACTTTTTTTTTTTTGGAAGGAAGAACCATTATTTAGAAAAGTCTTTAAATCAATCACGTGAAAGATATTTTTATATTGAAGTTGACAAAAGTAGCTGCAGCCACCATATGGGACCCTTTTTTTCTGCCTTGTGCTTGGACTATTTGGAATGGAATGGACCCATTGAAGGGATTCTCAAGCTCAGTCCTTGTGGTTCCATGAAATTTCTGGTTATAGGCTTTTAAAGAAAAAAAAAAAAGGAGAGAGGTTTTAGTTAGATATAAACCAAGACTAGTATGGGACATTGATAAAGGGTTAAATTGTCTTTTTACTATATATACTCGAATTTGATTTTTAGTCCCTATGTTTTGTTTTAGTATAATCTGGTCTTTCATTTTTATAATGTTGTTAGTTAATTAAAATAATTAATATAATTAATTGTTATGATTAAAATGAGGATATGGTTTTTCTTTTTTTGAAAACACCATTCTACAAAAAAATCATGTTTGTGTGATGAGTTAAAATGAATGTTTATAAGAAAAAAATGTCAATATTTTAAATAGTTAATTGTTTTAACAACTTTTTCAACTTGATCAATCAACTTTTTTTTGGATTCACATTAGTCTTAAAATTTGGTAAAATTTTCCTATTTGATCTCTAAACTTGAATTTTGTTTAAGTATGATGATATGGCACTCTAAAATTATATAACTTCGTCACTTGAAAATTTTACGTGAAATTAAAAAAAATTAAAAAGTATAAATTTCTTTACAATTTTTAGATTTTTTTAAAATTAAAAATTTTTTATATGATGACATGACATAACTTCAAAATATCATGTCATCATATCTTAATAAAATTCAAGTTCAGTCTCATATGGACAAAAACAAGATCAATGAACAATGTAAAAAAAGTTACAAAGTTCATGGACTACGACTTTGTTTACCATTGAAATTGAAAATCACTTTTCAACTCAAATATTGATTTTAAAATAATATTTTAACCCCAAGCAAAAAAAGCTGAAAATTTTAACCTTTGACTTTTGAAAAAGTGTTTTTCAATGAAATTATCTTTTTATCCCCATTAATTTTTCTACCTTATAACATTATGTTTAAAATTAACATTTCATCTTCTCAAAAATTCTTTTTTACCAACATTTTTCAACCTCAATAATAAATTAAATATTATTTTATCCCACTAACTATCACATAACAAAAAAAAAAGAAAAAGAAAAAAAATCAAATTATGCTAAGTTAAATATAATAATTAAATTTTAAATTTCATTGGACAATAAAATAAAAATTGACCTTGATAAATTAAATAATTGTATTTTAGAGTTGTATTATAGGTCATACGTATCGGTATATTGGTCTTTGGAGTCTGATTCCTCCTTTAGAAATATGATAGTTGAACCTATGATTATCGCATCAAAGATGGAAGGGGTTCAATACCTTATTAGTGTAGCTTTTAGAGAAATTATCGTTAATTTACTATCTTTTTTTATATTACTTTATTTTTAGTTTTTAATTTTAAAACTTATACAACAACATTTTATTTTTCTTTAAAATGTCACATAAGATTTTACATGCCATTTATTAGTGAAATTAACGGTTTCAATAATAGCAATGCTTGATTGATTTAACATCGATAGTTTGGAGATGTAATTAGAATGTTTTAAATTTTGGGGACCACTTTAAAATGAGAGACATAGTTTGAGGATGTCTGGTGCAATTAACTCAAAATTTTATGAATAATTTATGAAAAGAGATCAATATCAAATTTATACATGAACTTTGGTCTAATGTGCAATTTGATACAGGAATTTTAATTATACACCTAGACCTCGAATTGTGGTTAAAACATAACATTCTATTTATAGAACAAATTATTTATTTTCCAAAACCCCACCATTTTTTTAATTACAAATTGTTTAATGATTTGTCAGCATTTCCTTGACAATCATTCTATGGATAAACTTTATTACTAGGACTCCACTACGAAATAACCAACTCACTAGTCCAAATAATATAATTATTTAATTATTATATTTAACTTGATCTTTCTATTCTCTATCAAGGTCAATAAGGATACCACCGCTAGAACTTGGAGCGGTAGCCTGAGAAGTAGCGGAGGAACTAACAGCACTGCCATCTGCAGAAGCTCCAACTGGTGCACTTGCAGGGCTGCCACCGGCGGATGAGGCGTCGGCAGAAACCATGCCGACGAGGACAATCAAAACCAAAGCAAGAACAACAAGTTGGCGTGCCATTTTTGTTTCAAAATGTGGCCTCTGTGTTTATTAAGCAAGATTTTTTTTTTAAAAAAAGAGAGAAAAAAAGTGATTAGCAATGGAGAGATGCAATATGTTTGTAATCATGATTAACGTATTAATACTAGTAAATTACCGTATCTAACAGCAATTAATTTTCTTTTAGTTTTAAACTTAGCCACTAATCATACGATTTTTAAGTTCGGCAATCCTATAATTATTAAAAATTGGGTTTAGTGAATGTTAATTATTAGAATGGCCAAAAATAGATAAAATTGATTTCATTTTATATCATTACTAATGGTATAAATATCAAAGCATACATGAATTTTGATCTAATGTTTAATGCCATACATATGAAAATAAATGTATGTATTCATTTCTTAAATGTGTATAATTAAATCAAAATCAAACTTTCATGTATATTTTAGTGACTCATCGTGGTGGCAGCCCTGCAAGTGCACCAGTTGGAGCTTTTGTAGATGGTAGTGCTGCTAGTTCCTCCGGTACTTCTCAGGCTACCGCTCCAAGTCCTAGCGGTGGTATCCTTATTGACCTTGATAGAGAATAGAAACATCAAGTTAAATATAATAATTAAATAATTGTATTATTTAGACTGGAGAGTTGGTTGTTTCATAGTGGAGACTTAGACATGAAGTTCATCCATAGAATGATTGTCAAATAAATGCAGACAAATCATTAAACAATTTGCAATTTTAAAAAATGGTGGGGTTTTGGAAAATAAATAATTAGTTCTATAAATAGAATGTTATGTTTTTCATTAAGTTTATGAAGTGTTTTTCATATATAGAATATCACTTACAATATTATACTCTTAAGATATCTACTAAAACAAGTAGATTGGTGAACTGTGTTTTTTTTTTTGTGAATTATGACAGGAAGTTAAAGGCTTAACAATATCACGACTAGCGTGACTTGAATTCAGTCGACATTTGGAGCGATGAAAGCCTTAAATATCAAGCTAACAAACTTAATTCGGTGAACTGTGTTTTAAGTATTAATTATGATAATAGCTAACAAACTTAATTCGGTGAACTGTGTTTTAAGTATTAATTATGATAATATTTCAAGCATTAATTGAGTAAACAAAGAAAGAAGCCAGTGGTGGTTGGAATTTGGTATTTGTAATGCTCCTAATATGTAGTAATTTTCATATTAAGAAAAAAAAAAGACATAATGGTCTAATTGATTTAAGTAATGGAAGGTGGACTTTTAAGTGAAAATGTTCCTAAAGGCATCAATATGGTGAATTGAAAAAGGGCTTGCCATTCCAGAACCTCGTTCAATTAAGAACATGCCCATGTCTACTCTCATGATTTCTTAAGACTCCAAGGTCCAGCTCCTTGAGTCTTTCTACGACAGTGGCTATCAATAGTATGAAATGTTAAATCCTAAACTTTAAATGAAACCCTAATCATATAACAATCAAATAAGCTATTCACCGTGTTAAATGTTAACAACTGTGAAGCTCTCTTCAGTATCGTATCTTGCATCAACAAATATGTATAATTATTGTTTATAGATTCTTTAACGGTGTAAATGAGATGTTAGTGCTTGCAAGCTAGTTGAGTTCAACTCGAAAATAATTTGAATTCGATTTGATAATTATCAAATAGAGCTAGGGCTCAAGTAGTTCGAGCTTTCAATTGAGCTAAATTCAAGCACCATATATTTGATTTCAATGGTTCACAAGCCTAATCAAGCTTGTTATGTTAATATAATTTTATATTATAAAATTACATTTTCACCATTTTTCCATAAAAAGAGATTAATTTAAAACTAGTCTAATCGAGCTCGACTTCTAGCTGAAGCATGAAATTTAATTAACTAGATTAATCAAGCTCAAATAACTTGATTAGTATGTCTCGATCCAAGCCCAAACTTAAAAATTGATGCTCAAGTAGAGTATTGAGTCCCTAATCTCAAGTCAAGTTCGAGCTCGAACTGACTATTATTCAAGCTTGACTCGACTCGATTACATGATAGACTCATGTGACTTTGATAAGATGATTCCTTAGGATTTATATCTTTGCAATTAATACAGCACAACAGCCGGAGCTGGCAAAGTAGCCTATTCATTTGCAAGTCGTGTATTGTAAAAGAAAATAGTATGATATCTCTCTCCCATATGTAGTCCACTATTTAATTCCAAGGTTATTAACTAGGCATTCAGAAAATTTGTACAAAGCTTCCCCCTATATATATACTACAGTGCAAAACAAGTGTTATAGTTTTTCAATAACCAAAGATTCTCCCCAGTCTTATCCTTTTTAAAACAATAGAATTGTGTGAGTGTTGTTTTTTGATGATCGTTTTATGAAACACTAAACTAGACTACGATCACGACTAAGGCAAGCGCACCTATCAAATGGTAGTATAGTTATGGTGAGTCCAGAATATCGTATCCATAAGGACTAAAAGTACTAGTATTAACTATCTTTTTATTATTTAGCATAAAATATAAGGGATTTGTTTTAATCTAAAGTTAACTTAACTAATTAACTACTGAACGCGACAGAGAGCGAATTAGGAAAAATACTTGAAGAAAACTTATAAAAAAAGCAATACCCAGGAAAGAATCCACCTAGACTTCACTTATTATTCTGACTCTGAATCTAACGATTTATTCACTTGTCTTGATCCGTAAAAATCCCTAAATTATGTTAATATCTCTTTCGAGACTAAAAAAACTGACTCTAGGTTGATTAATTGAAATCTGTTTCTAATTAAAACCCCTATTGTTACATTAACTCGATTTATGGATTCCCTTATTAGATTTGACTCTAATCCGACAGATTTATGTCGCCCTATTTCTAGGGTTGCATACAACTCCGCTTAATTATGGTAGATCTACTCTTAAACAGGGACTTTTGCTCCTCTGAATAAGCACATCAACTTAAATTAATATCCTGAAAATATTAGATTAAGAATTAAGAACACATAATTAAGAACAAGAACAAGTATTTATCATTAAATTCAAAATATTAAATAATAAGATTCGTCATAGGTTTTATCCTCCCTAGGTATTTAGGGAGTTTAGTTCATAATGTGAAAGGAAAAACCTCAAATTGAGAGAAACAACAAGACATAAAAAACCCAAATAAACTTCGAGAGAAATTTGAATGGAGATCTTTAATCTTGAGGTGGATCTGCTTCCGAGATGATTCCAATGGCTTCCTTCGAGTAATTTCTACTTTCTGCTCTGCGTGTCCCCTTAGGTCTTCTTCTAGTATGTATTTATAACCTTTTGAATGCTTAGAAACCCTAAAAATTGGCTTTTTTTGCGTGTTTGGGAAATAGGGAGTGATATCGACACGGGCTGGCACATGGGCATGTGGCCTGCCCGTGTGGATCACATGGCCATGTGGCCTTCTCGTGTGGATCCTGAAAACTCCGATTTTGGCCCATTTTTTGCTCCTTTTGCTCCCATAAACGCATTAAGAATGTGATTAAAATATGTTACATTTATGGTTTATCATTTTCTTTATACAGGACATCTATATCGCTACCTTATCTACATGTCACTATGATAATCAGACAAATTAGTTAGTAAGTTTGTAAGAATCCCAGGCAGGAATTTATCGATTTCAAATTTTTTAATACCAAAGAAATATAGTTTTGGATTTTTTTTATATTTCTCAAAATTAATGTTAAACCTCACATACTTTAAATGAGTAGAGTCCCAGAAGAACAGTGGCAAGCAAAAGAGTAGGGGAGTCGATAGCGACAAATCTTGAATAAGGAGACAAGGCGAGCCAAGCCTCGATGAGACAAAGGGTGCCTCAATGAAATTGTGAAGGAGGTGGGTGAGAGAAAGTGACTCAGTTACCTTTTATGTGAGGGTCTCCATAAGGTGCGAGATTGCCCCACCAATGCCATGTTGTCTACGATCGGGAAGACCTTGGAAGAGTCTGAAACTGGTGGTAGTAGAAATGACTGTAGGCTTGGCAGTATTTGAGTGGTAAAGGATGTGCATGATGTGGAGTTATGAGTATTAAGGTTGGGTGTTAGTTGACGATGTCCCAAAAAAGAGGCCAATCAGGCATTAAGGGAGAATATGAATAATAGTAAGATGAAGTCTAACCCCATTCATGCAAAGGTGTAATGCAAAGAGTGGAGAGAGCGTTGGTAACGTGAAAGCGAAGGAACTGAGAGTGAAGGTTCCTTGTGTAGTGACAGTCATACAAAGCCAAGGGTAAAAGACTTGGCAGAGAGGCCCCGAAAGAGTCATTCACAAAGAAGGCATCAATCAAAGAATCGAGAGCGGTGACCTCTAGTAATAAGCGCTTTGCTAGATTGAGGGGGGAAGATTGTCATGCCCCGTAAATGGGCAAAGCCTCAACAAGTTGGAAATTGTGCAAACATGAGAGAATCAAGCCACAAGATTCCCAGAGTGCCCTAAAACACTCTAGAAGTCTGAATAAGAGACTGGATCCGTGTAGAATGTTCCAGAATTTCTAGAATAAGTGGGAAGGGGTTCAATACCTCATTAGTGTAGCTTTTAGAGAAATTATCCTTTACTTTATCTTTTTTGGGTTTTACTTTATTTTTAATTTTTAATTTTAAAACTTATACAACAACATTTTTCTTTTCTTTAAAATGTCACATAAGATTTTACATGCCATTTAATAGTTAAATTAACAGTTTCAATAATGGCAATGCTTGATTGATTTAACATCGATAATTTGGAGATGTAATTAGAATATTTTAAAATTTGGGGACCACTTTAAAATAAGAGACATAGTTTGAGGATGTCTAGTGTAATTAACTCAAAAATTTATGAATAATTTATAAAAAAAGATAAATATCAAATTTGTACATGAAGGTTGGTCCAATGTGCAATTTGATACATGAACTTGAATTGTACACCTAGACATTGAATTGTGGTTCAAATATATACATGAAAGTTTGATTTTGATTCAATTATACACATTTAAAAAATGAATACATACATTTATTTTCATATGTATGGCATTACATATTGATGTGCGTGATAAGTTTTATATTTATGATTGACCGTACTTGAAAACTACTATTATCCCAATAAAGGCAAGCGCACCTATCGAACAGTAGTATAGTTTATAGCAAAATCGGAATTTCGAACCCACATGAACTAAAAGTACTAGTATTAACCTTCTTTTTATTATCTAGCCTAAAAATAAGGGGATTTGCTTTATCTAAACTAATTAACTAAACTAAGAATGCACAGGAAGTAAATTAGGGAAATACTTTTGGGAAAACTGATTGATTTAGACAATACCCAAGGAAAAATCTACCTAGACTTCACTTGTTATTTGACTCTGAACTAGACGATTTATTCACTTGACTCGATCCGTAGAAATCCCTAGTTTATATTATTATCTCTCTCGAGACTAACAACTTCTAACCCTAGGTTGATTAATTGAAATCTCTTTCTAATTAAAACCCCTAGTGTTGCATTAACTCGATCTATGGATTCCCTTATTAGGTTTGACCCTAATTCGACAGATTTATGTCGCCCTATGTCTAGGGGTGCAATCAACTCCACTTAATTATGCTAGATCTACTCTTAGACAGGGACTTTTGCTCCTCTGAATAAGCACATCGATACTTGAATCAATATTTCGGAATATTAAAGCAATAATTAAGAACACATATTTAAGAACAAATCAAGTATTTATCATATAATTCAGAAAATAGTAACAAGATCCGTTTTAAGTTTCATCCCCCTTAGGTATTTAGGGGATTTAGTTCATATGTGTAAAATAAAACATCTCGGAAGAATAATGATAACAAAACATAAAGAAAACCGAAAACCCCTTGAAGGAAATTGAAGGGAGATCTTTAGTCTTGAAGGAGAATCCGACTTCTGAGATGGATCAATCGGTTTTCTTCGAGTAATTCCTTGCCTCCTACTCTGCTTGTTCTTTCTAATCCTCCTCTAGTGTGTTTATATAGGCTTTAAAATGCCTCAGAACCCTCTAAAGTGCCCTTTTCCGAATAGAACTAGACTTGGGCCCGATAGGGACATGCCCGTGTGACACGCCCGTGTTTAAGTGCTTCAAACCCTGTTAAAGGCTTTTAAATAGACACGGGCGTGTGGTCTACCTGTGTAAGGAAGTCCAGGCTGTATTGATTTCCCACGTTGACCTATTTTCTCCGTTTTTGGCCTGTTTCTCTCTCTTTTTATCACCTAAGTATAAAACATGAAATTAAAGGATTAGGAGCATCGAAATCCACAAATCTAATGATAATTCATCCAAAAATGTTCTAAGCATGGGATAAAAATATGTATAAATTACGGTTTATCAGATATTAGATCAAAATTCATGTATGCTTTGATATTTTTACCATTAATAATAATATAAAATGAAATCAGTTTTATCTATTTTTGGCCATTCTAATAATTAACATTCACCAAACCTTATTTTCAATAACTATAGGATTGTCAAACTTAAAAATCGTGTGATTAGTGGCTAAGTTTAAAATTAAAAGAGAATTAATTGTCATATAATACGGTAATTTACTAGTATTAATACGCTACTCATGATTACAAACATTTTGCATCTCTCTATTCCGAATCACATTTTATCTCTTTTTTTTAAAAAAATTCTTGTTTAATAAACACAGCGGCCACATTTTGAGACAAAAATGGCACTCCAACTTGTTGTTCTTGCTTTGGTTTTGATTGTCCTCGCCAGCTTGGTTTCTGTCGATGCCTCATCCACCGGTGGCAGCCCTACAAGTGCACCAGTTGGAGCTTCTACAGATGGCAGTGCTGCTAGTTACTCCGCTACTTCTCAGGCTACCACTCCAAGTCCTAGCGGTGGTATCCTTATTGAACTTGATAGAGAATAGAAAGATTAGGTTAAATATAATTAATAATTAAATAATTGTATTATTTGGACTCGTGAGTTAGTTGTTTCGTAGTGGAGTCCTAGTCATAATGTAACACTCCAAACTTGGCCTAGATGTTATGGCCGAATCTGACGTGTTACATTGAAGTGTTTGAGCGAAAACCGTGTTTTCACTGAAAACCTTTCTTAAACAAGAGAAACCTTAATTAACTTTTAAAATAAACACACCTTTCTGTTGCGAAAGCCTTGTTTAAAACATTTGATTTAAGAAAACTTTATCATTTAAAAATTAAGTTGCGGAAATGTAGAAAACATACTATAATTTAGGAATCCCATGTTCAACTTCTTGTAATTACAATAGAAATAATAATAATTCAAGTAATAATAGCATAATGGAACCTTATTACAATATGGTCTAAAACATACTTAATAAAATAAAACTTATAAGCTTAGAAAAAAATTCCAAATTTGTCTTGCTAGCTGGCCGCTCAGAGTCCCTCCAAACATCGAACTGTCCATTGAGCATCACCTAAAAATAAAAAAAAAGAGGGGGTGAGTTTTCGCAAACTCAGTGTGTACAACCCTCGACGGAAAACAAGTATTCAAAAATCATCATACATCAAACATGCAATGCAATCCCATTCAAATTATCCATCTGCTACACACCAGCTCCTTCCCTCATCACATCATATGGGGATATAAATATCGACCCACCCAGCCCACACACCAAGGGTAGCCCGGTTGCGGAACTACCTTCATTTACATATTGGGCTTTAAAAGCCGTCGGTGGATTCACGATTGTCAAGCAACCATGCAATCCTCATATACTTCCTCCGTACCATAGTTCCCAACCTATATGCAACCTAAACAGAATATAATATGTACGCATGTCACATCCACAAAACTTACATTCAACACCTTGGGGTATTTTGGTCATTTTTGCCCTTAAGGGCATTTCGATAATTTTCCCTTAATTATGGTTTCCACTGACTTTGGCCCGTTAACAAGTCCCGCGAGCTAAGATGAACGAATACTATGCACCAGATAGGATTCCAGAGAAGAAGAGGTGGGTCATTAAGATCGCTTAAGTACCAAGCTCTCCCTAGATTCAATCTTAGACATGCATATACCTATTGCCACACCTTAACCCTATAACTTGTCCACGATCTCAATTAATTAATTAAGTTTTATGTAGACATCACATACTAGGCCCAATACCCCTACATACATGCATATGGCCCACTAGGCCCAATCTCATTCATATGGCCCATCTGGCCCAGTTCATATTCTTATGACCCACTAGGCCCAATTCACATTCATATGGCACATTAGGCCCAAATCATATTATACTCATGCTCACATACAAATTTCCTAACACATAGCATCACTTAACAATCTTTGCCTATTATAGGCCCAACAGCCCATCAGGCCCATTTAGCCCATTCCAGCCCATTTGGCCAATTCTCAACCCAAGCCTACGACGGTTTCCTCTCTACGAGTGTTCGCGCACTCGCGTGACTACTGTAGCCCAACTTTTGGTATTTCGGTATTTCGGCATTTTAGCTTTTCAGTATTTCGGCATTTTGGCTTTTGCTGATTTATTGTGTGTGTGCAGTGTATGTACACACATGGTAAGCAAGCGTGATGCGATCTCCTTATCCCAAACCTACAATCAATATCACTTAAAGATTAATCGTACATACTTATCGAATACCTTACCAAAAGTCGAAATCTCACCTTAACCTTACCTTGCGCGATAAGTATAACAACCCCTTCACTAACCACGATCAACTCCTAGATCTGCACCAATTGTAACTATTAAAACTAGAATAATAGGTGACTCATATCCAACACAAGTCCCCTTACCTTACTATGTCTATTCAGCCAACCTTAGCCAATGGAAGAGGAATACTTACCAAAATCGCAACACCTAAGGAGCAATTCGGTAATGAGCTAAGATTCGAGATCCGATACTAATTCCCTACCACAGTTGATTAGAAAGAGTGAGGGACAATATTCGATACTTAGCAAAGAAATCGATTGGAAGAACAACACTTACACTAGATTTGACCGAAGTATAAGGAGTAGTGATTGTACCAAGAGTATTCGGCCAAAAAGGTTCGGCCCTTTACGATTTTGTATGGAAAAAGAGGGTTATTCAACTCCAAGGAAAAAGAAAGAAAAGTCAGCAATGAGGTAGAGTAAAAATAGAATTCGGCACAAGGAAGAAAAAAAAAGAAGGCAGAAAGTTTTCGGCTTTTAGAGAAAAGAGTTTCTGGTAACAGGGTAGAAGAAATTCGGCATTAGCTTCATACCCTAGCATTCGACACCTATTTATAAGCCTTATAGCCAAATTTTCCCATGCCCAATTCCCCATTCGGCTCCATCACTTCTCCCTTCTCATCTCCTCGTTTTTCTCCCTAATAACCCCTTAATCATTTCCTTAATTTTCTCTCCTGAACACTTCCCTTGGAGTCCACTTTCACGCCACTTCCATCCTTCTAGAAGGCCAAAATTAAACTTCTAAAAACACTAAGCTAGGATTCGAACCTTGGACCTCCTTGCTAGCCATTAACGCCACCTCCTTACACTCTAAGTGGCGTCACTTAGCCACTCCTCTACTAGGCTTTTTGATGCTATTTTCCCCTAACTTTATTTAAAAGCCCAACTACTTGCCAGCGCTGATTCTTTTAATAATTAAATTATAATTTCTTCTACCCCTTAATTCGAACTCAAACCTTAACTAAGACCTACTAAAATTATCGCTTGGATAAGAATATTAAACATAATTTTTATCAAAATCGAAAACAAAGAAAGTTCGGGATTTCGAGATTTTTGGGTTTTGGGATTTTTGGGGCGTTACACATAAAATTCATCCATAGAATGATTGTCAAGGAAATGTGGACAAATCATTAAACAATTTGCAATTTAAAAAATGGTGGGGTTTTGGAAAATAAATAATTAGTTCTATAAATAAAATGTTATGTTTTTCATTAAGTTTATGAACTATTTTTTATATATATAATTTCACTTACAACTCTTTACTCTTAACAAATCTACTAAAACGAGTATATTGGTGAACTGTGTTTTTTTTTGTGAATTACGAGGGGAAGGTAAAGCCCTTACAACAACATGATGATGTGTTTTAATCTAAATTTACTAAACTAAATTAATTAAGAATGCTACAGAGAATGAATCAAAGAAGTAATCGAATATTAACCAATAAGATAGACAATACCCTGGAAAGAATCCTCCTAGACTTCACCTATTATTATGAATATGACTTAAACGATTTATTCACTTGTGTATTTATCAGTAGAAATCTCTAAATTATGTTATTATCTCTTTCGAGAGTAAGAACAACTGACTCTAGGTTGACTAATTGAAATATCTTTCTAATTAAAACCTATATCGTCTCATTAACTAGATCTATGGACTCCCCTATTAAATTTGACTCTAATCCGGTAGATTTATGTCATATTCTTTCTAAAATTACACGCAACTCTACTCAATTATGCTAGATATACTCTTAAATAGGGACTTTTGCTCCACTGAATTAAGCACATTAAACATGAATTAATATCCCAAAAATATTAAAATAAGAAATAAACATACATAATTGAGAACAAGAATCAAGTATTTATCGCGTAAAAATAGACATTGAATAAAAAGATTCACCATAGGTTTCATCCTCTGGAGGTATCTATGGAATTAGTTCATAATCGTAAATAGAAACATCTCAAAGTAAAAAAAACCATAAGACATAAATGAACTCAATCAAACTTCGATAGAAATTAAAAAGAGATCTTTGATCTAGATGGGGAAATGCTTTTGAGTTGATTTCAATGGTGTTATTCTGTAGTAATTTTTATATTAAAGAAAAAAAAAGACATATTGGTCTAATTGATTTAAGTAATGGAAGGTGGAATTTTAAGTGAAAATGTTCCTAAAATCATCGAAATGGAAAATTGAAAGAGGGCTTTCCATTCTACAACCTCGTCCAGTTCAGAACATGCCCATGTCTACTCTTAGGATTTCTTAAGACTCTAAGACTAACTCTCATAGCCTTAACATAACTACATGAGGTTCCATGATGCCATGTCTCTACGACAGTGGCTATCAATGGTGTAAAATGTTGAATCCTAAACTCTGAAGGAAACCCTAAGCATATAACAATCAAATAAACTATTCATAGTGTTAAATGTTAACCATTGTGAAGCTGTCTTTAGTATCGTATCTTGCATCAACAAATTTGTATAATTATTGTTGACAGATTTTTTAACGGTGTAAATGAGACGTTAGTGCTTGCAAGCTAGTCGAGTTAAACTCAAAAATAATTTGAATTCAATTTGGTAATTATCAAATAGAGATAGAGCTCAAGTAGCTCGAGCTTTCAATTGAGCTAAGTTCAAGCACCATATATTTGATTTCAATAGTTCGCAAGCTTAATCAAGCTTGTTATGTTAATATAATTTTATATTATAAAATTACATTTTTACCCTTTTCTATGGAAAGATTTTAATGACAAACTAGTCTAATCAAGCTCAAGTTCAAAGTAATGCATGAAATTTAATTAACTAGATTAATCAAGCTCAAATAACTTGATTAGTATGTCTCGATCCAAGCCCAAACTTAAAAACTGATGCTCGAGCTGAGTATTGAGTCCCGAATTTCAAGTCAAGTTCGAGCTCAAACTGATCATTATTCAAGCTTAACTAGATTAATTAAGGTCAAATAACTTGATTATTATGTCTCGATCCAAGCTCAAACTTAAAAATTGATGTCGAGCTGAGTATTGAGTCTTGAATTTCAAGTCAAGTTCGAGATCGAACTGACCATTATTGTTGATAGATTCTTTAACAATGTAAATGAGACATTAGTGCTTGCAAGCTTGTCAAGTTCAACTCGAAAATAATTTGAATTCGATTTGGTAATTATTAAATAGAGATAGAGCTCAAGTAGCTCGAGCTTTTAATTGAGCTAAATTCAAGCACCATATATTTGATTTCAATGGTTCGCAAGCTTAATCGTGCTTGTTATCTTTTCTATGGAAAGAGCTTAATTACAAACTAGTCTAATCGAACTCGAGTTCAAGGTAACACATGGATTTTAATTAACTAGATTAATCAAGCTCAAATAACTTGATTAGTATGTCACGATCCAGGCCCAAACTTAAAAATTGATGCTCGAGCTGAGTATTGAGTCCTGAATTTCAAGTCAAGTTTGAGCTCGAACTGACCATTATTCAAGCTTGTCTTAAACCGATTACACGGTAGACTCATATGACTTTGATAAGATGATTCCTTAGGATTTATATCTTTGTAACTAATACAGCACAGCAGCCGGAGCTGGCAAAGTAGCCTATTCATTTGCAAATCGTGTATTGTAAAAGAAAATAATATGATATCTCTCTCCTATATGTAGTCCACTATTTAATTCCATGGTTATTAATAAGGCATTCGAAAAAGCTGTACAAAGCTTCCTCCTATATATATTCCGCAGTGCAAAACAAGTGTTATAGCTTCTTGATGACCAAAGATTCTCCCCAATCTTGTCCTTTTTAAAACAATAGAATTGTGCGAGTGTTGTTTTATTTATACAGGACATTCATATTACTACCTTATCTACATGCCGCTATGATAATAAGACAAATTAGTAAGTCTGTAAGAATCCCAAGCAAGAATTTATGGATTTCAATTTTTTAATACCAAAGAAATATGGTTTTGGATTTTTTTATATTTATTAAATTACCGTTAAACCTTTCATACTTTGAACAAGTCGAGTCCCAGAAGAACAGTGGCAAGTTAAGAGTAGAGGAGCCGATAGTGGCTATTTTTGAATAATGAGACAATGAGAGTGATACGAGTCACAAAAGCCCAAATTCTTGAAGGCGAGGCCCAATAAGCAAATTCCCAGCCCAATCAAGAAATCCATCCATACTTAGTTGAAAATTAGGCCAAATTGTCAAAGTGGCCCAAGTTGTAAAGTTTTATTTTTATTTATTTATTTATTTATTTTACTTAGTTTAAATTTTTATATTCAGTCCAAGAGTCCCAAATAAAAGACCCTTGGCCGAATTTTCATATTAAAATAATTAGGAGTTTTTTTAGTTTTAGTTTTAATGTTCTAATTAAATTAGGAAAACATTTGAAAGGCCTATTTATATGGCTTGGCCAGCCACCCTACATTACATTACAATTACATTGAAAATTTCAGATTTGATTTGAGTGAAAATTCTCTTTGAGTTCTTCAAGGATTTTCTCTTGAGTTTTCTTTAGAAGTTGTTTTAACAATCTTTTTGATTGTGGGAGCCATCTTCAACCTTCTTCTTGCCATTGATATTCTTTGGAGGGGAGATTAGAGCCGTTTGAAGGGAGTTGTGAGATCTTTCGGGATTTCAAGGCTTCTTAGGACTTATCTTTTAATTTCTTACTGTCAATTCTTTCTTTATTTCTGCTTGTGCCGAATCTTTATCTAATTTATTTTCTGTTCTTATTGTGTTTTCAGCCTTTTTCTATCTTAAGGAATTAGCCCAAAAATCCCCAATTTCTAAGGTTCTTGCCGATTCATCCATACTCTTTTTGGGAGAAATTAGATTGCCGAAATTTGGGGAAAATTATCTGGGTGTTCAATTGGGCAGAATCGCAATCTCTTCTAGGGTTTCAAGATTCCTTATTAACACTTATTTCTATTCTCTATTTGATTCTTTACTGTTTTGGGGATTTTATTTCAGATCTGAAAATTCAAAAATCTAATCTTTTAATTTTCTGTTTCGTTTCAGATCTAATTGTTTAGGGTTTTCGTAGGAGTTTCTCGTGACTTGGCAACTCGATCTTGGTCCGTGCGCAACCCCGTATCATTTGGTATCAGATTTTGGGCGTTTTGGGTGTTCTTGGTTGATTTCTAAACTGATCTCTATTTTTTAAAGCATAAACAGCAGTTTTACCCAGAAAAATTGTTCAAAAAAATTCATTTGAGTGGGTAAACGTTGTCCGATTGATCTGAAATTTTACATACATGTTTTTGGCACTGTGATTGAATATAAAAAAATTATTCCCGCAAAAAATCAGTCAAAAAAGTCAAAAAAATCAAAAAGACGAAATTCAATAAAAATTTAAAAAAAGATTCAGCGGGTTGAATTTGGTGCCCAAAATTTCCAGATCAAAAATTCAATATATAAGGACACTCCAGATTTAATTTCGTGATTTTTAGAGATCGGGAACACCTCGAACGAAGTTGTCAAGTTACTCCACAGTTTTTCGGGTTTTATATTTTCAGCAATTTTATTGATTCTTACCTGTAGGTTTTCATTTGTTTACCTTTATTCTTCCTTTACGTTATCTAACACCTTCTTGTTTCTTGTGTTAGTAGGATTTAAACGTGTGCACAACTTCTTCCTCGGTGCAACACGAATCAATTGGTGTCTCGTCAGTTTTTGGCATCCTAGTGCAAATTAGGATTCTTTGGTAGTTTGGTTCACACTCTCTAATTGGTTGATATAAACTCTGATAAAGAACTCACAAGATTGAATTCGACCTCATTGAGAATTTGATTTTTCTTTTTGAGTGATTAATGGTGAGGTTTGCTAACTTTTATTTTTGAGTGTTGAGTGTTTATTTTTTACAGGTTTTGAAGATGTCTAAAGGTGATAATAATGATGCACTTATGAAAGTCCAACAACAGTTAGACGGACATACTGCTGCAATCACACAAATAAATGCTACACTTCAAGCATTGAATACTACTTTGAATGAGGTACGAGTGAATCAAAAACATCAATATCGAGATCCAATTAAGGAAGATAGGGATAACCAGCCCTATAGGTGCAGCCCTCAACGTGTCCCTAGAATGGATGATGATTTTCATGATCGTGGACAATCATCTTTGGCAAAACCAAAGAGCGAGCAGCAACGAGAACATCTCTTTCATACTCGCTGCCATGTACAAGGTAAGCTTTGTAGAGTTATTATTGATGGTGAAAGTTGCTCCAACATAGCCAGCACGACGATGGTGGAAAAGCTTTGCTTAACCACTACCAAGCATCCACAACCTTATCAACTACAAGGGCTTAGCAACAAAGGCCAATTTAGGGTCACTCAACAAGTGCGCATCGCCTTTTCTATCGGTAAGTATCAAGACGAAGTTGTGTGTGACGTAATGCCTATTCAGGCCTGCCATTTGTTGCTAGGAGAACCATGGCAACTGGATCGAAAAGTCACTCACGATGGTCGTACCAATAGGTATTCTTTCAAGCATCAAGGAAAGAAACTCACCTTAGTGCCGCTCACTCCGGAACAAGTCCATGAGGACCAAATCAAACTGAAAAATTCTGTTAAAACAAGTGAGGAAAAAGAAAAAGAGAATGAAAAAGAGCAAAAAGAGATTGAGAGTGAAAAAGAAATTGAAGAAAGAAGAGAAAATGAATTAGAAAAAGAAACAAAAGAAAAAGACGTGGAAAGGGTAGTGAGGAATGTTTCCACTAACCAAGATATGAATTTTTCTTGTGTTGCTACTTTTCAGGTTCCCGAAAGATCGAAAGATAACTTTCAACTTCAATACCTCTCAAATGAAAGACGCTTTCATACGATCAACTTAAGCAAAGATGAAATCACACTACATGATCCCGAAGGTAAGCGAGGTAAGGAAATTTTAGAAACCGAGTCCAGTGCAGATTTGAAAATTATTGATAAAACTTTTGGTGACTTAGTTCTTAAAAGATCCCCTCATTTTGATCCGATTAATTGTTACTCTTCGATTGTGGTTGATAAAGTCATTACGAAAAGAAGCGTGATTTGTTATTCTCTTGATTTACCTTGTGTAAAATCCTTGAATTTGTCCAAATCTGTTTTGGAGAATAAGGTAACGAAATTTTCCAAATTTGTTTTCAATTTATATTCGTGCCTTAAACAGTTTATGTGGTTGTACATGAAGTTTGAGTTCCATTTGACAAACGTTAACTCAACAACGAAGATTCGACTACACTATGCCCCCGATGAGCGAAGGTTTGTTTTAAATGAAAAAGGTAAAATCGACCCTTATTCTTCTGCTTATCGAGGTAAGATGCTTGAAACCTTTGAAACACTTTTGTACTCCTCGGATAGTGATAAAGATCGTGTTGATGAACACTTAGATCGAAACGTGCTTGACTGTCCTATTTTATTTATTGATGATCTATCTGTTTTGATGGTTGATAAAAAGATTCTTGTTTTTGATAATGCATGTGTGAGTGAATCTATAGACCGCTGATTAATGCATGGTATGATTATGCAACTCTGTGAACCATGTGAATCTTTTCAAATACCTACTTGTGACGATTATGTTTACCATTTGATTTATTACTCGCAATTTATTCATGGTTTGTGGGAACAATGTGAGACGACTGAATGCCTTAAAACATGTCCATCTTTGTTTCAAATATTTGACGAGGCAGTGGTGAGTAAATTAGATTGTTTGCATGGTAATCTGAATCTGTCCATTCACATGCGTTATACCTGTTCTATTATGCTTATGATTGGACTACAAGCTTATTTCCGTTGCTATTTACTATCTCATGGCTATTCTTCTCAGTGGACTCAATTGCCATTAGTCCCGTTCGATAGAGGAAAGTCGAGTTCATTTGATTTTTCAGATTCGAGGACGAATCTTTTTGAGGAAGGGGGGAATGATACGAGTCACAAAAGCCCAAATTCTTGAAGGCGAGGCCCAATAAGCAAATTCCCAGCCCAATCAAGAAATCCATCCATACTTAGTTGAAAATCAGACCAAATTGTCAAAGTGGCCCAAGTTGTAAAGTTTTATTTTTATTTATTTATTTATTTATTTTACTTAGTTTAAATTTTTATATTCAGTCCAAGAGTCCCAAATAAAAGACCCTTGGCCGAATTTCCATATTAAAATAATTAGGAGTTTTTTTAGTTTTAGTTTTAGTGTTCTAATTAAATTAGGAAAACATTTGAAAGGCCTATTTATATGGCTTGGCCAGCCACCCTACATTACATTACAATTACATTAAAAATTTCAGATTTGATTTGAGTGAAAATTCTCTTTGAGTTCTTCAAGGATTTTCTCTTGAGTTTTCTTTAGAAGTTGTTTTAACAATCTTTTTGATTGTGGGAGCCATCTTCAACCTTCTTCTTGCCATTGATATTCTTTGGAGGGGAGATTAGAGCCGTTTGAAGGGAGTTGTGAGATCTTTCGGGATTTCAAGGCTTCTTAGGACTTATCTTTTAATTTCTTACTGTCAATTCTTTCTTTATTTCTGCTTGTGCCGAATCTTTATCTAATTTATTTTCTGTTCTTATTGTGTTTTCAGCCTTTTTCTATCTTAAGGAATTAGCCCAAAAATCCCCAATTTCTAGGGTTCTTGCCGATTCATCCATACTCTTTTTGGGAGAAATTAGATTGCCGAAATTTGGGGAAAACTATCTGGGTGTTCAATTGGGCAGAATCGCAATCTCTTCTAGGGTTTCAAGATTCCTTATTAACACTTATTTCTATTCTCTATTTGATTCTTTACTGTTTTGGGGATTTTATTTCAGATCTGAAAATTCAAAAATCTAATCTTTTAATTTTCTGTTTCGTTTCAGATCTAATTGTTTAGGGTTTTCGTAGGAGTTTCTCGTGACTTGGCAACTCGATCTTGGTCCGCGCGCAACCCCGTATCAGAGAGCCAAGCCTTGATGAGACGAAGGGTGCCTCAATGCAATTGTGAATGAGGTGGGTGAAAGAAAGCGTTTCAGTTGCCTCTTGTGCGAGGGTCCCCATAAGGTGCGAGATTGTCCCACCAAGGCCATGTTGTCTGTGATTGGGAAGTCCTTGGAAGAGTTTGAAGTTGGTGGTAGTGGTAGTGACCGTAAGCTTGGCAGTATTTGAATGGTAAAGGATGTGCACGATGTGGAGTTATGATTATTAAGGTTGGGTGCCACCCAAAGGTGTCCAAAAGCAAAGGCCAATTGGGCATGAAGGGAGAATGTGAAAAAGAGTAAGATGAAATCTGACCCTATTCATGCAAAGGTGTAAAGCATGGAGTGGAGAGAGCATCGGTAACAAGAAAGTGAAAAAACCGAGAGTGAAGGTTCCTTGAGTAGCGACAATCATGCAAAGCCGAGGGTAAAAGACTTGGCATAGAGGCCCCAAAAGAATGGTTCACAAAGAAGGCATTGATCAAAAAATCGAGAGCAATGCCCTCTAGCAATAAGGGCATTGCTAGATCGAGTGGGGGAGAATGTCACGCCTCGTAATTGGGCAAGGCCTCATCAAGTTGGTAACTGAGCAAACACGAGAGAATCGAGCCACGAGATTCCTAGTGTGCCCGAGAACATTCTACATGTTTGAATAAGAGACTGGATTCGTGTAAAATGTTCCAGAAGTTCTAGAATACTCCACCATTGTATATAATTGCATGAATTATGTTGGAAGGGGTTCAATACCTCATTAGTGTAGCTTTTAGGGAAATTATCCTTTATTCTCTCTTTTTGGGTTTTACTTTATTTTTAGTTTTTAATTTTAAAACTTATACCACAACATTTTACTTTTTTTTTGTAAAATGTCACATAAGAATTTACATGCCATTTATTAGTTAAATTAACGGTTTCCATAACAGTATTAGTTAAATTAACGGTTTCCATAACGGTAATGCCTGATTGATTTAACATCTATAGTTTGGAGATGTAATTAGAATGTTTTAAAATTTGGAGACCACTTTAAAATGAGAGACATAGTTTGAGGATGTCTGCTGCAATTAACTCAAAATTTTATGAGTAATTTATGAAAAGACATAAATACCAAATTTATACATGAACTTTTGCAATTTGATACATGAACTTTAATTATACACCTAGACCTCGAATTGTGGTTCAAATATATAAATGAAAGTTTGATTTTGATTCAATTATACACATTTAAAAAATGAATAGATACATATATTTTCATATGTATGGCATTACACATTAGATCAAAATTCATGTATGCTTTGATATTTATACCATTAATAATTAAATCAGTTTTATCTATTTTTGGCCATTCTAAGAATTAACATTCACCAAACCCAATTTTCAATAATTATAGGATTGCCGAACTTAAAAATCGTATGATTAATGGCTAAGTTTGAAATTAAAAAAGAATTAATTACCGTATGATACGGTAATTTACTAGTATTAATACGTTAATCATGATTACAAACATATTGCATCTTTCCATTCCTAATCACATTTTTTCTTCCTAATCACATTTTTTCTCTCTTTTTTTTTTAAAAAAAATTCCTGCTTAATAAGCACAGAGATCACATTTTGAAACAAAAATGGCACGCCAACTTGTTGTTTTTGCTTTGGTTTTGATTGTCCTCGCCAGCGTGGTTTTTGCTGACGCCTCATCCGCCGGTGGCAACCCTGCAAGTGCACCAGCTGGAGCTTCTACAGATGGCAATATTGCTAGTTCCTCCGCTACATCTCAGGCTACCGCTCCAAGTCCTAGCGGTGGTATCCTTATTGACCTTGACAGAGAATAGAAAGATCAAGTTAAATATAATAATTAAATATTTGTATTATTTGGACTCATGAGTTGGTTGTTTCTTTGTGGAGTCCTAGTCATAATGTTCATCCATAGAATGATTGTCAAGGAAATGCTGACAAATCATTAAAAAATTTGCAATTTAAAAAAATGGTAGGGTTTTTTGGAAAATAAATAATTAGTTCTATAAATAGAATGTTATGTTTTTCATTAAGTTTATGAACTGTTTTTCATGTATATAAATTCACTTACAATATTATACGTTTAACAAATCTACTAAAACAAGTAGATTGGTGAACTGAGTTTTTTTTTTTTGTGAATTATGAGAGGAAGGTAAAGACCTAACAACAACATGACTAGCGCGATTTGAATTTAGGCTACATCTGGAGTAGTGAAAACCTTAACCATCAAGTCAATAGACTTAATTCGGTGAACTGTGTGTTAAGTATTAATTATAGTAATATTTAAAGCATTAATTCAGTAACGAAGAAGTAAGCCAGTGGTCGTTGAGAATGGTTGTTGGAATTTTGAATTTGTAATACTCCCATTAAAAATTAAGAAAAAAAAGACACATTGGTCTAATTGATTTAAGTAATGGAAGGTGGACTTTTAAGTGAAAATGTTCTTAAAGGCATCGATATGGTGAATTGAAAAAGGGCTGAGTATTGAGTCCTAAATTTCAAGTCTAGTTTGAGCTCGAACTGACCATTATTCAAGCTTGACTCGGCATGATTATACGGTAGACTCATGTGACTTTGATAAGATGATTTCTTTGAAATATATATTTGGAATTAATACAGCATAGCGGCCGGAGCTAGAAAAGTAGCCTATTCATTTGCAAGTCGTGTATTTTTAAAAGGTGCCTCAATGCAATCGTGAAGGAGGCGAGTGAGAGATAATGACTCAGTTACCTCTTATGTGAGGGTCCTAATAGGGTGCGAGATTTCCCCACCAAGGCTATGTTATTTGTGATCGGGAAGACCTTGGAAGAGTCTGAAGCTGGTGGTAGTGGAAGTGACCATAGGTTTGGCTGTATTTGAGTGGTAAAAGATATACACGATGTAGATTTATGAGTATTAAGGTTAGGTGCCACCTAAAGGCGTCCAAAAGCAGAGGCCAATTGAGCACCAAGGGAGAATGTGAGAAAGGGTAAGATGAAGTCTGACCTCATTCATGCAAAGGTGTAACGCAAGGAGTGGAGAGAGCGTCGGTAACATAAAAGTGAAGGAACTGAGAGTGAAGGTTCCTTGAGTAGCGACAGTTATGCAAAGCCGGGGGTAAAAGACTTGGCGTGGAGGCCCCGAACGTGTGGTTCACGAAGAAGGCTTTGATCAAAGAATCAAGAGCGATGCTTTCTAGCAATAAGGGTATTGGTAGATTGAGTGGGGGGAGAATGCCTCACCCCGTGATTAGGCAAGGCCTCATCAAGTTGGTAACTGAGCACACACGAGAGAATC
Organism: Gossypium hirsutum; assembly: GCF_007990345.1. Classification (NCBI taxonomy): domain Eukaryota; kingdom Viridiplantae; phylum Streptophyta; class Magnoliopsida; order Malvales; family Malvaceae; genus Gossypium; species Gossypium hirsutum. The sequence continues at coordinate 1,666,736 of NC_053433.1, forward strand.
GAGCCATGAGATTCCCAGCATGCGCTAAAACACTCTACAAGTTTAAATAAGAGACTGGATTCATGTAGAATGTTTCGGAAGTTCTAGAATACTCCACCATTGTATATAATTTCATGAATTAAGTTGGAAGGGGTTCAATACCTCATTAGTGTAGCTTTTAGAGTAATTATCCTTTATTCTATCTTTTTTGGGTTTTACTTTATTTTTAGTTTTTAATTTTAAAACTTATACAACAACATTTTACTTTTTTGTAAAATGTCACATAAGAATTTACATGCCATTTATTAGTTAAATTAACAGTTTCCATAATGGGAATGTCTGATTGATTTAACATCGATAGTTTGGAGATGTAATTAGAATGTTTTAAAATTTGAGGACCATTTTAAAGTGAGAGACATAGTTTGAGGATGTCTGGTGCAATTAACTCAAAATTTTATGAATAATTTATGAAAGGACATAAATACCAAATTTATACATGAACTTTGGTCCAATGTGCAATTTGATACATGAACTTTAATCATACACCTAGACCTCGAATTGTGGTTCAAATATATACATGAAAGTTTGATTTTGATTCAATTATACACATTTAAAAAATGAATACATACATTTATTTTCATATGTATGGCATTAAACATTAGATCAAAATTCATGTATGCTTTGATATTTATACCATTAGTAATGATATAAAATGAAATCAATTTTATCTATTTTTGGCCATTCTTGTAATAGCCTAAATTTTCAGTGGTGTCGGAACAGTGATTCGAGATCACTAAATTCGACAAATGAGTAGAAAAATATTAATAATTTAGTCAATATAAGTTAAATGTGAAGTTAGGAAAATTTTTGAAATAGCGAATAATGTACTAGAAATAAATATTAAAAAGAAAAAAAAATTTAGAATCGAAAATGAGGTATCGAGAGTTTGAAAATTTTAAAAACGAGCCATAAATATTTTTATAAATATTTATGGAGTGTTAATAAAAGTTTCGTCAAGAAATTTTAAAGTTTCGATGGTTAATTGAATAAAAAGGACTAAATTGTAACAAATGTAAAATTATGAAAAATGATTAAATAGCTTAAATGATAAAAGAAAGAGGGTTTAAAAGGCAAATAGACCCAAGGTCTATTTGGGCTGGACGGAAAGGGGTTTGAAATCAACAGGAAAATTGATGAATTAAGCGTAAAATTGGAATATTGCAAAATTAACTAAATAAAGCTAGGACTAAATAGGAAATATCTAGATTTCTCTTCATTTCTCTTCAATTCCAGCAGCTAAAAACGCCATAGGAGCGTTCTATAAGCTGATATTTCATAATTTTTGCACCAAGTGAGTTAATCGTTGCCTTTTTCTTGTAATTTTTGTTTTTCTAAGACTTTTACAACTAGGTCCTACTATTAAATTCATTAGTTTTTGATTTCATGGATGAAATTGAAAGTCACCATGGTTGAGTGCTGTAAGTTTATGATGAAATAGAATGAAATTAAAGCATTAATTTGTTTATGAGATGATTCTATTAGGTAATTTCAATAGAAATTGATTTTTAGGACCTAATTGTGAAAATGTTTGGAATTAAAGTCTATTTCTGAAATTTTGATTCCTAAAGGTTGAAAACTAGTTAAAGGTGATAGAATAAAGTGTTAATTGAGAAAAATCAGCTCAATTGAGAGGCTAATTGAGTAGGGACGAAATTGTTATTTATTAAAAGCTTAGGGGGAAAATGGTAATAAATAGCTTGCACTAAAACAGTTTGGACAGCAGCAGTAGACTAACTTTGAAAAATCACCATAAATTGTAGGAATCGAATTATATGATGAAAAAAATATTAAATTAAAGCTTATTGAGTCTAGTTTCTCATAGAAGAATTGGTGTAAGCAAAGGATTTGTAAATCATTATATATAATGAATTTTGTGAGACAAGGTCAAAATGAATTCGAGTTCCCCTGTTCTGAATTTGAAAAATCATAAAAAATTGAATAAAAATAATTAGGGGCTTAAATTTATATTTACAGAATCCTGAATGAGTTTATTTTCAAAAAAAAAAAAAAAACAAACGGAAATATCATCCGAATTCTGTATGAAGAGATAATTAATTTTTAGTGAAGAAGGGTTAGAACTATCAGACAGCAGAACAGGGGTGACTTTAAAGAATAAACTGTAATTATTTGCTAAACCAAAAATTCTGAAAATTTTATGATAAGAAGATATGTGAGTCTAGTTTCAGTGAAAATTAGCCGATCATAATTTTGAGTTCTGTAGCTGAAGATAAAAATAATTTAGTGGCTATGACATGGATGGACATCATTGAATATACATAGGTAAATAGTAAAATTACAGATAATGTTACTTGTAAGCGGGTTATAAACATTAAGGATGTGAAATAGAAGAATGTGAAGTCAATACTGATAAGTGAAAATTTTATATTATAGATCAAGAAATTGAGGATAAACGAGGAAAAGAGAAAATTCTGGAATAGTTCAAGAAATCTCTACAACTACTGCAAATTGTTCCGGGTAAGTTCGTACGGTTAAATTATTAAATTTCAATGTTATTTTATGAATGGTGATTAATATTTATGTATGTTAATTGTTGAAAATAATTAAATCATGTAAAAAAGTTACGAAATTGAACTGAGTATTTCGGAGGAACGGAACGCAGGAAATGAGTACGATCGTTTGGTGAAAAAGATAAATTGACGGTAAATTACCCAAGTAAACCGAGATTCAGCATTTGTTGCGAACTCTCATGTTTGCTTTCTGTTTAGCTCTTATGAGCTTCCGTTAACTCATATGAGTTTCAGTTAACCCTTTTGGGGTTTCAGTTCAGCTCTGATGAGCTTCAGTTAGCCTTCGGGCTTCCGTTTAGCACTTATGTGCTTTAGTTAGCCTTCAGGCTTCCGTTTAGCACTTATGCGCTTCAGTTAGATTTCGGGTTTCAGATCACGATGTGCTCAAATTCATAAGTCGTTCCTTAAATTGACAAGTCAGTAAGTCGTAATTGTAACGTGTGGAAAAAGAAATGTAAATAATGTTATCATTATTTTTGAGCTCAATTAAGTAAATTATTTTTAAAATGAGATTATGATTTATAGGATGAAAGTAACTTACTTGAAATGTCCATATGATTTGAATTTTTTAAACTAATATTGGTAAGGTTTATGGTTTAAGCCGGCGAACTTACTAAGCTATAGTTAGCTTACCTGTAATGTTTATTGCTCTTTGTAGATTAACGGGAGGGTCAGATGATTGGATCATCACGCTCAAGTCACACTATCTCAATTTTCCGGTAGATTTTGTTATAAATACTTTAAATGGTTTATATGGCATGTATAGGAGCTGAAGTGACTATGTTTTGTATCAACTCATGAATATATTAGTTAAGTTAATATAAGTTGATATATGATATGAATGGAAATTAATTAAGATGTTTAAATACTACTTGAAAGTATGAATGAATATAATGTTAGATAAAATAACGATTAGTGATATTGTTATAAGACGAATGTGATTTGGATGAAGATTGTATTTGTTGAGTTGTTGTTGTGTTGAGTTAGTTGCAAATTTGAAATTGCAGGGAAGGTTAGATGTTTCTAAAGGGGTTATATTGAATTTTTTCAAAAAAATAATAATTATTATTATATTACGAAAAATTTTCGGAGTACTTGAATAAGTCCCTATTCATTTATAATACGTGATTTAGGCCTCGAGGGTTCATAAAAGAGACTTAATGATTTAATTTTAATATATTTGTTGTTTATTCATGAAATTGTTTATAAATTAACTAATATGTTAGGAAACGCCCCGTAACCCTATTCTGGCGACGGTTTGGGATTAGGGGTGTTACAAATCTAATAATTAACATTCACCCAATCCAATTTTCAATAATTATAGGATTGTCGAACTTACAAATCGTATGATTAGTGGCTAAGTTTAAAATTAAAAAAGAAATTAATTGCCGTACGATACCGTAATTTACTAGTATTAATATGCTAATCATGATTACTATTAGAATTAAATGACCCGAATCCTTATTTAAATAAAATATAGTGGTAAAATAAAATAAAAGTAAAATCTATATAGAACTACACTTCTTTTATTTTATCTTAGAATAAGGTTTTTCAAACCTTATTAAACTCCATCTATTTTATATTGATTAGAATAAGGTGCTTTAATCTTACTAGGATATGGCTTTACAAGCCTATAAATAGACATAGTCTATTCCTCTTGTAATGATTCGAATTTGACATAGTGAATTTTCTTCTCCTCTGCCCGTAGTTTTTTTCTCGAAAAGGTTTTCACGTAAAATTGGTGTGTTCTTTATTTTATTTTATTTTCACAATTACAAACATATTTGCATCTCTCTATTCCTAATCACATTTTCTGTGTATGTGCGTGTGTGTGCTTTTTTAAAATTCTTGTTTAATAAACACATAGACCACATTTCGAAACAAAAATGGCACGCCAACTTGTTGTTCTTGCTTTGGTTTTGATTGTCTTCGCCGACATGGTTTCTGCCAATGCCTTATTCGCCAGTGGCAGCCCTGCAAGTGCACCAGCTGGAGCTTCTGTAGATGGCAGTGCTGCTAGTTCCTTCGCTACTCTTCAAGCTACCGCTCTAACTTCTAGCGGTGGTATCCTTATTGTTGCGCGGAAGCGTGTGAAAGAGTTTAATTATTGTACTGAAAAATCACACTAAGTTCAATTCCCAGGAAAGAGAGGTAGATCACGAAGATCACTTAAATACCAAGTCTTTCCTAGCCAGAATATCCCTCTATCGTAATTTAATAGCACAATAAATCACTACAATCACATTCACAAAATATGCAAAACAAATAATAAAGAACACTAGAATTTTAACGAGGTTCAGCAAATTTTGCCTACGTCCTCGGGCACTACCAAATATATTTCACTCCAAAAATTACAAGTGAAATTTACAAATAGAGAGAGAGAATAATGCCTTAAGTAGAGAATGGCAATTATGGGATGAAGAAAGTAAGCAATGGTTAGGCCTATTTATAGTTGAGGTTCAAGGATCAACTTGCAATGTCCCTATACAATTAGGGACCAAAATTGCAATTATCCTATGCCAACTTTTAACCCAACTTGCCAACCAATATTACTTTCTACTTTTGGTGCCCACCCCATTTGACTTTTCAAACAATGGTGGGTTCCAATAATCTCCACCTTGAAGATTTGATTACGATAATCTTATCTTCACACAATTCTTTCTGCTTTTGACAACAATACTTGATAGTGCCTTCTTCAACTGTTAAACTTGCAGGATATTAATCAAGTTCAAACAATGTTCGAACTTGGTTGCTGTTACCACCTTGGTCATCATATCTGCGGGATTATCTGCAGTCTTGATCTTCTGAAGACAAATTTTCCCCTCTTCAATAATTTCCCGCACAAAATGGAATCGTACGTCGATATGTTTTGTACGTGCATGATAGACTTGATTCTTTGCTAAATGAATAGCACTTTGACTATCACAATACACGTTAATATGCTCCTGAACCAACCCCAAGGTTTTAGCCATACCTTGTAACCAAATAGCCTCCTTTACAGCCTCTGTTACAGCCATGTACTCGGCTTCTGTGGTTGACAATGCAACTGTAGACTGTAGTGTAGACTTCCAACTTATTGGTCCTCCAGCAAGTGTAAACACATAACCGGTGGTTGATCTTCGCTTGTCCAAATCACCGGCATAGTCAGAATCAACGTACCCAATAACACCTTTACCAAGTGTATTATCCTGCTTGAACAGTAATCCAACATCCACGGTCTTCTGAATATACCGTAGAATCCATTTCACAGCTTGCCAATGTCCTTTTCCAGGATTATGGATATACCTGCTCACTATACTAACTGCCTGTGAAATGTCGGGTCTTGTACACACCATTGCATACATCAAGCTACCCACTGCATTAGAATACGGAACTTGCAACATGTATTCTCGTTCCGTATTCGTCGAAGGAGATAGTTGTGCAGAAAGCTTGAAATGAGAAGCCAACGGGGTACTTACAGGTTTTGTCTGCTCGTTCATGCCAAACTGCTGTAGTACCTTTTTTAAATACTTCTTCTGAGACAAGCTAACTCTATCATGAGCTCTATCTCTCCATATTTCCATGCCGAGAATCTTTTTAGCTTCTCCTAGATCTTTCATCTCAAACTCGAGATTGAGTTGAGTCTTCAATCTTTCAATCTCAACTTTGCTCTTAGATGCTATTAGCATATCATCAACATATAAGAGCAAGTATATGAAAGTTCCTTCTTGTAGCTTCTGAAAATACACGCAATGATCAAATTTACTTCTTGTGTACCTTTGCCCTTTCATGAACTGATCAAATCGCTTGTACCACTGCCTCGGAGATTGCTTCAATCCATAAAGCGACTTTGTCAGTTTGCAAACCCAATTTTCTTTTCCAGCAACCTTGAATCCATCTGGCTGAGTCATATAGATTTCCTCTTCCAAATCACCGTGTAAAAACGCGGTCTTCACATCAAGCTGAACTAGTTCAAGATCATATTGCGCAACCAAGGCTAGCAAAATCCGAATAGACGAATGCTTCACAACTGGAGAAAACACTTCATTGTAGTCTATTCCTTCTTTCTGAGCGTAACCCTTTGCTACTAATCTAGCCTTGTATCGAATTTCATTTTTATCAGGAAATCCTTCCTTATTTGCATATACCCATTTGCATCCAATTGCCTTCTTTCCCTTGGGTAGTGTCACCAACTCCCAGGTCTTATTTTTATGAAGAGACTGCATTTCTTCATTCATTGCTTGCTTCCACTTTACACCATCAGGGTTACTTATTACTTCTGTGTAAGCAGAAGGAACATCATTATCTGTAATTGGAAGTGCATAGGCCACTATATCATCAAAGCGAGCAGGCTTACGAATCTCTCTTCTTGGCCTTCTATATGCAATTGAATCTTGTTGCTGTAGAGGTTCTTGGGTAGGAACCTCTTCATCATTTGTCCTTTCAATATTAGCTGGATCATCGTTAACCTTTTCAAGCTCCACCTGCTGCAAAGTACTACTGGTTTTGTCATCCTTTTGTGAATCATTGTACTTCAACATGGTTGATTCATCAAAAGTCACATCTCTACTGAAAACAATCTTCCTTGTATCAGGACACCAGAGACGATATCCTTTTACTCCATCAGTTATACCCAAGAATAATGCTTTCTTTGCTCTTGGGTCTAACTTAGATTCTTTTACATGATAATATGCAGTGGAACCAAATACATGCAAAGAATCATAATCAGTAGCAGATTTACCAGTCCACATCTCCATAGGAGTTTTTTCCATTTATTGCAGCTGATGGCAAACGGTTAATTAGATGGCACGCATATGTAACTGCCTCAGCCCAAAATTCTTTGCCCAATCCAGCATTGGACAACATACATCGAACTTTCTCCAGTATAGTTCGATTCATTCGTTCTGCCACCCCATTTTGCTGTGGTGTATCCCGAACAGTGAAGTGTCGCACAATGCCCTCATCTTGGCATACTTGTAGAAATAGATCGTTTTTGTACTCAGTACCATTATCTGATCGAAGTCGTTTGACCTTTCGACCAGTCTGAGTCTCCACCATCTTCTTCCATTTCAGAAATGCATCCAAAACTTCACTTTTTCTTTTCATTAGATATACCCATACTTTTCTTGAATAATCATCAACAAAAGTAACAAAATAGTGCATACCTCCCAAAGAAGCTACTTTGGTAGGTCCCCACACATCACTGTGAACGTAGTCCAGAATTCCTTTCGTATTGTGAATTGCTGGACCAAATTTTACCCTCTTCTGCTTGCCCAGAACACAATGTTCACAGAATTCCATTTTGCAAGAATTTACACCTTTCAATAAGCCTTGCTTCACCAATGTCTGCAAAGCTTTTTCACCAGCATGTCCCAATCGCATATGCCATAATCTGGTAGCCTCTGAATCTACATCTTTTGTAGAAACTGTTGATGTTGATCCAATAACTGTACTTCCATTTAAAAAATACAAGTTATTTCTTCTTGTGCCTTTCGTCACCGTCAGTTGCCCAGCTACTACTTTTAGTAATCCATCTCTCAAAGTGATTGTGAGCCCTTTAGATTCTAGGGCCCCTAATGAGATGAGATTTTTCTTCAGGCTAGGTACGTAGCGAACATCTGTCAAAACTTGGATTGAGCCGTCGTGATTCTTCAATTGGACTGTACCCACTCCCATTGTCTTACAAGCACTATCATTGCCCATAAGAACAATTTCACCTTCTAGCTCTTTAAGACTAGAAAACCAGTCCTTATTAGGACACATATGGTAAGTACATCCTGAATCCAAAATCCACTCATCCGTTTGACATGCCATTGCCATGCCAACCAAGCTAAAGTCTGACTCCTCATCATGCTCCGCTACACATGCATTAGAAATAGCCTTGCCCTTTTGTAGCTTAGGACAATTCTTTTTCCAATGCCCTTTTTCACGGCAAAAGGCACATTCATCTTTGGCGGGTCTCCCTTTGGACTTTCCCCTTCTACCAGATTTGCTGCTGTGTGAACGACCTCTTACTGTTAAGACTTCTGCGGTTGTATCTCTGTGATCTCTTTTATCTTTCTTTCGAGTCTCAGATCTATACAACGCACTACAGACTGCATCAAATGTGATCGTGTCCTTCCCATGAAGCAATGTGGTGGTAAGATGATCATATTCATCAGGAAGGGAATTCAACAACAATAATGCCTTGTCTTCATCTTCAAATTTCTCATCCAAATTTAGCAAGTCTGCTAAAATTTTATTGAATGAGTTCACATGGTCATTCATCGACATACCTGGTGCATACGTGAATCGATAAAGTTTCTTTTTCATATAAAGCCTATTTTCAAGACTTTTCGTTAGAAACTTTTCTTCTAGTGTATCCCATAACTTCTTCGCTGATGTCTCCCTCATGACAGAGTACTTCTGCTCTTTGGCCAAACATAGGCGGATTGTACCACACGCCTGTCTATTGATCTTGGCCCACTCCTTGTCATCCATCTTGTCAGGTTTTTCTTCAAGGGCTATATCTAGCTCTTGCTGACATAAGACATCCAGGATCTCACATTGCCACATACCAAAATTATTGGTACCGTCAAATTTCTCTACTTCAAATTTTGCATTTGTTACAGTAGTCCTTGCTGATGACGATGCTGCTGCCATTTTTCTCCTCAATCCCAACTACTGTATACGTGAACAGTACCGTATACGTGAATAGTGCCATATACGTGAATAGTACCATATATGTGAATAGTGCCGTATACGTGAATAGTACCGTAAACGGTCGTATTCCCCAAGTACGAACCTGGCTCTGGTACCAATTGTTGCGCGGAAGCGTGTGAAAGAGTAAAATTATTGTACTGAAAAATCACACTAAGTTCAATTCCTAGGAAAGAGAGGTAGATCACGAAGATCACTTAAATACCAAGTCTTTCCTAGCCAGAATATCCCTCTATCGTAATTTAATAGCACAATAAATCACTACAATCACATTCACAAAATATGTAAAACAAATAATAAAGAACACCAGAATTTTAACGAGGTTCAGCAAATTTTGCCTACGTCCTCGGGCACTACCAAATATATTTCACTCCAAAAATTACAAGTGAAATTTACAAATAGAGAGAGAGAATAATGCCTTAAGTAGAGAATGGCAATTATGGGATGAAGAAAGTAAGCAATGGTTAGGCCTATTTATAGTTGAGGTTCAAGGATCAACTTGCAATGTCCCTATACAATTAGGGACCAAAATTGCAATTATCCCATGCCAACTTTTAACCCAACTTGCCAACCAATATTACTTTCTACTTTCGGTGCCCACCCCATTTGACTTTTCAAACAATGGTGGGTTCCAATACTTATTGACCTTGATAGAAAATAGAAAGATCAAGTGAAATATAATAATTAAATAACTGTATTATTTGGACAGGTGAGTTGGTTGTTTCGTGGTGGAGTGCTAGTCATAAAGTTCTGCATAGAATGATTGTCAAGGAAATGTCGACAAATCATTAAACAATTTACAATTTAAAAAAATGGTGAAGGTTGGAAAATAAATAATTTTTTCTATAAATAGATTGTTATGTTTTTCATTAAGTTTATGAATTGTTTTTCATATATATAATTTCACTTACAACATTATACTCTTAACAAATCAACTAAAACGAGTAGATGGGTGAACTATATTTTTTTGTGAATTATGAGAAGAAGGTAAAGCTCTAACAACAACATGGCTAGCGCGATTTGAGTTCAGGCCACATCTGGAGTGGTGGAAACCTTAATCATCAAGTCAACAAACTTAATTTGATGAACTGTGTTTTAAGTATTAATTATAATAATATTTAAAGTATTAATTGAGTACACAAAGGAAGAAGCTAGCAGTGGTTGAGTATGGTAGTTAGAATTTGGTGTTTGTAATGCTCCCATTATTAAGAAAAAAAGAGACATATTGGTCTAATTGATTAAAGTAATGGAAGGTGGACTTTTTAGTGAAAATGTTCCTAAAGGCATCGATGTGGCAAATTGAAAGAGGGCTTGCCATTCTACAACCTTGTTCAATTTAGAGCATGCCCATGTCTACTCTCAGGATTTCTTAAGATTCCAAGACTAGCTACCTGAGCCTTAACATAACCACACGAGTTCCATGATGCCATGTCTCTATGACAATGGTTATCAAGAGTGTGAAATATTAATCCTAAACTCTAAATGAAACCCTAATCATATAACAATCAAATTAACTATTCATAATGTTAAATGTTAACCACTGTGAAGCTCTCTTCACTACCGTATCTTGCATCCACAAATATATAATTATTGTTGATAGATTCTTTAATGGTGTAAATGAGATATAATTGCTAGCAAGCTAGTCGAGTTCAACTCGAAAATAATTTCAATTTGATTTGGTAATTATCAAATAGAGATGGAGCTCTAGTTGCTTGAACTTTCAATTGAGCTAAATTCAATCACCATATATTTGATTTCAATGGTTCGTAAGCTTAATCGAGCTTGTTATGTTAATACAATTTTATATTATAAAATTACATTTTTACCCTTTTTCTATAGAAAGAGCTTAATTACAAACTAGTCTAATCGAGCTCGAGTTCAACCTAAAGCATGAAATTTAATTAACTAGATTAATCAAACTCAAATAACTTGATTAATATGTCTCGATCCAAGCCTAAACTTAAAAATTGATTGTAACAGCCCGTTTTCAGTGAAATTGGAACAGTGATTTCGGGACCACAAATTTGAGTTAAAAAATTTATTTTAATATTATTTTAATATCTACAGCTTGATAGTATTATAGTATAAAAATTTCGCAAAGAAATTTTACCGTTTGTATGCTCAATTTGTAAAAAAGGACTAAATCGCGTAAAGTGTGAAAGTTCTATTTTAGTAGCTAAAGGTGTTAAATAGCTATAGAACCTTAAAGTGGAGGTCCTTATGTGATAATTAGACCATTAAATAAGTTAGTGGATGTGCATGGCTTGGTATTTATGAAAAATTTAAAGTTAGGTAAGGGGAATTAGGTAATTAGCCAATTAAAGATAAAAATAAAATAAAACAAACTACTCATCTTCTTCACTCATACACAAACTAAAAATTTAAGAAAATATTAGCCTTGTAAATATTGAAAAATTTTCAAATAAAGTCCCTCACATGTAAGTGATCCTTTGTCTCGTTTTTGTTGATTTTTATGTTTACGGGATCGTTGTAGCTTAATCTAGCTAAATAGGGGATAATTTGCAATATGGTTGAAAGTATAGGGATTTTCCATGAGAGATTTATAGTTGTTCTTGAAGTTTTATGGAAGAAAATGAATCCTTATTGTTAATTAAACAACTTTTGTTAAGTGATTTCTAATGAAATTGCCAAATAGGGATTAAATTGAGAAATATAAAAATTATGTGTTAAATATGTGAAATTTTGAAATTTATGAGCTGATATTAGCATATATAGAATTTTTCTAGGCTTATATAGTGATGAAATTGCATGAATTTCATTTTACGGGCCTAGGTACTAAATTGTAAAGAAGTTAAAAGTATAGGGGCAAAATGGTAATTTTTCCATAACATGAATTTTGAATTGAATTGAATAGAGTGAGGTTTAAATTGGTTAAATTTGATTATATAGATCAAGAAAATCAACATACGGAATTAGATCGGGGAAAGGACAAAGTTATCGATTAAAGGATCTTTTTTCTCCGTACGAATTCAAGGTAAGTCCATGTAATTAAATTCTGTATATATATGCTTTAATTGAAATATATGTATGTGAATGGTTTAATTATTATGTATAATTATCGAGTGCATAACCGACGATGTACAAAGAATACTGAGCCCCGTTTGAACCTTAAGAATTCGTAGGATACAAATGACATGTCATTAAGGTTACCAATTCCAGCTCTTAAGAGCATACCGATACTCAGCTCGTATGAGCTTACCGTGATTCAGCTCGAAGGAGCTTATCGTTTATCGCTCGTATGAGTATACATGTACAAGAATTGACGGATTACAATTCTGTACACCTCGTGTGTATTACCCGCGTATCTAACGATATTCTAAGTGGTTCAACGGGCACAATTTGAAACAAAAATGGCACGCCAACTTGTTGTTCTTGCTTCGGTTTTGATTGTCCACTATTTAATTCCATGCTTTTTAATAAGGCATTCGGAAAAGTTGTACAAAGCTTCCTTCTATATATATATTGCTGTGCAAAACAAGTGTTATAGTTTCTCGATGACAAAAAATTCTCCCAAATCTTATCCTTTTTAAAAGAATAAAATTGTGCGAGTGTTGTCTTCTTTATACAGGACATCTATATCCCTACCTTTTCCACATGTCATATGATAATCAAACAAATTAGTTAGTAAGCCTGTAAGAATCCCTGGCAAGAATTTATGGATTTCAATTTTTTTTAATACGAAAGAAACATGGTTTTGGATTCTTTTTTTATTATATATATTTCTTAAATTGTAGAGTCCCAAAAGAATAGTGACAAGCAAAAGATTAAGGGAGATGATAGCGTTGATTCGTAGAATGAGGAGACAAGGTGAGCCATGCCCCGATGAGACAAACGGAGCCTCGATGTGATCGTAAAGGAGGTGGGTGAGAGAAAGCCACTCAGTGTCCTCTTATATGAGGGTCCCTATAGGGCAAGTGATTGCCCCACCAAGGCTAAGTTATCTGGGATTGAGAAGACCTTGGAAGAGTCTGAAGCCGATGGTAGTGGAAGTGACCGAGTGCTTCAAGTAAGTAGGCTTGGCAGTATTTGAGTGGTAAATGATGCGCATGACGTGGAGCTATGAACGTTAAGTTTGGGAGCTATTCGAATGTGTCCTGTAGCAGAGACCAATCAGGCACCAAGTGAGAATGTGAAATTGAGCGAGAAGAAGTTCGACCCCACTCGTGCAAAGCTGTAATGCAAGGAGTAGAGAGAATGTCGAAAACATAAGAGTGAAGGAACCAAGAGTGAAGGTTCCTAGAGTAGCGACAGTCATGCAAAGCCGAAGGTAAAAGTTAGATATACACCATGAGGAGGGATGGATTGATGTTTTAAAATTTTGGAAGAAATATGGCAAAGGAAAATCAACGTAAGGATTTATAGTGGTTCGACCCCTATTGTTTACCTCAACTACCTTAACTTACCACAACTAAAGATTATTCCAAATTCACTAATTTGAAAATTTCAAGGACAATGTTTAACCTTTAAAATCACTATATTTTAAGTAGGCAATATAGAGTTGCTTCCCCTTAAGGTTTTCTTCTGAAAACCTTAAGTAAACCCTCACTAAGATAAGAAAAAAATTATAAACAAGGAATACCACTTAAAGACTAATCTACAACAATATAGGCCACTCAAATGATTTTACATCACTTGAAAGATTTAAAGAAATAATTACACATGTGGGTGCATGAGAAAATATGAGAAATACAATAAAAAGATCAGAATTATGCACAATAAACTTTGTAAGCTTGTTTCTAATCTTTGTTCTGAGTGTTCCTGAACTCTATTTATATACCCTTGATGATTTGTAGTCGTTAGAGACATTAATTCGAGCATTAAATGCAATTGTAGGGGCATAAGTATTGGTACATTGGTCTTTGGTGTTCAATTCCTCCTTTAAAAATATGATAGTTGAACCTGTGAGTATCGCATCAAGGATAGAAAGGGTTCAATACCTTCTTAGTGTAGCTTTTAGAGAAATTATTGTTTCTTCTCTTCTTTTTCGATTTTACTTTATTTCTAGTTTTTAATTTTAAAATTTATACAACAGCATTTTACTTTCCTCTAAAATGTCACATGACATTTTACATGCCATTTAATAGTTAAATTAAGGGCTTGAATAATGACAATGCTTTATTGATTTAACATAGATAGTTTTGAGATGTAATTAGAATGTTTTGAAATTTGGGACCACTTTAAAATGAGAGACATAGTTTGAGGATGTGTGGTGCAATGAACTCAAAATTTTATGAATAACTTATGAAAAGAGATAAATATCAAATTTATACATGAACTTTGGTCCAATGTGCAATTTGATACATGAACATTAATTATATACTTAGACCTTGAATCTGGTTCAAATATTTACATGAAAGTTTGATTTTGATTCAAGTATATACATTTAAAAAATGAATACATACATTTATTTTTATATGTCTGGCATTACACATTAGATCAAAATTCATGTATCCTTTGATATTTATACAATTAGTACTGATATAAAATGAAATCAGTTTTATCAATTTTTGGCCATTTTAATAAGTAACATTCATCAAACCCAATTTTTCATAATTATAGGATTGCCGAACTTAAAAATTGTATGATTAGTGGCTAAGTTTAAAATTAAAAGAGAATTAATTGCCTTTAGATATGGTAATTTACTAGTATTAATACGCTAATCATGATTACAAACATATTACATCTCTCCATTCCTAATCACATTTTCTCTCTCTCTCTCTCTTAAAAAATTCTTGCTTAATAAAACAAAAATGGCACGCCAAATTGTTATTCTTGCTTTGGTTTTGATTGCCCTCGCCAGCGTGGTTTCTGCCGACATCTCATCCGCCGGTGGCAGCTCTGAAAGTGCACCAGCTGGAGCTTCTACAGATGGTAGTGCTACTAGTTCCTCCCCTACTTCTCAGACTACCAATCCAAGTCTTAGCGGTGCTATCCCTATTGATGATCCATAGAATGATTGTCAAGGAAATGCCGACAAATCATTAAACAAATTGCAATTTAAAAAAAAATGGTGGGGTTTTGGAAAATAAATAATTAGTTCTATAAATAGAATGTTATGCTTTTCATTAAGTTTATGAATTGTTTTTCATATATATAATTTCACTTACAACACTAAACTCTTAACAAATCTACTAAAACGAGTAGATTTGTGAACTGTGTTTTTTTTGTGTGTGTGAATTATGAGAGGATGGTAAAACCTTAACAACAATTTGACTAGCACGATTTGAATTCAAGCCATATCTAGAGTGCCGAATACCTTAACCATAAGTCTACACACTTAATTCGATGATCTGTGTTTTAAGTATTAATTACAATAATAATTAAAGCATTAATTAAATAAACAAAGAAATAAGCCATTAGTGGTTCACAATGACGGTTAGAATTTGGTATTTGTAATGCTCCCATTATGTAATAATTTTTATATTAAATAATAAAAAACATATCACTAAAAACTTTAAATAATGCTGATCTTCTCACCCCAACAGTAGCCAAGGGTGTAGCCATACCATTATCTTTCATATAAACCAATATGAATTTAACACAAACCAGTTGGTGTCACAACTCCATACTGCTTCCTTAATCTCCTTCAACGTGAAAGATAACTCAAGTTTCGCTGCATCTCCCTCGAATATTTTCTTAAACTTTAAATCCATATCCATGATCCATTTTCTCGATGAGCAGCTAAAGTAATTACTGAATGGATTTTTCCTTCAAAAACTTTGTGTCATTGCACCATCAATCTCCGAATTTTAAACAATGCACCATCTTCTTGAATTGCAATTAAAAAACAACTTTCAAGATTTTTTTTTATAAAGTAAATATTAACTATGTTTAAAGCTCAATATACACCAGGAGGAGGGATGGATTGATGTTTTAAAATTTTTGAAGAAATATGGCAAAGGAAAATCAACATAAGGGTTTATAGTGGTTCGACCCCTCTTGTTTACCTCCACTTCCTTAACTTACCACAATTAAAGATTTTTCCAAATTCACATTTGAAAATTTCAAGGACAATGTTTAACCTTTAAAATCACTATATTTTAAGTAGGCAAGATAGAGCTACTAGTAGAAAACCTTAAGTAAACCTTCACTAAGATAAGAAAAAAATTATAAACAAAGAATACCACTTAAAGACTAATCTACAACAATATAGGCCACTCAAATGATTTTACATCACTTGAAAGATTTAAAGAAATAATTACACATGTGGGTGCATGAGAAAATATGAGAAATACAATAAAAAGATCGGAATTATGCACTATAAACTCTATAAGCTTGTTTCTTATCTTGTTCTGAGTGTTCTTGAACTCTATTTATATATTCTTGATGATTTGTAGTCGTTAGAGACATTATTTCGAGCATTAAATGCAATTGTAGGGGCATAAGTATTGGTACATCGGTTTTTGGTGTTCAATTCCTCCCTTAAAAATATGATAGTTGAACCTGTGAGTATCGCATCAAGGATAGAAAGGGTTCAATACCTCATTAATGTAGCTTTTAGAGAAATTATTGTTTCCTCTCTCTTTTGTTTGTTTTACTTTATTTTTGGTTTTTAATTTTAAAACTTATACAACAACATTTTACTTTCCTCAAATGTCACATGACATTTTACATACCATTTAACAGTTAAATTAAGGGTTTTAATAATGGCAATGCTTGATTGATTTAACATAGACAGTTTTGAAATGTAATTAGAATGTTTTGAAATTTGGGACCACTTTAAAATGAGAGACATAGTTTGAGGATGTGTGGGGCAATTAACTCAAAATTTTATGAATAATTTATGAAAGGAGATAAATATTAAATTTATACATGAACTTTGGTCTAAAGTGCAATTTGATACATGAACTTTAATTATACGCATAGAACTCGAATTGTGGTTCAAATATTTACATGAAGGTTTGATTTTGATTCAATTATACACATCTAAAAAATGAATACATACATTTATTTTCCTACGTATGGCATTACACATTAGATCAAAATTCATGTATGCTTTGACATTTATACCGTTAGTACTGATATAAAATGAAACTAGTTTTATCTATTTTTGGCCATTCTAATAATTAACATTCACCAAACCCAATTTTCAATAATTATAGGATTGCCAAACTGAAAAATTGTATGATTAGTGGCCAAGTTTAAAATTAAAAGAGAATTAGTTGCCGTACGATACGGTAATTTACTAGTATTAATACGCTAATCATGATTACAAACATATTGCATCTCTCCATTCCTAATCACATTTTCTCTTTTTGTTTTTTTTTTAAAATTCTTGCTTAATAAACCCAGAGACCACATTTTGAAACAAAAATGGCACGCCAACTTGTTGTTCTTGCTTTGGTTTTGATTGTCCTTGCCAGCATGGTTTCTATCGATGCCTCATCCGCCGGTGGCAGCCCTGCAAGTGCACCAGCTGGAGCTTCTACAGATGGTAGTGTTGCTAGTTCCTCCACTACTTCTCAGGCTACCGCTCCAAGTTCTAGCGGTGGTATCCTTATTGACCTTGATAGAGAATAGAAAGATCAAGTTAAATATAATAATTAAAGAATTGTATTATTTGGACATGTGAGTTTGTTGTTTCGTAGTGGAGTCTAAGTCATAAAGTTCATCCATAGAATGATTTTCAAAGAAATGCCGACAAATCATTAAACAATTTACAATTTAAAAAAATGGTGGGGTTTTGGAAAATAAATAATTTGTTTTATAAATAGAATGTTATGTTTTTCATTAAGTTTATGAACTATTTTTCATATATATAATTTCACTTAAAACATTATACTCTTAACAGATCAACTAAACTAAGTACATTATTGAATTGTGTTTTTTTTTTTGTGAATTATGAGAGGAAGGTAAATCCCTAACAACAATACGACTAGCACGATTTCAATGTTGGCCACATCTGAGCAATGAAAACCTTACCATCAAGTCAACAGACTTAATTCAGTGAACTGTGTTTTAAGTATTAATTATAATAATATTTAAAGTATTAATTGAGTAAACAAAGAAAGAAGCCAATGGTGGTTGAGAATGACGGTTGGAATTTTGTATTTGTAATGCTTCCATTATGTAGTAATTTATATATATATATAAAAAAAGAAATACTAGTTTAATTGATTTAAGTAATGGAAGGTGTACTTTTAAGTGAAAATGCTCCTAAAGGCATCGATATGGCAAATTGAAAGAGGGATTGCCATTCTACAACCTTGTTCAATTCAGAACATGCCCATGTCTAGTCTCAGGATTACTGAAGACTTTAAGGACCAACTTCCTGAGCCTTAACATAACCACACCAAGTTCCATGATGCCATGTCTCTACGTTTGTAACTATCAATAGTGTAAAATGTTAAATCCTAAACTCTAAACGAAACCCTAATTATATAACAATCAAATAAGCTATTCACAGTGTTAAATGTTAACCACTGTGAAACTCTCTTTAGTACGGTATCTTGCATCAAATATATATATATAATTATTTTTGATAGATTCTTTAATAGTGTAAATGAGACGTTAGTGCTTGGAAGCTAGTCAAGTTCAACTCGAAAATAATTTGAATTTGATTTGG
Organism: Gossypium hirsutum; assembly: GCF_007990345.1. Taxonomy (NCBI): domain Eukaryota; kingdom Viridiplantae; phylum Streptophyta; class Magnoliopsida; order Malvales; family Malvaceae; genus Gossypium; species Gossypium hirsutum. The sequence continues at coordinate 1,685,567 of NC_053433.1, forward strand.
TAATTATCATATAGAGATGGAGCTCAAATAGCTCGAGCTAAATTCAAGCTCCATACTATTTTATTTCAATAGTTCACAAGCTTAATTGAGCTTTCTATATTAACTTAAGTCTATATTATATAATTACATTTTTACTCTTATTATATTTGAAGAGCTTAATTAAAAACTAGTTTGATTGAGCTCGAGTTCAAGCTAAAGCATGAAATTTAATTAACTAGATTAATCAAGCTCGAATAACTTGGTTAGTATGTCTCGAGCCAAGCTCAAACTTAAAAATTGATGCTCGAGCTGAGTATTTAGTCTCAAATTTCAAGTCAAGTTCAAGCTCGAACTAACCATTTTTCAAGCTTGACTTGACTTAATTACACAGTAGACTCACGTGACTTTGATAGGTTGATTCCTTAGGGTTTATATCTTTGCAATTAATACAGCACAACAGCCGGAGCTGGCAAAGTAGCCTATTCATTTGCAAGTCATGTAGTGTTAAAGAAAATAATAGGATATCTCTCTCCCATATGTAGTCCACTATTTAATTCCATGGTTTTTAATAAGGCATTCGGAAAATTTGTACAAAGCTTCCCCCTATATATATATTGCAGTGCAAAACAAGTGTTATAGTTTCTCGATGACAAAATATTCTCCCCAGTCTTATCCTTTTTGAAAGAATAGAATTGTGTGAGTGTTGTTTTCTTTATACAGGACATCTATATCCCTACCTTTTCCACATGTCGTTATGATAATCAAACAAATTAGTTAGTAAGCCTGTAAGAATCCCTGGCAAAAAATTATGGATTTCGATTTTTTAATACCAAAGAAATATGGTTTTGGATTCTTTTGTTTTTTTTTATTATATATTTCTCAAATTTTAGAGTCCCAAAAGAATAGTGACGAGCAAAAGATTAGGACAGATGATAGCGTTGATTCGTAGAATGAGGAGACAAGGCCAGCAATGCCCCAATGAGACAAAGGGTGCCTCGATGTAATCGTGAAGGGGGTGGGCGAGAGAAAGTCACTCAGTGTCCTCTTATGTGAGGGTCCACATAGAGTGAGAGATTGCCCCACCAAGGCCAAGTTGTTTGCGATTGGGAAGACCTTGGAAGAGTCTGAAGCCGATGGTAGTGGAAGTGACTGAGTGCTTTAAGTAAGTAGGCTTGGCAGTATTTGAGTGGTAAATGATGCGCATGACGTGGAGCTATGAGTGTTAAGGTTGGGTGCCATCTAAATGTGTCCCGAAGCAAAGACCAATCAGGCACCAAGGGAGAATGCGAAACTGAGCGGGAAGAAGTTCGACCCCACTCGTGCAAAGGTGTAATGCAATGAGTGGAGAGAGCGTCGAAAACAAGGGAGTGAAGGAACCAAGAGTGAAGGTTCCTAGAGTAGCGACAGTGATGCAAAGCCGAGGGTAAAAGACTTGGCACAGAGGCCCCAAAGAAGTTGTTCTTGAAGAAGGTGTAGATCAAAGAACCGAGAGCATGTATTGTAACACCCCTTAAACCTTATCCATCCCTAGAATAGGATTACGGGCATTACCAGTCAATTCAGTTCAATCACTTTAAATCACATTCAAACCTACTCAAAATATGTCAAATTAGACATTTTACGTGCTTATATGATGAATCTTTTTAAGTATTTCACATACATTATCAAATAGTTCAAATTTTTACCAAATAAGCCAGTTCCTACCATATACTATTACTAAATCTAAATTTACTTATTTCATCCTTACATTGACAATCCAAAATGACACACATAGACATTTTAGGTACATGCCATTACCAATAATTAATATACCTCATCACGTTGAGTTTGGGATCCACCTAGGATACTGATTCAACGGTCTGACTTTAACTTATCCTGCGCACGGAAACAAACCGTACGTTGAGTATGAACTCAGTGGTATTTCTATAATCTGAACACTTAATAATATTAAAATATAATATTCACTTAAAAATCATATAACAATCACAATTATATAATTGTTCAATTCATAGATAAATTCTTTATAACTCAATCAATTCTTTCATCTACTAACTCGTATAATTTTTCCACAATATGTTCACAATTCACTTGAACAATAATATTATTCACTTATATCCCATTTAAAGTTACATAATTAATGTGTTTCAATCATGTTTCAGTTCACTGTTCAATAGCAATAAATAATATTCAACAATTCACATTTCAATCAGTAATCCGTTTTATTCCAATCTTAATATCAGTCAATATTTTTCAATATTGATCAATTTATCGATATCATTCAGTAACAATCAATTTTTCAATAGCAATCAGTTATTCAGTAACAGTCAGTCATTCAGTACCTTTATCCACCCCTATTAACATGAATCGGACATTGACGGATACACAGATCCAACCAACACACCAGTACGGCACTCAGTGCCTCATCAGCTTTGCCGAAGAAAATAGTAACAGTACGGTACTCAGTACCTCATCGGATTAAACCGATGTAATAGTAATAGTACGACACACATGGTGCCTCATCGACTTGAAGTCGAAGTAACAGTACGACACTTATAGTGCCTCATTGACTCAAGGTCGAAGTATCTCTGAACACTTCCAATCCTATGGCATGACAATTATATCCGACTAGCCTGATACAGTTAATAGGGTATTCAATTCACTTTCAATTTTTCCAATCAATACACATTTTAATTAATCACATAAATTCATAATTCAATACAATTCAATTCACTTTTCAATAACAAATATTCCAAATTCCACATTAATCACATATTCATATTTATTTTATCACATTCTCAATCAATTTAATTTTGAATATAGCATACATTCAATATTCAATTTCCACATCAATCACATATATCCATATAAATTCAATAAATTTATCTCATACCAAATCAATCCATTTCAATTGTAAGACACAATACAAATAATTCTCACCTAAATTACTTACTATAATATTTAATCAAAATACAACAATTAATAATTAAATTCACTTTTCAATTTCAACCAATATTCACTCCAATTCAAATAATCATCTCGATGCACTTACCATATATATTAAATAATAATTTCAACAATTAAATATTAAGTTCGGATTATAAAAATACAAACCATAATTTCCGAGCTAACCCTCGTTGATTTTGCCTTTTCCTTCCTTAGCCAATGTTTTTCGAAACAACGTTAGCTACAAAAATTAAAACAATTTTTATAGTCATCAATACAATACTAATTTATATTGAATAATTGAATTTCTACCTTATTTTCAATTTGATCTTAATTAAGTTCACTTACTTTTCTAACTCAATTCATACTTATTTCTACTCAATTTCTTATCATATTCAACATAAATATCCAATGTTCATGATAAAACCCTAACTTCAAATTTATTTCAATTTAGTCCTTCAAACACCAAACTTATAACTTAGTTTACAATTTAATCCTTTAATCAATTCTAAATAAGAATTCTATCAATTTAATCCCTAATTCAATCATTTGTTCAACATAAACTATACTCAAAAACCTAAGAACTTCCAAAATCTCAACTTAATTTCTACAAAACTTTGTTCTCAAACTTCTAAAACATCAGAATTAAAAGAAAAAGACTTAATTTACTTACCAAATTAAACTCCAAGCTTTAAAACCTTAGTTTTTCCTTTTCCTTTTCTTTTTTTCTTTCCTTTCTCCCTATTTTGAAAGCTTCTGTTTCTTTTCTCCTTTTGTTTCTTTTGTTATTTTACTTTATTTCTCATATATATATATTAGTTAATAATATTAATAATAATACATTATAATAATTTAATATAATACAATAATAATATCTAATTCATAAATATCTTTTACTTAAATTATAAGAAATTATTTTATTTTATTACAAATATATTTATATATATTTTACACATGTACCATTAATCATTATACAATTGTCTTCATTTTAATAATTTAATATAAAACTATAATAATTATAATAAATATGTATTTAACAACAAATACATATACCACAATTGTACTATAAATATTTTTACATTTGTATATTATCATTACCATCCATTTGTCTTTCTTTTATTTATTTAACATACAAAAATCTTATCATATAATTATTTAATTAATAAATATCTTTTAACTTAAATTTTAAGTAAATAAATAATTATAATACAAGTGTATATATATATACATTATTACACTTGTACCATCTTATCACCATACACTTGTCTTAATTTATTTTACTTCATAATGTAATAATATTAATAATAATATTTAAATAGAAAACCATAATAAATAATAATAATTTCATATAATATATAATGTAAGAAAAATCATACATTTGCCGCCTCACCTAATGAAATACGCATAATTGCCTATTTAATCCCCTTTATTTTATTTTAATCTATAATTAAACCTTTATCCTTTATTCAATTTAATCCTTATACCTAATTAATCTTAATTAAACTCTAATTTACCACTCAATTAACTTCGTAAATATTTTTAATAAATATTTACAAATTCGTTTTCCAAAAACGGAGATCTGAAAATACACTTTCCGTTAATCATAAATTTCGGGTCGTTGCATGTATTATGCTGAAAATTACCTTTTTATCCCCCATTAATTCTTCTATCTTACAACATTATGTTTAAAATTAACATTTCATCTTCTCAAAAAAAATTCGCAGCATTTTTCAACCTCAATAATAAAGTAAATATTAATTTATCCCACTAGCTATCACATAGCAAAAAGAAAAAAGATCAAATTTTGCAAAGTTAAATATAAAAATTAACTTCTAAATTTCACCAGACAATAAAACAAAAATTGACCTTGAAAAATTAAATAATTGTATTTTAGAGTTGTATTATGGGTCATTAAAATATGATAATTGAACCTGTGAGTATTGCATCAAAGATGGAAAGGGTTCAATACCTCATTCGTGTAGCTTTTAGAGAAATTAGTGCTTCCTCTCTCTTTTTGCGGATTTATATTATTTATATTTTTTAATTTTAAAACTTATACAACAGCATTTTACTTTCCTCTAATATGTCACATGACATTTTACATGCCATTTAATAGTTAAATTAAGGGCTTGAATAATGGCAATGCTTGATTGATTTAACATAGATAGTTTTGAGATATAATTAGAATGTTTCGAAATTTGGGACCTCTTTAAAATGAGAGACATAGTTTGAGGATATGTGGTGCAATTAACTTAAAATTTTATGAATAATTTATGAAAAGAGATAAGTATCAAATTTATATATGAACTTTGGTCTAATGTGCAATGTGATACATCAACTTTAATTATGCACCCATACCTCAAATTGTGGTTCAAATATATACATGAAAGTTTGATTTTGATTCAATTATACACATTTAAAAAATGAATACATACATTTATTTTCATATGTATGGCATTAAACATTAGATCAAAATTCATGTATGCTTTGATATTTATACCATTAGTAATGATAGAAAATGAAATCAGTTTTATCAATTTTTGGCCATTCTAATAATCAACATTCACCAAACCCAATTTTCAATAATTATAGGATTGCCAAACTTAAAAATTGTATGATTAATGGCTAAGTTTAAAATTAAAAAAAAAAAATTGCCGTTAGATACGGTAATTTACTAGTATTAATACGCTAATCATGATTACAAACATATTGCATCTCTTCATTCCTAATCACATTTTCCCTCTGTCTCTCTTTTTTAAATTCTTGCTTAATAAACACAGAGACCACATTTTGAAACAAAAATGGCACGCCAACTTGTTGTTCTTGCTTTGGTTTTGATTTTTCTCACCAGCGTCGTTTCTACCGACGCCTCATCCGCCGGTGGCAGCCCTGCAAGTGCACCAGCTGGGGCTTCTACAGATGCCAGTGCTGCTAGTTCCTCCCCTACTTCTCAGGCTACCAATCCAAGCCTTAGTGGTGGTATCCCTCTTGATGATCCATAGAATGATTGTCAAGGAAATGCCGACAAATTATTAAACAAATTGCAATTTAAAAGAATGGTAGGGTTTTGGAAAATAAATAATTAGTTCTATAAATAGAATGTTATGTTTTTCATTAAGTTTATGAACTGATTTTCATATATATCATTTCACTTACAACATTATACTCTTAACAAATCTACTAAAACGAGTAGATTGGTGAACTGTGTTTTTTTTTGTGAATTATGAGTGGATGGTAAAGCCATAACAACAACACGACTAACATGATTTGAATTCAGGCCATATCTAGAGCGGTGAATACCTTAACCATAAGTTAACACACTTAATTCGATGAACTGTGTTTTAAGTATTAATTATAATAATAGTTAAAGCATTAATTGAGTAAACAAAGAAAGAAGCCATCAGTGGTTGACAATGGCGGTTGGAACTTGGTATCTGTAACGCTCCTATTATGTAATAATTTTTATATTAAGAAAAAAAACATATAAATTAATAACGACATCTGGCCAAACAACTAATAAATAATAAAGAATATATCACTACCAAACTTTAAATAATGTTGATCTTCTCACCCCAGCAGTAGCCAAGGTTGTAGCCATGCCATTATCTTTCATATAAACCAATGCGAATTTAACACAAACCAGTTGATGTCACAACTCCATACCGTTTCCTTAAACTCCTCCAACGTGAAAGATAACTCGAGTTTCGCAGCATCTTTCTCAAATATTTTCTTAAACTTCAAATCCATATCCATGATCCAATTTCACAATGAGCAGCTAAAGTAATTACTGAACGATTTGAACATTTTTTCCTTCAACAACTTTGTGTCATTGCACCACGAATCCCTGAATTTTAAACAATGCACCATCTTCTTGAATTGCAATTGAAAAAATAACTTTCAAGATATTTTTTATACAGTAAATATTAACTATGTTTAAAGCTCAATATAAACCAAGAGGAGGGATGGATTGATGTTTTAAAATTTTGGAAGAAATATGGAAAAGGAAAATCAACATAAGGATTTATAGTGGTTCGATCCCTATTGTCTAGCTCCACTGCCTTTACTTACCACAATTAAAGATTTTTCCAAATTCACGAATTTGAAAATTTCAAGGACAATGTTTAACCTTTAAAATCACTATATTTTAAGTATGCAAGATACAACTGCTTCCCCTTAGGGTTTTCATCCGAAAACCTTAAGTAAACCCTTACTAAGATAAGAAATAAATTTTGAATAAAGAATACCTCTTAAAGACTAATTTACAACAATATTGGCCACTCGAATGATTTTACATCACTTGAAAGATTTAAATAAATAATTACACAAGTGGGTGCATGAGAAAATATGAGAAATACAATAAAAAAGATTGGAATTATGCACAATAAACTTTGTTACCTTGTTTCTGTAACACCCCAAACCCGGCCCAAACGTTATGACCGGATCCGACATGCCACATCAAAACGTTCAAAACATTTTATATTGTTGATCCAGAAAAACTTACTTAGTGTTTTAAAAGATAATTTCGTTATAGGTTAAAGTGAATGGAAGCTATACACCAGGTAGGAAACTGGAAAAGGGGTGGTGAGTCCATCGGACTGCTTAAGTACCAAGCTCCCTTCGGATCCAATCCTAGACATGCATACCGCCATTGCCACACCTTAACGTCATGGATATTTCTAGGAAACCGATTTGATTAAGTCATTTTTAGGAAAAGTGATTAATTTTGGAAAATACTTTCATTGCGGAAGCTTTGCTTGTTGTCGTGTTATTTTGAAATCAATTGTTATTTTTGAAAACGCGCCCTAAAGCTATCCAATTTCAACAGTTAAAATAAGTAATACCTATCTTAGTAATACATATTAAAACCATCAAAAATAATTAAGCGACCTTATTACATTTAAAAACCTAAAACTTCAAACGTAAATAAAAGGATGTCCAGTTCACCAGAAGAAAATCAAACTTTCAGAACGGGTGGCCACTCTGAATTCCCTCACAGCTCCAAGCCCACTATGGTTGGGGATTAGCTGCGTGGATGAAAATAAAAGGGGTGAGTTTGGGGAAACTCAGTGTGTAAATTAACCCAACCATAGCCTATATCAGCTCAAATCACAGAAATAGAATAAGTTGGCCTTAGCCCAGAACAGAATTCAGAATAAAGCCCATAGGCCCATAACAGAACAGAACAGATATTACATGTTTATGCAGAAATCCAACCCAGATTCATCCATAACACCCCCGTACCAGCCTTACACCATGTGGGGAGACTACTCGACCCACCCAACCGCTACACACCACAAAAATCGCAGCAAGGCTGCCAGATATTGTGACGAAGTCACCAGATACAGATATTATGGCAGAGCCACCAGAACAGATATATGTGGCAGAGCCACCAGATCAGATAATCGTGGCATAGCCACCAGAACAGATATATGTGGCAAAGCCACCAGATCAGAAAATTGTGGCATAGCCACCAGGACGCTTCCTCCATAATATAACCCATGTCCCCATGCAACAGATATATAATCATGGCATACATCATACAGAATCAGATCGTCATGCTTTTCAGTCAAAATTAACCCTAGGGGTATAACGGTAATTTTGCACCTAGGAGTATAACAGTAATTTTCCATACATAGGGGTATTATAGTAATTTAGCTGCTTTTAGGGTTTTCATGCATATCCTAACTATTTATGTACTATCAGAACACTTACCGCGCATACTTATCGAATTGGGCCCGTTGGCCCATGAACCCGATCTTTGGCCCATTAAGCCCAAATTATCAAAATGTACGAAATCGCATGTACTGCAGTTTATTACTTTAGATTACCAAATATACAAACCCAACTATCTTACGAGCATTCGCACACTCGCAAATTCCCAAAATACCGACTTTTCGGCATTTCGGCTTTTCGGCTTTTGTCAATCTGGTCTATGAGAGGGTGTCAGTTACACACTTGTTTGCGACGGTATGCTGACGAGATCCACACACGAACCACCTACAATTGGATTACTAACACGTTAATCTAACTATTCAAATACGAACTACGTATTAACCCCTTACAATATTCGGCCAACCACACCTACAGATCAGAGTAAGCTTATAAGAAATCAATAAGCAACTCATTAACAAATTTTTGTCAGTGTTTACCACATAATCATAATTTCACTGCAAGCTGTCTTCCTAAGCAACAGTCACTAAATCATTTATAATTGGAGCTACGAAACTCCAAATCAAGTTCCGTTAATTTTCCCTGAAAATAGACTCATATATATTCTATCCATAAAATTTTCAGAATTTTTGGTTCATCCAATCAATACCAGATTTTTCTCAAAGTTTCCCATGTTTCACTGTTTGACTAATCTGACCACTCTTCATTACAAATCAAATTTCTCATTGTACAGAATTCAAAATATGTTCTTGTTTATTTCATTTGAAACTAGACTCATTAAGCTTTAATTACATAATTTATTCAGCTTCTAATTCATCTCCCACAATTTATGGTGATTTTCCAAAGTCACATTACTGCTGCTGTCCCAAGCATATTTATTACCAAATTCACTCTTTCACACATAACTTGCATGCATGTTATTTAAACATGTATATCACCAATCAATCATCACATATCTATGAATTTACTTAAGTATAATCTCCATTTCATCATTTTAAAGCACAACATGTTAGCCGCTTTTTCCCTTTAGCATCTAAGGCACATGCATGCTCATTTGTTTGGCTCAACTTCACCTATATTCCATTTTTCATCAAAAGAACATGAAACAACAACCATTTCCTTCATTTTAATTCATGACTAAATGCTTACAACACAACTAAAAACCAAAATATGCTTCAAGAGTTAAGGTAGAATCAAGAAGAACTCATGAACATCAAGATAGAAGCAAACTACCATGAACTTACCTTCAATTTTCTTCCCCAAGTGACTGAACATTCAAGAGCTTTCTCCTCTCCTTTCTCTTCTCTAACTTTCGGCTATAATGAACAAAGATGGACAAAACTTTGTTCTTTTCACCCCTTTTTCTTTTAATAAAATTTCATATTTCATCCATTTAATTCTTTAATACAAAAGACATGAAATGCCCATCATGGAACATTTACCTAAACCATTATCATGGAACATTTACCTAACCCATTATCATGGAATATTTACCTAATCCATTACCATGGAACATTTACCTAACCCATTATCAATTTGTACCATGAATTATGGATATCAAGTGCTCATATTGTCTACAACAACATGATGGCTGGCCACTTCATGTAAAATGGGAGGTTTGACATGCAAATCCTCCTATTTTGCACTACTATTTATTTGGCCACTACAAATTAGCCTATAGCATTTTCAAACATTTCCACATAGGTCCTATTTCATAATTTTACTCACAAATGACAAAATCAAAGCATGAAATTTTACAGTTTCTTATCTTGTTATGAGTGTTCTTGAACTCTATTTATATCCTCTTGATGACTTGTAGTAATTACAGACATAATTTGAGCATTAAATGCAATTGTAGGGGCATAAATATTGGTAAATTTGGTCTTTGGAGTCCGGTTCGTCTCTTAGAAATATAATAGTTGAACCTGTGAGTATCGCATCAAAGATGGAAAGGGTTCAATACCTTATTAGTGTAGCTTTTAGAGAAATTATTGTTTCCTTTCTCTTTTTTTCGGTTTTACTCTATATCTAGTTTTTAATTTTAAAACTTATACAACAACATTTTACTCTTCTCTAAAATGTCACATCACATTTTACAAGCCATTTAATAGTTAAATTAAGGACTTGTATAATGGCAATGCATGATTGATTTCATATAGGTAGTTTTGAGATGTAATTAGAATGTTTTGAAATTTGGGTCGACTTTAAAATGAAAGACATTGTTTGAGGATGTGTAGTGCAATTAACTCAAAATTTTAAGAATAATTTATGAAAGGAGATAAATATCAAATTTATACATGAACTTTGGTCCAATGTGCAATTTGTTACATCAACTTTAATTATACACCTAGACCTCGATATGTGGTTCTAATATATAGATGAAAGGTTGATTTTGATTCAATTATACGCATTTAGAAAATGAATACATACAATAAATTTCATATGCATGGCATTACACATTAGATCAAAATTCATGTCTGCTTTGTTATTTACACCATTAGTAATGATATAAAATGAAATCAGTTTAATCTATTTTTGGCCATTCTAATAATTAACATTCACCAAACCCAATTTTCAATAATTATAGGATTGCCAAACTTAAAAATAGTATGATTAGTGGCTAAGTTTAAAATTAAAAGAAAATTAATTGCCGTTATATTCGGTAATTTACTAGTATTAATATGCTAATAATGATAACAAACATATTGCATCTCTCTATTGCTAATCACTTCTTTCTCTCTTTTTTTTTAAACAAAATTGTTGCTTAATAAACACAGAGACCACATTTTGAAACAAAAATGGCACGCCAACTTGTTGTTCTTGCTTTGGTTTTGATTTTTCTCGCCGGCGTCATTTCTACCGACGCCTCTTCCGCTGGTGGCAGCCCTGCAAGTGCACCAGCTGGAGCTTCTACAGTTGGCAGTACTGCTAGTTCCTCCCCTACTTCTCAGGCTACCAATCCAGGTCTTAGCGATGGTATCCCTATTGATGACCCGTAGAATAATTGTCAACGAAATGTCGATAAATCATTAAATAAATTGTAATTTAAAAGAATGGTGAGGTTTTGGAAAATAAATAATTAGTTCTATAAATAGAATGTTATGTTTTTCATTAAGTTTATGAACTGATTTTCATATATATCATTTCACTTACAACATTATACTCTTAACAAATCTACTAAAACGAGTAGATTGGTGAACTGTGTTTTTTTTTTTGTGAATTATGAGTGGATGGTAAAACCATAACAACAACACGACTAACATGATTTGAATTCAGGCCATATCTAGAGCGGTGAATACCTTAACCATAAGTTAACACACTTAATTCGATGAACTGTGTTTTAAGTATTAATTATAATAATAGTTAAAGCATTAATTGAGTAAACAAAGAAAGAAGCCATTAGTGGTTGACAATGGCGGTTGGAACTTGGTATCTGTAACGCTCCCATTATGTAATAATTTTTATATTAAGAAAAAAAACATATAAATTAATAACGACATCTGGCCAAACTACTAATAAATAATAAAGAATATATCACTACCAAACTTTAAATAATGTTGATCTTCTCACCCCAGCAGTAGCCAAGGTTGTAGCCATGCCATTATCTTTCATATAAACCAATGCGAATTTAACACAAACCAGTTGGTGTCACAACTCTATACCGCTTCCTTAAACTCCTCCAATGTGAAAGATAACTTGAGTTTCACAGCATCTTTCTCAAATATTTTCTTAAACTTCAAATCCATATCCATGATCCATTTTCATAATGAGCAGCTAAAGTAATTACTGAACGATTTGAACATTTTTTCCTTCAACAACTTTGTGTCATTGCACCACGAATCCCTGAATTTTAAACAATGCACCATCTTCTTGAATTGCAATTGAAAAAACAAATTTCAAGATATTTTTTATACAGTAAATATTAACTATGTGTAAATAAAATAAAATAAAATGAAATAAAGATAAAAAATAAAGAACACACAAATTTTATGTGGAAACCCTTTAGGGAAAAATCCACGAGCAGAGGAGAAGAAAATTCACTATGTCAAAAAATTGAATCTAATACAAGAAGAATAGACTATGTCTATTTATAGGCTTGTAAAGCCATATTCTAGTAGGATTGAAACACCTTATCTTAATCAATATAAAATAGATGAAGTTTAATAAGGTTTAAAAACTTTATTCTAAAATAAAATAAAAGAAGTCTAGTTCTATATCGATTTTACTTTTATTTTATTTTCCATCGTATTTTATTTAAATAAGAATTTGGGTCACTTAATTCTAACAATCTCCACCTTGACACAAATTCCCAATGAACAAGTTCTTCATCGCGAACTTTCAATAAACAAGTTCTCCACCTCTTCCATAAAACCCCTTAAGGGTTTAACTTCAACAATGAACACCAAACAAGTCTAAGCAATGCTCAAACTTGGTTATAGGAAGTGACTTAGTCATCATATCTGCAGGATTTTCATGAGTACTAATCTTGCTTACAACAATATCACCACGAGCAATAATATCACAAACAAAATGATACCGAACGTCAATGTGTTTTGTTCTCTCATGAAACATTTGATCTTTTGTAAGAAAGATGGTACTCTGACTGTCACAAAATACTGTGCTGATTTGAAGGTCTTCATTGAGTTCACTAAAGAATCCCTTCAACCAAATAGCTTCTTTACAAGCCTCAGTAATCGCCATGTACTCAGCTTCAGTGGTAGATAGAGTGACTGTAGACTGCAAAGTGGCTTTCCAACTGATTGCACAACCTCCGATTGTAAAGACATAACCTGTGAGAGATATTCTTTTATCAAGGTCTCCAGCAAAATCAGCATCAACATACCCTATGACTCCATCTCTAGTTCTTCCAAATTGTAAGCAAACATCAGTAGTACCTCGTAAGTATCTTAGAATCCACTGAACTGCTTTCCAGTGTTTTTTTACCGGGATTCGCCATGTATCTGCTAACTGCACTGACTGCATATGATAAATCTGGACGTGAACAAACCATAGCATACATGAGAGATCCCACTGCACTAGAGTATGGAACATGTGACATGTACTCAATCTCATCATCTGATTGTGGAGACAAAACTGATGAAAGTCTGAAATGGGCTGCTAAAGGAGTACTAACAGGCTTAGCACTCTGCATATTGAACCTGCAAAGAACTTTCTCAATGTACCCCTTCTGACTTAGGTACAATTTACTTGTTTTTCTATTTCTGAGAATCTCCATTCCAAGTATCTTCTTTGCTGGTCCTAAATCTTTCATCTCAAATTCTTAACTTAGTTGGGTTTTGACATTTCTTATCTCTTCTTTATCTTTTGCTGCTATCAACATGTCATCAACATAAAGAAGTAGATACACAAAAGAACCATCACTATTTTTCTTAAAGTAAACACAACTGTCAAAACTACTTCTTTTGAAATCATGAGAAGTCATAAAGGAATCAAACCTCTTGTACCACTGTCTTAGTGACTGTTTCAAACCGTAAAGGGACTTTTTCAGCAAGCAAACATAGTCCTCTATTTCTGAGACTATAAAACCCTCTAGTTGTTGCATGTAAATATCCTCCTCAAGTTCTCCATGCAGAAATGCAGTTTTTACATCTAACTGCTCAAGCTCCAAATCATGCATGGCCACAATACCAAGCAAAGCTCGAATCGAACTATGTTTAACAACTGGAGAGAACACATCTGTGAAGTCCACTCCTGGAATTTGACTGTAACCCTTTGCAACAAGCCTTGCTTTATATCTGGGTTCTTCAACTCCTAGACTCTCTTCTTTCTTTTTAAACACCCATTTACAACGAACAACCTTTTTACCTTTAGGAAGTTTCACAAGGTCCCATGTTCTGTTTTTGTGGAGTGATTCCATCTCTTCTTGCATAGCAAACATCCACTTTTCTGAATCTTCACAGCTAACCGCCTCAGAATAATTAGATGGCTCTTGATTCGCATCTATATCTTCAGCCACATTTAAAGCATAAGTAACTAGATCAGCCTCAGCATACTTCTTTGGAGGTTTAATTTCTCTTCTAGTTCTATTTTTGGCGATGGAGTATTGTGGTGAAGAAGCAACTCTATTCTCAACTTTTGTTCTGGCTTGAGGAGTTGACTCTGTATTAATTTGATGCTCCACCTGCTTTTGATTTTCTTTATTGGAAGAGTCTTTAAGAGATAAGTTAGGTAGCATAGCAGTTTCATCAAAAACAACATCTTTGCTAATCACAACTTTTCTATTTTCAGGACACCATAACTTGTACCCTTTTACACCGGCTTTATAACCAAGAAAAACGCATTTAATGGATCTCGGTTCCAATTTTCCATTATCAACATGAGCATACGCAGGACACCCAAAAATCTTTAAATCAAAATAATTAGCAGGATTACCAGACCATACCTCTTGTAGAGTCTTTTTCTCAATGGCAATGGATGGAGATCGGTTGATTAAAAAACATGTAGTAGAGGCTGCTTCTGCCCAAAATGACTTCGATAAGTTGGCTTTTGACAACATACATCGAACCTTCTCCATGATCATTCTGTTCATTCGTTCTGCAACGCGGTTTTGCTGTAGAGTATGACGAACTGTCAAGTGTTTCATGATCCCTTCTGACTTGTACAATCTATTAAACTCATCAGAACAGAACTCTAAGCCATTGTCTGTGCGAAGGTATTTTATCTATTTTCTCGTCTTTTTTTCAATCATAATTTTCCAAGACTTAAATGCGAAAAACACATCACTTTTCTGCTTCAGGAAGAACACCCAAACTTTTCTGGAAAAATCATTAATAAAGGTTAGCATATAATTAGCTCTACCTCTCGAAGGCACTCTGGATGGCCCCCACAGATAAGAATGAATATACTCCAATATTCCCTTCGTGTTATGGATTCCTCTAGTGAATCGAACTCTCTTTTGCTTCCCAGAAACACAGTGCTCACAGAAATTTAGTTTGCAAATTCCTTGCCCATCAAGAAGTCCTCTTTTACTCAATTCTACCATGCCATTCTCACTCATATGCCCTAGGCGCATATGCCAAAGTTTAGTAATATCATCATCTGACAAGGAAGAGGAAGTGACAGCTGCATCACCAATAACAGTAGAACCCTACAAAACATATAACTTGGAAGTTTTTCTTTGGCCTTTCATCACAACAAGGGAACCTTTGGAAATCTTTAAAATCCCACTTTCAGCTGTATATCTGTACCCTTTTGAATCAAGAGTACTTAACAGAATTAAATTTCTCTTCAATTCTGGAACATGTCGTACCTCACTAAGTGTTCTGACAACTCTATCAAACATCTTAACTTTAACTGTTCCAATACCTGCGATTTTACACGAAGCATTATTTCCCATCAAAACAACACCTTCAGACACTGTTTCGTAAGTTGTAAACCAATCCCGATTGGGACTCATGTGGAAGGTGCAGCCTGAATCAAGTATTCATTCCTCGCTTACTTTAGAATCATTGATAGAAGCAACTAGAAGTTCACCATCGCTGTAATCTTCTACAACATCAACTTCACCGGAATTTTCTGGTTGTTTTCCCTTTTGATTCGCAGCCTCCCTTTTAGTCTTATTTTGTAGCTTATAGCACTCAGATTTAATGTGCCCTTTCTTCTTGCAGAAGTTACAAGTTTTACCTCTGTTTAAAGACTTCGATCTACCTTTAGTTTACCATGAGAATTTCGTTCCTGTGTCCTACCACGATCATCATCAGCATTCCGATATTGTCTCCCACGAATAATGAGACCCTCTCCCTGAGAGTCGGGTTTAACCAGAAGATGTTTCATCTTATCATACAAGGTTAAAGAATCATAAACCTCATCAACTGTGGGAGACTCGCGGCTATATAAAATCGTGTCTCTAAAGGTTGAATAAGACGGGGGCAACGAACAAAGTAGAATCAACCCTAGATCTTTCTTATCATACTGAAACTCCATGGCCTCCAAGTTTGAGAGAATTTCTTTAAACACTGTTAAGTGTTCGTGTACAGATTCACCTTCCTCCAAACGATGAGCATAAAGACGCTGCTTCATATGCAACTTGCTTGTTAGAGTTTTCGACATACATATTTGTTCTAGCCTCTTCTATAATGCAGCGACAGTCTTCTCTTTCATCACATCCTACAAAATTTCGTTGGACAAATGCAGATGTAATTGTGTTAACACCTTTCGATCCTTACACTTCTTCTCTTCATCAGTTAATGTCGAAGGCATCTAATCTATCCCTAGCAGGGCATCCTCCAGATCCATTTTACAAGAACTACTTGCATCTTAATTTGCCACAACGCAAATTTGGTGTTGCGATCCAACAGCAGAATTTCATACTTCAAAGACGCCATTACCGTGATCGAGATGAATAACCCGAAAGCTCTGATACCAATTTGTAAAAATAAAATAAAATAAAATACAATAAAATAAAATAAAATAAAGATAAAAAATAAAGAACACACAAATTTTACGTGGAAACCCTTTCGGGAAAAAAACCACGGGCAGAGGAGAAGAAAATTCACTATGTCAAAAAATTGAATCCAATACAAGAGGAATAGACTATGTCTATTTATAGGCTTGTAAAGCCATATTCTAGTAGGATTGAAACACCTTATCTTCATCAATATAAAATAGATGAAGTTTAATAAGTTTAAAAACCTTATTCTAAAATAAAATAAAAGAAGCCTAGTTCTATATGGATTTTACTTTTATTTTATTTTCCATCGTATTTTATTTAAATAAGAATTTGGGTTACTTAATTCTAACACTATGTTTAAAGCTCAATATAAACCAAGAGGAGGGATGGATTGATGTTTTAAAATTTTGGAAGAAATATGGAAAAGGAAAATCAACATAAGGATTTATAGTGGTTTGATCCCTATTGTCTAGCTCCACTGCCTTTACTTACCACAACTAAAGATTTTTCCAAATTCACGAATTTGAAAATTTCAAGGACAATGTTTAACCTTTAAAATCACTATATTTTAAGTATGCAAGATAGAGTTGCTTCCCTTTAAGGTTTTCATCCAAAAACCTTAAGTAAACCCTTACTAAGATAAGAAATAAATTTTGAACAAAGAATACCTCTTAAAGACTAATTTACAACAATATTGGCCACTCGAATAATTTTACATCACTTGAATGATTTAAATAAATAATTACAGAAGGGGGTGCATGAGAAAATATGAGAAATACAATAAAAAAAGATTGGAATTATGCACAATAAACTTTGTTACCTTGTTTCTTATCTTGTTATGAGTGTTCTTGAGCTCTATTTATATCCTCTTGATGACTTGTAGTCATTACAGACATTAATTTGAGCATTAAATGCAATTGTAGGGGCATAAGTATTGGTAAATTTGGTCTTTGGAGTCCGATTCGTCCCTTAGAAATATGATAGTTGAACCTGTGAGTATCGCATCAAAGATGGAAAGGGTTCAATACCTTATTAGAGTAGCTTTTAGAGAAATTATTGTTTACTTTCTCTTTTTTTCGGTTTTACTCTATATCTAGTTTTTAATTTTAAAACTTATACAAAAACATTTTACTTTACTCTAAAATGTCACATCACATTTTACAAGCCATTTAATAGTTATATTAAGGGCTTGTATAATGGCAATGCTAGATTTGTTTCATATAGGTAGTTTTGAGATGTAATTAGAATGTTTTGAAATTTGGGTCAACTTTAAAATGAAAGACATAGTTTGAGGATGTGTAGTGCAATTAACACAAAATTTTAAGAATAATTTATGAAAAGAGATAAATATCAAATTTATACATGAACTTTGGTCCAATGTGCAATTTGTTACATCAACTTTAATTATACACCTAGACCTCGATATGTGGCTCTAATATATAAATGAAAGTATTATTTTGATTCAATTATACGCATTTAAAAAATGAATACATCCATTTATTTTCATATGTATGGCATTACACATTACATCAAAATTCATGTATGCTTTGGTATTTACACCATTAGTAATGATATAAAATGAAATCAGTTTAATCTATTTTTGGCCATTCTAATAATTAACATTCGCCAAACCCAATTTTCAATAATTATAGGATTGCCGAACTTAAAAATAGTATGATTAGTGGATAAGTTTAAAATTAAAAGAAAATTAATTACCGTTATAATTGGTAATTTACTAGTATTAATACGCTAATCATGATAATAAACATATTGCATCTCTCCATTGCTAATCACTTCTTTCTCTCTTCTTCTTTTTTAAAAAAAAATTGTTGTTTCATAAACACAGAGACCACATTTTGAAACAAAAATGGCACGCCAACTTGTTGTTCTTGCTTTGGTTTTGATTTTTCTCGCAGGCGTCATTTCTACTGCTGCCTCTTCCGTTGCTGGCAGCCCTGCAAGTGCACCAGCTGGAGCTTCTACAGTTGGCAGTACTGCTAGTTCCTCCCCTATATCTCAGGCTACCAATCCAGGTCTTAGCGATGGTATCCCTATTGATGACCCGTAGAATGATTGTCAACGAAATGTCGATAAATCATTAAATAAATTGTAATTTAAAAGAATGGTGAGGTTTTGGAAAATAAATAATTAATAGAATGCTATGTTTTTCATTAAGTTTATGAACTGATTTTCATATATATCATTTCACTTACAACATTATACTCTTAACAAATCTACTAAAACGAGTAGATTGGTGAACTGTGTTTCTTTTTGTGAATTATGAGTGGATGGTAAAGCCATAACAACAACACGACTAACGTGATTTGAATTCAGGCCATATCTAGGGCGGTGAATACCTTAACCATAAGTCAACACACTTAACTCGATGAATTGTGTTTTAAGTATTAATTATAATAGTAGTTAAAGCATTCATTGAGTAAACAAAGAAAGAAGCCATCAGTGGTTGACAATGGTGGTTGGAATTTGGTATTTGTAATGCTCCTATTATGTAGCAATTTTTATATTAAGAAAAAAAACATATAAATTAATAACGACATCTAGCCAAACTACTAATAAATAATAAAGAATATATCACTACCAAACTTTAAATAATGTTGATCTTTTCACCCCAGCAGTAGCCAAGGTTGTAGCCATGCCATTATCTTTCATATAAACCAATGCGAATTTAACACAAACCAGTTGGTGTCACAACTCCATACCGCTTCCTTAAACTCCTCCAATGTGAAAGATAACTCGAGTTTCACAGCATCTTTCTCAAATATTTTCTTAAACTTCAAATCCATATCCATGATCCATTTTCACAATGAGCAGCTAAAGTAATTACTGAATGATTTGAACATTTTTTCCTTCAACAACTTTGTGTCATTGCACCACGAATCCCTAAATTTAAAACAGTGCACCATCTTCTTGAATTGCAATAGAAAAAACAACTTTCAAGATATTTTTTATACAGTAAATATTAACTATGTTTAAAGCTCAATATAAACCAAGAGGAGGGATGGATTGATGTTTTAAAATTTTGGAAGAAATATGGAAAAGGAAAATCAACATAAGGATTTATAGTGGTTCAATCCCTATTGCCTAGCTCCACTACATTAACTTACCACAACTAAAGATTTTTCCAAATTCACGAATTTGAAAATTTCAAGGACATTGTTTAACCTTTAAAATCACTATATTTTAAGTATGCAAGATAGAGTTGCTTCCCCTTAGGGTTTTCATCCGAAAACCTTAAGTAAACCCTTACTAAGATAAGAAATAAATTTTGAACAAAGAGTACCTCTTAAAGACTAATTTACAACAATATTGGCCACTCGAATGATTTTACATCACTTGAAAGATTTAAATAAATAATTACACAAGTGGGTGCATGAGAAAATATGAGAAATACAATAAAAAAGATTGGAATTATGCACAATAAACTTTGTTAAAGATTGGAATTATGCACAATAAACTTTGTTACCTTGTTTCTTATCTTGTTATGAGTGTTCTTGAACTCTATTTATATCCTCTTGACGACTTGTAGTCATTACAGACATTAATTTGAGCATTAAATGCAATTGTAGGGGCATAAGTAGTGGTAAATTTGGTCTTTGGAGTCCGATTCGTCCCTTAGAAATATGGTAGTTGAACCTGTGAGTATCGCATCAAAGATGGAAAGGGTTCAATACCTTATTAGAGTAGCTTTTAGAGAAATTATTGTTTACTTTCTCTTTTTTCGGTTTTACTCTATATCTAGTTTTTAATTTTAAAACTTATACAAAAACATTTTACTTTCCTCTAAAATGTCACATCACATTTTACAAGCCATTTAATAGTTAAATTAAGGGCTTGTATAATGGCAATGCTAGATTGGTTTCATATAGGTAGTTTTGAGATGTAATTAGAATGTTTTGTAATTTGGGTCAACTTTAAAATGAAAGACATAGTTTGAGGATGTGTAGTGCAATTAACACAAAATTTTAAGAATAATTTATGAAAAGAGATAAATATCAAATTTATACATGAACTTTGGTCCAATGTGCAATTTGTTACATCAACTTTAATTATACACCTAGACCTCGATATGTGGCTCTAATATATAAATGAAAGTATTATTTTGATTCAATTATACGCATTTAAAAAATGAATACATACATTTATTTTCATATGTATGGCATTACACATTACATCAAAATTCATGTATGCTTTGGTATTTACACCATTAATAATGATATAAAATGAAATCAGTTTAATCTATTTTTGGCCACTCAAATAATTAACATTCACCAAACCCAATTTTCAATAATTATAGGATTGTCGAACTTAAAAATAGTATGATTAGTGGCTAAGTTTAAAATTAAAAGAAAATTAATTGCCGTTATATTCGGTAATTTACTAGTTTTAATACGCTAATCATGATAATAAACATATTGCATCTCTCCATTGCTAATCACTTCTTTCTCTCTTCTTTTTTAAAAAAAAACAATTGTTGTTTAATAAACACAGAGACCACATTTTGAAGCAAAAATGGCACGCCAACTTGTTGTTCTTGCTTTGGTTTTGATTTTTCTCGCAGGCGTCATTTCCACCGACGCCTCTTCCGCTGGTGGCAGCCCTGCAAGTGCACCAGCTGGAGCTTCTACAGTTGGCAGTACTGCTAGTTCCTCCCCTACTTCTCAGGCTACCAATCCAGGTCTTAGCGATGGTATCCCTATTGATGACCCGTAGAATGATTGTCAACGAAATGTCGATAAATCATTAAATAAATTGTAATTTAAAAGAATGGTGAGGTTTTGGAAAATAAATAATTAATAGAATGTTATGTTTTTCATTAAGTTTATGAACTGGTTTTCATATATATCATTTCACTTACAACATTATACTCTTAACAAATCTACTAAAACGAGTAGATTGGTGAACTGTGTTTTTTTTGTGTGTGTGAATTATGAGTGGATGGTAAAGCCATAACAACAACACGACTAACGTGATTTGAATTCAGGCCATATCTAGGGCGGTGAATACCTTAACCATAAGTCAACACACTTATCTCGATGAATTGTGTTTTAAGTATTAATTATAATAATAGTTAAAGCATTCATTGAGTAAACAAAGAAAGAAGCCATCAGTGGTTGACAATGGCGGTTGGAATTTGGTATTTGTAACGCTCCCATTATGTAATAATTTTTATATTAAGAAAAAAAAACATATCAATTAATAACGACATCTGGCCAAACTACTAATAAATAATAAAGAATATATCACTACCAAACTCTAAATAATGTTGATCTTCTCACCCCAGCAGTAGCCAAGGTTGTAGCCATGTCATTATCTTTCATATAAACCAATGCGAATTTAACACAAACCAGTTGGTGTCACAACTCCACACCGCTTCCTTAAACTCCTCCAATGTGAAAGATAACTCGAGTTTCACAGCATCTTTCTCAAATATTTTCTTAAACTTCAAATCCATATCCATCATCCATTTTCACAATGAGTAGCTAAAGTAATTTCTGAACGATTTGAACATTTTTTCCTTCAACAACTTTGTGTCATTGCACCACGAATCCCTAAATTTAAAACAGTGCACCATCTTCTTAAATTGCAATAGAAAAAACAACTTTCAAGATATTTTTATACAGTAAATATTAACTATGTTTAAAGCTCAATATAAACCAAGGGGAGGGATGGATTGATGTTTTAAAATTTTGGAAGAAATATGGAAAAGGAAAATCAACATAAGGATTTATAGTGGTTCGATCCCCATTGTCTAGCTCTACTACATTAACTTACCACAACTAAAGATTTTTCCAAATTCACGAATTTGAAAATGTCAAGGACAATGTTTAACCTTTAAAATCACTATATTTTAAGTATGCAAGATAGAGTTGCTTCCCCTTAGGGTTTTCATCCGAAAACCTTAAGTAAACCCTTACTAAGATAAGAAATAAATTTTGAACAAAGAGTACCTCTTAAACACTAATTTACAACAATATTGGCCACTCGAATGATTTTACATCACTTGAAAGATTTAAATAAATAATTACACAAGTGGGTTCATGAGAAAATATGAGAAATACAATAAAAAAGATTGGAGTTATGCACAATAAACTTTGTTACCTTGTTTCTTATCTTGTTATGAGTGTTCTTGAACTCTATTTATATCCTCTTGATGATTTGTAGTCATTACAGACATTAATTTGAGCATTAAATGCAATTGTAGGGGCATAAGTATTGGTAAATTTGGTCTTTGGAGTCCGATTCGTCCCTTAGAAATATGGTAGTTATACCTGTGAGTATCGCATCAAAGATGGAAAGGGTTCAATACCTTATTAGTGTAGCTTTTAGAGAAATTATTGTTTACTTTCTCTTTTTAAGAATAATTTATGAAAGGAGATAAATATCAAATTTATACATGAACTTTGGTCCAATGTGCAATTTGTTACATCAACTTTAATTATACACCTAGACCTCGATATGTGGCTCTAATATATAAATGAAAGTATTATTTTGATTCAATTATACGCATTTAAAAAATGAATACATACATTTATTTTCATATGTATGGCATTACACATTACATCAAAATTCATGTATGCTTTGGTATTTACACCATTAGTAATGATATAAAATGAAATCAGTTTAATCTATTTTTGGCAATTCTAATAATTAACATTCGCCAAACCCAATTTTCAATAATTATAGGATTGCCAAACTTAAAAATAGTATGATTAGTGGCTAAGTTTAAAATTAAAAGAAAATTAATTGCCGTTATATTCGGTAATTTACTAGTATTAATACGCTAATCATGATAATAAACATATTGCATCTCTCCATTGCTAATCACTTCTTTCTCTTTTCTTTTTTTTTAAAAAAAATTGTTGCTTCATAAACACAGAGACCACATTTTGAAACAAAAATGGCACGCCAACTTGTTGTTCTTGCTTTGGTTTTGATTTTTCTCGCAGGCGTCATTTCTACCGACGCCTCTTCCGCTGGTGGCAGCCCAGCAAGTGCACCAGCTGGAGCTTCTACAGTTGGCAGTACTGCTAGTTCCTCCCCTACTTCTCAGGCTACCAATCCAGGTCTTAGCGATGGTATCCCTATTGATGACCCGTAGAATGATTGTCAACGAAATGTCGATAAATCATTAAATAAATTGTAATTTAAAAGAATGGTGAGGTTTTGGAAAATAAATAATTAGTTCTATAAATAGAATGCTATGTTTTTCATTAAGTTTATGAACTGATTTTCATATATATCATTTCACTTACAACATTATACTCTTAACAAATCTACTAAAACGAGTAGATTGGTGAACTGTGTTTTTTTTTGTGTGAATTATGAGTGGATGGTAAAGCCATAATAACAACACGACTAACGTGATTTGAATTCAGGCCATATCTAGGGCGGTGAATACCTTAACCATAAGTCAACACACTTATCTCGATTAATTGTGTTTTAAGTATTAATTATAATAATAGTTAAAGCATTCATTGAGTAAACAAAGAAAGAAGCCATCAGTGGTTGACAATGGCGGTTGGAATTTGGTATTTGTAACGCTCCCATTATGTAATAATTTTTATATTAAGAAAAAAAAACATATCAATTAATAACGACATCTGGCCAAACTACTAATAAATAATAAAGAATATATCACTACCAAACTCTAAATAATGTTGATCTTCTCACCCCAGCAGTAGCCAAGGTTGTAGCCATGTCATTATCTTTCATATAAACCAATGCGAATTTAACACAAACCAGTTGGTGTCACAACTCCACACCGCTTCCTTAAACTCCTCCAATGTGAAAGATAACTCGAGTTTCACAGCATCTTTCTCAAATATTTTCTTAAACTTCAAATCCATATCCATCATCCATTTTCACAATGAGTAGCTAAAGTAATTTCTGAACGATTTGAACATTTTTTCCTTCAACAACTTTGTGTCATTGCACCACGAATCCCTAAATTTAAAACCGTGCACCATCTTCTTGAATTGCAATAGAAAAAACAACTTTCAAGATATTTTTTATACAGTAAATATTAACTATGTTTAAAGCTCAATATAAACCAAGGGGAGGGATGGATTGATGTTTTAAAATTTTGGAAGAAATATGGAAAAGGAAAATCAACATAAGGATTTATAGTGGTTCGATCCCCATTGTCTAGCTCTACTACATTAACTTACCACAACTAAAGATTTTTCCAAATTCACGAATTTGAAAATGTCAAGGACAATGTTTAACCTTTAAAATCACTATATTTTAAGTATGCAAGATAGAGTTGCTTCCCCTTAGGGTTTTCATCCGAAAACCTTAAGTAAACCCTTACTAAGATAAGAAATAAATTTTGAACAAAGAGTACCTCTTAAAGACTTATTTACAACAATATTGGCCACTCGAATGATTTTACATCACTTGAAAGATTTAAATAAATAATTACACAAGTGGGTTCATGACAAAATATGAGAAATACAATAAAAAAGATTGGAATTATGCACAATAAACTTTGTTACCTTGTTTCTTATATTGTTATGAGTGTTCTTGAACTCTATTTATATCCTCTTGATGATTTGTAGTCATTACAGACATTAATTTGAGCATTAAATGCAATTGTAGGGGCATAAGTATTGGTAAATTTGGTCTTTGGAGTCCGATTCGTCCCTGAAATATGGTAGTTATACCTGTGAGTATCGCATCAAAGATGGAAAGGGTTCAATACCTTATTAGTGTAGCTTTTAGAGAAATTATTGTTTACTTTCTCTTTTTAAGAATAATTTATGAAAGGAGATAAATATCAAATTTATACATGAACTTTGGTCCAATGTGCAATTTGTTACATCAACTTTAATTATACACCTAGACCTCGATATGTGGCTCTAATATATAAATGAAAGTATTATTTTGATTCAATTATACGCATTTAAAAAATGAATACATACATTTATTTTCATATGTATGGCATTACACATTACATCAAAATTCATGTATACTTTGGTATTTACACCATTAGTAATGATATAAAATGAAATCAGTTTAATCTATTTTTGGCAATTCTAATAATTAACATTCGCCAAACCCAATTTTCAATAATTATAGGATTGCCAAACTTAAAAATAGTATGATTAGTGGCTAAGTTTAAAATTAAAAGAAAATTAATTGCTGTTATATTCGGTAATTTACTAGTATTAATACGCTAATCATGATAATAAACATATTGCATCTCTCCATTGCTAATCACTTCTTTCTCTTTTCTTTTTTTTAAAAAAAAATTGTTGCTTCATAAACACAGAGACCACATTTTGAAACAAAAATGGCACGCCAACTTGTTGTTCTTGCTTTGGTTTTGATTTTTCTCGCAGGCGTCATTTCTACCGACGCCTCTTCCGCTGGTGGCAGCCCTGCAAGTGCACCAGCTGGAGCTTCTACAGTTGGCAGTACTGCTAGTTCCTCCCCTACTTCTCAGGCTACCAATCCAGGTCTTAGCGATGGTATCCCTATTGATGACCCGTAGAATGATTGTCAACGAAATGTCGATAAATCATTAAATAAATTGTAATTTAAAAGAATGGTGAGGTTTTGGAAAATAAATAATTAGTTCTATGAATAGAATGCTATGTTTTTCATTAAGTTTATGAACTGATTTTCATATATATCATTTCACTTACAACATTATACTCTTAACAAATCTACTAAAACGAGTAGATTGGTGAACTGTGTTTTTTTTTGTGAATTATGAGTGGATGGTAAAGCCATAACAACAACACGATTAACGTGATTTGAATTCAGGCCATATCTAGAGCGGTGAATACCTTAACCATAAGTCAACACACTTAACTCGATGAGTTGTGTTTTAAGTATTAATTATAATAATAGTTAAAGCATTCATTGAGTAAACAAAGAAACAAGCCATCTGTGGTTGACAATGGCGGTTGGAATTTGGCATTTGTAACGCTCCTATTATGTAATAATTTTTATATTAAGAAAAGAAACATATAAATTAATAACGACATCTGGCCAAACTACTAATAAATAATAAAGAATATATCACTACCAAACTTTAAATAATGTTGATCTTCTCACCCCAGCAGTAGCCAAGGTTGTAGCCATGCCATTATCTTTCATATAAACCAATGCGAATTTAACACAAACCAGTTGGTGTCACAACTCCATACCGCTTCCTTAAACTCCTCCAATATGAAAGATAACTCGATTTTCACAGCATCTTTCTCAAACATTTTCTTAAACTTCAAATCCATATCCATCATCCATTTTCACAATCAGCAGCTAAAGTAATTACTGAACGATTTGAACATTTTTTCCTTCAACAACTTTGTGTCATTGCACCACGAATCCCTGAATTTAAAACAGTGTAACATCTTCTTGAATTGCAATAGAAAAAACAACTTTCAAGATATTTTTTATACAGTAAATATTAACTATGTTTAAAGCTCAATATAAACCAAGAGGAGGGATGGATTGATGTTTTAAAATTTTGGAAGAAATATGGAAAAGGAAAATCAACATAAGGATTTATAGTGGTTCGATCCCTATTGTCTAGCTCCACTACATTAACTTACCACAATTAAAGATTTTTCCAAATTCACGAATTTGAAAATTTCAAGGACAATGTTTAACCTTTAAAATCACTATATTTTAAGTATGCAAGATAAAGTTGCTTCCTCTTAGGGTTTTCATCCGAAAACCTTAAGTAAACCCTTACTAAGATTTACAACAATATTGGCCACTTGAATGATTTTACATCACTTGAAAGATTTAAATAAATAATTACACAAGTGGGTGCATGAGAAAATATGAGAAATACAATAAAAAAGATTGGAATTATGCACAATAAACTTTGTTACCTTGTTTCTTATTTGTTATGAGTGTTCTTGAACTCTATTTATATCCTCTTGATGATTTGTAGTCATTACAGACATTAATTTGAGCATTAAATGCAATTGTAGGGGCATAAGTATTGGTAAATTTGGTCTTTGGAGTCCGATTCGTCCCTTAGAAATATGGTAGTTGAACCTGTGAGTATCCCATCAAAGATGGAAAGGGTTCAATACCTTATTAGTGTAGCTTTTAGAGAAATTATTGTTTACTTTCTCTTTTTTTCGGTTTTACCCTGTATCTAGTTTTTATTTTTAAAACTTATAGAACAACATTTTACTCTCCTCTAAAATGTCACATCGCTTTTTACAAGCCATTTAATAGTTACATTAAAGGCTTGTATAATGGCAGTGCTTGATTGATTTCATATAGGTAGTTTTGAGATGTAATTAGAATGCTTTGAAATTTGGGTCGACTTTAAAATGAAAGAAATAGTTTTGAGGATGTGTAGTGCAATTAACTCGAAATTTTAAGAATAATTTATGAAAGGAGATAAATATCAAATTTATACATGAACTTTGGTCCAATGTGCAATTTGTTACATCAACTTTAATTATACACCTAGACCTCGATATGTGGTTCTAATATATAAATGAAAGTTTTATTTTGATTCAATTATACGAATTTAAAAAATGAATACATACATTTATCTTCATATGTATGGCATTACACATTAGATCAAAATTCATGTATGCTTTGGTATTTACACCATTAGTAATGATATATAATGAAATCAGTTTAATCTATTTTTGGCCATTCTAATAATTAACATTCACCAAACCAATTTTGAATAATTATAGGGTTGCCGAACTTAAAAATAGTATGATTAGTGGCTAAGTTTAAAATTAAAAGAAGATTAATTTCCGTTATATTCGATAATTTACTAGTATTAATACGCTAATCATGATAACAAATATTGCATCTCCCCATTGCTAATCACTTCTTTCTCTCTTTTTTTTTAAAAAAAATTGTTGCTTAATAAACGCAGAGACCACATTTTGAAACGAAAATGGCACGCCAACTTGTTGTTCTTGCTTTGGTTTTGATTTTTCTCGCCGGCGTCATTTCTACCGACACCTCTTCCGTCGATGGCAGCCCTGCAAGTGCACCAGCTGGAGCTTCTACAGTTGGCAGTACTGCTAGTTCCTCCCCTACTTCTCAGGCTACCCATCCAGGTCTTAGCGATGGTATCCCTATTGATGACCCATAGAATGATTGTCAACGAAATGTCGATAAATCATTAAATAAATTGTAATTTAAAAGAATGGTGAGGTTTTGGAAAATAAATAATTAGTTCTATAAATAGAATGTTATGTTTTTCATTAAGTTTATGAACTGATTTTCATATATATCATTTCACTTACAACATTATACTCTTAACAAATCTACTAAAACGAGTACATTGGTGAACTGTGTTTTTTTTTGTGAATTATGAGAGGATGGTAAAGCCATAACAACAACACGACTAACGTGATTTGAATTCAGGCCATGTCTAGAGCGATGAATACCTTAACCATAAGTCAACACACTTAATTCGATGAATTGTGTTTTAAGCATGAATTATAATAATAGTTAAAGCATTAATTGAGTAAACAAAGAAAGAAGCCATCAGTGGTTGACAATTGCGGTTGGAATTTGGTATTTGTAACGCTCCCATAATGTAATAATTTTTATATTAAGAAAATAAACATATAAATAACGACGTCTGGCCAAACTACTAATAAATAATAAAGAATATATCACTACTAAACTTTAAATAATGTTAATCTTCTCACCCCAGCAGTAGGCAAGGTTGTAGCCATGCCATTATCTTTCATATAAACCAATGTTAATTTAACACAAACCAGTTGGTGTCAGAACTCCATACCGCTTCCTTAAACTCCTCCAACGTGACAGATAACTCGAGTTTCACAGCATCCTTCTCAAATATTTTCTTAAACTTCAAATCCATATCCACGCTCCATTTTCACAATAAGCAGCTAAAGTAATTACTGAACGATTTGAACATTTTTTCCTTCAACAACTTTGTGTCATTGCACCACGAATCCCTGAATATTAAACAATGCTCCATCTCCTTGAATTGCAATTGAAAAAACAACTTTCAAGATATTTTTTATACAGTAGATATTAACTATGTTTAAAGCTCAGTATAAACCAAGAGGAGGGATGGATTGATGTTTTAAAATTTTGGAAGAAATATGGAATATGAAAATCAACATAAGGATTTATAGCGGTTCGACCCCTATTGTCTAGCTCCACTGCCTTAACTTACCACAACTAAAGATTTTTCCAAATTCATGAATATGAAAATTTCAAGGACAATATTTAACCTTTAAAATCACTATATTTTATGTATGCAAGATAGAGTTGCTTCCCTTTAGGGTTTTCATCCGAAAACCTTATGTAAACCCTTACTAAGATAAGAAATAAATTTTGAACAAAGAATACCTCTGAAAGACTAATTTACCACACTATTGGCCACTTGAATGATTTTACATCACTTGAGAGATTTAAATAAATAATTAGACAAGTGGGTGCATGAGAAAATATGAGAAATACAATAAAAAGAGTAAACTTTGTTACCTTTTTTCTTATCTTGTTATGAGTGTTCTTGAACTCTATTTATATCATCTTGATGATTTGTAGTCATTACAGACATTAATTTGAGCATTAAATGCAATTGTAGGGCCATAAGCATTGGTAAATTTGGTCTTTGGTGTCTGACTCAATTATATGCATTTAAAAAATAAATACATACATTTATTTTCATATATATGGCATTACACATTAGATCAAAATTCATGAATGCTTTGATATTTACACGATTAGTAATGATATATAATGAAATCAGTTTAATCTATTTTTGGCCATTCTAATAATTAACATTCACCAAACCCAATTTTCAATAATTACAGGATTGCCGAACTTAAAAATAGTATGATTAGTGGCTAAGTTTAAAATTAAAAGAAAATTAATTGCCGTTATATTCGGTAATTTACTAGTATTAATACGCTAATCATGATAACAAACATATTGCATCTCTCCATTGCTAATCACTTCTTTTCTCGCTTTTTTTTTGAAAAAAATTGTTGCTTAATAAACACAGAGACCATATTTGGAAACAAAAATGGCACGCCAACTTGTTGTTCTTGCTTTGACTTTGATTTTTCTCTCCGGCGTTGTTTCTACCGACGCCTCATCCGCCGGTGGTAGCCCTGCAAGTGCACCAGCTGGAGCTTCTACGGTTGGTAGTACTGCTAGTTCGTCCCTTACTTCTCAGGCTACCAATCCAGGTCTTAGCGATGGTATCCCTATTGATGACCCATAAAATGATTGTCTACGAAATGTCGATAAATCATTAAATAAATTGTAATTTAAAAGAATGGTGAGGTTTTGGAAAATAAATAATTAGTTCTATAAATAGAATGTTAAGTTTTTCATTAAGTTTATGAACTGATTTTCATATATATCATTTCACTTACAACATTATACTCTTAAAAAATCTACTAAAACGAGTAGATTGGTGTACTGTGTTTTTTTTTTTGCAAATTATGAGAGGATGGTAAAGCCATAACAACAACACGACTAACGCGATTTGAATTCAGGCCATATCTAGAGCGGTGAATACCTTAACCATAAGTCAACACACTTAATTCGATGAACTGTGTTTTAAGTATTAATTATAATAATAGTTAAAGCATTAATTGAGTAAACAAAGAAAGAAGCCATCAGTGGTTGACAACGGGGGTTGGAATTTGGTATTTGTAACGCTCCCATAATGTAATAATTTTTATATTAAGAAAAAAAAACATATAAATAACAACATCTGGCCAAACTACTAATAAATAATAAAGAATATATCATTACCAAAACTTTAAATAATGTTGATCTTCTCACCCCAGCAGTAGCCAAGGTTGTAGCCATACCATTATCTTTCATATAAACCAATGCGAATTTAACACAAACCAGTTTGTGTCACAACTCCATACTGCTTCCTTAAACTCCTCCAACGTGAAAGATAACTCGAGTTTCACAACATCTTTCTCAAATATTTTCTTGAACTTCAAATCCATATCCATCATCCATTTTCACAATCAGCAACTAAAGTAATTACTAAACGATTTGAACATTTTTTCCTTCAACAACTTTGTGTCATTGCACCACGAATCCCTGAATTTTGAACAATGCACCATCTTCTTGAATTGCAATTGAAAAAACAACTTTCAAGATTATTTTTATACAGTAAATATTAACTATGTTTAAAGCTCAATATACACCAAGAGGAGGGATGGATTGATGTTTTAAAATTTTGGAAGAAATATGGAAAAGGAAAATCAACATAAGGATTTATAGTGGTTCGACCCCTCTTGTCTAGCTCCACTGCCTTAACTTACCACAACTAAAGATTTTTCCAAATTCATGAATTTCAAAATTTCAAGGACAATGTTTAACCTTTAAAATCACTATATTTTAAGTATGCAAGATACAGCTGCTTCCCCTTAGGGTTTTCATCCGAAAACCTTAAGTAAACCCTTACTAAGATAAGAAATAAATTTTGAACAAAGAATACCTCTTAAAGACTAATTTACAACAATATTGGCCACTCGAATGATTTTACATCACGTGAAAGATTTAAAAAGATAATTACACAAGTGGGTGCATGAGAAAATATGAGAAATACAATAAAACAGATTGCAATTATGCACAATAAACTTTGTTACCTTGTTTCTTATCTTGTTATTAGTGTTCTTGAACTCTATTTATATCCTCTTGATGATTTGTAGTCATTACAGACATTAATATGAGCATTAAATGCAATTGTAGGGGCATAAGCATTGGTAAATTTGGTCTTTGGAGTCCAATTCGTCCCTTAGAAATATGATAGTTGAACCTGTGAGTATCGCATCAAAGATGGAAAGGGTTCAATACCTCATTAGTGTAGCTTTTAAAGAAATTATTGTTTCCTTTCGTTTTTTTTCGGTTTTACTCTATATCTAGTTTTTAATTTTAAAACTTATACAACAACATTTTACTCTCCTCTAAAATGTCACATCACATTTTACAAGCCATTTAATAGTTAAATTAAGGGCTTGTATAATGGCAGTGCTTGTTTGATTTTGTATAGGTAGTTTTGAGATGTAATTAGAATGTTTTGAAATTTGGGTCGACTTTAAAATGAGAGACATAGTTTGAGGATGTGTAGTGCAATTAACTCAAAATTTTAAGAATATTTTATGAAAAGAGATAAATATCAAATTTATACATGAACTTTGGTCCAATGTGCAATTTGTTACATCAACATTAATTATACACCTAGGCCTCGACATGTGGTTCTAATATATAAATGAAAGTTTGATTTTGATTCAATTATACGCATTTAAAAAATGAATACATACATGGATTTTCATATGTATGGCATTACACATAAGATCAAAATTCATGAATGCTTTGATATTTACACCATTAGTAATGATATATAATGAAATTAGTTTAATCTATTTTTGGCCATTCTAATAATTAACATTCACCAAACCCAATTTTCAATAATTACAGGACTGCCGAACTTAAAAATAGTATAATTAGTGGCTAAGTTTAAAATTAAAAGAAAATTAATTGTCGTTATATTCGGTAGATTACTAGTATTAATACGCTAATCATGATAACAAACATATTGCATCTCTCCATTGCTAATCACTTCTTTTCTCTCTTTTTTTTTTAAAAATTGTTGCTTAATAAACACAGAGACCATATTTTGAAACAAAAATGGCACGCCAACTTGTTGTTCTTGCTTTGGTTTTGATTTTTCTCGCCGGCGTTGTGTCTACCAACGCCTCATCCGCCGGTGGCAGCCCTGCAAGTGCACCAGCTGGAGCTTCTACGGTTGGCAGTACTGCTAGTTCCTCCCCTACTTCTCAGGCTACCAATCCAGGTCTTAGCGATGGTATCCCTATTGATGACCCATAAAATGATTGTCAATGAAATGTCGATAAATCGTTAAATAAATTGTAATTTAAAAAAATGGTGAGGTTTTGGAAAATAAATAATTAGTTCTATAAATAGAATGTTATGTTTTTCATTAAGTTTATGAACTGATTTTCATATATATCATTTCACTTACAACATTATACTCTTAACAAATCTACTAAAACGAGTAGATTGGTGAACTGTGTTTTTATTTTTTTTGTAAATTATGAGAGGATGGTAAAGCCATAACAACAACACGACTAACGCGATTTGAATTCAGGCCATATCTAGAGCGGTGAATACCTTAACCATAAGTCAACACACTTAATTCGATGAACTGTGTTTTAAGGATTAATTATAATAATAGTTAAAGCATTAATTGAGTAAACAAAGAAAGAAGCCATCAGTGGTTGACAACGGCGGTTGGAATTTGGTATTTGTAACGCTCCCATAATGTAATAATTTTTATATTAAGAAAATAAACATATAAATAACAACATCAAGCCAAACTACTAATCAATAATAAAGAATATATCAATACCAAACTTTAAATAATGTTGATCTTCTCACCCCAGCAGTAGCCAAGGTTGTAGCCATGCCATTATCTTTCATATAAACCAATGCGAATTTAACACAAACCAGTTTGTGTCACAACTCCGTACCGCTTCCTTAAACTCCTCCAACGTGAAAGATAACTCAAGTTTCACAGCACCTTTCTCAAATATTTTCTTAAACTTCAAATCCATATCCATCATCCATTTTCACAATCAGCAGCTAAAGTAATTACTGAACGATTTGAACATTTTTTCCTTCAACAACTTTGTGTCATTACACCACGAATCCCTGAGTTTTGAGCAATGCACCATATTCTTTAATTGCAATTGAAAAAACAACTTTCAAGATTATTTTTATACAATAAATATTAACTATGTTTAAAGCTCAATATACACCAAGAGGAGGGATGGATTGATGTTTTAAAATTTTGGAAGAAATATGGAAAAGGAAAATCAACATAAGGATTTATAGTGGTTCGACCCCTCTTGTCTAGCTCCACTGCCTTAACTTACCACAACTAAAGATTTTTCCAAATTCACGAATTTGAAAATTTCAAGGGCAATGTTTAACCTTTAAAATCACTATATTTTAAGTATGCAAGACAGAGTTGCTTCCCTTTAGGGTTTTCATCCGAAAACCTTATTTAAACCCTTACTAAGATACGAAATAAATTTTGAACAAAGAATACCTCTTAAAGACTAATTTACAACAATATTGGCCTCTCGAATGATTTTACATCACTTGAAAGATTTAAAAAATAATAATTACACAAGTGGGTGCATGAGAAAATATGAGAAATACAATAAAACAGATTGCAATTATGCACAATAAACTTTGTTACCTTGTTTCTTATCTTGTTATTAGTGTTCTTGAACTCTATTTATATCCTCTTGATGATTTGTAGTCATTACAGACATTAATTTGAGCATTAAATGTAATTGTAGGGGCATAAGCATTGGTAAATTGTGGCTTTGGAGTCTGATTTGTCCCTTAGAAATATGATAGTTGAACCTGTGA
Source organism: Gossypium hirsutum (assembly GCF_007990345.1). NCBI lineage: Eukaryota > Viridiplantae > Streptophyta > Magnoliopsida > Malvales > Malvaceae > Gossypium > Gossypium hirsutum. The sequence goes on from NC_053433.1 coordinate 1,721,001, forward strand.
GTATCGCATCAAAGATGGAAAGGGTTTAATACCTCATTAGTGTAGCTTTTAGAGAAATTATTGTTTCCTTTCTCTTTTTTTCGATTTTACTCTATATCTAGTTTTTAATTTTAAAACTTATACAACAACATTTTACTCTCCTCTAAAATGTCACATCACATTTTACCAGCCATTTAATAGTTAAATTAAGGGCTTGTATAATGGCAATGCTTGATTGATTTCATATAGGTAGTTTTGTAACGCCCCAATTTTCGGTAATTCTGTGAATGTTGGCATAGGTTTAATTATGTTAGTGGGCCTCTAGAAGGCCCAAGCTTAAGATAGAACCCGACAATTTTAGTTAATTTTTGTTCCATAAGAAAAAGGGGATGAAATTATGAAATAGAACCTATGTTAAAATGTTTGAAAATGCTATAGGCTAAATTGAAGTGGCCAAATAAATAGGAGTGCAAAATAGGAGGATTTGCATGACAAACCTCCCATTTTACATGAAGTGGCCAACCAGCATGTTGTTGTAGACAATATGAGCACCTGATATCCATAATTCATGGTACAAATTGATAATGGGTTAGGTAAATGTTCCATGATAATGGATTAGGTAAATATTCCATTATAATGGGTTAGGTAAATGTTCCATGATAATGGTTTAGGTAAATGTTCCATGATGGGCATTTCATGTCTTTTGTATTAAAGAATTAAATGGATGAAATATGAAATTTTATTAAAAGAAAAAGGGGTGAAAAGAACAAAGTTTTGTCCATCTTTGTTCATCATAGCCTAAAGTTAGAGAAGAGAAAGGAGAGGAGAAAGCTCTTGAATGTTCGGTCACTTGGGGAAGAAAATTGAAGGTAAGTTCATGGTACCTTGCTTCTATTTTGAGGTTCATGAGTTCTTCTTGATTCTACCTTAACTCTTGAAGCATATTTTGGTTTTTAGTTGTGTTGTGAGCATTTAGTCATGAATTAAAATGAAGGAAATGGTTGTTGTTTCATGTTCTTTTGATGAAAAATGGAAGATAGGTGAAGTTGAGCCAAACAAATGAGCATGCATGTGCCTTAGATGCTAAGGGGAAAAAAATCGGCTAACATGTTGTGCTTTAAAATGATGAAATGGAGATTATACTTAAGTAAAATCATATATATGTGATGATTGATTGGTGATATACATGTTTAAATAACAAGCATGCAAGTTAGGTGTGAAAGAGTGATTTAGTAATAAATCTGCTTGGGACAGCAGCAGTAACGTGACTTTGGAAAATCACCATAAATTGTGGGAGATGAGTTAGAAGCTGCATAAATTATGTAATTAAATATTAATGAGTCTAGTTTCAAATGGAATAAACGAGAACATATTTTGAATTCTGTACAATGAGAAATTTGATTCGTAATGAAGAGTGGTCAGATTAGTCAAACAGTGAAACATGGGAAACTTTGAGAAAAATCTGGTATTGATTGACTAAACCAAAAATTCTGAAAATTTTATGGATAGAAGATATATGAGTCTATTTTAAGGGAAAATTAACGGTACTTGATTTGGAGTTTTGTAGCTCCAGTTATAAATGATTTAGTGACTATTGCTCAGGGAGACAGCTTGCACTGAAATTATGATTATGTGGTAAACACTGACAAAAATTTGTTAATGAGTTGCTTATTGATTTCTTATAAGCTTACTCTGATCTGTAGGTGTGGTTGGCCGAATATTGTAAGGGGTTAATACGTAGTTCGTATTTGAATAGTTAGATTAATGTGTTAGTAATCCAATTGTAGGTAGTTCGTGTGTGGATCTCGTCAGCATATCGTCGCAAACAGGTGTGTAACTAACACCCTTTTTCTTAGTCTGGATCGGCAAAAGTCGAAAAGCCGAAATGCCGAAAACCGGTATTTTGGAGATTTGCGAGTGTGCGAATGCTCATGAGGTAAATTGATTAATGTTTTTGGTAAGCTGCAAAATTTGGACTGCAAAGTGCATGATTTCTGTGGCCTCGATATTTTTGGGCTTAATGGGTCAAAATTGGAATGATGGGCCAACGGGCCCAATTCGGTAAGAACCCTCGGTACGTGATTCTGTTAGTACGTGAAAAGTAGGAATATGCATGAAAAACCCTAAAATAGATAAATTACTGAAATACCTTTAAAAGTAGAAAATTTACAGTTTTACCCCTGGTAGGTAAATTACCAAAATACCCCAAGGGGTAAATTGACCTAAATGCATGTTTGACTATTGTTATTTATTGCATGCCATGTTGTTATTATCTGATGCATGGGATTGGGATATTGACGGAGGAAGTACTGAAAGTGGCTTGTCCACGTACTGGAGGCTTTGCCTCAATTTACTGTTAACTGAGCAGCAAGGCTGCAACTGTAGAGTGTTGGGCTAGGTGGGTTGAGCTAATCCCCACATGGAGTGTAGGGCTGGTACAGGTGGAGTGTAGTGGTTGGTGGGTTGAGTCGTCTCCTCAAATGGGCTTGCATATGTTATTAATGTTGCATGTATTTTGAAATGGGCCTATGAGCCATACTGTTATCTGAATAAGGGGCTAAGGCCCAATTTATTGTAATCTGAAAAGGGCTCTGGTTCAGTACCACTGTTACCTGAATGGGCTTAGGCCCAATAGGCTTGAGCTGACTTGGACTTTGAATGGGTTTTCCTTACACACTGAGTTTCCCCAAACTCACCCCTTTTATTTTCATCCACGCAGGAAATCCCCAACCATAGTGGGCTTCGAGCTGTGAGGGAATTCGGAGAGGCCACCTGCTCTGAAAGTTTGATTTTCTTCTGGTGAACTGGACATCCTTTTATTTACGTTTGAAGTTTTGGGTTTTTAAATGTAATAAGGCCGCTTAATTATTTTTGATGGTTTTAATATGTATTACTAAGATAGATATTACTTATTTTAACTGTTGAAATTGGATAGCTTTAGGGCGCGTTTTCAAAAACAACAATTGATTTCAAAATAACACGACAACAAGCAAAGCTTCCGCAATGAAAGTATTTTCCAAAATTAATCACTTTTCCTAAAAATGACTTAATCAAATCGGTTTCCTAGAAATATCCATGACGTTAAGGTGTGGCAATGGCGGTATGCATGTCTAGGATTGGATCCGAAGGGAGCTTGGTACTTAAGCAGTCTGATGGACTCACCACCTCTTTTTCGGTTTCCTACCTGGTGCACATATTCCATTCACTTTAACCTATAATGAAATTATCTTTTAAAACACTAAGTAAGTTTTTCTGGATCAACAATATAAAATGTTTTGAACGCTTCGATGTGGCATGTCGGATCCGGTCATAACGTCTGGGCCAGGTTTGGGGTGTTACAAGTTTGAGATGTAATTAGAATATTTTGAAATTTGGGTCGACTTTAAAATGAGAGACATTGTTTGAGGATGTGTAGTGCAATTAACTCAAAATTTTAAGAATAATTTATGAAAGGAGATAAATATCAAATTTGTACATGAAATTTGGTCCAATGTGCAATTTGTTACATCAACTTTAATTATACACCTAGACCTCGATATGTGGTTCTAATATATAAATGAAAGGTTTATTTTGATTCAATTATACGCATTTAAAAAATGAATACATACAATAATTTTCATATGTATGGCATTGCACATTAGATCAAAATTCATGTAGGCTTTGATATTTACACCATTAGGAATGATATAAAATGAAATTAGTTTAATCTATTTTTGGCCATTCTAATAATTAACATTCACCAAACCCAATTTTGAATAATTATAGGATTGCTGAACTTAAAAATAGCATGATTAGTGGCTAAGTTTAAAATTAAAAGAAAATTAATTGCCGTTATATTCGGTAATTTACTAGTATTAATACGCTAATCATGATAACAAACATATTGCATCTCTCCATTGCTAATCACTTCTTTCTCTCTTTTTTTAAAAAAAAATTGTTGCTTAATAAACACAGAGACCACATTTTGAAACAAAAATGGCACGCCAACTTGTTCTTCTTGCTTTGGTTTTGATTTTTCTCGCCGGCGTCGTTTCTACCGACGCCTCATCCGCCGGTGGCAGCCCTGCAAGTGCACCAGTTGGAGCTTCTACAGTTGGCAGTACCGCTAGTTCCTCCCCTACTTCTCAGGCTACCAATCCAGGTCTTAGCGATGGTATCCCTATTGATGACCCATAAAATGATTGTCTACGAAATTTCGATAAATCATAAAATAAATTGTAATTTAAAAGAATGGTGAGGTTTTGGAAAATAAATAATTAGTTCTATAAATAGAATGTTATGTTTTTCATTAAGTTTATGAACTGATTTTCATATATATCGTTTCACTTACAACATTATGCTCTTAACAAATATACTAAAACGAGTAGATTGGTGAATTGTGTTTTTTTTTGTGAATTATGAGAGGATGGTAAAGCCATAACAACAATACGACTAACGCGAATTCAATTCAAGCCATATCTAGAGCAGTGAATACCTTAACCATAAGTTAACACACTTAATTCGATGAACTGTGTTTTAAGTATGAATTATAATAATAGTTAAAGCATTAATTGAGTAAACAAAGAAAGAAGCCATCAGTGGTTGACAATGGCGGTTGGAATTTGGTATTTGTAACGCTCCCATAATGTAGTAATTTTTATATTAAGAAAAAAAAACATATAAATAATGACATCTGGCCAAACTACTAAATAATAATAAAGAATATATCACTTCCAAACTTTAAATAATGTTGATCTTCTCACCCCCAACAGTAGCCAAGGTTGTAGCCATGCCATTATCTTTCATATAAACCAATGCGAATTTAACACAAACTAGTTGGGGTCACACCTCCATACCGTTTCCTTAAACTCCTCCAACGTGAAAGATAACTCGAGTTTCACAGCATCTTTCTCAAATATTTTCTTAAACTTCAAATCCATATCATCATCCATTTTCACAATAAGCAGCTAAAGTAATTTCAGAACGATTTGAACATTTTTTTCCTTCAACAACTTTGTGTCATTGCACCACGAATCCCTGAATTTTAAACAATGCACGATCTTCTTGAATTGCAATTGAAAAAACAACTTTGAAGATATTTTTTATACAGTAAATATTAACTATGTTTAAAGCTCAATATAAACCAAGAGGAGGGATGGATTGATGTTTTAAAATTTTGGAAGAAATATGGAAAAGGAAAATCAACATAAGGATTTATAGTGGTTCGACCCCTATTGTCTAGCTCCACTGTCTTAACTTACAACAACTAAAGATTTTTCCAAATTCACGAATTTGAAAATTTCAAGGACAATGTTTAACCTTTAAAATCACTATATTTTAAGTATGCAAGATAGAGTTGCTTCCCCTTAGGGTTTTCATCCGAAAACCTTAAGTAAACCCTTACTAAGATAAGAAATAAATTTTGAACAAAGAATACCTCTTAAAGACTAATTTACAACAATATTGGCCACTCGAATGATTTTACATCACTTGAAAGATTTAAATAAAAAATTACACAAGTGGGTGCATGAAAAAATATGAGAAATACAATAAAACAGATTGCAATTATGCACAACAAACTTTGTTACCTTGTTTCTTATCTTGTTATTAGTGTTCTTGAACTCTATTTATATCCTCTTGTGATTTGTAGTCATTACAGACATTAATTTGAGCATTAAATGCAATTGTAAGGGCATAAGCATTGGTAAATTTGGTCTTTGGAGTCCGATTCGTTCCTTAGAAATATGATAGTTGAACCCGTGAGTATCGCATCAAAGATGGAAAGGGTTCATTACCTCATTAGTGTAGCTTTTAGAGAAATTATTGTTTCCTTTCTCTTTTTTTCGATTTTACTCTATATCTAGTTTTTAGTTTTAAAACTTATACAACAACATTTTACTCTCCTCTAAAATGTCACATCACATTTTACAAGCCATTTAATAGTTAAATTAAGGGCTTGTATAATGGCAATGCTTGGTTGATTTCATATAGGTAGTTTTAAGATGTAATTAGAATGTTTTGAAATTTGGGTCGACTTTGAAATGAGAGACATAGTTTGAGGATGTGCAGTGCAATTAACTCAAAATTTTAAGAATAATTTATGAAAGGAGATAACTATCAAATTTATACATGAACTTTGGTCCAATGTGCAATTTGTTACATCAACTTTAATTATACACCTAGACCTCGATATGTGGTTCTAATATATAAATTAAAGGTTTATTTTGATTCAAATATACGTATTTAAAAAATGAATACATATAATAATTTTCATATGTATGGCATGACACATTAGATCAAAATTCATGTATGCTTTGATATTTACACCAATAGTAATGATATAAAATGAAATCAGTTTAATCTATTTTGGCCATTCTAATAATTAACATTCACCAAACCCAATTTTGAATAATTATAAGATTGCCGAACTTAAAAATAGTATGATTAGTGGCTAAGTTTAAAATTAAAAGAAAATTAATTGCCCTTATATTCGGTAATTTACTAGTATTAATACGCTAATCATGATAACAAACATATTGCATCTCTCCATTGCTAATCACTTCTTTTCTCTCTTTTTTTTTAAAAAAAATTGTTGCTTAATAAACACAGAGACCACATTTTGAAACAAAAATGGCACGCCAACTTGTTCTTCTTGCTTTGGTTTTGATTTTTCTTGCCGGCGTCGTTTCAACCGACGCCTCATCCGCTGGTGGCAGCCTTGCAAGTGCACCAGCTGGAGCTTCTACAGTTGGCAGTACCGCTAGTTCCTCCCCTACTTCTCAGGCTACCAATCCAGGTCTTAGCGATGGTATCCCTGTTGATGATACATAGAATGATTGTCAACGAAATGTCGATAAATCCTTAAATAAATTGTAATTTAAAACAATGGTGAGGTTTTGGAAAATAAATAATTAGTTCTATAAATAGAATGTTATGTTTTTCATTAAGTTTATGAACTGATTTTCATATATATCATTTCACTTACAACATTATACTCTTAACAAATATACTAAAACGAGTAGATTGGTGAACTGTGTTTTTGTTTCATTTTTTTGTGAATTATGAGAGGATGGTAAAGCCATAACAACAACATGACTAACGCGATTTGAATTCAGGCCATAGCTAGAGCGGTGAATACCTTAACCATAAGTCAACACAATTAATTCGGTGAACTGTGTTTTAAGTATTAATTATAATAATAGTTGAAGCTTTAATTGAGTAAACAAAGAAAGAAGCCATCAGTGGTTGACAATGGCGGTTCAAATTTGGTATTTGTAACGCTCCCATAATGTAATAATTTTTATATTAAGAAAAAAAAACATATAAATAACGACATCTGGCCAAACTACTAAAAAATAATAAAGAATATATCACTTCCAAACTTTAAATAATGTTGATCTTTTCACCCCTAGCAGTAGCCAAGTTGTAGCCATGCCATTATCTTTCATATAAACCAATGCGAATTTAACACAAACCCGTTGGCGTCACAACTCCATACCGCTTCCTTAAACTCCTCCAACGTGAAAGATAACTCGAGTTTCACAGCATCCTTCTCAGATATTTTCTTGAACTTCAAATCCATGCCATCATCCATTTTCACAATGAGCAGCTAAAGTAATTACTGAACGATTTGAACATTTTTTTCCTTCAACAACTTTGTGTCATTACACCACGAATCCCTGAATTTTAAACAATGCACCATCTTCTTGAATTGCAATTAAAAAAAGAACTTTCAAGATATTTTTTATACTGTAAATATTAACTATTTTTAAATCTCAGTATAAACCAAGAGGAGGGATGGATTGATGATTTAAAATTTTGGAAGAAATATGGAAGAGGAAAATCAACATAAGGATTTATAGTGGTTCGACCCCTATTGTCTAGCTCCACTGTCTTAACTTACCACAACTACAGATTTTTCCAAATTCACGAATTTGAAAATTTCGAGGACAATGTTTAACCTTTAAAATCACTATATTTTAAGTATGCAAGATAGAGTTGCTTCCCCTGAGGGTTTTCATCCGAAAACCTTAAGTAAACCCTTACTAAGATAAGAAACAAATTTTGAATAAAGAATACCTCTTAAAGACTAATTTACAACAATATTGGCCACCCGAAGGATTTTACATCACTTGAAAGATTTAAATAAAAAATTACACAAGTGGGTGCAAGAGAAAATATGAGAAATACAATAAAAAGATTGGAATTATGCACAATAAACTTTGTTACCTTGTTTCTTATCTTGTTATTAGTGTTCTTGAACTATATTTATACCCTCTTGATGATTTGTAGTCATTACAGACATTAATTTGAGCATTAAATGCAATTCTAGGGGCATAAGCATTGGTAAATTTGGTCTTTGGAGTCCGATTCGTCCCTTAGAAATATGATAGTTGAACCTGTGAGTATCGCATCAAAGATGGAAAGGGTTCAATACCTCATTAGTGTAGCTTTTAGAGAAATTATTATTTCCTTTCTCTTTTTTTCGGTTTTACTCTATATCTAGTTTTTTTATTTTAAAACTTATACAACAACATTTTACTCTCCTCTAAAATGTCACATCACATTTTACAAGCCATTTAATAGTTAAATTAAGGGCTTGTATAATGGCAATGCTTGATTGATTTCATATAGGTAGTTTTCAGATGTAATTAGAATGTTTTGAAATTTGGGTCGACTTTAAAATGAGAGACATAGTTTGAGGATGTGTGGTGCAATTAACTCAAAATTTTAAGAATAATTTATGAGAGGAGATAAATATCAAATTTATACATGAACTTTGGTCCAATGTGCAATTTGTTACATCAACTTTAATTATACACCTAGACCTCGATATGTGGTTCTAATATATAAATGAAAGTTTGATTTTGATTCAATTATATGCATTTAAAAAATGATTACATACATTTTTTTTCATATGGATGGCATTACATATTAGATCAAAATTAATGTATGCTTTGATATTTACACCATTAGTAATGATATAAAATGAAATCAGTTTAATCTATTTTTGGCCATTCGTATAATTAACATTCACCAAACCCAATTTTCAATAATTATAGGATTGATGAACTTAAAAATAGTATGATTAGTGGCTAAGTTTAAAATTAAAAGAAATTTAATTGCCGTTATATTTGGTAATTTACTAGTATTAATACGCTAATCATTATAACAAACATATTGCATCTCTCCGTTGCTAATCACTTCTTTTCTCTCTTTTTTTTTAAAAATTGTTGCTTGATAAACAAAGAGACCATATTTTGAAACAAAAATGGCACGCCAACTTGTTGTTCTTGCTTTGGTTTTGGTTTTGATTTTTCTCGCCGGAATCGTTTCTACCGACGCCTCATCCGCCAGTGGCAGCCCTGCAAGTGCACCAGCTGGAGCTTCTACAGTTGGCAGTACCGCTAGTTCCTCCCCTACTTCTCAGGCTACCAATCCAGGTCTTAGCGATGGTATCCCTATTGATGACCCATAGAATGATTGTCAACGAAATGTCGATAAATCATTAAACAAATTGCAATTTAAAAGAATAGTGAGGTTTTGGAAAATAAATAATTAGTTCTATAAATAGAATGTTATGTTTTTCATTAAGTTTATGAACTGATTTTCATATATCTCATTTCTCTTACAACATTATACTCGTAACAAATCTACTAAAACGAGTAGATTGGTGAACTGTGTTTTTGTTTTTTTTTTTGTGAATTATGAGAGGATGGTAAAGCCATAACAACAACACGACTAATGCAATTTGAATTTAGGCCATATCTAGAGCGGTGAATACCTTAACCATAAGTCAACACACTTAATTTGATGAACTTTGTTTTAAGTATTAATTATAATAATAGTTAAAGCATTAATTGAGTAAATAAAGAAAGAAGCCATCAGTGTTTGGCAATGGCAGTTGGAATTTGGTATTTGTAATGGTCCCATTATGTAATAATTTTTATATTAAGAAAAAAAACATATAAATAACGAGATCTGGCCAAACTACTAATAAATAATAAAGAATATATCACTACCAAACTTTAAATAATGTTGATCTTCTCACCCCAGCAGTAGCCAAGGTTGTAGCCATGCCATTATATTTCATAAAAACCAATGTGAATTTAACACAAACCAGTGGTGTCACAACTCCATACCACTTCCTTAAACTCCTCCAACGTGAAAGATTACTCGAGTTTCACAGCATCTTTCTCAAATATTTTCTTAAACTTCAAATCCATATCCATGATCCATTTTCACAATCAGCAGCTAAAGTGATTACTGAACGATTTGAACATTTTTCCTTTAACAACTTTGTGTCATTGCACCACGAATCCCTGAATTTTAAACAATGCACCATGTTCTTGAATTTCAATTGAAAAAACAACTTTCAAGATATTTTTTTATACAGTAAATATTAACGATGTTTAAAGCTCAATATACACCAAGAGGAGGGATGGATTGATGTTTTAAAATTTTGGAAGAAATATTGAAAAGAAAAATCAACATAAGGATTTATAGTGGTTCGACGCCTATAGTCTAACTCCACTACCTTAACTTACCACAACTAAAGATTTTTCCAAATTCACGAATTTGAAAATTTCAAGGACAATGTTTAACCTTTAAAATCACTATATTTTAAGTATGCAAGATAGAACAGTTTCCCCTTAAGGTTTTCATCCGAAAACCTTAAGTAAACCCTTACTAAGATAAGAAATAAATTTTGAACAAAGAATACCTCTTAAAGACTAATTTACAACAATATTGGCCACTCGAATGATTTTACATCACTTGAAAGATTTAAATAAATAATTACACAAGTGGGTGCATGAGAAAATATGAGAAATACATTAAAAAGATTGGAATTATGCACAATAAACTTTGTTACCTTGTTTCTTATCTTGCTATGAGTGTTCTTGAACTCTATTTATATCCTCTAGATGATTTGTAGTCATTATAGGCATTAATTTGAGCATTAAATGCAATTGTAGGGGCATAAGTATTGGTAAATTTTGGTCTTTGGAGTCTGATTCGTCCCTTAGAAATATGATAGTTGAACCTGTGAGTATCGCATCAAAGATGGAAAGGGTCCAATACCTCATCAGTGTAGCTATTAGAGAAATTATTGTTTCCTTTCTCTTTTTTTCGGTTTTACTCTATATCTAGTTTTTAATTTTAAAACTTATACAACAACATTTTACTCTCCTCTAAAATGTCACATCACATTTTACAAGCCATTTAATAGTTAAATTAAGGGCTTGTATAATGGCAATGCTTGATTGATTTCATATAGGTAGCTTTGAGATGTAATTAGAATGTTTTGAAATTTGGGTCGACTTTAAAATGGGAGACATTGTTTGAGGATGTGTAGTGCAATTAACAGAAAATTTTAAGAATAATTTATGAAAGGAGATATATATCAAATTTATACATAAACTTTGGTCCAATGTGCAATTTGTTACATCAACTTTAATTATACACCTAGACCTCGATATGTGGTTCTAATATATAAATGAAAGTTTGATTTTGATTCAATTATACGTATTTAAAAAAAGAATACATACATTTATTTTCATATGTATGGCATTACACATTAGATCAAAATTAATGTATTATTTGATATTTACACCATTAGTAATGATATAAAATGAAATCAGTTTAATCTATTTTTGGCCATTCTAATAATTAACATTCACCAATCCCAATTTTCAATAATTATAGGATTGCCGAACTTAAAAATAGTATGATTAGTGGCTAAGTTTAAAATTAAAAGAAAATTAATTGCCCTTATATTCGGTAATTTACTAGTATTAGTACGCTAATCATGATAACAAACATATTGCATCTCTCCATTGCTAATCACTTCTTTTGTCTCTTTTTTTTTAAACACAGAGACCACATTTTGAAACAAAAATGGCATGCCAACTTGTTGTTCTTTCTTTGGTTTTGATTTTTCTCGCCGGCGTCGTTTCTACCGACGCCTCATCTGCCAGTGGCAGCACTGCAAGTGCACCAGCTGGAGCTTCTACAGTTGGCAGTACTGCTAGTTCCTCCCCTACTTCTCAGGCTACCAATCCAGGTCTTAGCGATGGTATCCCTATTGATGACCCATAGAATGATTGTCAACGAAATGTCAATAAATCATTAAAAAAATTGCAATTTAAAAGAATGGTGAGGTTTCGGAAAATAAATAATTAGTTCTATAAATAGAATGTTATGTTTTTCATTAAGTTTATGAACTGATTTTCATATATATCATTTCACTTACAACATTATACTCTTAACAAATCTACTAAACGAGTAGATTGGTGAACTGTGTTTTTTTTTGTGAATTATAAGAGGATGGTAAAGCCATAACAACAACTCGACTAACACGATTTGAATTCAAGCCATATCTAGACGGAAAATACCTTAACCATAACTCAACACACTTAATTCTGTGAACTTTGTTTTAAGTATTAATTATAATAATAGTTAAAGCATTAATTAGTAAACAAAGAAAGAAGCCATCAGTTGTAACAACCAATTTCGATGAAATCAGAACAGTGGTCTCAGGTCCACAAATTCGAGCCAAAAAATAAAATTAATTTTTATTTTATTATATGATCCATTTTATACTAGAAATGACATGTGAAAATTTTGAAAATAAAATTTGACCGATTACGTGCTTAATTACGAGAAGGACCAAATCGCATAAAATGCAAAAGTTGGATTCTAGTAGCTAGAAGTATCAAATAGCTTTGAAATTTAATAATTAAGGTCCTTATATTGTAATTAGACCATTAGTAAAAAGTATGTAGATATTTTTGGATGATTCATCCATGGAAAATGAGTAAAAGGCTAGGGACTAAATTGGAATTCAACTAAAATAGTTAATTAAATAGATGAAAAGAAAATAAAAATCATATTTTCTCATATTATTCCCCAAAATAAACATTTATACCCTAGGAGAGAGAGAAGAAACTTTCATGGTCAAATTGGGTAAGTTCTTTGTCCCGTTTTTAGTAATTTTGATATTTTTGAAATCGGGATAACCTAAACTATCAATTTGGGGGATTAATTTGAAAAGTTATCATGGTATAAAATTGGTTCAAGGATGTATATGCTGGAAATTTGAAATTTATGGTAGAAAATGAAAGATTGATGAAAGATAAACAACTTTTCCAAAGTGATTTTTCATGAAAACTTGATTTAAGGACTAAAATGAAAAATGGTGAAAATCGAAAATCCATGGAAAATGCTGAAATTTGTGAAATGTATGTGTTGTGAAAGTGGTATGTATGATTTGGCTAGGCTTGGGTAGAGGGTCAAATTTCATGAATTTCATTTTTCGTGCTTAGGGACAAAATGGTAATTTACAGAAAAGTTAGGGGCAAAATGGTAATTTTTCCTAGGATGAAAATTTAGTCCACATGAATATATAATGTGGTAAATTGATGTTAGATTTACTCGTATAGATTTGGATAGACAAAATTCTGAGTTAGAACTAGAAATAGAGGAAAATGTCGGATTAGTAGATTTTTTGTACATGAACAATTGTCGAGGTAAGTTCGTGTAAATAAATTATATATATTTTTATGCTTGAATTAATTGTTGTGTTGTGAATTGTATAAATGCCATAAAAATGTGAAATAATCAGATACTCTTTAAAAGCCCGATAAATGAAAGTGCCCGATTAATTAGAGTGCCCGACAAACGATAAACGATAAAAATGTTAAATTTTATGCTTGAGTTGAATGTGAACTGTAACACACCTAACCCGTATCCGTCGCCGGAATAGGGTTACGAGGCATTACAGACCAATCACAACATAAATCATATATTTCTCACACATAAATCCATTTTCACATAAACATCAATCAAATATAATCACAATGTCCCTTATAAGGCGCTACAAGACCTTAAAACATGCTTGGAAGAGGCTCGTGACTAAACTAATAACATTTGAAAACCTTAGGAAACTTGAAAATTTTCATGCATACATGGTTCACACGCTCGTGTGAACAGGTCGTGTGCCTCACACAGCCACTAAACATGCCCATGTCACAGACCGTGTGGAAATAGGGCATACATACTGACTTGCATCACACGGCCGGAGACACGCCCTGTAACACCCTCTACCCGTATTCGTCGTCGAAATAGAGTACGAGGTATTACCGAGGAGTACGAAACACTTACAGATAATTTAAATATATTTTCATAACAACTTGTCTCGATTTCATACTAGTTCATATTTAAGCTTTATTCACCAAAGTATTTGAAATACCATCTTTATGCAAATAGCACATATGAGGTACACAATTCCATAATTATGAATGAACACATTTATCAAACATATTCCATATTCATATATCAATGTCTCATGTCTCCATATATCAATAACCTTCATTTTTCTTGTTTTTCAGATAATTATGTGTAACCATTCATGTAACGCCCCAATTTTCGGGAATTCTGTGAATGTTGGCATAGGTTTAATTATGTTAGTGGGCCTCTAGAAGGCCCAAGCTTAAGATAGAACCCAGCAATTTTAGTTATTTTTTGTTCCATAAGAAAAAGGGGGTGAAATTATGAAATAGGACCTATGTGAAAATGTTTGAAAATGCTATAGGCTAAATTGAAGTGGCCAAATAAATAGGAGTGCAAAATAGGAGGATTTGCATGACAAACCTCCCATTTTACATGTAGTGGCTGGTCATCATGTTGTTGTAGACAAAATGTGCACTTGATATCCATAATTTATGGTACAAATTGATACAAATTGATAATGGGTTAGGTAAATGTTCCATGATAATGGGTTAGGTAAATGTTCCATGATAATGGGTTAGGTAAATGTTCCATGATGGGCATTTCATGTCTTTTGTATTAAAGAATTAAATGGATGAAATATGAAATTTTATTAAAAAAAAGGGGGTGAAAAGAACAAAGTTTTGTCCATCTTTGTTCATCATAGCCTAAAGTTAGAGAAGAGAAAGAAGAGGAGAAAGCTCTTGAATGTTCGGTCACTTGGGGAAGAAAAATTGAAGGTAAGTTCATGGTAGTTTGCTTTTATTTTGAGGTTCATGAGTTTTTCTTAATACTACCTTAACTCTTGAAGCATATTTTGGTTTTTGGTTGTGTTGTGAGCATTTAGTCATGAATTAAAATGAAGGAAATGGCTTTTGTTTCATGTTCTTTTGATGAAAAATGGAAGATAGGTGAAGTTGAGCCAAACAAATGAGCATGCATGTGCCTTAGATGCTAAGGGGAAAAATCGGCTAACATGTTGTGCTTTAAAATGATGAAATGGAGATTATACTTAAGTAAAATCATAGATATGTGATGATTGATTGGTGATATACATGTTTAAATAACATGCATGCAAGTTATGTGTGAATGAGTGAATTTGGTAATAAATCTGCTTGGGACAGTAGCAGTAACGTGACTTTGGAAAATCACCATAAATTGTGGGAGATGAATTAGAAGCTGAATAAATTATGTAATTAAATATTTTTTAGTCTAGTTTCAAATGAAATAAACGAGAACATATTTGAATTCTGTACAATGAGAAATTTGATTCGTAATGAAGAGTGGCCAGATTAATCAAACAGTGAAACATGCGAAACTTTGAGAAAAATCTGGTATTGATTGGAAAAACCAAAAATTATGAAACTTTTATGGATATAAGATATATGAGTCTATTTTCAGGGAAAATTAACGGCACTTGATTTGGAGTTTCGTAGCTCCAGTTATAAATGATTTAGTGACTGTTTCTCAGGAAGACAGCTTGCAGTGAAATTATGATTATGTGGAAACATTGACAAAAATTTGTTAATGAGTTGCTTATTGATTTCTTATAAGCTTACTATGATCTGTAGGTGTGGTTGGTCGAATATTGTAAGGGGTTAATACGTAGTTTGTTTTTGAATAGTTAGATTAACGTGTTAGTAATCCAATTGTAGGCGGTTCGTGTGTAGATCTCGTCAGCATATCGCCGCAAACAGGTGTGTAACTAACACCCTCTTTCTTAGTCTGGATCGGCAAAAGTCGAAAAGCCGAAATGCCGAAAATCGGTATTTTGTAGATTTGCGAGTGTGCGAATGTTCGTGAGGTAAATCGATTAATGTTTTTGGTAAGCTGCAAAATTTGGACTGCAAAGTGCATGATTTCTGTGCCCTCGATATTTTTGGGCTTAATGGGTCAAAATTGGAATGATGGGCCAAGGGGCCCAATTCGGTAAGAACCCTCGATACGTGATTCTGTTAGTACGTGAAAAGTAGGAATATGCATGAAAAACCCTAAAATAGATAAATTACTGAAATACCTTTAAAAGTAGAAAATTTACAGTTTTACCCCTAGTAGATAAATTACCGAAATACCCCTAGGGTTAAATTGACCTAAATGCATGTTTGACTGTTGTTATTTACTGCATGCCATGTTGTTATTATCTGATGCATGGGATTGGGATATTGACGAAGGAAGTACTGAAAGTGGCTTGTCCACGTACTGGAGGCTTTGCCTCAATTTACTGTTAACTGAGCAGCAAGGCTGCAATTGTGGAGTGTTGGGCTGGGTGGGTTGAGCTATTCCCCACATGGAGTGTAGGGCTGGTATGGGTGGAGTGCAGTGGTTGGTGGGTTGAGTAGTCTCCCCAAATTGGCTTGCATATGTTATTAACGTTGCATGTATTTTGAAATGGGCCTATGAGCCATACTGTTATCTGAATAAGGGGCTAAGGCCCAATTTATTGTAATCTGAAAAGGGCTCTGGTCCAGTACCACTGTTACCTAAATGGGCTTAGTCCAATAGGCTTGAGCTGACTTGGGCTTTGAATGGGTTTTCCTTACACACTGAGTTTCCCCAAACTCACCCCTTTTATTTTCATCCACGCAGGAAATCCCCAACCATAGTGGGCTTGGAGCTGTGAGGGAATTCGGAGTGGCCACCAGTTCTGAAAGTTTGATTTTCTTTTGGTGAACTGGACATCCTTTTATTTACGTTTGAAGTTTTGGGTTTTTAAACGTAATAAGGCCGCTTAATTATTTTTGATGGTTTTAATATGTAATACTAAGATAGGTATTACTTATTTTAACTGTTGAAATTGGATAGCTTTAGGGCACGTTTTCAAAAAAAAACAACAATTGATTTCAAAATAACACGACAACAAGCAAAGCTTCCGCAATGAAAGTATTTTCTAAAATTAATCACTTTTCCTAAAAATGACTTAATCAAATCGGTTTCCTAGAAATATACATGACGTTAAGGTGTGGCAATGGCGGTGTGCATGTCTAGGATTGGATCCGAAGGGAGCTTGGTACTTAAGCAGTCCGATGGACTCACCACCTCTTTTCCGGTTTTCTACCTGGTGCACAGCTTCCATTCACTTTAACCTATAATGAAATTATCTTTTAAAACACTAAGTAAGATTTTCAGGATCAACAATATAAAATGTTTTGAACGCTTCGATGTGGCATGTCGGATCCGGTCACAACGTCTGGGCCGGGTTTGGGATGTTACATTAGTGGTATCAGAGCCTAGGTTGCAACAACTCGGCTGTGGAATGGGTTTACAAAAACAAAGATTTTCGAAAGCGAAAATTTTATAAAGATTACGAAAAATGCGATTTTCAAAATTTAGATCTTTAGAATGTGGCATTCCGAATCTCCGGCCCAAGCCTGTAAGTATTACTCTGAACTCTTCTGAATATTTTTCTGACTTATTTGTCTGTACTGAAATCCTGCTAGGATACTCTAGATAGGATGATACTGAAACCATAGGAAAATCTGATAAGTGACTGAAACTGTAGCTAGACTTCGATTCTGTGAAAACAAACTCTGAACTACTGTCTGATTCATAAAACATCTAGAATAAACACTGGAATATTAATTGATGCATAAAAATTCGTAATCAAGATAATACGATATGAGTATAAGAGGCCGTGGACGGAGCCGAGGAAGTGCTCGAGCGAGATCTTCGTCTTTGAGACATATGCCGGTGGTGGATGCACCGGTACCACCGGCAACAGGGGTAGAGTCTCATGACCGCGGTGCCGAGGATGATGCCCTGTCACAGGTAATGCTTCGTGTTCTAGAAAGGGTTGCCGGGGCAAGTACGGGTAATGGAGTTCGGGGATCTATTTCTGAACGACTTCGGGCTAACGGAGCGAAGATCTTTAGGGGCGTGTCTAGTATAGCCCCGAATGTGGCGGAATATTGGTTGGAGGCCACAGAACGGATTATGGACAACTTGGACTGCTTTGAGGAGATTGTGACTGGGGTATCTGTACTAAGTCCTTTGGGTCACTCGGTTAGGGTAGACAAACTATATAGGGATGTACCCTTAGAAACTCAAGGTAAGGTTTTCCCTGGAGATCTGATGGAGTTACCGTTCGGAGAGTTTGACCTCATTCTGGGAATGGACTGGCTTGTTAAGCATAGGGCGACTTTGGATTGTGCTGCTAAACGAATGGTGTTAAGGACCACAAAGGATGAGGAGGTTATGGTGATAGGTGAGCGAAGGGATTATTTTTCTAATGTGGTGTCGGCATTAAGAGCTGAGAAGTGGATTCGGAAAGGTTGTGAAGCCTATTTGGCATTTGTAAGTCAGTCGAAAGGGGAGGCATTATCAGTGGATAATGTTAGGACTGTAAAAGAGTTCCAAGATGTTTTTTCGGAAGAGCTTCCAGGATTACCTCCGAACCGAGAAGTGGAGTTTGGAATCGACTTATTGCCTGGAACGGCACCAGTGTCTATCGCACCGTATAGAATGGCACCGAAGGAGTTGGTAGAGCTAAATGCATAAATTCAAGAGTTGTTGGATAGGGGCTTCATTAGGCCAAGCGTGTTTCCATGGGGAGCACCGGTGCTATTCGTGAAGAAGAAGGATGGTACAATGCGGATGTGCATTGATGATCGCCAGTTGAACAAACTGACAATTAAGAATAAGTATCCACTGCCAAGGATTGACGATATGTTTGACCAGCTTAAAGGGGCTTCTGTATTTTCCAAGATCGACCTTCGATCTGGATATCATCAGTTAAGGCAAGGAGGCAGATATCCATAAAACAGCATTCAGGACTTGGTATGGTCATTACGAGTTTCTGGTTATTCCATTTGGATTGACGAACGCTCCTGCAGCGTTTATGGATCTGATGAATCGTGTATTCCAACCATTTTTAGATCAGTTCGTAGTCGTCTTTATTGACGATATCCTGGTATATTCTGAAACTGAAGCGAAACATGATGAACATCTCCGTATAGTGCTGCGAGTATTAAGGGAGAAGGAACTCTTTGCCAAGTTCAGCAAGTGTGAATTTTGGTTGAGGGAGGTAACCTTCTTAGGACATGTGGTCTCTGCCGAAGGGATTAAGGTGGACCCTCAAAAGATTGAAGCAATTTTGGAGTGGATGCCACCTAGGACGGTGTCAGAAATTCAAAGTTTCCTAGGGTTGGCAGAATACTACAGAAGGTTTGTAGAAGGTTTTTCTATGATGGCAGCACCTCTGAAAAAACTCATAAGGAAAGGAGTGTCGTTTGTATGGACTGAGAAGCAGCAGGAAGCTTTTGAGAAGTTGAAGAAAGTTCTGACTGAAGCACCTGTGTTAATTCAGCCCGAGTTTGGGAAGGATTTTAGTGTGTACAGTGACGCATCACACGTGGGTTTGGGCTGCGTGTTAATGCAAGAGGGTAAGGTGGTTGCATATGCATCACGACAGCTTAAGCCTCATGAGGGGAACTATCCGACTCATGATTTAGAGTTGGCAGCAGTGATATTTGCACTTAAGATTTGGAGACATTACTTGTACGGAGAAAGGTGTATTATATACACAGACCACAAGAGTCTTAAGTATTTGTTGACTCAGAAGGAGTTGAACCTTAGGCAAAGGAGATGGATTGAGTTGCTTAAGGATTATGACTGTTCAATCGAGTATCACCCAGGCAAGGCTAATGTGGTAGCCGATGCTTTAAGTCATAGAACCGTATCTGATCTAAGAGCAATGTTTGCTCGTTTGAGTCTGTATGATGATGGCAGTTTGTTGGCTGAATTGCAAGTAAGGCCAACCTGGGTGGACCAGATTAAGGAAAGCAGTTGGAAGATAAGTCTTTGGTTGCTCGTTTCAACAAGTTAAGGAAGGGGAAACTTCTGAGTTCGGTTTAAATGGTGATGGAGTTCTGTGTTTCCGAGGAAGAATTTGTGTTCCGAGGGACTCTGATTTAAGGCAGACAATATTGAAGGAAGCTCACGGGGGACTATGTGCCATGCATCATGGAGGGAATAAGTTGTATCACGACTTGCGAGAATTGTACTGGTGGCCTGGACTTAAACGAGAAGTAATGGAGTTTGTAGGGAAATGTCTGACATGCCAGCAAGTGAAAGCTGAGCATCAATTACCCTCTAGACTGTTACAGTCAGTGAAGATACCACTTTGGAAGTGGGAGAGGGTAACCATGGACTTTGTGAGTGGGCTGCCCTTGACACCATCAAAGAAAGACTCGGTGTGGATGATTGTGGATAGGTTGACCAAATCGGCCCATTTCATACCTGTTCGTATTGACTTTTCACTTCAAAAGTTAGCCAAGCTGTATGTGGCGAAGATTGTACGACTTCATGGAGTCCCAGTTTCAATTATTTCTGATCGGGATCCCAGATTTACATCTCGGTTTTGGCAAAAGTTGCATGAGGTGTTAGGGACGCGATTGAGCTTTAGTACGGCTTTCCATCCCCAAACTGATGGTCAGTCAGAGACGGTTATTCAGATTTTGGAGGACATGTTGAGGGGATGCGTGATTGACTTTCGAGGTAGTTGGGAGGATTACTTGCCGTTGGCAGAATTTGCGTACAATAACAGTTACCAGGCGAGTATTCGAATGGCGCCGTATGAAGCACTGTACGGACGAAGGTGTCGTACACCTAGTTGTTGGACTGAACTAGGAGAGCGACAAATTCTTGGACCAGAGTTGGTAGCTGATACTGAGGATAAGGTCAGAATAATTAAGGACCGGTTAAAAGAAGCATCTGATTGGTAAAAGTCGTATGCAGATTTGAAGCATAAGGAGATTGAGTACTCAGTAGGTGATATGGTCTTCTTAAAGGTTTCTCCTTGGAAGAAGATATTAAGGTTCGGTAAGAAGGGCAAGTTGAGTCCACAGTTCATTGGGCCTTATCGGGTTTTGAAACGAGTAGGCCCAGTGGATTATCAATTGGAATTTCCTCCAGAGTTAGACATGATTCACGATGTTTTTCACGTCTCCATGTTAAGGCGTTATCGTTCTGACCCTGCTCATATCCTGCCAGTTGTAGAAATTAAAGTTCAGACTGATTTGACCTTTGAGGAGGAGCCTGTGCAAATATTGGCTCGAGATGTTAAGGTTCTCAGAAGGAAATCTGTCCCGTTAGTGAAAGTACTTTGGCGTAATCATGGAAGGGAAGAAGCTACTTGGGAATCAGAAGAGACTATGCGTCAACAATACCCTCAACTAGTTCGATCAGGTAAATTTCAAGGACGAAATTTCTTTAAGGAGGGTAGAGTTGTAACGCCCCAATTTTCGGGAATTCTGTGAATGTTGGCATAGGTTTAATTATGTTAGTGGGCCTCTAGAAGGCCCAAGCTTAAGATAGAACCCAGCAATTTTAGTTATTTTTTGTTCCATAAGAAAAAGGGGGTGAAATTATGAAATAGGACCTATGTGAAAATGTTTGAAAATGCTATAGGCTAAATTGAAGTGGCCAAATAAATAGGAGTGCAAAATAGGAGGATTTGCGTGACAAACCTCCCATTTTACATGTAGTGGCTGGTCATCATGTTGTTGTAGACAAAATGTGCACTTGATATCCATAATTTATGGTACAAATTGATACAAATTGATAATGGGTTAGGTAAATGTTCCATGATAATGGGTTAGGTAAATGTTTCATGATAATGGGTTAGGTAAATGTTCCATGATAATGGGTTAGGTAAATGTTCCATGATGGGAATTTCATGTATTTTGTATTAAAGAATTAAATGGATGAAATATGAAATTTTATTAAAAAAAAGGGGTGAAAAGAATAAAGTTTTGTCCATCTTTGTTCATCATAGCCTAAAGTTAGAGAAGAGAAAGGAGAGGAGAAAGCTCTTGAATGTTCGGTCACTTGGGGAAGAAAATTGAAGGTAAGTTCATGGTAGTTTGCTTTTATTTTGAGGTTCATGAGTTCTTCTTAATTCTACCTTAACTCTTGAAGCATATTTTGGTTTTTAGTTGTGTTGTGAGCATTTAGTCATGAATTAAAATGAAGGAAATGGTTTTTGTTTCATGTTCTTTTGATGAAAAATGGAAGATAGGTGAAGTTGAGCCAAACAAATGAGCATGCATGTGCCTTAGATGCTAAGGGGAAAAATCGGCTAACATGTTGTGCTTTAAAATGATGAAATGGACATTATACTTAAGTAAAATCATAGATATGTGATGATTGATTGGTGATATACATGTTTAAATAACATGCATGCAAGTTATGTGTGAATGAGTGAATTTGGTAATAAATCTGCTTGGGACAGCAGCAGTAACGTGACTTTGGAAAATCACCATAAATTGTGAGAGATGAATTAGAAGCTGAATAAATTATGTAATTAAATATTTTTTAGTCTAGTTTCAAATAAAATAAACGAGAACATATCTTGAATTCTGTACAATGAGAAATTTGATTCGTAATGAAGAGTGGTCAGATTAATCAAACAGTGAAACATGCGAAACTTTGAGAAAAATCTGGTATTGATTGGCAAAACCAAAAATTATTAAACTTTTATGGATATAAGATATATGAGTCTATTTTCAGGGAAAATTAACGACACTTGATTTAGAGTTCCGTAGCTCCAGTTATAAATGATTTAGTGACTGTTGCTCAGGAAGACAGCTTGCAGTGAAATTATGATTATGTGGTAAACATTGACAAAAATTTGTTAATGAGTTGCTTATTGATTTCTTATAAGCTTACTATGATCTGTAGGTGTGGTTGGCCGAATATTGTAAGGGGTTAATACGTAGTTTGTTTTTGAATTGTTAGATTAATGTGTTAGTAATCCAATTGTAGGCGGTTCGTGTGTGGATCTCGTCAGCATATCGTCGCAAACAGGTGTGTAACTAACACCCTCTTTCTTAGTCTGGATCGGCAAAAGTCGAAAAGCTGGTATTTTGTAGATTTGCGAGTGTACGAATGCTCGTGAGGTAAATCGATTAATGTTTTTGGTAAGCTGCAAAATTTGGACTGCAAAGTGCATGATTTCTGTGCCCTCGATATTTTTGGGCTTAATGGGCCAAAATTGGAATGATGGGCCAACGGGCCTAATTCGGTAAGAACCCTCGGTACGTGATTCTATTAGTACGTGAAAAGTAGGAATATGCATGAAAACCCTAAAATAGATAAATTACTGAAATACCTTTAAAAGTAGAAAATTTATAGTTTTACCCCTAGTAGATAAATTATCGAAATACCCCTAGGGTTAAATTGACCTAAATGCATGTTTGACTGTTGTTATTTACTGCATGCCATGTTGTTATTATTGATGCATGGGATTGGGATATTGACGGAGGAAGTACTGAAAGTGGCTTGTCCACGTACTGGAGGCTTTGCCTCAATTTACTGTTAACTGAGCAGCAAGGCTGCAACTGTGGAGTGTTGGGCTGGGTGGGTTGAGCTATTCCCCACATGGAGTGTAGGGCTGGTACGGGTGGAGTGTAGTGGTTGGTGGGTTGAGTCGTCTCCTCAAATGGGCTTGCATATGTTATTAATGTTGCATGTATTTTGAAATGGGCCTATGAGCCATACTGTTATCTGAATAAGGAGCTAAGGCCCAGTTTATTGTAATCTGAAAAGGGCTCTGGTCCAGTACCACTGTTACCTGAATGGGCTTAGGCCAATAGGCTTGAGCTGACTTGGGCTTTGAATGGGTTTTCCTTACACACTGAGTTTCCCCAAACTCACCCCTTTTATTTTCATCCACGCAGGAAATCCCCAACCATAGTGGGCTTGGAGCTGTGAGGGAATTCGGAGTGGCCATCCGTTCTGAAAGTTTGATTTTCTTCTGGTGAACTGGACATCCTTTTATTTACGTTTGAAGTTTTGGGTTTTTAAACGTAATAAGGTCGCTTAATTATTTTTGGTGGTTTTAATATGTATTACTAAGATAGATATTACTTATTTTAACTGTTGAAATTGGATAGCTTTAGGGCACGTTTTCAAAAAAAAACAACAATTGATTTCAAAATAACACGACAATAAGCAAAGCTTCCGCAATGAAAGTATTTTCCAAAATTAATCACTTTTCCTAAAAATGACTTAATCAAATCGATTTCCTAGAAATATACATGACGTTAAGGTGTGGCAATGGTTGTGTGCATGTCTAGGATTTGATCCGAAGGGAGCTTGGTACTTAAGCAGTCCGATGGACTCACCACCCCTTTTCCGGTTTCCTACCTGGTGCACAGCTTCCATTCACTTTAACCTATAATGAAATTATCTTTTAAAACACTAAGTAAGTTTTTCAGGATCAACAATATAAAATGTTTTGAACGCTTCGATGTGGCATGTCGGATCCGGTCACAACGTCTGGGCCGGGTTTGGGGTGTTACAATTCATAAGCATGCAATTCACTGTTTCTTCCTGTCAACCACAATTTCAAATGACAAATTCAAGTAAATGAGCTCAACCTCATTAGGTGTTTAAATTCTGTCTCTTTGATTCACATACTCATAATTTACTAATATATCCTATCAAACACAATCCCTGAATGACGAAATCACATAATTGAGCTCAATAATAATAATGATAACATTACTTACATTTCTTTTTCCACACGTTATATTTACAACTTACCAACTTTTCCATTCAGGAAACGGCTTACAGATTTGAGTACATCGTGATTTGAAGCCCGAAGTCATGCTGAAGCAAATAAGTGCTGAACGAAAGCCCGAAGGCTAATTAAAGCACACAAGTGCTAAACGGAAGTCCGAAGGCTAACTGAAGCACACAAGTGCTAAACAGAAGCCCGAAGGCTAACTGAAGCTCATCAGAGCTGAACTGAAACCCCAAAAGGGTTAACTGAAACTCATATGAGTTAACGAAAGCTCATAAGAGCTAAACGAAAAGCAAACACGAGAATTCACAACAAATGCTGAATCTTGGTTTACTTGGGCAATTTACCGTCAATTCATCTTTTTCACTGAAAGATCATACTCATTTCATGCGTTCCATTCCTCCAAAATACTCAGTTCAATTTCATAAATTTTGTACATAATTTACTTATTTTCAACAATTAACATACTTAAATATTAATCACCATTCATAAAATAATAGTGAAATTTAATAATATTAACAAATGGTCACTAAAATTTAGTTACATAAACTCACAAGTTCGATTTTAGTATTATAACAATAATCATATTTTCATAATAAATATTCCAAATAAAACATTATATCATTTCTAATTCAACATTTATCGATTATAATCGGGCATGTGATCAATTTATACACAAGTCATTCATATATATATGTATATTTTCCTCCTCCTCCTCTCCATCCACATCCTTAATATAAATAACACACTTGTAAGTAACATTATCCATAATTTTCACTATTTACTTATGTAAATATTCAAGCTATCCATCCGTGTCATAGTCACTAAATTAATTTTATCTTGAGCTACAGAACTCCAAATTAAGATCCGCTAATTTTTCCTGAAACTAGACACATGTATCTTCTTACTATAAAATTTTCATAATTTTTAGTTTAACCAATAAGTACAGTTTATTCTTTAAAGTCACCCCAGTTCTGCTGTCTGACAGTTCCGACCCTTCTTCACTTAAAATTAATTATCTCCTCTTACAAGATTTTAATGATGTTCTTGTTTGTTTCTCTTGAAAATATAATCATTCAGGATTCTAAACATATAAATTTAAGCCCCTAATTATTTCTATTAAATATTTTTATGATTTTTCAAAGTCAGAACAGGGGAACCCAAATTCATCCTGACCTTATCTTACAAAATTATTATATATCATGATTTATAATTTCATTGCTTACGCCGTTTCATCTATGAGAAACTAGACTCAATAAGATTTAATTCCATACTTTGTTCATCTTCTAATTCGATTTCTACAATTTATGGTGATTTTTCAAAGTTAGCTTACTGCTGCTGTCCAAAACTGTTTTAGCGCAAGATGTTTATTACCATTTTTCCCCTAAGCTTTTAATAAATAATAATTTTGTCCCTACTCAATTAGCCTCTCAATTGAGCTGATTTTTCTAAATTAACACTTTATTCTATCACTTTAAATGACTTTATAACCTTTGGGAATCAGAATTTCAGCACTAGACTTTAATTCCAAACATTTTCACAATTAGGTCCTAAAAATCAATTTCTATTGAAATTACCTAATAAAATCATCTCATAAATAAATTAAAACTTCAATTTCATGCTATTTCCTCATAAACTTACAGCACTCAACCATGATGACTTTCAATTTCATCCATGAAATCAAAAACTAATGAATTTAACAGTACGACCTAGTTGTAAAAGTCTTAAAAACACAAAAATTATAAGAAAAAGGCAAGGATCAACTCACTTGGTGCAAAAATTATGGAATACCAGCTTATAGAACCCCTCCTATGGCGTTTTGGCTGATGAG
This sequence comes from Gossypium hirsutum, assembly GCF_007990345.1. NCBI lineage: Eukaryota > Viridiplantae > Streptophyta > Magnoliopsida > Malvales > Malvaceae > Gossypium > Gossypium hirsutum. The sequence continues at coordinate 1,747,580 of NC_053433.1, forward strand.
AATGAAGAAAAATGAAGAGAATTCTAGATATTCCAATTTGGTCCCATTTTTATTTAGCTAATTTTGGTAATTTTCCAATTTTGCCATTCTTTCACCCTTTTCCTGATTTTTTTCTCAGCTATTGCCGCCCAAAATATCTCTTTTAGGCTTATTTCCACTTTAGGTCCTTCTTTATTTGACAATTGAGCTATTTAATCATTTTAGCAACTTTTACACCTTTTTCAATTTAGTCTTTTTTATTTAATTAACCACCCAAACGTCAAAATTTTCTGACGAAATTTTAATACCACCTCACTAACACTCCATAAATATTTCTAAAAATATTTATGGCTAGGTTTATGAAGTCGAGGTCTCGATACCTCATTCTCGACTCAATTTACCTAATTAATTCTTTTAAATCACCAAATTCACTAATTCAAAAATACTTCTATATTCACATTTGACTCATAGGTATTAATTTATTAAATTTTTTACTCACTCGTCAGATTTAGTGATCTCAAATCTCTATTCCCGACACCACTGAAAATTAGGCTGTTATACGCCCGTGTGCCATGGTCGTGTGAAATCTGGAGGGTATACTGACTTGGGTCACACGGCCGACCACACACTCATGTGCCAGCCCATGTGCCACACACAGCCAATAGGCACGCTCGTGTGTCTAAGCCGTGTAACTCACTGAATTGTTTTAACTAGGATTTAGGGGTCACACGACCCGTGTGCTTATCTGTGTGGCACGAAAATAGGCTTGATTTAAGCCATTTTTCCCACCTATCTTTCATGTACCTAAAAGCATTCATTTGGCATCATTTTAACATATAATAAGCAACTAATAATAACCATTTCATGCACATTTCATACCATTTTACATCTATTCCTTTACCATTCATTTAATTACCATAAACTAACTCAAAAATATACTAATTCCACGTGATTCATCATTCATTACTTACTTACTAAGTCATATACAAATTCATCAATCTTTGCCAAACAATATGGCATCCAAACATTAAACACTTAGCCAACCAAAAACATCATTTCTAATCATGCCATTATACATCATCAACAACTAGTCATTTGTGCATCTCAAAATCCATACCAAGATTACCAACATCAACATTGTTATCAAGCCAGCTCACATGGCTAAATCCAGAACTCAAAATATACCATAATGACACTAGCCTATACATGTCATATACCATATTTACAAAGCTTCAAAAGTACCACTAAGTGATCGATAGGGTGATGACGTTTCCCAATAATCCCCAAGTCCGAGCTAGCTTCAATTATCTATAAAAAAAAGGAAAGAATACACAAAGTAAGCTTTTAAAGCTTATTAAGTCCGTAGTAGATAAAATTAACTAATTACAGTTACCATTCATCAAATTAAACATATGACATGAAATTCAAGATTTCTAACAAACCTTTCACATGCTTATTCATAAGCTTAAATACAAAACGATGTGTCGTTGAGAGCACCAAAAATATACTACTCCCCGTAAAGTAGTAAAAATAATAGTAAAGGGGAAGTAGGGTCGAATCCTCAGGGATCGGATTGTACGAATGCTCGTTTCTTGAAATCCTGGACAATTTCTTGGCTAAGAAGACCTAGATTCCTAAAAAATAACAAATAGAATTAAGAATCTGAAAAAAAAACAGAATTTAAAGTGAATTGAAATTGTGAAATTAAATAGATTGCAGAAATTAAAATGGAAAAATAGTAAACAAAATTTGAAAATAAAGAAAGTTTCTTATGTGGCGAGATTCCAGCCTCCGGTTGTCTCGTTCCGCCTTGGGTTCAGTACTTGACTTTTAAGTAACCCTTCTCGAGCAGGATAAGCCAGTTATAGTGGAAGAGGACGCCTACGACCACCAGCTCCAAGGATTTGGACTTAAGATTTGGCGGAGCCTGACTCTAGCCAATAATTGCTTTTGTGGGACTATCTTCTGCTAGATCACCTCTTCCCAATGGCGAATACCACACCATTTTGTCTCTTGGATTCGCAAACCTCTGACGCAGAAAGTCAACGAACCAACTGTGGAACCTTCCCAAAACGTACAAAGCAATCATTCCTTGCACAAGTTGAAAAGATCACCTATTAAGGGACATGGACGGAAGCGTCATGTAATAGCCTAGATTTTTAGTGGTGTCGGAACAGTGATTCGAGATCACTAAATCCGAAAAATGAGTAGAAAATATTAATAATTTAGTGAATATAAGTTAAGTGTGAAGTTAGGAAAATTTTTGAAATAGCGAATAGTTTACTAGAAATAAAAATTAAATTAGAATCGGAAACGAGATATCGAGAGTTTGAAAATTTTTAAAATGAGCCATAAATATTTTTATAAATATTTATGGAGTGTTAATAAGTTAGTATTAAAATTTCTTCAAGAAATTTTAAAGTTTCGATAGTTAATTGAATAAAAAAGATTAAATTGTAACAAATGTAAAATTATGGGAAATGATTAAATAGCTTAAATGATAAAAGAAAGAGGGTTTAAAAGGCAAATAGACCCAAGGTCTATTTGGGCTGCACGGCAAGGTGCATGAAATCAGCAGGAAAATTGATGAATTAGGGGCAAAATTGGAATATTGCAAAATTTACTTAATAAACTAGGACTAAAGTGGAATTATCTAGAATTCTCATTATTTTTCTGCATTCTCATCAGCAAAAACACCATATAAGGGTTTTCTTAAGCTGATTTTTCATATTTTTACTGCAAGTAAGTTCAATTCTTGATTATTTCTTGAAATTTTTGTGTTTTTATGACTTTTACAACTAGGTCCACTTGTTGAATTCATTAGTTTTTGATTCTATGAAAGAAATTGGAAGTTTTTATGAATAATTGTTGGAAGTATATGATGATTTAGCATGGAATTAGAGTTTTAAATTGTTTATATGCTGATTTTATTGAAAGAATTGAATAGAAAGTGAATGTTTGGGACCTAATGATGAAAGAGTTTGAAGTTAGGGTTTTATGTGGAAATTATGAATTTAAATAATTGTGAAATAACTTATAATGTCTAGGTAAATCATTAATTTGGAAAAAAATTAGCTTCATTGAGGGATTAATTGAGCAAGGACTGAATTGTATGAACTGTGAAATTTGGGGCAAAAACTGAAATCAACATTTGCACTAAAACAGTTTTGGACAGCAGCAGTAGTCTAACTTTGAAAAATCACCATAAATTGAATTAGAAGATGAAAAAAATATGAAATTAAAGCTTATTGAGTCTAGTTTCTCATAGAAGAAATGGTGTAAGCAAAAAAATTGTAGATCATGAGATATAATAGATTTTGTGAGACAATGTCAGAATGATTTCGTGTTCCCCTATTCTGACTTTGGAAAATCATAAAAAATTGGATAAAAATAATTATGGGCTTAAATTTATATTTTTAAAATCCTTAGTGAGTCTATTTTCAATATAAATAAACATGGACATCATCCAAATTCTGTACAAAGAGATAATTAATTTTTAGTGAAGAAGGGTCGGAATTGTCAGACAACAGAATAGGGGTGACTTTAAAGAATAAACTGCACTTATTGGCTAAACTAAAAATTCTAAAAATTTTATGATAACAAGATATATGAGTTTAGTTTCAGGGAAAATTAGCAGATTCTGATTTGGAGTTCTGTAGCTAAAGATAAAAATAATTTAGTGACTATGGCACCGATGGACAGCATTGGAATATACATAAGTAAACAATTAAATTATAGATAATGTTACTTATAAGCGGGTTGAAGATGAAGTCAATACTGATAAGTGAATGATTTTACAATGATAGATCGATAACCCGAAGCAAGTCGAGGAAAAGAAAAAGTAGCTGATTAGTCCCTGAACTTTCACAAATTTTACAAATCGACCCAGGTAAGTTCATATGGTTGAAGTTTAATGATTATATGTAAATTTTATGAATTATATAATGTATGATGAAATATATTTATTGATGAATAGAGAATAAAATAACAACCCGAAAATCAAATAAATGATCAAATTGAGCGGAACGTCGGATTTGAGTACTTCTAATCAGTGACAAGTGATAAGTGGTAGCCTCAGCTACACTTATCTGATCAGTGATAAGTGGTAGCTTTAGCTACACTTATCTGATCAGTGACAAGTGATAAATGTGATCAGTGTATGACCGTGACAGGATTATGACTTCAAAAAGTGATAAGTGATCATACGCAAGACCATAGTTATACTATGGCAAAGTGAAAGTGAAGTACTCAATTTTCCGTAACCGTTCCCTAATTTGGTTGAAGAATGATATGTGACAAACGGGCCCAAAAGAATTAAAGGAAATGGATGAGTGGTAGTAAGTTTATACAAAGGGAACTCACCAATGACTGTGGTTGACAGGTGAACTTAATAGTTGTGTATATTGTATAAGTGTATAAATATTTGGTAAGATTTATGTTTTATGCCTATGAACTTACTAAGCTTCTATGAGCTTACTTGAATGTATTCAATGTCTCTTGTAGATTGACGTGGAAAAATACGGAGGATCGGATCAACACAGAGGATCACACTATCCAGATTATCTCCGGTAGCTTTTGTAAATTTCCTTTTTGATTTATATGGCATGTATAAGGTTTGATGATTATATAAATACTAAGACTTGTTTAATGAATATACATTAAAGTAAAGAATGATGAATATGTTAAATAGTATAATTATAATAGTAATATAATTTGGTATCAAATTGATTGAAATGAATTGGTTGGTTGGATTGGTCTTGGTTTTAAAATTTGCAGGGAAGGTTAGATATTTATAAAGGGGTTATATTGAGCAAAAAAAAACTTTGGGATTTTGCAAAAAATTCCCTATGGTTCGATTTAATTTTGGTTTGGTCTCGAAGTATGTTTTGGGCTTTGGAGGCCATCTAAAGGACGTCATGACATGTTTTAGTAAATGAATAGTATTTAACTCGTATTAATGGAAAATTAATTTGATAAACTTCGGTAATGCCTCCTACCCTATTCCGGCGACGAATACGTGTAAGGGGTGTTACACGTCAGCCCCGTAATGCGGAGAAGCGATGAATACTTTGTTGAGAAGGCTAAGCGCGAGTTCTAAGCCTCATGAACCTTTTTGGGGAATTTCGACAACCTTCGGCTAGATTGGTTTAGTGGCTCATGATTTTTGGGAAAGAAATAAAAATAATGGAAAGGGAATTTTTATTGAAGAAAAAATGGGAAGAACAAAAGACAGAGTTTTTGGGAGAGGGAGTGTTTACAGGAAAAAAAAAGAGATGTCAAATATGTGTCACTCCATCCCCTATTTATAGTACTAGAAAACCTAGTCTATTCTTAATGAAATTCCAAAAGATAAATACAAATAAAATAAAGATAATTAAAAATAAATGAAAATAAATCCTAAAATTTAAATCTAAATAAAAATCCTTAATAATTATCCTAATATAATTGAAATTGAAATAGAGTCTTGTGCTATAAAATCTCTTCTTTTGCATTGTAGTCCTTGGGTCTTCCATGTTTGCATTTTTGGCACCACTTCTCTCTTTTTTTGCATGTTGGCCCCTTATATCTTTAAATTTGCATTATTGCCCTTAAATTTCCTCTTGTCTCCAATTTAGTCACTAAAAGAGAAAAGACCATAAATAGCCCAAATTAGTAGTCTCATACTCAAAATAAATATATAATTAGCACATAAAAATATGACGTTCTAGAGTGTTATCACAAACTTTGTAACTTCATCGATTTCAAGCTCATAACATAATTGTACATACCTGTACCAATCCAAAACAAGTTCATATATTCACAGAATGTCATCGCATACTCGATGTCTCGGACATTAAGTGCCACCATCAATGTCTCGCACAAAGTGCGATAATCAATGTCTCACATACTAAGTGCCATAATCAAAGTCTCGCACACTAAGTGTCATAAACAATGTCTCGCACGCTAAGTGTCGTACATAGCCGAAGCTATCTCAAATCGCACACTAAATGTCATATTTAGCCGATATGTCCTCAAACATAACAATAGTCACGTAAATACAATTTATACGATATCAAAGCATTAAAAACATAAATATAACAGTGCTTAGTACATATGAACTTACCTCAGATGTTAAAACGACGAATCGAATCGATTATTCGATAACTTTCATTTTCCCCCGATCTAGGTCCAAATTTCGCCTTTCTTAATCTAAATGTATTCAAAATTAACTTATCCAATCATCTATTCATTCAATTTATTCCAAAAACACTCTTTAAGGCATATTTACTCTTTTCCCCTAAACTTTTTATATTTTTACAATTTAGTCTTTATTTTATAAAATCACAAATTCACACAATTCAATTTAACCCATGTTTAGCCGATTTATACTTGAGTCCCTAGCAGCCCAAAACTTTCATTTATTTCACATTTCAACCCCTGAATTTACCCAAAACTTTCATTTATTTCACATTTCAACCCCTGAATTTACATTTTTCATAATTTAATTGATAAACCATAAATTATACATATTTTACCCTATGCTTGGCATATTTATGGATGATTTTTCCTTGGTTTTTTTTTTAATTCGATGCTCCTAGTCCATTAATTTCATATTTTATACTTAGGAGAGCATAGAAAGGTGAAAAGAGCAAGAAACGAGCCCAAGACGGACAAAATAAGCTAATTTCAATGTTCCACACGAACTAGGAACTTCCACACGCCCGTGTGTGACACATGGGCAGGCCACACACTCGTGTGTCATGGCCGTGTCAACATTAAATCAAGTCAAAATTGCACATGGCCTAAGCACCTTCATACAAGGGTGGCACACGGTCGTGTCCCTGTTAAACCCAAGTCTAATTCTATTCGAAAAAGGCTAATTTTGGGCTATCTTGGGCATTCCAAAGTCTATTTAAACACCCTAGAAGAGGATCAAGGGGGACACATAGGGTAGAAGGCAGACAATACGCAAGGACAATCATCGGAATCAGCTTGGAAGCAGGATCTACTGCAAGACTAAAGATCTTCATTCAATTTCCTTAGAAGTTCTTTGGGTTTCTTTATGTTTTGTTGTTTTTCCAATTTTGAGATGTTTTCCATTATTATGAACTAAACTCCTTAAATACCTAAGGGAGATGAAACCTAAGACGGATCTTATTACTATTTGAGTTATATGATAAATACTTGTTCTTATTCTTAACTGTGAGTTTTATTCTCGGTTTTAATATTCCAAGATATTAATTCAGGTTTTGATGTGCTTATTCAGTGGAGCAAAAGTCCTTGTTTAAGAGAAGATCTTCCATAATTAAGCAAAGTTGCATGCAATCCTAAAGATAAGACGACATAAATCTATCCGATTAGAGTCAAATATAATAAGGGAATCCATAGATCGAGTTAATGTGACAATAGGAGTTTTAATTAGAAAGAGATTTCAATTAATCAACCTAGAGTCAGTTGTTTTTAGTCTCGAGAGAGATATTAACATAAATCAGGGATTTCTACGGATTAAGTCAAGTGAATAAATCATCTATTTCAGAAGAAATAAGTGAAGTCTAGGTGAATCCTTCCTTGGGTGTTATCTTCTTCATCGGTTATCCAAAAGTATTTTCCAACTTTTATCTCTGTCGTAATCCTAGTCAATTAGATAATTAGTCTTAGTTTAAAACATTCCCTTAATTCTTAGGCTAGATAATAAAAAGATAGTAATTACTAGTACTTTTAGTCCTTGTGGATATAGTATTTTCGGTCTCACCATAACTATACTACTGTTCGATAGATGCGCTTGCCCTAGTCGAATTTTTTTTAGTTAGTTTAGCGACCATCATTAATCCTTATTTGACATTTTTGTCAAAAATCACTTTACAAAACATTTAAAACTATCAACAAATAATCTTTTTCCATTATCAAACATTCAAAAGCTACAATATTCATCAATGGCACTTTAAAAAATCATGAACAAATTCAAAAATTAACATACGGGCTAGCTAAATTACTAAACACCAATCTCAAAAACGTAAAAAATCATTAAGAACCGAGTCAAAATCACTTACATGCTGTCAATTGAAAGTTTCGAATGCTTCAAGCTCTCTAATGGCTATTCAAACCCTTATTTTCGATGGAAAATAGCAAGTGAAGAAGATGATACCATATTATTATTATTTTACTTAACTTAATTATTGATTTACTAATTTAACCTTACTAATTAAACTTAAAAAGCATTTAAACCATGGTCATAATTGTCCACTAACCTTAATTATGGTCTAATAACATTATAAGGACCTTTCATTTTATAAGTCATAGCAATTAGACACCTTTAACAAATAGCATACAACTTTTGCATTTTACGCGATTAAGTTTTTTTCTCAAATTGAGTTATTAAACGATAAAATTAGCTCACGAAATTTTCACACATATACATCCACATGCTATAAACACCAAAAATAATATTAAAAATAATTTTTCAACCTCGAATTTGTGGTTCCAAAATCACTATTCTGATTTAGCTAAAACCAGGCTGTTGCATGAACATTTGAGTTGCATAAGTGCATGAATATATGAGATTATCACTTGCTTGATAATGTTTGAAAGATGCTAAATTCTATGTGAATAAATGGAAAATTGATGGATATGTGATTTCCTGAAACGAATAATGTCCTGTAGTTGTTGCGGATAGGATTTAGCTCGGATGAGTAATCCTTTGACCTCAATTTTGATGGGATTTAGCCCCGACGGGTAATCCTGATATAAGTCCTCTCAAGCATATGTTATGAATTGGATTTAGCCCGGACGAGTAATCCAAATCAAGCTCTTTAGAGCAAATGACATAAAAAAAAAAGGATTTAGACTGGACTGGTAATCTTGTTGTATGCATGTGTAGCTCAAGAGTGTACTCTATGAAATAGTACCTTATGGGTACCATTAAACACGAATTGACGAATTTTGATTTGTATAGCTTGGGTGTGCTACCTGTGAATCCATCGGTATTTTGAATAAATTCAACGGGTAAATTTCTGACATGGGCAAAGATGAATTTTAAAACAAGTTGACATGGAATGATACAAATGATATAGAAATATGACATGAAAAGAATATTACATGAAATAAAAGAAGTTGATATTTGTATATAGAAATGTTTCATCCTTGATCATAGACCCGTACACCTTGAATGTTCTACTACTTGTGTGACCTTAATAATCGAATAAAATAAGTAAAGCTTTGGTATAGAATGATCTGAACTCGGAATGAATTATTATGAAATCATACTCGAAATAATAAGATGAATTATGCCTGTTGAATGAATACATGATGTGCCAAGCATATGTGCTTGGGAACTTGGTTATTGTTGAGCCCTTATATGTTTTAATGTTAATATGTAATATATGACTAACGAGGGCAATGAGAATGTGTGTAGGGCTTAAGGGCAAATTGATTGATTCTGCCTTACATAGTTACCTCATAATAGAATGAATGATAAGTTAAGTACCATGTTATACGAACTTACTAAGCATTTTTATGCTTACTCTATTTTATTTCCCCTGTTTTAGAGTAAATTGGAAGCTCGTTGGATTGAAAGTTTTGCGGAGATCACTCACACTATCCATCGGTCTATGTCAGTATAGTGTGGTAATTCAATTGCGGTTGTAATGGCATGTATAGGATATGTTGGTCATATTGGCATGTAAACGTAAACGATGTTTGTAATCTAGCCATTGGAATGGCTAGTAATGATTGTTTTGATATACTTGTAATGTCATATTACGTTAGCCACATATATGTTAAATAGTGATCAAATTATATCTAACATGAGAACATAACCAAGATAAGATTGTAAACATGTATGCATGAAATATTATACCATGATTGTAACGCCCCAATTTTCAGGAATTCTGTGAATGTTGGCATAGGTTTAATTATGTTAGTGGGTCTCTAGAAGGCCCAAGCTTAAGATAGAACCCGGCAATTTTAGTTAATTTTTGTTCCATAAGAAAAAGCGGGTGAAATTATGAAATAGGACCTATGTGAAAATGTTTGAAAATGCTATAGGCTAAATTGAAGTGGCCAAATAAATAGGAGTGCAAAATAGGAGGATTTGCATGACAAACCTCCCATTTTACATGAAGTGGCCGGCCATCATGTTGTTGAAGACAATATGGGCACTTGATATCCATAATTTATGGTACAAATTGATAAAAAAATTGATAATGGGTTAGGTAAATGTTCCATGATGGCCATGATAAGCATTGTGGGCATTTTTTTTATTGACATTATGGCATAGGTATGGCACAAATAATATAGGTTATTTTGTGTCATTAAATGTTGGGTAATAAAATAACAAAAGGATGAAAAGAACAAAGTTTTGTCCATCTTTGTTCATCATAGCCGAAAGTTAGAGAAGAGAAAGGAGAGGAGAAAGCTCTTGAGTATTCGGTCACTAGGAGGAGGAAAATTGAAGGTAAGTTCTTGGTACCTTGCTTCTATTTTGAGGTTCATGAGTTCTTCTTAATTCTACCTTAACTCTTGAAGCATATTTTGGTTTTTAGTTGTGTTGTGAGCATTTAGTCATGAATTAAAATGAAGGAAATGGTTGTTGTTTCATGTTCTTTTGATGAAAAATGGAAGATAGGTGAAGCTGAGCCAAACAAATGAGCATGCATGTGCCTTAGATGCTAAAGGGAAAAATCGGCTAACATGTTGTGCTTTAAAATGATGAATTGGAGATTATACTTAAGTAAAATCATAGATATGTGATGATTGATTGGTGATATACATGTTTAAATAACATGCATGCAAGGTATGTGTGAAAGAGTGATTTGGTAATAAATCTGCTTGGGACAGCAGCAGTAACGTGACTTTGGAAAATCACCATAAATTTTGGGAGATGAATTAGAAGCTGAATAAATTATGTAATTAAAGCTTAATGAGTCTAGTTTCAAATGAAACAAACAAGAACATATTTTGAATTCTTTACAATGAGAAATTTGATTCATAATGAAGAGTGGTCAGATTAGTCAAACAGTGAAACATAGGAAACTTTGAGAAAAATTTGGTATTGATTGGCTAAACCAAAAATTCTGAAAATTTTATGGATAGAAGATATATGAGTCTATTTTCAGGGAAAATTAACGGCACTTGATTTGGAGTTTCTTAGCTCTAGTTATAAATGATTTAGTGACTGTTGCTCAGGAAGACAGCTTGCAGTGAAATTATGATTATGTGGTAAACACTAACAAAAATTTGTTAATGAGTTGCTTATTAATTTCTTATAAGCTTACTCTGATCTGTAGGTGTGGTTGGCCGAATATTGTAAGGGGTTAATATGTAGTTCGTATTTGAATAGTTAGATTAACATGTTAGTAATCCAATTATAGGCGATTTGTGTGTGGATCTCGTCAGCATATCGTCACAAACAGGTGTGTAACTAACACCCTCTTATAGACTAGATCGGCACAAGCCGAAAAGTCGAAATGTCGAAAACCCGATATTTTGAGATCTTGCGAGTGTGTGAATGCTCATGAGATTAAAATTTTGATGTAGATGGTAAATTAAAGTGATAAGACTGCAGAGTGCGCGATTCTGTGCAATTCGATATTTTTGGGCTTAATGGGCCAAAAATGGGATAATGGGCCAACGGGCCCAAATTGGTAAGAAAACACAGTAAGTGTTTCTGATCGTACGTAAATGGCTATGTTATGTATGAAAACCTTAAAAATAGTTAAATTACTTGAATACCCCTATGTATGCAAAATTACCATTATACCCCTAGGGTTACTTTTGACTGAAAAGCATGACGATCTGATTCTGTATGATGTATGCCATGATTATATATCTGTTGCATGGGGACTTGGGTTATACTATAGAGGAAGCGTCCTGGTGGCTATGCCACAATTATCTGATCTGATGGCTCTGCCACATATATCTGTCCTGGTGGCTATGCCACAATTATCTGATCTGGTGGCTCTGCCACATATATCTGTTCTGGTGGCTCTACCACAATATCTGTATCTGGTGACTTCGTCACAATATTTGGCAGCCTCGCTGCGATTTCTGTGGTGTGTAGCAGTTGGGTGGGCCGAGTAGTCTCCCCACATGGTGTAAGGCTGGTACGGGGGTGTTATGGATGAATCTAGTTGGGTTTCTGCATAAACATGTAATATCTGTTTTGTTCTGTTATGGGCCTATGGGCTTTATTTTGAATTCTGTTCTGGGCTAAGGCCAACTTTTTCTGTTTCTGTGGTTTGAGCTGATATAGGCTATGGTTGGGTTAATTTACACATTGAGTTTCCCCAAACTCACCCTTTTTAATTTCATCCACGCAGGTAATCCCCAACCATAGTGGGCTTGGAGCTGTGAGGGAATTCGGAGTGGCCACCCGTTCTGAAAGTTTGATTTTCTTCTGGTGAACTGGATATCCTTTTATTTATGTTTGAGGTTTTAGATTTTTTTTTAAATGTAATAAGGCCGCTTAATTATTCTTGATGGTTTTAATATGTGTTACTAAGATAAGTATTACTTATTTTAACTGTTGAAGTTGGAAAGCTTTAGGGCGCGTTTTCAAAAACAACAATTGATTTCAAAATACTACGATAACAAGTAAAGCTTCCACAATGAAAGTATTTTCCAAAATTAATCACTTTTCTTAAAAATGACTTAATTAAATCGGTTTCCTAGAAATATCCATGACGTTAAGGTGTGGCAATGGCGGTGTGCATGTCTAGGATTGGATTCGAAGGGAGCTTGGTACTTAAGCAGTCCGATGGACTCACCACCTCTTTTCTGGTTTCCTACCTGATGCACAGCTTCCATTCACTTTAACCTATAATGAAATTATCTTTTAAAACACTAAGTAAGTTTTTCTGGATCAACAATATAAAATGTTTTGAACGCTTCGATGTGGCATGTCGGATCCAGTCATAACGTCTGGGCCGAGTTTGGGGTGTTACATTTAGTGGTATCAGAGCCTAGGTTACAACAACTCGGCTATGGAATGGGTTTACAAAAAACAAAGATTTTAAAAAACAAAAAAAAATTCAGAAAAACGCGATTTTCAAAATTTAGATCTTTAGAAGGTGGCATTCCGAATCTCCGGCCCAAGCCTGTAAGTATTACTCTGAACTTTTCTGAATATTTTCCTGAATTATCTGTCTGTACTGAAACCCTATTAGGATATTCTAGATAGGATGATACTGAAACCATAGGAAAATCTGATAAGAGACTGAAACTGTAGCTAGACTTCGATTCTGCGAAAACAAACTCTGAACTACTGTCTGATTCATAAAACATCTGTAATAAACACTGGAATATTAATTGATGCATAAAAATTCGTAATCAAGATAATACGATATGAGTACAAGAGGCCGTGGACGGAGCCGAGGAAGTGCTCAAGCGAGATCTTCGTCTTCGAGACATATGCCGGCGGTGGATGCACCAGTACCACCGGCAACAGAGGTAGAGTCTCATGACCGCGGTGCCGAGGATGATGCCCTGTCACAGGCAATGCTTCATGTTCTGAAAAGGGTTGCCGGGGCAAGTACGGGCAATGGAGTTCGGAGATCTATTTCTGAACGACTTCGGGCTAACGGAGCGGAGATCTTTAGGGGTGTGTCTGGTATAGCCCCGAATGTGGCGGAATATTGGTTAGAGGCCACAGAACAGATTATGGACAACTTGGACTACTTTGAGGAGATTGTGAATGGGGTATCTGTAGTAAGTCCTTTGGGTCACTCGGTTAGGGTAGACAAACTGTATAGGGATGTACCCTTAGGAACTCAAGGTAGGATTTTCCCTGGAGATCTGATGGAGTTACCGTTCGAAGAGTTTGATCTTATTTTGGGAATGGATGGCTTGTTAAGCATCTGATGGAGTTACCGTTCAGAGAGTTTGATCTCATTTTGGGAATGGACTGGCTTGTTAAGCATAAGGCGACCCTGGATTGTACTGCTAAACGAATGGTGTTAAGGACCACAAAGGATGAGAAGGTTATGGTGATAGGTGAGCGAAGGGATTATTTGTCCAATGTGGTGTCGGCGTTAAGAGCTGAGAAATGGATTCGGAAAGGTTGTGAGACCTATTTGGCATTTGTAAGTCAGTCGGAAGAGAAGGGACTGACAGTGGATAAGGTTAGGACCGTAAAGGAGTTCCAAGATGTTTTTCTGGAGGAGCTTCCAGGATTGCCTTCAAATCGAGAAGTTGAGTTTGGAATAGATTTGTTGCCTAGAACGGCGCCTGTGTCCATCGCACCGTATAGGATGGCACCGAAGGAGTTAGTGGAGTTAAAGGCTCAAATTCAAGAGTTGTTGGATAGGGGCTTCATTAGGCCAAGCGTGTCTCCATGGGGAGCACCGGTGCTATTCGTGAAAAAGAAGGATGGTACGATGCGGATGTGCATTGATTATCTCCAGTTGAACAAACTGAGGATTAAGAATAAGTATCCACTACCAAGGATTGACAATCTGTTCGACCAGCTTAGAGGAGCTTCTGTATTTTCCAAGATCGACCTTCGATCTGGATATCATCAGTTAAGAGTCAATGAGTCAGATATCCATAAGACGGCACTCAAGACTCGGTATGGTCATTACGAGTTTCTGGTTATGCCATTTAGACTGACAAACGCTCCTGCAGCATTTATGGATCTGATGAATCGTGTGTTCCAACCATTTTTTTGATCAGTTCGTAGTCGTCTTTATTAGCGATATCCTGGTATATTCTGAAACTGAAGCGAAACATGATGAGCATCTCCGTATAGTGCTGCAAGTGTTAAGGGACAAGGAACTCTTTGTGAAGTTCAGCAAGTCTGAACTTTGGTTGAGGGAGGTAACCTTCTTAGGACATGCGGTCTCTGCTGAGGGGATTAAGGTGGACCCTCGAAAAATTGAAGCGATTTTGGAGTGGAAGCCGCCTAGGTCAGTGTCAAAAATACGGAGTTTCCTAGGACTGGCAGGATACTACAGAAGGTTTGTGGAAGGTTTTTCTGTGATGGCAGCACCTTTGACAAAACTCATAAGGAAAGGAGTGCCGTTTGTATGGACTAAGAAGCAACAGGAAGCTTTTGAGAAGTTAAAGAAAGTTTTGACTGAAGCACCTGTGTTAATTCAGCCGGAGTTTGGGAAGGATTTTACTGTGTACAATGACGCATCACACGTGGGTTTGGGCTGCATGTTAATGCAAGAGGGTAAGGTGGTTGCATATGCATCACGATAGCTTAAGCCTCATGAGGGGAACTATCCGACTCATGATTTGGAGTTGGCAGCAGTGATATTCGCACTTAAGATTTGGAGACATTCCTTGTACGGAGAAAGGTGTATTATATACACTGACCATAAGAGTCTTAAGTATTTGTTGACTCAGAAGGAGCTAAACCTTAGGCAAAGGAGATGGATTGAGTTGCTTAAGGATTATGACTGTTCGATCAAGTATCACCCAGGCAAGGCTAATGTGGTAGCCGATGCTCTAAGTCGTAGAACTGTATCTGATCTGAGAGCAATGTTTGCTCGTCTGAGTCTGTATGATGATGGAGGTCTGTTGGCTGAGTTGCAAGTGAGGCCAACCTGGGTGGATCAGATTAAGGAAAAGTAGTTGAACGATGAGTCTTTGGTCGCTCGTTTCCAACAAGTTAAGGAAGGGAAAACTTCTGAGTTTGGGTTAAATGGTGAAGGAGTTCTGTGTTTCTGATGAAGAATTTGTGTTCCGAATGACTCTGATTTGAGGCAGACAATATTGAAGGAAGCTCATGGAGGACTTTGTGCCATGTATCCTGGAGGGAACAAGTTGTATCACAACTTGCGAGAATTGTACTGGTGGCCTGGACTTAAACGAGAAGTAACGGAGTTTGTAGGGAAATGTCTGACATGCCAGCAAGTGAAAGCTGATCATCAATTACCTTCTGGACTGTTGTAGCCAGTGAAGATACCACTTTGGAAGTGGGAGAGGGTAACCATGGACTTTGTGAGTGGACTACCCTTGACACCATCGAAGAAAGACTCGGTGTGGGTGATTGTGGATAGGTTGACCAAATCGGCCCATTTCATACCCGTTCGTATTGACTTTTCACTTCAAAAGTTAGCCAAGTTGTATGTGGCAGAGATTGTGCGACTACATGGAGTGCCAGTGTCGATTATTTCTAACCGAGACCCTAGGTTTACATCTCGATTCTGGAATAAGTTGCATAAGGCAATGGGGACGCGATTGAATTTTAGTACGGCTTTCCATCCCCAGACTGATGGTCAATCGGAAAGGGTTATTCAGATTTTGGAGGATATGTTAAGGGGTTGTATCATCGATTTTCGTGGAAGTTGGGAGGACTACTTGCCATTGGCGGAGTTTGCATACAATAACAGCTACCAAGCAAGTATTCAGATGGCTTCATATAAGGCACTTTATGGGCGGAGATGTCGTACACCTACATGTTGGACAGAGTTGGGTGAACGACAAGTGCTTGGACCGGAGTTGGTGGCAGATACTGAAAGTAAGGTTAAGTTGATAAGAGATCAATTAAAGGAGGCATCTGATAGACAGAAGTCGTATGCGGACATAAAGCGCAAAGAGATAGAGTTCGCGGTTGGGGATATGGTTTTCTTAAAGGTTTCACCTTGGAAGAAGATCTTGAGATTCGACAAGAAAGGCAAATTGAGTCCGCGGTTTATAGGGCCTTATCGGGTTTTTAAGCGGGTAGGGCCAATAGCGTATCAGTTAGAGTTACCACCAGAGTTAGACAGAATCCATGACGTCTTTCATGTGTCTATGTTAAGACGATATCGATCGGATCCCTCACATGTTGTGCCAGTAGAGGAGATTGAAGTAAGGACTGATTTGACCTTTGAGGAAGAACCCATACAAATTTTAGATTGAGAGGTTAAAGTTCTAAGAAGGAAGTCGGTTTCGTTGGTAAAAGTACTGTGGCGTAATCATGGAAGGGAAGAAGCTACTTGGAATAAGAAGAGACTATGCGACAACAATACCCTCAACTATTTGGATCAAGTAAATTTCGAGGCCAAAATTTCTTTAAGGGGGTAGAGTTGTAACGCCCCAATTTTTGGGAATTCTGTGAATGTTGGCATAGGTTTAATTATGTTAGTGGGCCTCTAGAAGGCCCAAGCTTAAGACAGAACCCGGCAATTTTAGTTAATTTTTGTTCCATAAGAAAAAGCAGGTGAAATTATGAAATAGGACCTATGTGAAAATGTTTGGAAATGCTATAGGCTAAATTGAAGTGGCCAAATAAATAGGAGTGCAAAATAGGAGGATTTGCATGACAAACCTCCCATTTTACATGAAGTGGCCGGCCATCATGTTGTTGAAGACAATATGTGCACTTGATATCCATAATTTATGGTACAAATTAATAAAAAATTGATAATGGGTTAGGTAAATGTTCCATGATGGCATGATAAGCATTATGGGCATTTTTTTATTGACATTATGGCATAGGTATGGCACAAATAATATAGGTTATTTTGTGTCATTAAATGTTGGGTAATAAAATAACAAAAGGATGAAAAGAACAAAGTTTTGTCCATCTTTGTTCATCATAGCCGAAAGTTAGAGAAGAGAAAGGAGAGGAGAAAGCTCTTGAGTATTCGGTCACTAGGAGGAGGAAAATTGAAGGTAAGTTCTTGGTACCTTGCTTTTATTTTGAGGTTCATGAGTTCTTCTTGATTCTACCTTAACTCTTGAAGCATATTTTGGTTTTTAGTTGTGTTGTGAGCATTTAGTCATGAATTAAAATGAAGGAAATGGTTGTTGTTTCATGTTCTTTTGATGAAAAATGGAAGATAGGTGAAGTTGAGCCAAACAAATGAGCATGCATGTGCCTTAGATGCTAAAGGGAAAAATCGGCTAACATGTTGTGCTTTAAAATGATGAAATGGAGATTATACTTAAGTAAAATCATAGATATGTGATGATTGATTGGTGATATACATGTTTAAATAACATGCATGCAAGGTATGTGTGAAAGAGTGATTTGGTAATAAATCTGCTTAGGACAGCAGCAGTAATGTGACTTTGGAAAATCACCATAAATTTTGGAAGATGAATTAGAAGCTGAATAAATTATGTAATTAAAGCTTATTGAGTCTAGTTTCAAATGAAATAAACAAGAACATATTTTGAATTCTTTACAATGAGAAATTTGATTCGTAATGAAGAGTGGTCAGATTAGTCAAATAGTGAAACATGGGAAACTTTGAGAAAACTTTGGTATTGATTGGCTAAACCAAAAATTCTGAAAATTTTATGGATAGAAGATATATGAGTCTATTTTCAGGGAAAATTAACGGCACTTGATTTGGAGCTTCGTAGCTCTAGTTATAAATGATTTAGTGACTGTTGCTTGGGAAGATAGTTTGCAGTGAAATTATGATTATGTGGTAAACACTGACAAAAATTTGTTAATGAGTTGCTTATTGATTTCTTATAAGCTTACTCTGATCTGTAGGTGTGGTTGGCAGAATATTGTAAGCGGTTAATATGTAGTTCGTATTTGAATAGTAAGATTAACGTGTTAGTAATCCAATTGTAGGCGGTTCGTGTGTGGATCTCGTCAGCATATCGTCGCAAACAAGTGTGTAACTAACACCCTCTTATAGACTAGATCGGCACAAGCCAAAAAGCCGAAATGCCGAAAAGCTGGTATTTTGAGATCTTGCGAGTGTGTGAATTCTCATGAGATTAATAGTTTGATGTAAATGGTAAATTAAAGTGATAAGACTGCAGAGTGCGCGATTCTGTGCATTTCGATATTTTTGGGCTTAATGGGCCAAAAACGGGATAATGGGCCAACGGGCCCAAATTGGTAAGAAAACACGGTAAGTGTTTCTGATCGTACGTAAATGGCTATGTTATGTATGAAAACCTTAAGAATAGTTAAATTACTTAAATACCCCTATGTATGCAAAATTACCATTATACCTCTAGGGTTACGTTTGACTGAAAAGCATGACGATCTGATTCTGTATGATGTATGCCATGATTATATATATGTTGCATGGGGACTTGGGTTATACTATGGAGGAAGCGTCCTGGTGGCTATACCACAATTATCTGATCTAGTGGCTCTGCCACATATATCTGTCCTGGGGGCTATGCCACAATTATCTGATCTGGTGGCTCTGCCACATATATCTGTTCTGGTGGCTCTGCCACAATATCTGTATCTGGTGACTTCGTCACAATATCTGGCAGCCTCGCTGCGATTTCTGTGGTGTGTAGTGGTTGGGTGGGCCGAGTAGTCTCCCCACATGGTGTAAGGCTGGTACGGGGGTGTTATGGATGAATCTGGTTGGGATTCTGCATAAACATGTAATATCTGTTCTGTTCTGTTATGGTCCTGGGCTTTATTCTGAATTTTGTTCTGGGCTAAGGCCAACTTATTCTGTTTCTGTGGTTTAAGCTGATATAGGCTATGGTTGGGTTAATTTACACACTGAGTTTCCCCAAACTCACCCCTTTTATTTTCATCCACGCAGGTAATCCCCAACCATAGTGGGCTTAGAGCTGTGAGGGAATTCGGAGTGGCCACCCGTTCTGAAAGTTTGATTTTCTTCTGGTGAACTGGATATCCTTTTATCTATGTTTGAGGTTTTGGGTTTTTTTCTAAATGTAATAAGGCCGCTTAATTATTCTTGATGGTTTTAATATTTGTTACTAAGATAAGTATTACTTATTTTAGCTGTTGAAGTTGGAAAGCTCTAGGGCGTGTTTTCAAAAACAATAGTTGATTTCAAAATACTACGATAACAAGCAAAGCTTCCGCAATGTAAGTATTTTCCAAAATTAATCACTTTTCCTAAAAATGACTTAATCAAATCGGTTTCCTAGAAATATCCATGACGTTAAGGTGTGGCAATGGCGGTATGCATGTCTAGGGTTGGATCCTAAGGAAGCTTGGTACTTAAGCAGTCCGATGGACTCACCACCTCTTTTCCGATTTCCTACCTGGTGCACAGCTTCCATTCACTTTAACCTATAATGAAATTATCTTTTAAAACACTAAGTAAGTTTTTCTGGATCTGTAACGCCCCTAACCCGTATTCGCTGCCAGAACAGGGTTTCGGAGGATTACTATCATTTGCAGATCACTTAAAAAAATAAAAATAATTACCGATTCAATGCATCATATAAAATAAATATATTACCATTCAATCAACAGTTTGGCACTTGTATAAACATCAAACAACAACATTGTTAGTATACTTGCACATATCTTATATAAATTCAACATTGATATATCTATTTTCTCGACATGTCGCACTTGAGTTTAATAATAGTCTCAATTACATAATTTCCTTGTATCAACATATCAAAGATAATCATATATGTACATGTCATGAAACATATCATGCTCTTACCGTTTCTTCACAAGCATATATCATTCATTTCATTATATCAATATTTTATGCTTCATCATTTTCATATATTTTATGTATATTTATTCTGGTAATAGCTTATATCAAACTTAACATAAATTATATTCCATGTACTTATACTTATTTCGTTTATCCATTTTCATAATTATTTCATACAACGCTTTTGTACATATATTTCCATATGACCAGTTCTTGTAAACATTTCACACAACCATTTCATATAACCATTCGTCATCTGATACATTTTACCTGAATATCAATTGTTTGACAGATGTTATAGCGTCCCCCATCCACGGTCTTATTTATCTTTGACGTGATGCCATAGTGTCTTTTAACTATGGTCTTACTCATTTTCTATCATGTTGCCATGGTATCTTTCAACCATGGTCTTATTCTTTTCATGTCACGTTGCCATGGTATCTTTCAACCATGGTCTTACACATTTCATATCAGGTTGCCATGGTATCTTTCAACCATGGTCTTACACATTTCATATCCGGTTGCCATGGTATCTTTCAACCATGGTCTTACACACAGGTTGCCATGGTATCTTTCAACCATGGTCTTACACATTTCATATCAGAGAGCACACTCCCGCGAACCTCATCCTTACAGTTGGATTACCAGTCCAGGCTAAATCCCCTGTAATATAAACTCATAGAGTATTGTCGGGATTACCAGTCCAGGCTAAATCCCCTGCAACAACAATTACTCTAATGAGCTTGGATCTGAATTACCAGTCCAGGCTAAATTCAAACCCTAATTCGGATTACCCATCCGGGCTAAATCCGTTTTACACATATTCTTCGGGAGGGCTATATCAGGATAGAATCACCCGTCCGGGCTAGATCCTTTTTACCGTCAATTCCTTTTCAGAGATCCATCGAATTTTCCTTTCATTCAACCGGGATTTCTTCTCCTTTTATCAAATTTATCAATGTTTCATAAATTTTCATACAATGAACATTCAAATCATATTCACATAAATAACATACAATCTCAAGCATTTAAGAATATAATTCAAGTTACACGAACTTACCTCATTGCTTGTTTGTGTTTATAATTTCATTAATCTGATATCTTTTCTTTTCCACGATCAAGTCTCATATTTGAGTCGTCCAGATCTTTATAAATAAATTTGATCATCATTTTCATTCATTTCATATTCTAATGCATTTAATTAATGCTCTAGGCAAAATTACCATTTTGCCCTTAAACTTTTAATTAATGACAATTTCATCCTTAGGGTCAGGAAAATAAAATTCTTGCAATTTAATCCTTATTTCCAGCTATTATTCTCATATATATTGATAACAATCCATGAATTCTATAAAATATCAGAATTTTTCATAATTTCAACACTTTTCAATTTAATCCCTAAAACATGTTTTCCCCCGATCTTGAACTAAATTAATAATTTCATTCAGTTTTATAATTTAAATAATAAAATAATCCATTCCATGCAATTTTGTCATTTCTGACATGTTTACAAAATTTCCCATAAAGTTTTACTTTTATTCAATTTAGTCCCTGAGCCTAAAATATGCAAATTAGCCATGCTAGATGAATATTCATACATATTTTTCCTCCTCCTCCTCTCCATTCCACATCCTTAATGTAGATAACACACTTGTAAGTAACATTATCCATAATTTTTATTATTTACTTTTATGAATATTCAAGCTGTCTATTTGCATCATAGTCACTAAATTATTTATATCTGGATCTATAGAACTCCAAATTAATATACGATAATTTTCCCTAAATCTAGACTCATATATATTCTTACCATAAAAATTTCATAATTTTTGGTTTAGCCAATAAGTACAGTTTATTCTTTAAAGTTACCCCTGTTCTGCTATCTGACAGTTCTGACCCCTCTTCACCAAAAATTAATTATCTCCTCATACAGGATTCAAATGATGTTCTTGTTTGTTTCTCTTAAAAATAGACTCATTCAGGATTTTAGAAATATAAATTTAAGCCCCTAATTATTTTTATTCAATTTTTTTATGATTTTTTCAAAGTCAGAACAGGGGAACCCGAATTCATTCTGACCTTGTCTCACAAAATTCATTATACCTCAAAATTTACAAATCCATTTCTTACACTATTTCTTCTATGATAAACTATACTCAATAAGCTTTAATGCCATATTTTTTTCATCTTCTAATTCGATTTCTAAAATTTATGTTGATTTTTCAAAGTTAGTCTACTGCTGCTGTCCAAACTGTTTTTGTGCAAGCTATTAATTACCATGTTATAACACCCTTATTTTCTTTTTCTACACCATTTCTCATCACTTTCTCTTATTTTCTCTTCACTAACATATCAAAAACATAGGACCTTATGTAAGAAAACTCTACTATAACATTATTTTCATGCTTTGTCAATAATAACAAACTTAAAAACATGTTGAAATCTTGATATACTTACCTTGTTCTATTGATACTAATCTTTAACTTGATTTTCTCTCTTCTCCAGCTTCTATTTCTTGAATCCAACTTGATATTCTAACTCCCCATGCTCTCCTTAACATTTTTGTCTCTTGGTAGCTATGGAAATTCATTTGATTTTTGGGTGAAAATGGTGAATTTTTGGTAAAAGGACCAAATTGTAAAGAAAGCAAAACTTTCTTTCTTCCTCTCTTTCTCTCACGTTAGTGCATGGGAAAATATGGATGAGAATTTCTCGTCTTTCTTTCTTTATATACTAATAAAATAATAATAAAATATCTTATTAAAGTATTAATAAAATAATATTTATCTAATTAAATAATTATAAAATATCAAAATATCTCTAGCATCATTATTACTTTCTAGATTTCTCTCTCTTCCAATTGACCATTTTTTCCTTTATTATCTTTTAAAATTCCATCCTTGAGTCATCATTTAATTTGGTAAAATTGCAATTTAGTCCCTCATAGTTCTTCATCTATTCAGTTTGGTCCTAATTCATCCATTTTCCTTAGTTTCTAGATCATTCCACTCTTAAATTATTTACACTATTGGTCCTTCAACTTTTTCATATTTACACTTTAACCCCTCAAATTATGAATATTTACTCTTGTGCAACAAAACTTTTCTCACTTTTACAATTTAGTCCTTTCTTGAATTAATATATCGTAATATACTTCTCAATATTGACATAACTCAAAATTTCCCTTTTTGTCACTTTATTTTCTTATTTTACTATATCAAGGATAATATCTTACTATAAAAATTTTCAGGGTATTACATTTCTCTCCCCCTTAAATAAATTTCGTCCTCGAAATTTCGTTATTCTCTTTTGATCATGAATTTCATTATTTCTGTAGTTCTATAGTTTCTTTCTGTACATATTTACCCAGTTTATCATTTATATCCATTTTCTATCCTTTCATTTCACAATTTATTTTCAATACAATATTTCACATTTGCCTTTCAGAGCTTCTACCAACAGAAATAAAAAATAATATCATATGAATCTTATTATCAAGTGTTCTATCACATATATTGGCTTGGAAAACCAAAGAAAGATAGAGTAGTACCACTTGTGAATTAATCAGACTTGCGATAATTTCTATCTATTAGCATATTTATCCAACCTTTCCATATATTGATTATAGCATCCAAAAATGAACAGTTTCATATGCCTCTGAAAATATCAGTATATATATAAGATACCCATATAAAATCCCAAAAAAAAATTTACTATAATATACCCAGTTATAACGGCTATATTCAAATATTTTTACCATTTATTCACCAATCTATTGACTAGTATAGTCATCAATAATTTCACATTATTTACTTCACTCAAAAAAAAACTAATTCGGAAGAAATTTTCAGTTAACTATTCTGTAAATACCATATTTAAATAAATCGATTTTCCCATAAATAACTTCTTTCTTTAACAGTGATATTGTATATCTCAACTAGTTTAAGAAAAATCTGATATCTCTATTCAGAACTCATCTTTACTTATTAACTCATTATCAGTTCCGACTGCATTATCAATTGTTCAACCATTGAGCTTTTCACTTTCCGCTTCTGAACTTAATCAATATAAATCTAATGACTTTCATTGCATATAACTGTATTAGTAAAGGGGTATAGATCGTAAAGCCTCATAATTTAATTGTCATGTATTTACTCATATAACATTTATCATTCTCAAGTACTATAAAACATTTATCTGTACTTTTACGAGTTCTGCTTCATCATAATTAACATTTTTACTCAGAGATAATCCTTTTCCTCACAGCGAAAATTGTTTACTTTTTACTTAGCAGAGACCCAGTAGACTAGATAGAACACTTCGGATATACGGGACTTATACAGAGGTGCGTTATTATGCACTATTAAACAGAGAACACTAAAGTGCTATACAGAGAGTACGAATGTGCTGAATGTGCTAATAATCAGAGAGCACTAACGTGCTAGTAATCAGAGAGTATGCTGAGGTCCCTTAATTTCCTAGTAGTTCTAATCTTGTCTACTTGGGCAAATTATTTCATGCACGCATATCACTTTTACACCTTTCGCGTAATGCTTTTACATGCTTTACAATTTAATCCTTGTACCAATAATCCGTTTATTTATGTCTTCTTTACCTTTAATACATGTAATATTTTTCAAAATTCACTATTCATCCATAATTTACTAATAATCCTTATCATTTAATCATATACCACTTTTATATATTTTGTAATTTAGTTATCAGCACAATATTTCGTGTAGCAATATAATTTACTTTTAATAATACACATAACATTCATCATCGACATGTATTTATTCATACCTTTATGAATTCCGATTCATTCTAATCAACTATGTACTCATATACCTGAGTATCGTTTTTAGCATTATCAGAATTATCTTGGGTTAGAAAGCATCTCATTTTATAAGTAAAACAAATCTCATCAGAGTCGGGAGATATCATACTATCACATATTATAATGACATGTGTTTTAGACTTCACATATACTACGTTTAGTCCGAGAACCGACTAAACCGTAGCTCTGATACCACTAAATGTAACACCCCTAACCCGTATCCGCTGCCAGAACAGGGTTTCGGAGCACTACTATCATTTGCAGATCACTTAAAAAAATTAAAATAATTACCGATTCAATGCATCATATAAAATAAATATATTACCATTCAATCAACAGTTTAGCATTTGTATAAGCATCAAACAACAACATTGTTAGTATACTTGCACATATCTCATATAAATTCAACATTGATATATCTATTTTCTCGACATGTCGCACTTGAGTTTAATAATAGTCTCAATTACATAATTTCCTTGTATCAACATATCAAAGATAACCATATATGTACATGTCATGAAACATATCATGCTCTTACCATTTCTTCACAAGCATATATCATTCATTTCATTATATCAATATTTTATGCTTCATCATTTCCATATATTTTATGTATATTTATTCTGGTAATAGCTTATATCAAACTTAACATAAATTATATTCCATGTACTTATACTTATTTCGTTTATCCATTTTCATAATTATTTCATACAACGCTTTTGTACATATATTTCCATATGACAAGTTCTTGTAAACATTTCACACAACCATTTCATATAACCATTCGTCATCTGATACATTTTACCTGAATATCAATTGTTCGACAGATGTTATAGCGTCTCCCATCCACGGTCTTATTTATCTTTGACGTGATGCCATGTGTCTTTCAACTATGGTCTTACTCATTTTCTGTCATGTTGCCATGGTATCTTTCAACCATGGTCTTATTTTTTTCATGTCACGTTGCCATGGTATCTTTCAACCATGGTCTTACACATCTCATATCAGGTTGCCATGGTATCTTTCAACTATGGTCTTACACATTTCATATCAGGTTGCCATGGTATCTTTCAACCATGGTCTTACACATTTCATATCCGGTTGCCATGGTATCTTTCAACCATGGTCTTACACACAGGTTGCCATGGTATCTTTCAACCATGGTCTTACACATTTCATATCAGAGAGCACACTCCCGCGAACCTCATCCTTACAGTTGGATTACCAGTCCAGGCTAAATCCCCTGTAATATAAACTCATAGAGTATTGTCGAGATTACCAATCCAGGCTAAATCCCCTGCAACAACAATTACTCTAATGAGCTTGGATCTGAATTACCAGTCCAGGCTAAATTCAAACCCTAATTCGGATTACCCATCCGGGCTAAATCCGTTTTACACATATTCTTCGAGAGGGCTATATCAGGATAGGATCACCCGTCCGGGCTAGTTCCTTTTTACCGTCAATTCCTTTTCAGAGATCCATCGAATTTTCCTTTCATTTAACCGGGATTTCTTCTCCTTTTATCAAATTTATCAATGTTTCATAAATTTTCATACAATGAACATTCAAATCATATTCACATAAATAACATATAATCTCAAGCATTTAAGAATATAATTCAAGTTACACGAACTTACCTCATTGCTTGTTTGTGTTTATAATTTCATTAATCTGATATCTTTTCTTTTCCACGATCAAGTCTCATATTTGAGTCGTCCGGATCTTTATAAATAAATTTGATCATCATTTTCATTCATTTCATATTCTAATGCATTTAATTAATGCTCTAGGCAAAATTACCATTTTGCCCCTAAACTTTTAATTAATGACGATTTCATCCTTAGTGTCAGGAAAATAAAATTCTTGCAATTTAATCCTTATTTCCAGCTATTATTCTCATATATATTGATAACAATCCATGAATTCTATAAAATATCAGAATTTTTCATAATTTCAACACTTTTCAATTTAATCCCTAAAACATGTTTTCCCCCGATCTTGAACTAAATTAATAATTTCATTCAATTTTATAATTTAAATAATAAAATAATCCATTCCATGCAATTTTGTCATTTCTGACATGTTTACAAAATTTCCCATAAAGTTTTACTTTTATTCAATTTAGTCCCTGAGCCTAAAATATGCAAATTAGCCATGCTAGATGAATATTCATACATATTTTTCCTCTTCCTCCTCTCCATTCCACATCCTTAATGTAGATAACACACTTGTAAGTAACATTATCCATAATTTTTATTATTTACTTTTATGAATATTCAAGTTGTCTATCTGCATCATAGTCACTAAATTATTTATATCTGGATCTATAGAACTCCAAATTAATATCTGATAACTTTCCCTGAATCTAGACTCATATATATTCTTACCATAAAAATTTCATAATTTTTGGTTTAGCCAATAAGTACAGTTTATTCTTTAAAGTTACCCCTGTTCTGTTGTCTGATAGTTCTGACCCCTCTTCACCAAAAAGTAATTATCTCCTCATACAGGATTCAAATGATGTTCTTGTTTGTTTCTCTTAAAAATATACTCATCCAGGATTTTAGAAATATAAATTTAAGCCCCTAATTATTTTTATTCAATTTTTTTATGATTTTTTCAAAGTCAGAACAGGGGAACCCGAATTCACTCTGACCTTGTCTCACAAAATTCATTATACCTCAAAATTTACAAATTCATTTCTTACACTATTTCTTCTATGATAAACTATACTCAATAAGCTTTAATGCCATATTTTTTTCATCTTCTAATTCGATTTCTAAAATTTATGTTGATTTTTCAAAGTTAGTCTACTGCTGCTGTCCAAACTGTTTTTGTGCAAGCTATTAATTACCATGTTATAACACCCTTATTTTCTTTTTCTACACCATTTCTCATCACTTTCTCTTATTTTCTCTTCACTAACATATCAAAAACATAGGACCTTATGTAAGAAAACTCTACTATAACATTATTTCCATGCTTTGTCAATAATAACAAACTTAAAAACATATTGAAATCTTGATATACTTACCTTGTTCTATTGATACTAATCTTTAACTTGATTTTCTCTCTCCTCCAGCTTCTATTTCTTGAATCCAACTTGATATTCTAACTCCCCATGCTCTCCTTAACATTTTTGTCTCTTGGTAGCTATGGAAATTCATTTGATTTTTGGGTGAAAATGGTGAATTTTTGGTAAAAGGACCAAATTGTAAAGAAAGCAAAACTTTCTTTCTTCCTCTCTTTCTCTCACGTTAGTGCATGGGAAAATATGGATGAGAATTTCTCATCTTTCTTTCTTTATATACTAATAAAATAATAATAAAATATCTTATTAAAGTATTAATAAAATAATATTTATCTAATTAAATAATTATAAAATATCAAAATATCTCTAGCATCATTATTACTTTCTAGATTCCTCTCTCTTCCAATTGACCATTTTGCCCTTCATTATCTTTTAAAATTCCATCCTTGAGTCATCATTTAATTTGGTAAAATTACAATTTAGTGCCTCATAGTTCTTCATCTATTCAATTTGGTCCTAATTCATCCATTTTCCTTAGTTTCTAGATCATTCCACTCTGAAATTATTTACACTATTGGTCCTTCAACTTTTTCATATTTACACTTTAACCCCTCAAATTATGAATATTTACTCTTGTGCAACAAAACTTTTCTCACTTTTACAATTTAGTCCTTTCTTGAATTAATATATCATAATATACTTCTCAATATTGACATAACTCAAAATTTCCCTTTTTGTCACTTTATTTCCTTATTTTACTATATCAAGGATAATATCTTACTGTAAAAATTTTCAAGGTATTACAGGATCAACAATATAAAATGTTTTGAACGCTTCGATGTGGCATGTCGGATCCGATCATAACGTCTGGGCCGGGTTTGGGGTGTTACAATGATGATGGATGAAACATGCTTGATTAGAATGCTTGTAATGGTTAGTAATTGTATGTGATGATATATCATGTTAAATGATAGAATTAACTTGAATAAAATGCTTGGATTTGTTGAGTTATGAATACAAGATGTGGTGTAGGATTATGGCAAAGATTGGGGTGAGAAATGAAGCTAGGAATAGCTTTATTTTGTCCACAAGGGCATGTGTCTAGACCGTGTGTGACACTCTACCTGGTAACACGGGCATGTGGTTAGGCCGTGTGTCCCCTGCACCTCAGTTTTGAGAAACAGAACGCTCAGAATTGGGCACACAGGCAGAGACACAGGCGTTTGTCTCAGCCGTGTGTGCCACGCGGCCTAGCACACGGGCATGTGGCATGGCCGCGTGTACAAGTCAGAGAGTTACACAGGGTAAAACACGGTTTCTAGCACGGGCGTGTCCCTCAGACCACACGGGCGTGTGAGCCCGGCACCTTGGAAAGTTTTTGAAATTTTGTAAAAAATTCTTAGATGTCCCTATTAAGTTTCGACTCGACTCTAATGCTCGTATTGGGCCTCGAGGGCCTAATCAAGGGACGTTTTGAATGATTCGATTAATAAATAGTAATTTACATAAATTATTTGTAAAATGTTCTGAATGTTTCCGTAATACTCTAAAACCCTGTTTTGACGACGGATACGGGTTAGGGGTGTTACATCAATGGTTGACAATGGTGGTTGGAATTTGGTATTTGTAATGCTCCCATTATGTAATAATTTTTATATTAAAAAAAGACATAAATAACGACATTTGACCAAACTACTAATAAATAATAAAGAATATATCACTAACAAACTTTAAATAATGCTGATCTTCTCACCCCAGCAATAGCCAAGGTTGTAGCCATACCATTGTCTTTCATATAAACCAATGCGAATTTAACACAAACTAGTCGGTGCCACAACTCCATACTGCTTCCTCAATCTCCTCCAATGTGAAAGATAACTCGAGTTTCACTGCATCTCCCTTATCCTTATCCATGATCTATTTTCTCAATGAGTAGCTAAAGTAATTACTGAACGAATTAAACATTTTTTCCTTCAACAACTTTGTGTCATTGCACCATGAATCCCTGAATTTTAAGCAATGCACCATCTTCTTAAATTGCAATTGAAAAAACAACTTTCAAGATATTTTTTCATTCAGTAAATATTAACTATGTTTAAATCTCGATATACACCAAGAGGAGGGATGGATTGATGTTTTAAAATTTTGGAAGAAATATGGCAAAGGAAAATCAACATAAGGATTTATAGTGGTTCGATCCCTATTGTCTACCTCCACTACCTTAACTTACCACACTAAAGATTTTTCTAAATTTACTAATTTGAAAATTTCAAGGACAATGTTTAACCTTTAAAATCACTATATTTTAAGTAGGAAAGATAGAGTTGTTCCCCTTAAGGTTTTCTACCGAAAACCTTAAGTAAACCCTCACTAAGATAAGAAACAAATTATAAACAAAGAATACCTCTTGAAGACTAATTTACAACAATATAAGCCATTCAAATGATTTTACATCACTTGAAAGATTTAAAGAAATAATTACTTGAAAGATTTAAAGAAATAATTACACAAGTGGGTGTATGAGAAAATATGAGAAAACACTAAAAAGATTGGAATTATGTACAATAAACTTTGTAAGCTTGTTTCTTATCTTGTTCTGAGTGTTTTTGAACTCTATTTATATCCTCTTGATGATTTGTAGTCGTTAGAGACATTAATTCGAGCACTAAATGCAATTATAGAGGCATAAGTATTGGTACATTGGTCTTTGGAGTCCGATTCCTCCCTTAAAAATGTGATAGTTGAACTTGTGAGTATCGCATCAAAGATGGAAAGGGTTCAATACCTCATTAGTGTAGCATTTAGAGAAATTATCATTTACTCTTTTTGTTCGATTTTACTTTATTTTTAGTTTTTAATTTTAAAACTTATACAATAACATTTTACTTTTCTTTAAAATGTCACATGAGATTTTACATGCCATTTAATAGTTAAATTAACGGCTTGAATAATGGCAATGCTTGATTGATTTAACATAGATACTTTGGAGATGTAATTAAATGTTTTGAAATTTGGGGACCATTTTAAAATGAGAGACATAGTTTGAGGATGTCTGGTACAATTAACTGAAAATTTTACAAATAAGTTAGGAAAAAGGATAAATATCAAATTTATACATGAATTTTGGTCCAATGTGCAATTTGATACATGAACTTTAATTATATACCTAGTCCTTGAATTGTGCTTTAAATATATACATGAAACTTTGATTTTGATTCAATTATACACATTTAAAAAATGAATACATACATTTATTTTCATATGTATGGCATTACACATTAGATCAAAATTCAAGTATAGCTTTGATATTTATACCATTAGTAATGATATAAAATGAAATTAGTTTCATCTATTTTTGGTCATTCTAATAATTAATATTCACCAAACCTAATTTTCAATAATTATAGGATTGTCAAACTTAAAAACCGTATGATTAGTGGCTAAGTTTAAAATTAAAAGAGAATTAATTGTCATACGATATGGTAATTAACTAGTATTAATACACTAATCATGATTACAAACATATTGCATCTCTCCATTCCTAATCACATTTTTCACTCTCTTTTTTAAAAAAAAAAAATCTTGCTTAATAAACACAAAGGTAGTATTTCGAAAAAAATGGCATGCCAACTTGTTGTTCTTGCTTTGGTTTTGATTGCCCTTGCCGGCGTGGTTTTTACTGACGCCTCATCCTCCGATGGCAACCCTGCAAGTGCACCAGCTGGAGCTTTTGCAGATGGTAGTGCTATTAGTTCCTCCCCTACTTCTCAAGCTACCACTCCAAGTCCTAGCGGTGATATTGCTATTGACCTTGATAGAAAATAGAAAAATCAAGTTAAATATACTAATTAAATAATTGTATTATTTGGACTAGTAAGTTAGTTGTTTCGTAGTGGAGTCCTTATGTCATCCATAGAATGGTCGCCAAGGAAATGCCGACAAATCATTAAACAATTTGCAATTCAAAAAAATGGTGGGGTTTTGGAAAATAAATAATTATTTTTATAAATAGAATGTTATGTTTTTCATTAAGTTTATAAACTGCTTTTCATATATATAATTTCAGTTACAACATTATACTCTTTACAAATTTAATAAAACGAGTAGATAAGTGAATTATATTTTTTTTTTGTGAATTATGAGAGGAAGGTAAAGCCCTAACAACAACAAGACTAACGCGATTTAAATTCAGGCCACATCTAGAACAGTGAACACCTTAACTATCAAGTCAACAGACTTAATTCGGTGAACCGTGTTTTAAGTATTAATTATAATAATATTTAAAGCATTAATTAAGTAAAAAATAAATAAAAGAAAGAAGCCATCGGTGGTTGAGAATGGTGATTGGAATTTGGTATTTGTAATGCTCCCATTATGTAGTAATTTTTATATTAAGAAAAAAGAAACATATTGGTCGACAAATCTAATTTATTTAACTAATGGAAGGTAGACTTTTAAGTGAAAATGTTCATAAAGACATCGATATGGCGAATTGAAATAGGGCTTGTTATTCTACAACCTCGTTCAATTTAGAACATGTCTCAGAATTTCTTAAGACTCTAAGGACCAGCTCCCAGAGCCTTAACACACGAGGTTCCATGATGCCATGTCTCTAAGACAGTGGCTATCAATAGTGTGAAATGTTAAATCCTAAACTCTAATCAAAACTTTAACCATATATTAAATAAGCTATTCACAATGTTAAATGTTAACCACTTGGAATCTCTCTTCACTATCGTATCTTGCACGAATAAATATATATAATTATTGTTGATAGATTTTTTAACAGTGTAAATGAGATGCTAGTGCTTGCAAGCTAGTCAAGTTCAACTTAAAAAAAAATTGAATTCAACTGGGTAATTATCAAATAGAGCTTGAGTGCAAGCTTAATCGAGCTTTTTAGGTTAATATAATTTTATATTATAAAATTATATTTTTACCCTTGTTATATAGAAAGAGCTTAATTACAAACTAGTCTAATCGAGCTCGAGTTCAAGCTAAAGTATGAAATTTAAGTAACTAGATTAATCAAGCTCGAATAACTTGAGTAGTATATCCCAAGCCAAGCTCAAACTTAAAAATTAATGCTCAAGCTGAGTATTGAGTTCCGAATTTCAAGTCAAGCTCGAGCTCGAGCTCGAACTAACCATTATTCAAACTTGACTTGACTCAATTACATGGTAGACTCATGTGACTTTTATAGGATGATTCCTTAGGGTTTATATCTTTGCAATTAATACAACACAGCAACCGGAGCAGGCAAAGTAGCCTATTCATTTGCAAGTTGTGTATTGTTAAAGAAAATAATATGATATCTCTCTCCCATATGTAGTACATTATTTAATTCCATAGTTATTAATAAGGCATTCGAAAAAGTTGTACAAAGTTTCCCCCTATATATATTGCGGTGAAAAACAAGGGTTATAGTTTCTTGATGACCAAAGATTCTCCCCAGTCTTATCCTTTTTAAAATAATAGAATTGTGCTAGTGTTGTTTTCTTTATACAGGACATCCATATCCCTACCTTATCCACATGCCGCTATGATAATCAAATAAATTAGTTTGTAAGGCTGTAAGAATCCCAGGCAGGAATTTATGGATTTCGATTTTTTTAGTACCAAAGAAATATGGTTTTGGATTTTTTTTATATTTCTTAAATTGTCGAGTCCCAGAAGAACTGTGGCAAGCAAAAGAGTAGGGGAGCCGATAGCTGCGGTTCGTAGAATGAGGAGACAAGATGAGCCAAGCCCCGACGAGACAAAGGGTTCCTCGATGTAATCGTGAAGGAGGTGAGCGAGAGAAAGCCACTCAGTTGCCTCCTATGCGAGGGTCCCCATAGGGTGCAAGCTTGCCCCCACCAAGGCCAAGTTGTCCGCAATCGAGAAGACCTTGGAAGAGTCTGAAGCTGATGGTAGTGGAAGTGACCGAGAGCTTCAAGTAAGTAGGCTTGGCAATATTTGAGTGGAAAATGATGCGCACGACGTGGAGCTATGAGTGTTAAGGTTGGGTGCCATCCGAATGTGTCCCAAAGCAGAGGACAATCGGGCACCAAGGGAGAATGTGAAACTGAACGAGAAGTGCAACCCCACTCGTGCAAAGGTGTAACGCAAGGAGTGGAGAGAGCGTCGGTAACATGGAAGTGAAGGTTCCTAGAGTAGCAACAGTCATGCAAAGCCGAGGGTAAAAGACTTGGCGCGGAGGCCCCGAAGAAGTCGTTCTCGAAGAAGGTGTCAATCAAAGAATCGAGAGCATGCGTTGTGCTTAAAATTTCCTTTTTATCCCCTATTAATTCTTCTACCTTACTACATTATGTTTAAAATTAACATTTCATCTTCTCAAAAAAATTTTTCGCAACATTTTTTAACCTCAATAATAAACTAAATATTACTTTATCCCACCAACTATCACATAACAAAAATAAAATATCAAATATGCTAAAGTTAAATATAATAATTAAATTCTAAATTTCACTGGACAAGAAAACAAAAATTGACCTTAATAAATTAAATAATTGCATTTTAGAGTTGTATTATAAGTCATAAGTATTGGTACATTGGTCTTTGGAGTTCAATTCCTCCCTTAAAAATATGATAGTTTAATCTATGAGTATCGCATCAAAGATGGAAGGGGTTCAATACCTCATTAGTGTAGCTAGAGAAATTATCGTTTACTCTCTCTTTCTTCGGTTTTACATTATTTTTAGTTTTTAATTTTAAAACTTATACAACAACATTTTACTTTTCCCTAAAATGTCACATAAGATTTTACATGCCATTTAATAGTTAAGTTAACGGCTTCAATAATGGCAATGCTTGATTGATTTAACATTGATAGTTTGGAGATGTAATTAGAATGTTTTGAACTTTGGAGACCAATTTAAAATGAGAGTCACTGTTTGAGGATGTATGCTGCAATTAAATAAAAAATTTATGAATAATTTAGGAAAGGGATAAATATCAAATTTATACATGAGTTTTGGTCTAATGTGCAATTTGATACATGAACTTTAATTTGGTGCAGTTACACACATGAAACTTGAATTGTGGTTCATATATATATATGAAATTTTTGATTTTAATTCAATTATTCACATTTAAAAAATGAATGCATAAAATTATTTTCATATTGGATTAATATAATTGTTTATGTACGCAATACATCAATATAAAATGATGTTAATTCGATAATGTTGTTAGTTATTTTTGAAAATTGAAACAAACAAAAATTTCATATATAGAATCACACAAAATCAAAGTTGATGTACGACATTGGACATTGGATCAAAATTCATGCATAGCTTCGATAGTTATACCTGATATAAAATGAAATTACTAATTACGATTTTATCTATTTTTGGCCATTCTAATAATTAACATTCACCAAAACTAATTTTCAATAATTATAGGATTGTCAAACCTAAAAATAATATGATTAGTGGCTAAGTTTAAAATTAAAAGAGAATTAATTACCGTACGATACGGTAATTTATTAGTATTAATACACTAATCATGATTACAAAAATATTGCATCTCTCCATTCCTAATCACATTTTTTCTCTCTCTTTTTTTTTTTTTAATTTTCTTGCTTAATAAACGCAGAGACCACATTACGAAACAAAAATGGCACGCCAACTTGTTGTTCTTGCTTTGGTTTTGATTGCCCTCGCCAGCGTGGTTTCTGCCGCCGCACCTGCTTCCGACTCTAAGGCAGCCGCCTCATCCCCGGATAGCAGCCCTGCAGGTGCACCAGCTGGGGCTTCTGCAGATGGCAGTGCTGCTGGTTCCTCCCCTCCTTCTCTGGCTACCGCTCCAAGTCCTAGTGGTGGTGTCGCTCTTGAGGTCTCGGCGTCGACTATCGTCGGAGTTGGAGCGGCCACCGTTGCTGGCTATGTTATGTTTTAAAATATAATGGTTTTTTTTAAGGATGGAACGGGCTTTTATTGTTTTTTTACATGAGGGGAAAAGAAAAAGAAGCTGCCTTATTAATTATATTGTAATTTGATAATTTGTTTTTTGTTTTTTTATGAATAAAGAATCGGAACTGATGGATGCAGCTTAAAAAATTTTTTGAGGGCTCAAAAGTTAAATATCTTGTTTTGTATATATATTTTAAATGGTTTGATTTAAATGGGTTAAAAATAAAAATTTTATAATCAATTGAATCAAAATACTTGAAAGGAAATAAAATTGTAATTTTATCATTTAGTGAATCAAAAGTCACAAATGATTGAATTGAAAAAAGAAAAGACTATAAAAAAATTGAAAGAAGCTGAATCGAGAGAGAAATGTTAATAAATAAATTGATCACCCCTATTGAAAGAAAATTTTAAGCCTTCACCTTATAAAAGTTTTATTTTTAAATATATTTTATATTTATTTTACAGTTCATGTCTCCAAAATTTACACTTATATTTTCTCTGTGTGTCTTACTACTAACTACTACTCTAGCCACAACGTTTAACATCCATTGCCAATCCTTTATTGGAATTGATACGTCTAAGATTTGGGTTGGAAGCGAAAGTGGCTAAAGCTAGTAATGACTGTACCATGTATGGGGATTAGACTTGTCCAATCCAAGGTTGTCACTTGATATTTTTCTTTTAATTTTGCCAACAAAATCATCATGAAAATGAAGCTAACAAAGACTACTAGCAAATACCAACAATTTCTGAACATGTCGATCCATTTGGTCATTCTTATATAAGAATGTGATGTTAAAAAATCTAAGGCCAAAACAAGTGGAGTCTATGTGTACAAGTGGACTTAGAGTGTGTCAAATTAAAAGTTGAAATTTGATTTCATTTTAATTTTATTTGATTCAATTAAATAATTTGTGTCTGACATGAAATGAAAAATCTCTTGTTCTATTCTTAACACGAGTAAACTATCTAACCTTATATACAATTTCAGCTTTTTTCTCAAGCATTTATCCTGTCTATAACTAAGGTTGAATTATAAATTCTTTGTGACTACATTTTTATCATTTAATTAACTAATAAATTTTAAAATTTTAAGACACCAAAAGAGCCATTTTATCAAATC
This sequence comes from Gossypium hirsutum, assembly GCF_007990345.1. Lineage (NCBI taxonomy): Eukaryota > Viridiplantae > Streptophyta > Magnoliopsida > Malvales > Malvaceae > Gossypium > Gossypium hirsutum. Next base: position 1,784,793 of record NC_053433.1, read on the forward strand.
AAGTGTGAATCTAAGGGGATTGGCAGGAGTTGACTCGCTAAAATAGAAATTTTTTTCATTTAAGTCCTTTATAATTTATAAAATTTAAATTAGTAATGGGAAAATTGTACTTTGGCCCTTAAAATAATAAAAATTTGATTTAATCCTCTAAAATTATAAAGATATAAGCTATTAAAATAAAAAAAATTACATTTTTACTATTATAAAAATATATAATTTAATTCCGGCCCACAAAAAAAATTTTAACTTCATCCTTATCACCATAAAACATATTTCTAGATCCATCACTGTTTATTATAATTCCTCCACCTATCTAATTAACATGCTATAATTTGATTTTTTTTTTATAATGCTGTTAGTAAACCTAAATTAACAGTATGTTAGTTGCTACCATTAAAATGATAATATGAAAAAAATTTTAAAGAATAGTGATGAGCATTATATAAACTTATTATTAACATAACATGATTGAATGAATTTTTACGTGGTTTTAATTATATGATCGAATAAAAAAAGATATTTTTCACATCATCTTCACATCATCACTTGAATGGAAGTAATTAACTGTGTTATTAATTTGATCATATTAATAAAATTATAAAAATAGAGAAATAAAATTATATTAAATTAAAATAAAAAAATTAAAGCCAACAACTTCTTAACCGGGTGACAAGAGCATTATGTTATAAGCATAAAAGCTTGGATTCGATATCAAGCAACCTCATTCTCCTTTCTCAATTATAAAAATAAAAAGATTAAATCTCTAATTTTAACCAGATTGGAGAAGAAATACAAGAGGTGCTTCATTTCGCTTTTATTTTCATCAATTGCCAATCATGGGCAGGTCCCTTTTTCCAATTTACCAAGAGTCCTAGTGGTAATTAGGAAATGTTGGGCCAATTTTGCCCAATATCTAACAGGCTAGGCCCAGGGATAGAGCTGGATGAAATCCGATCCGATTTTATATCTTTCTTTCTCATTTTGTTTAATATTTGAATTGTGACACTAAAAAGAATTCCTCCATTCCCACTTGACCTCATTGAAATATTAAATAATTTGTATATTATATCATCTTTACAAGATTAATTAAAAATACATCAAATTAATAAATATAAAAAGGCTTATAAAAATTTAATAATAAAATAAAAAATTTTAAAAATTCCAAGGTTGTGCTCCAAAATTTTAATTGAAAACTTTAAACTCAATTTTTTTCTTAAAAAAAATGCCCTATAAATTCGGATTAGGTCGGAAACAAACAGGTTTGGTTATGAGATTAAGAACTTTCCTACTGAGCTAGTTAATTCGTTGTTTATCTTCTAATTTAAGAATCACTAACTAGTTTCTATATTATTGATGGAGGGAAAAAAAAGGGGAAACTTGGTGGAATTATGAAAGTACCACAAATGAAAAACCAAGCATACTAAAAGGCAAATTTGATCATTTGTTTACAAGTTAAAAGAAGGAATGAAAAGATGAGCAACTAGGAACCTTCTTTCCAAACCCATAATAGAAACAATACAAGTTCTAATGGAACAAAGTGGGTTAATAGACCAGTTGAATTTAACTAAATGGAGGCTTTGCTTATTTTTCGCATTGTGTTATCATGGATGCAAGTTGAAGGCATTGCAATATGGGTTATCATATGTACTCATTTTCATTTTTACATTTCTTACAAACGTGGGATTACTACTCAACATTACAATTTATATAAGGTTTAGATTAAAAAGGAGGATGAAGGTTCGCACAATGGTACTGAAAGCCTCTAGGAGATTGATCTCAAGGAAGTGGTGGGATTATTCAATTGTTTTGCTATTAAGAGTTATATAATGTTTTGTAGATTGAATTTTAGTTCGATTGGCATGGGTATTGTTGTTAATGTAAGGGACATGGGTTCGAGTGTGTTGAAGCACATTTTCTTTCAATTTATGGGTTAGAAATGAACTATGGGTAGTTTTAAACATTATGAGAAAAAACTAAATATAATCAGAACCTACAATGAAATTATTCAAAAAGAATTATATATTGATCCGAAATACAAGGTCTTATTCTTTTAAAGAGGATTAGCTAGTATGGTACCATAATTAGAATTTCATTTAGGCCTTATTGGTCTTTGAAATTGAAAATTCTTTAAAGATTTATAAAATTTTTCATTTTGACTTTTAATATTTTATAATTTAGTTACAACCCTATTTATTTTCATTATACTAATTTATAAAATTTTCCATGGAACTCTCATATGAAGTTTCTCATTATTAACCGGATTAACAAGCATCATTCTACCCCCAATTAATTTCATGGTCAATGTACATAGAATCACCCAAAGGAAATTACCTGAAATCTGAAAGCATTACCCTTAGGTTACAAATATATATAAATACAAAACAAATTATAAATATGTTAAAAGCAACTAGGAGAACCAATTTAATACCTACATGATAAAATCTATCCATAATTATTACGTATAATAAATCTTAAATTTTGATGGGTCTCATTTTTTTTACCAACAATAACAAAACATTATTTGTGAGAATTATAATTCCTTAATTAGACATTACCATCACCATAGTCTATAAACTATATATAAAAGAAAGGTCCTAAGGTCTTACATTACATCGGTTTAAGTTAAGCTTTTTTTCTTTTACATGATAAAATAATGCTTAAATTTCAACTATGATCCGTCTACTTTTTTGAGATTATATAATAATGGTTAAATTTTAGTTTTGATTCTTATACTATGCTCAACATTTAATTTTTATACTTTAATTTTTTACATAATTTGGTACCTTAACTTTCACAATGTCATTAATTAGCCTAAATACTTTGTTCTAACTAAAATGTTGATGTGACTTTTAAGAATTGTTAAATCGTTAAATTTTATTTGTTAAATTTAGTTATTTAAGTCCATTATAATGTCATCTTTTTTATCACATGGCTACTAAGTGAGGTTTTTATTTTATTTTTTTCAATATGCTATAACAACAACAAAATTTTAACATTGTTAACAATAAAACTTAAATTTTTAAATTTAAAAAATAAAAAAATTAAATTCTTAAAAATAAAAATATAAAAACAAAAATGATAATCTATTACCCAAAAAAATAATAATGATAATCAGTGGACCAACCTAATGATTGATTATCTTTAAAGCTTATAAATATAATCACAATTTGGAAGGTGTGAGAATATTTGAAAAGATATTTTTCGACTATTCTTATTCCCATGGTACATATCCTTAGCAGCAGTGCTTTTCATGCTGAGAGGAAAGCGACTCATCTAACTTATTCGAAGTAGGATTTTTTTTAAATATATAAAAAATTTATCAGTCAAATTATGTTAAATTTTGAAATAATCCTAATACCTTTACTATGTTAAATTTTGAAATTTTAAAATTTCTTATCAATGTGCAAGAGGAATTTCTCATCAATGTGTAAGGGCGAAAAGAGGGGAAAGGAAAGGGCAAGCAAACCCCCAAATCCCAAAATTTATAAAATCATAAGTTAATATATAGTAAAATTGTAGTTTAGCCCTAAGAAAAATTTCTGGCTTCAACCCTATCAATGTGAATAGAAAATGGTGTTAGCCACTTAAACTAACTAATAATCTTATAAAAATAATACCAATTTAGATTAAATTAAAATATAAAAACTAAATCTCAAATTTTTACCCGATCAACATTACCATAACCAAATTTTATACCTAGTACCACTTATGGAAAACGCATAAAACTAGGTTTCGTGTGTTTCCCTCCCAACACATTCGCCAATTCACTTCCAAAATTCATCAATAGGTGACACAATCTGATGATGATAGTGACGTGCAAAGTCCGATTATGTACACATTTGCTAGTGGCTCAAAACTAGACAAACAAATGTTGTCCAACTTCCAAGCAAGCAATTACACGTATAAATCCAAATCCTTTTTTAAGAATAAATACCGTCGTCACCAATTGGTACCTCCCCCCATGCAACTTCGAGGAAAGAGAACGTTTTCAAAACGAAGCCGGCCATGAACTTACATACCCCCCACCAACAAAACGCCGCCTGCAACAACCTTCCTCTTACCTGTACATTCATTGTCATCAGCAATCCTTTTCTTATATACATGAAGTTATAAATACCCTACACGCCTAGTTGCCTAAATAGCATGCACTTGAAAATTTCTCAAAAAGAATAAACATGGCAGATGCTATTGTGTTCGAGGATTTCTTCCCTGCCATGGTGGATAAGTTAGGTGCAGAAGGGTTTATGAAAGAGCTATGCAATGGGTTTAGGTTGTTAATGGATGGGGAGAAAGGGATGATAACATTTGAGAGCTTGAAGAGGAATTTGGCTTTGTTAGGGTTACAAGATATGGATGATGATGAAGTGGTTTGTATGTTGAGGGAGGGGGATTTGAATGGTGATGGTGGGTTGGATGAGATGGAGTTTTGTACTTTGATGTTTAGGTTAAGTCCTGCTTTGATGAAAAGTTCAAAGAGTTTGCTTGAAGAAGCTTTGGTTACTGAAATGTAACCCTTTTTAATTGTAGCCATTGTTCTTTGTTTTAGGGCATTGTTTTGCTATATTTGTCTATGATGAAATCAAACGTCTCTTTTATTTTTATTTTTTTCATGATGTAATAACATAATACAGAGAAATATATTATCGGAATTTAAGATAAAATTTTTATATTTTAATTTGACGAAATTTGATTTTCTTATTACTTTCTACGATGTTATTAGTTAATAATCATATTTAAATTAAAATATATATAATTCGCATATAAATAAACTAAACATCCATTCATAATAATTACGCATGATGTAACCATGGAATGAGTTTGTTTTAGAGTTTCAGTTGCTTCTACGCTTTGATTGAAAAATTCAAAGTTAGAAAAAGAACAAACCGCAAATGGATCGACAAAGGAAGAAAACAAACAAAGATACATATGAGACATCTTTGGTTGTTTTCCACATTCTTGGGGCAATATTGAGGATTGAAATGAAACATATATCTTACTTGTAACCTCGGATCCTGTTTAGTTTTAGACTCAAATGCTAGATATATAAGGAATTTCTGAAATGAAAAATAAAAGACGAATATAGAGAAAATAAAGGATGGGTTATTCGAGGTTAGGCTAATTGTTGCAAATATTGCTAATTGGTTCTATCATGACCCAAAAAAGCCATAAGTTTAATTTAGACTTGTTAGTAGAATTCACTTCATACCGATCTCGACTAAGTTTTATCTCAATTAGCAAGGATATTATTGTCAATGTAAGAGGACGTGAATTAGAATACGCTCAAGTGGATTATCTTCCTATTTATGGATTGGGGGGGGACTATGGATAATTCTAGAAATTGTATTAAAAAGAGTAGACATGATCAAAACCTATCACTGAAATCAATTAATATAGGTTTTTAAAATTTTCAGATTATCTTGAGTTTGAATATTTTGAGTTTACTCTTTTGGTTCAAGTTATTTTGGATCATTAGTCCAAATTATTTTAAATTTGAGTCATTTTGATTTTAAATTATTTAGGATTAGTGTCATCTTTGGGTTTAGGTTAAACCTACTTTGATATATAATTACTTGTGCAATTTCAATTTACTCAATTAACCTTCAAATTTTCTCATTACTTCAATTATTTGAAATTACAACATTAAAATTACTATCTTAATCATTTCACACAATAACTTTATATTGAAGTTTTCGACAAATTTTTTGAATTTATATGAAAATTATTTTTAATAACCAATACTTAATATCGCATAATATAATACTAATCATTTTATTGATATCGTAATTGTATTTTCAAAAAAAGGTAATATTATATCATATAAAAAATATTGAATATTAATAGGATCATTTAACCTATAAAATATTTATAAATCTAATAACTTTTAAACATTCAGTTAGATTGATCTTCACTTTAATCTTAATTTATTTTATCTACACAAATTACATTTAATTTTAAATATAATACACAAGGATAAATTTTCTCATTGTGGGGTTCTTGGATTCAGTGGGCATGAAGATGGTGTAGTGTTGTTGTCGGATTAGATGATGGAGTATATGCAACTAAAAGCATGTGATTTCATGTACATGAAGAACAAAAAGCTAGAAAAAGGAAGTTACATGCATCAATTTTGGACAGCACACAAGTGATTTTATTGAGATTCCAAATCCGAAGGTTGTATTGGAAGAAAATTTGCGTAAATTGTGATGCTTAACAAATGGTGATACTATAATCATCCGCCATATGAACAGAAAGATTTATATGGACGTAGTGGAAACTAAACCTATTAACATCATCGATATACATTGTAACCTTGATTTTGCTCCTGCTTTGGATTACAAAGAGCCTCTAATAAATTCTACTTCAAACCTTTCAGGGGTTTAGCGGATGAAGATTCATGTACATACAAGTGAGAATAAGTCAAAGTTTGAAGCTTTTAGAGGGAAGAGCTGGAGATCTTAATCTTGATTTTTACTGTTTCCTTTTGTTTATATTTAATAATAATTTAAATAATGATATTATAATTTGTTCTTCCATAATCCAATCAAAATATTATATGTTAATCAAGGATTTAAAAGTATTTTTCTTAATCAAAACAATTTCATTAACTAATCACATTACTATCAATGTGAAATACTTGGAAATTACTAGCCATAATAAAAAAAGATCATCACAAAATAAATTATACACCTTGCTTCACTAAAGTAGGATACTAGTGAAACCCAGAGTTGAAATTTAAGTATAAGTTAACCAAGTAAAAAATCCCAGCTCAATTTTCTTATAATTTAACTATAAGTAGTATATTATAGGGAATTAATTTAATAAATTTTGTACTATTGTTGTTATAAAATATAAAATATTAGTTTTACAACAAACTTTTATTCTTATTTTTATTTTTATAATGAAATGTTGTTATAGATGACAGCTCAATTCCCTAAAAGAATTTCAAGCAGTTCAACCTATGGCTATTTGAAAATTAATGAAATATCACTTTTTTATCAAACTCAATCTAAACTGGGCCGGGTATGTTTGGGTTGGACGGACTACCTGATCCATAGACAGTACTAACCATACATAAGAGTCGGTTCGGTTCCTCTTTTAAATCCCTAGCTCTTGTAATTTCTAGGTCTTCTCTCCCCAATTACAATCGAAATCAGGGTTTTTCCCTATCCAAATTCTGATTTAACCCAGTATGCCTCAACGTCACTCGAAGAACAACAACGATTTAGCCTTCTTCACGTACGATGAGAAGAGGAAGCTAGGTTACGGTACTCAAAAGGAGAGATTAGGAAAAGATTCCATTAAGCCTTTCGATGCTTGCTGCCTTTGCTTGAAACCTTTCATCGATCCCATGTCTTGCCAAAAAGGTCATGTTTTTTGCAAAGAGTGCATTCTCGAATGCCTTTTAGCCCAGAAAAAGGATATCCAAAGGTATTCCCTTTTTTAGCCCGGACCCTTGTGTTTATCTCAATGAATCATTTATTTGTATTTTGCCCAATTTTGTTTTTTTTTGTGATAAATATTAAAATTAGGCATGAATTTTGATCTAATATGTAATATGATGAACTTAGGCTTGGTTTATTGATTCAATTATACATGTAAAATTTTGATCCAATTGTAAACATATAAAAACATAAACAAATTCAATTATTTTCTTGTTTGAACAAGATAATTATATAATATGTAAACATAAAACGGTGTTGCATATAATGGTGTTATGGCGTATGAAAATGAAATTAAATTAAAAAAGATGTATACATTTGCATAAAATCGAATTTCGTGTATTACATTGTAGATTTTCTTCTTTCCCCCCCCCCCTTCCTTGAGGAGTTATTTCTCAACAAACAGATAAGGTCTAAGATCTTTAGAACATGATTTTCTGGGTATTTGGTGGATCGTATAGGCTGACATGCATTTAGAAGATAGCTGGTGATTTATGGCCAAAATTGTGCAGTGTTGCTTCATTCAGTGTTCCATATGGTAGGGATTATAGACTCCTTAGCTTCTAACGAACTATTTATTTAAAGTTGCGAAGGATGCTTTCGGTTCATGTGCATTTTTGTGTCTTCTTTGACTTATACTAGCCGTTTTCACTAATCACTCGTGATGTATTTGAGATTGGTGCCTTAATGTGCATCTTTTTGTTCACGGTTCTAGATTGTACTTGTGTTTGTTTTGTTTCATGATAATCTAGAAAGCTTATCATTAATCTTTTAGACCATTGGATCACATCAGCAGCTTCTCTGTTAGTCGTTGAAAGGTTGCAAGGATCAAGTAGAGCATCATTGCTACATTTTTCCTGTTTTCGTCGACACAAAGCAGGATTTATATATGCCTACATTTGTGAATTTTAATGTTCTTTAATGTATTTTTATTTGGTTATTTAGCAATATAAAATTGGTAGTCCTCAATATGAAAAACAACCTTTCACATGATGTAGAAAGAACAGTGGGTTTCTGGTACTTAATTTTCTTCGAAAAATAAGAGTATAAACTGTCATGCTTGGATTCAACTAGAATATTTCATTTATGGGGTCAATAATGGAAACTATGATTTCCATCCTCTGACAGGAAACTTGCTGCTCATGCTGCTCAGCAGAAACAAGAGGAGGAGGAGGAAGAAGAGAGGTTGATATTGGAGAAAGCAAGAGAGCTGGACGCATTCGATCAACAAAATCACGGTGCCTTACCACAATACAACGACAAGAACCACAGCAGAGACAAGAATGGTTTCCACGGAGCAAACAGTGTCAAAGTCACATCTTTTGAAGAGGAAGCACTCCGGACAATGAAAGCATTTTGGCTTCCCTCCGCCACTCCAGAAGCACCTATTAAAGTTGACACTCCTTCCACCAGCACAGTCTGTCCAGAGGGCAAAGAAAAACTCAAACTGAAAATCCTTTTTCCTATCTACTTCACTGAAGATGAGAGCGAACAAAAGAAATCCAATCTCGATAAAACCTATATCTGCCCGAGCTGCAAGGTCACTTTGACCAACACATTGTCGTTGGTAGCTGTAAGTTCCTGCGGGCATGTCTTTTGCAAGAAATGTGCCGATAGGTTTATGGCTGTCGATAAAGTTTGTTTAGTCTGTGACAAACCATGCAGAGAGAGGAATTTGGTTACTTTGGAAAAAGGAGGGACAGGGTTTGCTGGCCATGGGGATCATCTTGAAGCTACTGATTTCAAGCATTTGGGAAGTGGTAGCGGCTTGGGGCTTGTAAGACCTGCAGCTAAGACATAAACAAGAAATGTGAAACAAGAAAGAGGAAAAAAATGATGCCACAAGTTTGATTTTTGCATAATGCCTGTTGGATTAATTATCTTCAATAACCTTTTGTTCAGTACTTCTGGTATTAACGTGTTCAGTTTTATTGTAATCTTGTAAAATAGGTACGGCCATATCCTTTTTTTATTTCATGCAGTGTTGTTGGACTGGATTTTATGTTTCTTTGAATTTTTAATTTATTTGCTAATCGGACTGACCAGTTGAATTGGGAACTAATAGTTTGATCGGTTCTATTATTGGTCCGGTTTCATGGGACTAATCCAGGGTATTATGGAGTATTTGTATTGGGAATTTGATTGAATTTTGTCTTTTTTTACTCAAAATATTTTTGAGTAAATTAGTTATTGTATAGAATAAAAGATAAATTGGTGTTTTTGTTTATATTATATAAATTTTTATAATTAAAAATTGGTTCTTGTGCTTCAAATAAGGTATATTTATGATTTTTAGTTAATTTTGTCAATTTTTAACAGTAAAATTAAACGAAAATTTTAATAGTAATGATTTTAATAGTAATGATGGGTTTTGCTTTTCAATTTAAAATACAAAAATATTATTTTTTGAGTAACAGGATAAAAGTGAAATCTGATTTTTATCGCTGAGGTTTCAATGGTAATTTTACTATAATAGTCTCCTCCAATGTACTCTACATTGCCACGGCGGCGGCGCCGCGGTCTACTTCAGTTTCACCTCTCCTCATACGTTATTTATAATATTTGGTCCTAATCATTAATCTGCGAGTAAAGTTAGCTCCTTTTTCTGGGTGGGAATAGGGGAAACCTATCATATAGCAATTATTAGCACATTATAAATCCTCTAATAATCTGTATCCCTAGTGGCAATAGCTGTCTCGTCAATGACAATTATCCGCCCCCATTTGGGTCCCACTCGCCGCCGCCCACGCAAAACGTAAAACATTAACTACAACATTTAAAAGGCAGCAACTTTAGAGCGGGAGAGAGGATAAGCTGTGAGATTTCGTGGTTTGGGTTTTAAATGGCGGAATTAAACAAGCAAGATAAAGTAGTTGTAAATGGAAACGAAGAAGGAGAAGAAACGAGGTTGTTAGAAGGAATGGCGGCGTTAGATTTCGACATGCTATGTTCCACAGTGGCTTCTCAACAAACCCAAGGCAAATGGAAGGAAATTGGAAGCTCCGGGGAAGAAAACGCCGACTTCGGCGGCGTCTTGAGGATGTGGGAAGGTGAAGTTGTTCTTGATTTCATGGATGACCGCCGTGTCGCTCTTGAATCTGCCTGGTCAGTTATTTTTCTCTATGTTTTGATGTTATGAAACTGATATGAGCAATTAAATTATATGTTTGTGAATTACTGTGTTTTAATGTTGCAGTTGCCCCTGCTACAGATTTGGGAAGAACATGAAGCGGGCTGGTTTTGGTTATTGCCTTCTTCAGGTAAAAAATAATGTGTTTTCATGGTCATATTATAATATGCAAGTTTTTTGAGGATCTTTTTTACAACTTCTATTTATATTCTAGTCCCTGCATTTCAATATTTTTCTGACTTCATAATATGCTATGTTCCAGGGAACTGTTTATTTCATTCTTGTTGTTAGTGTGTTTCTCAACATCCTTGCCTTTATGGTCACCGACCGGAATTGCTTCCTGTATTTAGCCGTTGCTTTCGCCGTATCTCTCGGTGTGTATTCGGGGTTCTTCCGTATGCAAATCAAAAGAAAATTCAATATTATGGTAAGAAATTTTACTTATCATCATGCTTGATTCTTAGGGATTGACATAAATGTTTCAACTAGGTGTCTGAAAGACCAACTAGATTGATACAAAGCCTGTTTTGCATAAAATTTGTAACATGTTACATGGTACTTTACATAACAACATAATCACACGGTAGTGCGAATAGCAGCATAGACATCGATTATGGTTTTACTGATATCGTACTGTTGTCGGAAATGCTTGTTTGCAGGGTACTGATAACTTGTTAGATGATTGCATCTACCATCTAATGTGCCCTTGTTGTACATTATCACAGGTTCTTGTTCCTACCAAACTGTGTTTGAACTTTTTGCTTATAAGTTTCATTCAATTAGCTTCATTTTTGTTTGGACATGGAGCAGGAATCCAGAACACTAGAGATGAACAATGTCCAAGACGGTACATGGCATGGTCGTGGTGATATATGCATAGGAAGCCACATCGAAGGGAACAGACCATTCTTTGAGCTCCACCATCCTCATCCTATATCAATTAAGATTCCGGAGCCCTGCAGCATGCAAAACGGTTTAAATGGTTTTCAATAAAGTTCGAACACGAGAAGCTTATACACCATGACTGCAGTAGATGCTTGTGAAAAATTGTATTCTTTGTACTATACTAGTATTTCATCATTGAATTTGGCATATTGACATATGCTCTCCATTGCAGGCTTTTGGTTTTTCACAAATGCAAAAAATTTGTTTACATGATGGTATTGTCTTTCCTAAATTTCTTGCAGGCCTACAGGATATAATCTTTTAACATGATAAAGGAAAATGAAATGGTTTTGCCCGTGTGGTAAGAATCAGACCAATTAGACTGCCGGTTCAATAGTAAGTGGTATCGGTTGAACCATCAGTTATTGATTCAACCTATCGGTCTGATCCGGTTCTGACAACCATAAAATTGTACATGTTATGGTAGTTGCGGGAGGGGAGGGAGGTTGGACTTCAAATTTGGGGTAATGGTAGTTAGATTAGATAGCTATTGTTTAACTTACAGCTTTCTCTTTTGGTAGATTTGCTTTTAATGGTAAAAATATCATCGAAATTCTTGTACTGGGACTTAAGTTATATTTTGTTTATTTTATTTAAAAAATAAGTAGATTAAATATCAAATTGATCTTTTTGTTAAGAATTTTATTTATTTGTATTGTACGTCAACATAAGGTACATGTAGTACACCACTTGTCATTATTTGGTTATTTCATTAACCATGCTAACTTTTAACAGAAACCACCAATTTGTTATTTGATCTAACATATAAAAATTAATTTACGTATTTTTTGAATAAAAAAATAAAATACAATTTGACTCCTAATACAGAGATCTCCATAATACTTTTACTATTTTCCATTTGAAAAAAAAATAGAGGTTGACAAGGTAATTACATCATCAATCACTGTTCCCATAATAAATTTGTAATCCTGATAATTACCCAATTGACCCTTTCTGTGTGTGTTTCTCAATCAATTTGGTGGGTAACTATCTTTAAAAGTATGACATTCATTATAAAATTTAGGATGGAATTAATTAGTTTAATTGATTGAATTGGAAAGATGAAATTAGTGAATTAATTTTTTTATAAACATAAATATTTTTAGGTATTTTCTGGTTTTCTAATTTTTTAAAAATTCAAAACAAAATTAAAAGAGGAAGGAAAAATGAGTTTCATGCTCCCTCTTTCTTTTGGTTTCTGGCCACGTTTATCTTCCATTTTTAATTTCACAAGAAAACAAACAAGTCAATAATTCTAATAATAAGATATTCATTAATAAAAGTCAATCAAGATGCCACTTATTTATTTATTCATTTATTCAACTACTTCTTTTAATATCACTATATAATTACATCAACCCGTTAAATCCATTCTTGAATAAAATTTTATATTTTAATTTTAATTATATAAAATATCCTTTTATTAAAAAATCCCATCGACACCATTGGTAAAGATAGAGACTTTGGGTTGTAAGTAAAGACAAAGTTAAATGACCCAAAATGAAAATTTTAATTTTAATCTCTCTTAAAATTTAAAATTCAATTATACTCTCTAAAAAAACATATAATTTATAATTTAATCTTTTGAAAAATTATAAAATTTTACATTAATACATTTATAAAATTATATTTTTACCTCCCTCAAAATATTTTAATTTAAATTTAGTCCGTCCAAAAATAATTTTAGCTTTGCCTCTTGTCTTAAATACCTCACTTTGAAACCCATTATACACAATTCTAAGTGTGGGTCTTGAGTTCCATTACTTGTGGATTTTAGTCTAATATATCAGTTTTAGTATAGATTACATTATTTTTTAATTTATTTGTATTTAATGGCGAAGCGTAGTGGAGATTCAAGGAGTCATGATCTCTCTAAATAGTAAATTTTTAATTTAAATTTTTTATAATTTATAAAATTTTAAATTAATAATAATAAAATTATACTGTTAAAATGATAAAATTATATTTTTACTGTGTGTAAATATATAATTTAATTCCCTATCCTCCCAACAATTTGAGATTCCGCCACTGTATTTGTATAATTTAATTTAATCAAAATTGAATGTAATTAGATAGAGAATCAAATTGGGAATGCCATCAACCTCAGCTACCTAACCCTCATGTAAGCTCCTTTTGACATGCAAAATTTGTAGTAGACCAGGCTGTTTGTTTTTTTTTTGTAATCACTTCATTAAAATATTTGCTTTTTCAACTCCCTCATCGATGCTTACAATGAACTTTTTTTTTCTTCAACTAACACACCATTACCAGATTCCTTATCAAATTGAAACTCTAAATAAGCAACAACACGACGTTCAAATTCGGTACACTATATTACCTTTGTCGTCTCTGTGTTTCGTTTAACGAATAAAGATTTTTTTACCCACTGACTCTAATTTTGTACTATCTGTTCTCATGCAGGTGACCTGAAAGTTGAAACAGCCCAATATATTTGCAATTTGATTATCAGCCAAATCTGGGTTTTATTTACTTTGTTGCAGAGATGGCAAAATCAGTTGAAAATAGAGCTTTAAAGAAAGGTGCATGGAGTCCTGAAGAAGATAAGAAATTAATTGCTTATATTAAGAGATATGGGATTTGGAATTGGGCAGAAATGGCTAAACCAGCAGGTAAAAAAAACCCAGAAATTGATTGCTTATATTATGATTTTTGTTGGGTTTTTTATGGGTTTTGTTTATTTGTAGGATTGCAAAGGTCAGGGAAGAGTTGTAGGCTTCGTTGGGTGAATTATTTAAGACCGGGAATTAAACATGGGAATTTCACTAAAGAAGAAGAAGAAACAATTATTGATTTACATGAAAAGCTTGGAAATAGGTAAGTTCTGTAACCTGATGTTTGGTTTTTTGGGGTAATTTGATCTTTGAAATTTAAAGACATGGGGGATTTTAGGAATTTGAAAGGGATTAATATATGAACTTGCAATAAAGTTGAATTTCTTGTAATTGTGATGGTTTCTAATTAGTGTTTTAGGGTTTATTTGATGAAATCTGGAAATTTTGAGATTGGAGAATTTATGTGATTGTAACAGAGTTTTGAGTAGTTACTTGTGACAGAAGATAAATAATTTCACGACCGTCGGATCGATAAGGTATTAACAGTGGCAAAGCTAGAAAATTGCTTTAAAAGGCTAGAGATGCATCATAAAATTTTGGGGGTCAAGGCAAATTACCACTTTTGGGGGCCAAGGTCACTGCCTGCCCCTTGTCTACACCCCTGGGTATTAATGTATTTTCCCGGGCGACACGCATCGCCGGTTTCATGATATTGTCCTCCTTTGGATGTCTACTGACTCCTTGTAGCCTGAAAGTCCAACTCCGCCCTGGACCTCCTTATATAGGAGTCTATTTTGAAATAATGGTACCATTTAGACTAGTAAATTCAATGGGTTGGATTTAAATCAATTTCGGGTTTGATTCATTTTGAATACAGATAATTTTGAGTTCAGGTCATTCGGATTTTTAGGATTAGATCATCACAGGTTCTGGTCACTTCGTGCTTCATTTCTAGTTACTTGTTAGAGATCTTTTGGGTTCAGATCATTCCATGTTCAGGTTGTTTCGAGTTCTGGTCAAATCATGGTTGAGTTAAATAGGTTCATGTGGTTGGCTTTTTTATGACCAAATTAGGTTAGATTGGGTTTGGGATCGGATTTTTGAGTTTAGGTCAAAACTAAACAGATCTGGTACTATTAGATTTATAATGGTCAGTGTTAGTACCTCACTGGTTGACAGGTCGTGAGTTATATTGCTGGTCGACAGGTCGAAATTTTTTTTTTTTTTTGCAGATGGTCAGTGATTGCATCAAAGTTGCCTGGAAGAACTGATAATGAGATTAAAAACCATTGGCATGCTCACTTGAGCAAACGTTTGAAGTATGATCTGAATTCATTACCAGACATGTCCGATGCCGAAATAGACCAATATAGCTCATTCGAAACAGATCCCCCACCAACCAATGTTCCGAATGCATTGATTTCAGAAAGCTCTGCTGCAACTTTCACCGACAGTTTACCTTCCTCGAGCTCGAATCCTAAACCATAATTCGACGAAAAGCCAATACATTTGGTTCGTTGGACAACTTCATAGCATTACAGCCATTCATTGGTTCCATTGGACAACTTCCATCGCATAACAGCAGCCATTGCTTCATTTGTTTCAGCAGGTAGTATAGAATCAGGGTAAATTGACTTCAACTTTAGATGAAAAACAAAAAGGGACATGTATGGTGACTATTAATGTTGATAGATACACTACTGTGCATTGTTGTAGACTTGGCATTGATATTGAATGGATGCTATATATATATATATTTATATTATATCTGCCTTATAGCAACAAAGACTTACAGCTTCATTATTGAATGTAGATAGATAATGAGTGAATGAATGCTTTCATGCAAACATGATCATAAGGTATGAAATCAAAGTACAAAAATGGCAGAAACAGCTTTAGACAGAGATTAAAAGCTGGAACGAGATTTGGGTTTGGATCTTTGGACCATCTAAAATAGCCACAACTCCCTATATTAATATTGTTATATCCCTACGCGCAAATGTTACCTAACGCACGCTACACAATATGAGCGGCTTAATAGGCAACACTGAAATATATCACCATCCCCCACAGTAGTCTCACGTGACCCACTTCTTATGCTAAAGGATCAAATTTAGCTCACCCTAAAACAAATCTATGATTGAACTCTACAAAAGGCTCACTCAAAGCTCTTATTCATCTATAGGTCAAATCTAGCCTATCCCCAAGCCCTTATAATTGGACTCTACACAATAATCATGATGATAGATGGGCTCAAATTCATTTAATGATCTTTAAATTTTCAAGTTTACTAATCCCATTGTAGTCTTGTCTTGTTTATTCCATTTCTCATCCCAAAACGAGCCTATGATTTGATTCTACACAAAGATCATCATGAAAAATGGACTCGCTCAAAGCTCTTATCTATTTATGTGTCGAATCCATCTTACCCCTAAAAGAAGCCTCTATCATTAGACTTTATATAAAGGTCATAATAAAGGATTAGCTGCTCAAAGCCCTCTCTATTTGAAGAGGCAAACTAACATAAGAAGCTCACTTTCTCTCGCCACCAAAATTAATGGCTCTTCCCACCCTTCCTATATGAACTGTAATCATTCTAAACATAACCGATTCTACCCAACACATTTTCACATCAACAAGAAAAACAAAGCCTTCTTGATCTTTGGGATAATTAAAAACCAAAAAACAGAATTCCAAGAAACCATGTTTAAACTGTTATTTGTTTTCTCTTGACCTTCTCAATTTCCTCAATAACCATCCAAAATTAGTGTTTGGTTTTATCGACAAAGATACCAAAAAATCTTTTTTAAGACAACAACGTGCCTTAAACGTTGCCCCCTCTGTCTCTGACAGTCTCTCTCTCTTTCTCTTTCCTTTCCCCCATTAAATTCTTTGTAATTTCTTATGTAACAGAGAGTATCTTCTTTTTCCTGCCCAATCACCATTTTTGGTCTTTTCAACAAGTTATATATACTATAATGTAAAAAAAAAAAAGGCTCAAAATATCTTATTGAATTAAGCAATTGCTCTATTCCCTATCTGCTAGAAAACAACAAGACATTAACACAAACAAGTAACATTTTGAAACCCATGTTTTGCGGTTCATGTCCCTTTTAAAAAACAAAAAACCCATTAAACAAAATGGGGGTTTTTCTTTTATCCACATGGTTGAATATGGGACATCTTCACCCTTTTACTTTCACTGCAAAAACCAATCAATTTATGTCGTTTGATGCCTTTCTTTTCAGACATCTCAGTTTCTGATTTGTTGCAGTGACAATCCAAAACACTAATGGGTGTCACTGTGCTTGAAGTTGATATAGTATACATTTCGTTTATCACCATTTCCATCACTGCATTAAAGCATATCAACAGCTTCTCCTACAAAACAAAAAACACCATTGCATTCATTCATTAATGAAAGAAAAGGTGACCACCCTATTTACCTAATAACAAAAGTACTATTTTTGCTTGAGTTCAATCTCAAACTGCTCATCTCTCACCTCCAATTATAAAAAAAAATTATTGGAAGAAAAGAATCAAAAGAAACACTGAAAAAGTATCATTTATCACCTTTTATTCAAAAAATCATAAATCAATCCTTATACCTTACATTAAAGAGTAAACTTTTATTTATATGTATCTTATTCTGACATTTAATAACTAATTTTTAATAATAAAAAAAATAAAATTTTTAACAGATATAATTTATTTTTTAATCTAATGTGACCTATAAGAGCTAATTTATTTGTATAATCACAAAAAAACAATATGACTTGGACCTCCGTACTACTTTTACTAAAAAAAAATTATGCTTACTTCATTCACAAATTCACAACACAAAATTGAAGCTTTAAAGGATGGGAATTGCAATGGGAGTAGTTCATGTGAAGCCATAAGTAAAGCTGATGCTGCAATGGTTGATGGTTTAAACTCCAACAGATTAGTTTCTACAAAAACAAAAACGGGTTTAAACTGATTTGTCATAAAAACATCAAAGAAATTATTTTTATGTATTTTTATGTTTTATACCATTGCCAGCTTGGAAGATTATATGTGTAGCTCTGTCTTTCAATGCTTGTATCAATGGTGGATCTTTTAATTCAAACAAAGATATGAAGAAACAAATAAAGGAAAAGGGCGTTATGATTCTCATTCTCCAATTCAACGCATCAAGTACCAAAAGCTCCATTCTTTGAATAGCTGAAGCATCAAAGATGAACCCTTCTTCTCTCTGTTTCAATGTCATGAGGGTCAAAAAACAAGATCATACTTTTAATCCAAAAATACATGTTTTTTTTACCTGGAAATTAGAGTAACAAAAATGTATGTCCTTCATCTTTGCAGCCAATGAAATACAAGCTATCACAAGTAGTCTCAAAACCCATGGATTACCTTGCTACAAAAATATCAAGATGAAGTTTTTAAGTTCAAAAACAAGACCTTAAAGTTCCATATCTTTTTTAAGTTCAAAAACAAGACCTTAAAGTTCCATATCTTATAAAATTCATTAACTTACAGGGATTTCTTGTTTGGAAATGAATCTATCCATGTAAGTAACAGCAAGGTATGGTGTATATGGATCAAGGTTACAACAATACTGTGCCTGGTCCAATTAAAAACAAGTTTACATCACACAAAATACAAATAATAGTTTAAAATTAGTAAAAGGGGGGGTGGTACCTGGAAAACGAGAGACATAGCTTCTTGTCTGAAAGAAACATGGAAATCACTGGTTTTTAAACATTGTAAGTAATTCAAACAGGGCATGTGATCAGATTCTGAAGAGAAGATGGTTGAGATTGTATCGAATTGGTGTTGTTTCAAGGTTGTGAATGGATCTTCAAGATCAAAGTACTCCATTTTTTTTATGAAATTGTATGTAGGAAATTTGAGGAAAAAAATGTGAGAAAAAAGAGTAAATTTTGCAGAGAAAAAAGAAGAGAAGCGTTGCTTTTTGTGCTGATAAATCTTCAACTTCAAGTTTGAATCTTTTACAACCTAAGTAGCTGCCCCTCTATTTAACTTATATGTGTGTTTGTGTGTGCTTTGGTTGGTCCCTGCCTGTTATTGCCCATTGCCCTTGGGAAAGAAAATAAAACTGTAAAGCAAAGTTGTGGGTTACATTTTATCTTTTCTTTTTTTTTTCTTTCTTTTTAACATGGGAAGTAAAAGGGTAGGTGGTTGGAATTGTACTAGACCTTGAATTTGGTTAAATTAATTAGCTTAAGGTTTTTTTTATAATTTTTTAATAATTTGTTTAAATTAATCGAACTATTTGATTGGATTAAGAATAGGTGACCAACAAATCTAATCACTGGTTACAAAAACATTAATAAAAGGTGAACATGGGTTAATTCAATTGTTCAAGTACTCATTAGCACCCTGCTAAGCAATAGCGAAGATAGAGTGCCTTAAAAAAAATGATAATTTGATTAAATAACCTTCCAAAATCTATAAAATTATAAGTTAATATAATGGTAAAATTATATTTAGACTCTTCAAGAAATTGTTATTTATTTATGATTATTTTTAAAATAATTTTTTGATTTTGTCCCTGCCAATAAATATCTAATAATTTCATTTAATGAATTATCTATAAATATCACTTTTAATCTTTTATAAAACAGATGATATAGAATTATTACATTAATTTAATCCAAAACTAATTTAATGTACATGCAAATTCATGTACTTTTTCTTGAAGCTAATAATGTCGAAGAAATGGATATCCTTTTTTACTATTTACTACTTCACAACATTAATCATATATAGAGAGATATTTATGGAAAATAATTGTACAAAATAATGACGTTACATTATTTGTATATTTTTTTCAATAATTTAATATCGCAACAGCGTTTCATCCCGAATTTGTTAAGTATATTTTAGTAACTATATACCTAGATTTCTATGAAAAAAGAAGGTCCCAAAAAATCACATATTTTAAGTGCTCCTTGTTGTACTAATTGTTGGATTCATCAAAAGCAAAATTACAACATTTGTTTTTCCAAATAAACAAGATTATATTCTAATTTAGATAAAAGAAAATGAAAAAAATGTAGGAAGATTTATGGTTAAGAAGCAAAAGGCAAAGTGGTCCAAAGCTAAAGCAAGCACAGAAAAAGTAGCTTAGACAACAACAATAGAGACAATTGCAAAATATAGCAAATAAAACTCAATTTTTATATCTTACACATTATAAACATATTAAATATTATAAATTTTATAAATAATGAATACATTTCATAATTTTAAAAAATCATATAACAAATGAAATTAGTATTTTCAAATGTGTCATATAAGAGTTTTTAAACTCTTTAATTTCATCCGAGTTTTAAATTTTATCAAATATTTAAACCTTTATCCTGCTTTTTTTATAACATAT
This sequence comes from Gossypium hirsutum, assembly GCF_007990345.1. Classification (NCBI taxonomy): domain Eukaryota; kingdom Viridiplantae; phylum Streptophyta; class Magnoliopsida; order Malvales; family Malvaceae; genus Gossypium; species Gossypium hirsutum. The sequence continues at coordinate 1,805,268 of NC_053433.1, forward strand.
TCAATCATTTTAATTGCTAGTTTTTCGTTCAGATTTTTCTTTTTTTGCTGATATTAAGTGATTCGCTCAGAGGCTGGATCAAATCCTTGGTTCAACTCAATATATCGACCAATTTTCAATCTAATTTTTTATAGCTAACTAGTTCGGTTCCAATAACATTAAGTGTTGGAGCTAAGGGTTTGAGTTATGGTCTAAAGTGTGTTTAGACACCATAGACTAATTAGATAGAAGTGTAATTACTACACTAATAGTTTGTAATTATATCCTCTTGTAATTAGTTACAAGGAATTCTAATTCTTTAGACATATTTGGTCGATAGAGTGTAATTACATCGTAATTCTTTGTGTCATGTTTGATTGTATAAATTATAATTACACACCTACACGATTTTAAATTCTAAAAGAAATTAATTATTATAAAAAAATTAATAGAAAAATTCTCTAAGCAAGTAACAAAACATAAAATCAAATCATTGTACATAATATGTTAGTTAAAGAAAGTATTCAACAATATGATTACTAACAAAATTAACAAGAAAATTAAACATTTTATACAATTTTATCTAATTAATTGCTCTAACTTTCCGTATTCGTTGTATATTCTTTGTTATCATCATTGGTCCCTCACCAAGTATAAATATTTAATAATACTTTGTATTTAATTATAATTAGTATAAATTATTTATAACAAACAATTTGTAATCTAGTTAAATATCTAGTAGGTCAAAATGTATAGAAAATAATCTTCTTGTCAATAAATTTTTTAGATTATTAAAATAATATTAGTAAAATAAGGTACAATTTATGTTAAAAAGAAAATATGTCCTAAACTTAAAACACTATTATTATCGTATAAAAATCATTTCTTAAACAAAAATCACTTACGAGTTAATTTATTTAGAAAATTATAGGCTAATTGGATTTGATTATAATTGTTTGTAATTACCCAAAGTCTCATCTTGATTATTGCAATTGAGTCGTACAATTACAATTAATTCAGTGAGAATTATTAATTACAATGATTATTCAAATATGTCACACATGTTTAATTACAACAAATTGCACTCAAATTTAATTATTACGTAACTTTCTAAACATACTAAAACAAAATATACTTAATCATCTGAGTCCGTTTACCATCAATAAATTATCTAAGTATTATTATCCAAATTAAGTATTATCGTCTATCAAATATCCAAATTCATAAAAAAATCAATTTCAAAATTTTAGATAATTTTTCTTATATTCAAATCCACAAAAAAACAAATTTGTATATGCTAAAATTTATATATATATATAACTAAATTTATAAACATTTTGTAACTAATAGATTCAAATTTAAACATGCATTTGTCCGAATAAACAATGTTAATTCTGATAATAAATTTTGACTTATCTATCTATCTTAAATCCGCAATGATTAATAACTTTAAAATTTAAATATAAATTTAATCTGCAATATTCAAACCCATAAAAATCGATTTCAATATCCACACATATCCAAAATTACCTCACGACCAAAATGATTAACCTCCAATGTTTGTGGCTAAACTGGCATGGCAAAGCAATATATATATATACAATTTGACCCTACATGAGACTCACGTGTTTGTGATAAATGTCCAAATATATATATATATAAATTTTCATTTCTGCTGAGAAATTAAAGTTTGATGAAGTAATGACGAAGATCCATCCATTCATCAACCTTATCATCATTCATCAACATCAACAATTCACCAAAATGTTGAGAATCTTGTGAAACAAAAATGCCATACGACCCCACTCACTGCCAAAACACCAGTCTCAGATTCTTGGAAATTTCCTATTTCCATAAAGCTGGTTCCACACAAGTGTGCCTTGAGTTTTTATTTTCATATCAATCAATTCAACGCTACAAAACACAAAATATTATTCATATGGAACTAAACAAAAACATGGATGACCATGGAGTGGGGAAGCTATACGGCTAATTGCATTACATGGCCTTAAACTCTCCTTTGGATTCTTAATTGGTTTCTAAATTTAGAGGCCTATTTTTTTTATTTAATATATAAAATCTATGTTACCTAGTGTATATATGTTTACAATTTGACCTATATATTTTAATTACGTCCCACGTCGGCTTTGAGCTAGCATTTGATGCTGGGGCGAAGGTAGAAAAAATTTTAGAAGGGGCGAATTTTAATAATAAATGCTTTGGGGCTAAAACAAAATTTTACCATTATATCAATTTTAAAATGCTTAAATTGAGATTTAGTCCTTGTACAGTAAAAATTAAAACTTCAATCCTCCTACTTTTTCAACTTAAAAATATTAGTCCAATCATTATCGTCATTGGTAGTTTCTGTTCAAAATATTTAACTTAACATGTTTATTTTCAGTCAATCATATGACAATTCACATAAGGCTAATTGACAAATTTTGATAGAAAATACTGACGGTTTTAATGATTAATTAGGATTTTAAAATTAAAATAGTTGTAAACTTAAATTATAACTTTTTAAGTATAAAGATTAAATCTCAAAATTTATCAAAGTATGGGTACTAACAACCAATTTTAACCTTCATAAATTATACATTTCCCTAGATTCACCCTTGACTTAACGTCCAACATAATAATTAGATTGTAATACTTTGAGTACTCAAGCAAAACATTTTAAAACTTAATGATTAATTTAAAATCGCTAACGGATTTAAGAACATGTAGACAAATTAACCCGGAACTATATATGTGAGATATCAGCTCAATCACGTTTCAGGAAACAAAGAAATGGACAAGTGAAGTAGCTTCGAGGACAGCCCCCTTTGGTATATTAAATTCAAACATGCCAATTCCCAATTCCTTTTTAGAAAGAAACAAAGAAGATATAGATAGCAACAATGTCACAAAAACCAAATTGTTCCCCGAGGAGAGTTTTTTTTTTTTTTCCCGGTTTAACGTCTTGAACTTTTCATTACAAACAAAATTGTGTTCTAATAATCTTTCACTTTCATGGCAGAGGTGACAGGTTTGTGTTCCTTGTCTTTTATATTAGATGAAACTATTTTCACCCTTTTTTGTTTATAAATTAACAATCTTATTACTTTTACTTTGAACATCTTAAAACAAAAACCAACAACAAAGAATATGTGGGAATTCGACAGATTATAATCCCATGGTCATTGGTTGATCCTAAGATTTGATGTCATATAGTGAAGTCCCTTGATTATTTGTGTTTTCCCATAGAATATGATATTCACACAGTGGTGAGGGAGAAGTTGAGCGAAGACCTGAGTTACTGGTGGAAGATAAGACAGGATTTTAGCCTAAAGAGAGTCCTTACCCTTGATAGTGTAGGAGATGATATTTTATAAGCAGATTTGGTCATCAATTGTTCTCAAGCCTTGACATTTGTATGCCATTTTAGGGGGCAAGATAGTTTCTTAATTGACTAGCGGTTGGATTTTAAACCTATATAAATTTAATGAAATCTCATGTTATTTAAATATAAGAAAGGCTTGACATCTATTTTGATAAGATTAATAAAAGAAGTTTCACGCGTTATTTAAATATAAGAAAGGCTTGACATCTATTTTGATAAGATTAATAAAAGAAGTTTCACGCGATAAACATGTCATGTGTCATCCTTTTGTAACTTTAAAATGTTTACATAACTAATCACAAGAAGAGTGGCACTAGAGGCAGCAGGGGCTGACTCCTTAGTCCCTCAACATTTATAAAATTTTAAATTAGCATATGATAAAATTACACTATAATCTCCTAAAAAATATAATTTTTTATTTATTTCATCCTATAAACAATTAAAAACACATAACTATCCATAAATTTTTTTGTGTGGTTGAGATTTTTTTATCTATTTACGGTATAGCCAAAGTCCTATATTGAGATATAGATATAAGATGAGGAGGAAAAGGGGTGCTGCAATCGTAGTAAAAAGCATTCTTCACCCCTCACTTTGTCCCTGTGTAATATCCAATATCTCTTTCAGTTTTTTTTTTTTTTCACAATTACAGTTAAGTATGATGAATAATTTATCTGTATAAGTAAATAAAATAAAATAAAAACCCAAAAATTAATTAACCTGTTTTATGCAATAGATTTATACTTCGTCCCCTTTATATAAAGAAAAAATGTGAAATGAAAATATCTGTGTCTTTATATATAAAATCCAAAATATCATTTTACATACCTTTGTATACAATAATTGATATTTAATTACAGTATCAATTTGAGAATATATTAATAATATATCCATTCAATTAACCCTCACTAAAATATATGGTTAAAATGTCATAAGTCTTTATATTTTTTGTAAATTTTGAATTTAGTCATTATATTTGTATTTCTTGAAATTTAGTTTTTCTACTTTTAAGATTCTAAAATTCAAGTTTAATTGTTAACATTGTTAAAATTATTTCATTAAATTCAGGTTCATTACGTCAAGTTTTTTAATTAAAAAATATCACACCAGAAAATTTAACAATTGGAAGTAAATTTTGAAATATAAAAGTTAGAGAAATTAAATTCTCAAAAAATAAAATATATAAATTAAACTCTAAATTTATGAAGAGTATTAGGACCTACAACATATTTTAACCTAAATCTATATCAATTAATGTTGAAGGGGGTGCTTTAAATGGACAAGAAAGATTCATGTGAGGGTTGTATGAGTGCTATTTTTGATACAATACAAGGATAAAATCATTATATATATTATTGTAACAAAAAAATGTGTACGTTATTTATGATGTTTTTTTTCCTTGCCATAATATGATGGGTTCTTTGATCAATCATCTTCACTTATTGGGATGTAGTTTTACTGGTACAAATTAGATATGATAAAATTATATTTTAATTTTTAAAAATGATAATAATTTTTAAAAATGATAAAATTATGATTTAATTATTGCTAGAATTATAAATTTTAAATTAATATAATGATAAATTTGTGTTTTAATTCTCATTAATAATTTAATTTCACCTGTTTTAAAAGAAAATTGATTCACCCTTGGGTGTAGGGGTGTAATTGGCTTAAGTTGAACTCAAATAGTAATACATACGAGGTTAAACTCGATTTAAAATTCATGGCTCAATATTCAATTCAAGCTCAATTGAATATTAATTCTAAACTCGAGATGCAATCAAATTATCCAAACCCTAACTTGGTAAAATTATAATTAGGTTTTCTCATAAATTGTAAACTTAATACGTTGATAAAATTTTATTTTAATCCCTCTAAAAAATTATGATTCATTTTTTAGTTTCGTTCAGTTAGATTCACCGGCCATTAGAGTAAGTTTAAAGCAAACCCAAGCATAGTATTCGAAAGAATGAGCAAAGGTGACCCAGCCAGCTCGTCACTGTATTTTGTTAAGCCTGATGGGCTTTTATTTGCATGGATAGTCCAATTAAATCCCCATAAAGAGCCCATGACTTCAACTTAGAGGATATTTATTAAAGAATGTTTTAAAAAGTAATCTCCTTTTTAAGATTAATATTTTATATAAAATATTAGAAGTAATAATTAAATTTATTAATTATTATAATTAATAAAAATATTATAATATATTATAAAGTTGTAGATTTAATTCTTTTATTTTAGTTTGATTATTTTCTAAGTCGTGTATTTTTTAAAATTTGAAATTTCAATCATGACTTAAACGGTATGTCATTAAATTCATTAAATTAGTGTATACCAATTTCAAAATTTTATGTGGCAAATATATTACCACATATATAATGTTATATCAGCTTATTATTTTCACATAATGCTCAACAAAAATCATGTTATTTTAGTTAATAAATTTAACGGTTATAATTTAATACATGGTTGAAATTCCAAAATTCAAAAAAAAGTATAAGAAGTAGAAATGATCAAATTGAAGAATAAATACTAAATCTATAACTTATGCCTAATGCGTGACTAATAGTAAAATTTGACCTAACAAATTTAATTGGTGTTATTTCAATCCTGACAAAAAATTTAATTTTTAAAAAATTTTAAACCTAAATTTCACCAAGAGTATAATAATTAAATTCGTAACTTAGATTTAAAAAAAATATTTACTTCATAATTACTAGTTGTATTTATTTGTAATATATCAACAACAAATTAATTGCTCTACACCTCTCTATTAACCTTTTCAAAATAAAATTGGTGGCCGAACATGTTGCGGTATGGTTGTCCAAATGTCGTAGCCGATGGCAGATCTTCAATAAGCAAAATAATGGACTAGGGTCGCAACCAAGCCTTGTGGTATGGTACAGGCTGCATAAGTAGAATCTGTATAGAAGTTTACTTTCTTTATTTGATATTTGATTAGAATAAGGTGTTTTAACATTATTGCATTACTTGAAGTAGTCATCTCTCCTCTTATATCATTCAAATTCGACATAATGAATTTTCTTTTCCTCTGCCTGTGGTTTTTCCCTGAAAAGGTTTACACTTAAAATTCTATGTGTTCTATTTTCTCTCTTTCTTTGAGATTCATTATTATTATCGGCGTTCAATTTTCACAAATATGGTCTGGACGATTTGATTGAATATATCATTAAAAAATCAATTAAAAAGAAATTAATTAATTTTTTATTTTGTTGAACTGAATTGTAAATCAATTGATTTAAAACATTTCTCCAAACTAATACTCTAACTACTTTTCAATTTAATTAATCAATTCAATCCAAATTAAATATAATTGCTTCTTACTTAATCTTGACTAAGAAAAATGGAAAATAGGAAATGGAAAAGAAGACCCTTTTAATGATGCGACAGTCCTTCACAATATATTGGTGAATGAGATAGTGACTCCACCGCTAACCATGTAAACAAAACATTACAACTTTTGGACAATGTTGGATTGAGTAATGACAAATTTATTTCATTTTAAATATATAAAGTTATTAGTATTGTATCATTAGGCGTATCGTTTTTTTATTAATATTGACACATACTAATATTAATATATTTGGATATGTTATTTTAAACTTTTTAATATTTTTAAAAAGATTTTTTTAAAATCACAAAATAAATAAGAAAAATATCTTAATTTTATAAAATATATAATTTAATTTAATTAATTTTATAAATAAAAGTCTATCATTCAATAAATACAAAATAAACAAGGAAAATAACACATTCCATACAATAATATTATGTCGCATATGTAAAATATAAAATTTTAACTTTATCATACACTAGTTGGTACACATTATTTTCGTTAGTAAAAATGAAATTGGATGAAACTAATTCATATAGTCTGTACAAGTCGAAATTATTGATAGAATAAAAAAATATTGAAATAATATGTATTAACCGATATAACTGAAATCGATAGGAAATTTAATATTAATGAGCATCCAATATCGATTTTGAAGTTTTATTAGATCTGATCCAATGACGGTGTCAGTGTGGCTACAAGATCTAATCCCGTCTGTTGCAGATTTGGACCGGATTCTTCGGATAAGGTGGAGAGAGGGACTGGAAAGCAGAAAAGCCATCGATGACTTCAGGCTCTGGGTTCAATTAATCACGTGATTTTTTTTTTAACTTTCAGGCATGACATCAATAATTTGTCTTACACCTTAATTTAATCATTATTTTATGAGATTACTATCTTTCTTGTCTAAATATGATCCCACTCATCGTCCTTTTACTTATAAAATTAAAATTTTCAACATTTTAGCTTCGAATTATCACTCAAATTATAAAAAGAAAATAATTGAATAGAGCGATAAAATTTTCTATATTTTATGAGTTTCGGATTTAAGTTATGTGATTAAATTAAAAAATAATGATAAATAATTTTTTTAAATAATATAAATTTAAAAAATTATATAATTAAAAGTTTAAATGAAATATTGATTCTTAAGTGTTATTCAAATTTGATTGAAAAAAATTAATTTTATAATTATTGAATCAAATTCAAATTTGAACAGCTTCAACTATTAATCAAATTATATTTGAGCACTTTAATACTTGATTTAAAGAATTCATGAGTTTAATTAATTTTTTTATTTTAATATTTATATAGAAAGAATTAAGTATACATTAATTCAATTAAATTTAATTCAATCTTGAATACGAGAACCGATAAAAATTTAATTAAACTTACTTAAGTAGGTTAATTAAGTTTAGAAAGGATTATGGAACTTCGACCGTAATATCTACTAGAATCAAAGGGCAATCATTTATATTCCTCTCTATATAAACCATACAAGCCCAAATCCATTTCTATTAACTCACCCGAGTTTCCATAAGAAAAAAAAACTCTGTTTTCATCTCCTCTATTCAATTACCCATTCCCCCTCCCCCCCCCCCCCAAAAAAAAAAAAAAGCGCTTAAATGGCAGGTGCAAGGAGGGAAATGATCAATGGCGGGAATATCTCACGAAGGATCGCCGGCCGTCCAATCCCAAGGAGGGGACAATTGAAAGTTGCTATAATGGCGGGGATTGCCCATTCTTTTGCTTCTATTTTCACTACAAGCAGTTGCAGAGCATCTCCTTCTCGTTTGTCTTAATTAATAATAATAATAAACATGAATTTTTGATGATTTTGTAAAAAAAAAAACAGTGGGAGAGGGTGTTGCCTGTCCTAAAGAAAGATGTGAGCTGCTTATTATGATTATTTTGGGTTCATGTCCATTTCGGTAATTATGTACAGAAGCTTGTATTAATGTCTGTTTTAAATGAATTTCTACCTTTTGGAAACTGTTTTGCATTGACATGGGTAAGACTCATTGATGATATTATAACAATATAGGATATAGTAGAGGGACGAAAATGAAAATTTGATCAATTTGAATGATACCGTTGTTGATGTTAACAAATTCATTTTATGATCAGAGTTACAAAGTAGAAATGAAGGGTGGATCAACATTGATCATAATAATGTTATTGTTCTAAGATTAAACAAAGCTATAAAGCCCTCTGTTTATTCAAATTTGGGTGGTGTTTGGGATGTTAAGTTTAAGAAGCAGCTGCAAAACCATGTTGAGAATCACCAAAAACCAAGTTCAAAACCATGGCTAATCTGACCCCTCCTTGAGCAATTCTTTTCATTACTATAGGCATCCTTGAACCGAAGTATTCATCTGCAACCAAAAACAAGACACTATGAAGAGTACAAAACACCTATGGTATATTTTAATCTTTTAAAGACTCAATTCCCAATCAATCGGTAGAAGTTCAGTAAGGACTAGAACATGATCAAATTATAGGGACTGAATCTACAACTTATGCATTATACAGGGACTAATAGAAAATTTTGACCTTGTTTTTCCAAAGCTTTAAGCAATTATATAACATACCTGCCAAGGTTTGTCCAGGCTCTACGCCTTTGTAACCCCATTTGCAAGCTAGGTTTATGCTCTCATTAGCATACCTACTCACATGAAAATGGGAGCTTTTATTAAACATATCATCAAGCAAGCAAAAACCCATATTCTTTTTTCTCTGAAATTACCAGATGGGATAGAAAAAAAAATTGGTTTGACCCTTCTACTATGCTAAATTTTGTGATTTAATTATTGTATTTCAACTTGACATAATAGCTATTTAGGTTAAGATTTAAAGGGTATTTTTTTTAAAAAGTTATTTTAAAATATGATTTGAAAAAAGTTAACGAATGTTAACTATTTAAAATTCAAGAATAAAATTTGAGAATAGATAGGGACCTTAACTTGGTTAAATGAAAAAAAAAAGTAATTTTAGCTCCTCCTAAAAAAAATCAATTTAAGCCCTTCTATCTCTTTGGTTAGATGGAAACTTTTACAACTTTAGCTTCTAAAAATTAATAATTTAATTTTAATCTATTTTAACATATTAAATGGAAAAATTGCATTTTTATCCTCTCAAAATTTAATAATTCAATTAAGTTCTTTAAAGTTTTAACAAAAAAGTTTTTTGCTTTGGCCTCCAAAAATTTTATAATTTTATGTTGACTTCACCTTGAAGACATTGTAAAAGTAAATAGACCAAAGACTAAATCTCAAGTTTAAACTTATTAAAGTGCCAAAATCAAAATTTGACCCACGTTTTATAATTGTTCGAAAGAGGGTAGAAATCATACTTGTTCGAGCATGTAAGAAGATCATCACATTCTTCCCATGATGCTACATCATCAAACCAGATTCCCTATATGAAAGCAACAATCATTATGTTTAAATACAAATACTAAGCTAGAATTTGTAAAGTAATTAGGGACTAAATTGAACTTACATCAGTAAAGTTCCCTACTAACTCCTCTTGAAGGCTGTCCAAGTTCTTTTCATAGTAATCTGCTAGAGCTGTAAGGATGATCTCCCTATCCCATACCTATACACATTGTTGAAATATTTCATAAAATGTGACTAATTAAATCACTCAACTTAGCTATAAGTTAGTTTAACCTCAGACACTCGCATGGTGCAGGTTAGATTTGTGCCTAAACCATCGAACGGAGATGGTGTTTCCGCCTTCGTCGCTCGTAAAACCCACGTGCATCGGCTGATGGATATCTCCCATGAAGTGTGACAAGAACAATAAGGCTTCTGTCATGTTATCTGCAGGGGACAAAAGAAGTCATCCGGTATCGAATTCAAGGAAACGATAACATGAATCATGGACGAGTAAAAACGATTTTCTTACATCGACGATCTGATGTTCCTTCCCTGTAATGCACAAGCTGTGAGGTGAAGTTTTGGATTGCACCAGCAACGCACATGTCCTTAACACCATTAGTATCATGACAGTCCCCTAAAACGAAAATGAGCAAATGTGCATTATTCACACACAATCCAAGTGATCTTTTATATTATTTTATGACCAGAAGATTGCTGGGATTTCAGCTTACTCGAATACTCATACGAGCAAGCATTGTCAGGAGTATCGATGAAATGAAGTGGACTCGTCCATCGATACTTATACCAATGCCGGATTTGGTCCGGCCATACGCAAAGGGACGAAAGGTCTCCATTAGCATAGTCAGGCAACAAATTTTCAACAGCTGCTGCTGCCTCAGGCTCTAAAAGACCCTATACCAAAATTTCCATACACGGTCCATCAAATACTAATCAAAGCACAAAAAAGTACCAAAAGAGCAATTCAACGAACAGTACCTGAGCTATCCGACATGTTAAAACATGACCTTCTTTGCTCCAACCATGGGTTCTAGGCACTAAAACCAGTGCCAGAGCCACCAACAATGAAGACAACCTCCACAACACGAGCATATTAATTACTCAATGTCTTGTCTTTCCTGCTATTGTTTTACTAGTTTTAGCATCTGAATAACAATGGGGTTCATTTGATGTATATAAACACAATAAGTGGTCTAGATTCTCACTGTTTTTCACGTTAACTACCACAAGGTTGACCTGACATGGAAGCAAGTGGGAGCATTATCTTGGTATATGAAATGTGATGTAGATCAATGATGAACATAGAGTTAATTAATTATTAATTTCCTTGTCTTCAAATAGTTGATAAAGAGGATGATTAATGATGGGTGTACGCACGTAATTAGTTTGGTGTATGTAATAGTTTATAAGGTTAGTTAATTATATATATGGTTAAAATATGCCATAAGTTCTTGTACTTTTTGAAAGTTTAGAATTTAGTCCTTCTACTTTTATTTCTAAGAATTTAGTCCATCTACTTTTCATATTTCAAAATTTAAATTCAACTGTTAATATTGTTAAACCTTTTGTTGTGACATTTTGAAATGAAAAAAAAAAGAAGCCCACTTAGTAACCATGCTGTTAAAAAAAAATGATGTTATGAACTTGAATTTAACAAAATAATTATAATAACAATGTTAATAACTGAAGCTAAATTTTAAAAATTGAAAAGTAAAAGAACTAAATTCTTGAAAATGAAAGCAAAAAGACTAAATTTTAAATTCTCAAAGTATATTTTAACCTATATAAAAAATAGATTGATACCCTGTGCATTGGGATATATAATAGTTTGATACCCTGTGCATTTGGATATATAATGGTTTGATACCTTGTGCAATTTGGTTATATTATAAAGTAGTTCGATACCCTGTGCACTGCATAGAAAAATATTATTTATTTACATGTATTTTATAAAAACACTGAAATCACATGACAATTTTTTTAAAAAACTACGTATAAAAAATTAATTTTTCATAATCACATGTTAATAACAATGAGTAATTTTTTTTTATAATTTTAAATTAGTAATATAATGTTTTTTATTCACATAATTAAATTAAAATATCGAAATCACATGAAAAAAAATTAAATATAAAAAATTAATTTTTCATAATCACATGTTAATAACAATTAATAAAAATTTATTTATATTTTTAAATTATTTTTTATTCATAATATTCGTTTTACTATTCATATTCAGAGATTGTGACTGACCTTCCCAATAATATTATCTTCCCAATAACTTTTTTATTCATATTCTCTTTTGACAGTACAATATACTTTACCACTGCACACAATAGTTATATAGGTTAGACAATGGCAACAGCAGATATGTATGAATAATGTGCAATACTATGTCGCATTGTTATTATTTCTACATAATACTCACATAAAAGTCATATTATTTCATTTAATAGATTTTACTGTTATTATTTGAAACATGATTGAAATTTTAAAATTTAAAAAATATAAAAATTAGAAATAGTCAAATTAATAAACAAAAATTAAATTCATGACTTACACATAACGAATAATAGAATTTAATGTGTATACTATGGATAATAAAATTTTAAAGTTCAAAAATTATAGAAATTAAGCTTTATAACTTACTCACACTATTTTAAATAGATTGGTGAATGAGATGGTGACTTCCCCACTAACCACATAAGAAAAGATTACAACTTTTTCAATGCTTTAAATATGGGTACATCACGATATTAGATCGAGTGAGACTGAATTTAATATTTTTTAAATAAAATTTCTGAGTTGGAACTAAATAGTTTCAAAAGAAATTTACTTTTTTTTTTGTTTTAATTTGGTTGAATTTTAAATTTAATTAAGTTTAGTATAAGATAATTAATATTGTATTGATAAATATATAATTAGATAAATTACACCAACAGTCACTTAATTTTAGGGTAGTTGATAAAACAATCATCTAGGTTTCATTTCAGTCACTCAACTTTAAAAAAATAACAAAACAATTACTATCGTTATTGAAAAGTGACAAATCAGTCGCTCGTTAACGTTTTCCATCACAAGCTTAACGGAATAGCGTACGTGGTAGTTAATTAGCTGACGTGGCCAATTAACTTGTCACATACGACAAGTAGTCAAAGGGTAAAAAAAAAAAAAGATTGGGCATTCTCTGCATCTTCTTCTCCCTCGACCTCTTTCTCTTTGTTGGTGTAATAAAAAGACGATTGGGCATTTTCTGTGCATTTCTTATTTTTCTTCTCATCTTTCTCTGCATCTTCCTCTCCCTCAACCTCTGTCCAAGTCTGTAAATCCTGTTAACTGTTAACTTCTTCTTTTGCGGGAGTAAGGCTGCTTCGAGTTCATTGACTTAAGAGCAAGTACATCGTTCTTGTTCAGCCAGAGAGATACCGTTATCAGCCTTAGTTTCTTCCCTATGACACCACGGAACTAAACTTTCGACCACGCACGTTTCTGTTTACATCCAATTTGATATTCCTCAAGTAGCAATGCATCCAACATCAGAACATGGAAAACACAGTTCCTTTTTTTACCATATCTTTCTTCCAGGGGAAAGAACCACTGCCAAGTTCCAACCAAAAAAAAAAAAAAGTGGCATCAAATATTTGAATGACATGGCATGTAAAATCAAATATTTTTCCATCATTTCCAGGACCGTTGCTCTCTGTGTAAAATATAAATAAGGGATATGCATGATATAATTGAATTTCTTGGGTCCCATTGTTCTTTTACAGTTTCTGGAGATTTTGAGAGTTTTAGCAGGGTTTGACGACTTTTTATTTTATTTTATTTTTATCATTATAGAATTATTCTTTACCCTTTCTATACAGAATTTATAGGTCAATGAATTTATTTAGTTATTTGTAAAACATATAAGAAACGATAAACAAAGAAAATTGCCTTTTGTCTCCTTTTCTTTTCCGATTCCATCTATTCAGTCAACACACTGCTGTCTGCTACCTCAGATCTCTTTTCCTTTTTCTTTACTTATATTACTGCTATAGAAGAGTAGATACGGAACTCAAAAACAGAGTAGAAGAAGAGAACTGTTTAATGAACGAAGCTTTGCTGCTTGCTACCATGTACATCCTTGGTCTGCCAGTGGATGTGCATTTGACAGATGGCTCTGTTTACGCTGGAATCTTCCACACTGCTGCTGTTGAGAAAGAATTTGGTGGGTTTTGCTTCTTCTTTTTCTGGGTTTGTTTTGGCATTACTTCTTTTGTTGGAAACCAATTCTGGTTTTTGGTTGTTGATTGAGATTTATATCTGGGCTTTGGGTTTTATTGAATTATTGTGGTTTTGTTTGTAAATTGGGTCACATCAGATTGGTATAAGTTTGATTTGTGCTGTTTTCTTCATTGGTTAGACTATTTTTTTTAACTGTATTGCTTTCATGCAAGGTTGCAATTTTAAAATAGGCATGGGATTAGGCACTTGATTAAGAGGCATTATTGTTGGAGGGATAGGATTAAAGGAGACATCATTATCTAAGATTTTGTTATTGTTGCAGGGATTAGGTTTAAGGAAACATTTTTATCCAAGCCTTGCTTAATTTTTCTTACTTGGTTTTCGCTTTTATAGGGAACAACAGAGAATGCCCAGAGAAAGAGAAAGAGGTTGAGGGAGAAGAAGATGCAGAGAATGTCCAATCATTTTTTTTTGACCCTTTGACTACTTGTCTTATGTGGCAAGTTAATTAGCCACGTCAGTTAATTAATTGCCATGTCAGCTATTCCGTTAACCTTGTGACGGAAAACATTAATGAATGATTGATTTGTCACTTTTCAATAACGTTAGTGACTGTTTTGTTATTTTTTCAAAGTTGAGTGACTGAAATGAAACCCTGGTGACTGTTTTGTCAGCTACCCCAAAGTTGAGTAATTATTGATGTAATTTACCATATATAATTTTTCAAATGAAATTAATATGTACTAATATTGATCTGGTTTAATAAAAAGTTATCATTCAACAAATATAAAAGAAAAAAAAATTATTTCATACATTAAGCAATAAAATTATTCGTATACGTAATTTTAGATTTTTTTTAACTTTGTTCATGCACTAACTAATGTAGATTGTTTTAGCCAATATAATTAGATTTGGGTGGAATGAATCAGTGCGACTAGTTTCAATTTATTATTGAAATCAAATACCGACCTTGGAGAGATGATAAAACTACAAAATTTTATTAGATTTAATGGAAATGGTTAGGCGAATCAACCAAATTAGGAAGTAATCAAGATACCAATTTAAAAAAAATTTTAAATCAATTAAACCGAAAATTGATATAAATTAAACTAAAAACTAGTTAAACGGATTTAATCTAATTTTTATATAAACTTTTAATTATTTATTTAATAAAATGGGATGATGTGATCGGAACAATTAAACTTATTGGACAGATAAAGGGATGATTGGAACACCTGTTCTAAAAAGGTTTCGTTAATGACAGTATCAGTGTGGCGGCTTGATGTAATCGGGTCCGTTGCATCGGATTCGTTGGATAAGGTGGAGGCAGTGTGAGTGACAGGGACAGGTTAACTAAAGTCTAAAAGCCATCGATACTTTAGGGTCTGGATTCAATTCATCACGTGATTTTTTTAATTTTTTTAATTTCAGACATGACATCAATAATTTGCTTTATATAAACACCAATCTTAAACCTTAATTTAACCATTATTTTATGATGATTAGCATCCTTTTTGTCGTCTTGTCTAAATATGATCCAATTCATCATTTTTTTTACTTATAAAATTAATTTTTTTCAATTTTTTTATTTCGGTATTGATACCAACACATAATTTTAATTATTTCCTCTTTTGAATTTTTAGTAATTTTTTTTTAAGATTTTGGGTAAAGACTGGTAGGTACAAATTATCACTCAAAATCATAAGAGAAAATATTGAGGATAAAAAAATTTAATATTTTTAAAAATAAAATTTTAAGTTTAATTTTTATAATAAAAGAAAATATCCTTGAACATATATATATATTTCTCTTATGTTTGAATATGTTCAATAAAATAAAGATAACTTGAATTTTTTTACGTCAAGCTAGTTTTATCTTCTATATATAATTTTATTTTAAATAAATTAAATAATGAAAATTTAGAAAAGTAATATAATTGGATACGTAAGTGAGACATTGGTGTTTAGGTATTATTCCAATTTGATTTGAAAAAATTCGAATTCGATACAATAATTATTGAGTTGAACTAAAATACAATCAGGTAGAATTCAAGTACTTTAGTATTTGATTTAATTAGTTTGTGAGCTTAATTAAGCTTTTCATTTTAATAATTTTTTATATTATGAATTTATGTTTTTACCGTACTATATAGAAAGAGCTTAAGGGTTTAAATAAGATGTTGGTGTTTGCAAGAGCTATTAAAGTTTGATTTGAAATAGAAACTTTGAATTTGATTGGTAATTGTTAAGTTGAGCCCAGACCCGAACAACTTGAACTATTGATTGAATTAAATTCGAACACTTTAATACTCGATTTAAACAACTCACTGATATTGCTTTTTATGACCCTAATTTTGAGTATGAAAATTTATGAATTTGATTAAGTCTGAAGTTAAATATTGAATTTCGAATAAAACTTGAGCTAAAACTTAGCACTATTTGAATTAGATTGCCCCTAAACATTATATATAACAAAAATGATGTTAAAACAACTCTAAATTTTGAAATTTTATAAAAATAATGTTAATTTAAATATTAGAGTGTTTATTTAACGAAAATATTAGTGTTTAAGAAACTCATTTCAACTTGTGTTGTTCAAAATTTTAACCGTTAAAAATAAATAAATTATTATTTATAAAATTAAATTTCATATTACATACATTATTTAAGAATTAATTTAACAATCATCTAAAAATATCTAAAACAAAGAAAAGAAAAGGAAGATTTCTGGTCAAAATCCAACATAGAAAAGTACACTAATGCCAAAATGTCAGTACTGTCAAAATCTGTGGGCATGACCGTAATATCTACCAGAATCAAAGGGCAATCATTTGTATTCCTCTCTATATAAACCATACAATCCCAAATCTAACTCAGTTAACTCACCTCAGTTTCCTTCAAAAACCTCTCTGTTTTCATCTCTGTTTCAATTACCCATCTTCGCCAAACGAACAAAAAAAAGCAAAAATGGCAGGTGCAAGGAGGGAAATGATCAACGGCGGGAATATATCACGGAGGATCGCCGGCCGGCCGATACCGAGGAGGGGACAAGTGAAAGTTGCTATAATGGCGGGGATTGCCCATTCTTTTGCTTCTATTTTCACTGCAAGCAGTCGCAGAGCATCTCCTTCTCGTTCGTCTTAATTTAAAATAATAAAAATCGATTTTTTGATGATTTTGTATGGGGAAAAAAAACAATGGGAGAGGGTGTTGCCTGTCCTAAGAAAGATGTGAGCTGCTTATTATTATTGGTTCATGTTCATGTCTGTAATTTTGTACAGAAGCTTGTATTAATGTCAGTTTTAAATGAATTTCTGCCCTTGGGAAACTAAGTGCCTGGTTCAATTCCGATTTTATTTAAATTGTATCTATAAAGAAAAATTCGA
The DNA here is from genome assembly GCF_007990345.1 of Gossypium hirsutum. Taxonomy (NCBI): domain Eukaryota; kingdom Viridiplantae; phylum Streptophyta; class Magnoliopsida; order Malvales; family Malvaceae; genus Gossypium; species Gossypium hirsutum. Next base: position 1,823,000 of record NC_053433.1, read on the forward strand.
GTTTGGAGTTTTCAACTGCTCAAAATATTAATAATTGATGAGGATGATGTGGGTTTGATCAAAATTCCACCATAATATATTTTTGAAAACTTTTAATTAAAAACCTTGTAAATCCAACTTCAAATTTGATTAAAAAAAATTCACTCTTAATGTAATAGCTAATTTTGGCCTAAAAGAACCCAAACTAAATAAACAAAAAAATAGTCCAATACATGGCCCAAAATTAAAACAAAACCTAATTAAAATCCTAAAGCCCAAGTCAGCCCACTATCTTAAACTTTTTTTCAGCAGCCACCCTAACCTTAGCCACCAAAGTTCAGCCGCCACTCCCTCCTCTGCCCTTGGCCATCACGCGCGCCACCACCACCACCGCTTGGGGCACCAACCATCGGCCTTCCACGCATCTGACACCTGCAAGACGAAACTAGCACGCGAAACACAAGAAACGAAGAAGAAAAAATAGCAGACAAGAAGAAAAAACAAAAAAACGAATCTATGTAATTCGGTTATAAAAGTGGAAACATCCATTTGTAGTTTTTTTTTTGGGGGACACGAACTTTAGCAAACAAAATCACAATAGCAAAAAAACAGGAAGGTTGATTTTATTTCTAGTCTTGTTCTATGTTCTGATTTCATTTATTTTTTGTATTATTTGTTTTTTTATTTTTATTTTTATACGAAAATAGACAAAGGAAAGAGGAGGGGAAGAGAGTCTTACCGGATCTACACCGTGGCCGCGTCGTCAGAGCTCCCCTCTCCGTTTGACACGGTGAACCGCCGACAATGATGGGTGTTGAAACCCTAACTCCAAGAGAAAAAGGGGTGGGGGAGTATTCTCTGTTTTTTTTTCAAACAGGGAGAAAGCAAAATAAAAGAAAAAAAATAAACAGATTTAAATACTGCATGAAACAGCGTCGTTTGGGCAAAGGAGAAGGGTCAGTGCGCCTAAAATGGGATATTTTCGGTTATGGCCCCTCTTTCTTTCCTGAGTCATTCCATTTAGCCCTGTTTGCATTTTTCCTTTTTTAAATTTCGCCCATTTATTTTATTCCGTTTCCGATTTAATCCCTGGACTGAGCTAATAAAACGCCGCGCATCAAAGGGCCTCGGATATTTGCTCTTTCGGGCCTTGGTCCTTCGCGCGCTTTCTAATGCAGTCCCTGGAAGCTTTTGGTATTTATGATTGTACCCCATTATTTTATTAATGACTTACAAAGCAGTCCCCGACTCATTATTTTCGCATTTATTTTTAATTTGCTTCTGTTTATTCATTAATTCATTTATTTTATTTTTATTTTACTCTTTAAACTGCTGTAAATCTTTTGTTATTTTATATACATTAGCTCTCTTAAAACTATTTTATATATTGTTTATTTAAAATTAGTTTAAAGTATACATTTCAAATTGTTTACTACATATTATCTTGGATTATGAACATATATATATTTCTTTATTTAGTTACTGCCTTACTATATATTATCTTAAATTATTTGGCATATTATTTATTTTATATTTTACGTATAGATTATTTCATTTTAAACCTTTACATATTTTATATTTTAAACTTTAATATATTATGCAGCTTAAACTTATTTTTTTTATGTTTTTATATATGTTACTTATTCCAATTTATTTATCCTTATTCTCTCTCTATATTATTTATTCGAAACTCCTTTTTCATTATTTTTGTTAAGACCAGATTTATAGATTATTTACTCTAAAGCTCTTTTTCCACATATTATTTATTTTAAGTTTTCATATGTTATTTTAATTTTTTTTAAAAAAAAACTATTCACTTAAGGTTAATATATATGCATATATTATTTTATTCTATTTTAAATTGAAATCATATATCAACTATCTTAACTTATTTTATATTATTTACTCTAAATTTGCTTTATAAACTATTTTAAACTTGTTTGTGAATTGCTGTTTTATTACTTGCTTTAAATCGTTATATGTACCTCATTTTAAAGCCCTATTTATATATTTTGGAATGTTTTATTATTATTTACCTTAAGATTTTTTATATTATTTGTTTCATACTTTCGCATACACATATATTATTGGTTTTAACCTTGTTATAATCTTTTAAAACTGTTTTGTATATGGTTGATCTTTCTTTCAAAATTCTCTTTGCATATTATCTATTTATTTATTTAGAACTCATTTATTATCCTTTTAATCTCGTTTCTTCTTACATCTTATTCATTTTAATTAACTTTATCCTATTCATTTTTATTTGATTATTTAATTCATTTATCTTTGATTGTTAATGTTAGTATTTCAACGATGCATGTTGTACGATTATTGCCATTGCATGATTCGCTTATTTGTATTGTCATATTATTGTCATTCACTTGTGTAATATTTTTATCATTGTTCTATGTCGCACTACACCTTTATTTCATATCGTCACCCCAATAAATCAAACCTCGTTACATTCATCCAATAAATTGTTTTATGTGAATCCAAACGAATAACACGTTGTTTAAGTATCAAATTCGCTACTATTCAAAAACGAAATTTTCCAAATAAGGCAATGTTTTGCATTTTGGAACATCAAGGAATCGTGCCCTAACTTACGGGGTTTCGATTTCCTTATTGTTTCTAAATAGCTAAATATCCTTTTCGAGTTTTAAAACACATGAAATTCTCATTTAAATTAAGAGACGACCTTGTGCTCGGGAATTCATGGTATTGTGTCCTAACTTACGGGATGTGATACTCTGATATCTCGAGATAAGGAAATCTTTAAACAATCGATTCAAGCTAATTCAAGAATTTTAAAGTCAATATTAATAGAAAAGATCGTATTTCAAATCCCTTCCCGATTTTCAAATTTTCGACATTAGGACACTAACTAATCAATTCGGTACCAATTTTTGGGCGTGTCGAGGGTGCTAATCCTTCCTCGCACGGAACCGACTCCCGAACTCATTCTCTCAAGTTTCGTAGACCGAAGGCACTGTTTTAGTAAACTAAAATTGATTTATTAAAACAAAGGTGATCCGATCACACCTAATAAAGATCGGTGACGACTCCCGTTTTAATTTTCGCTTTCAAACCAAGTCGACCCCGTTTTTTCAAAAAAAATGGTTTCGACACTTAATATAAGGAGAAGGTTATAACGGTTTTGTCTTGACCCAATTTTGGTGTTCGTAAGCTTTTGTATGATAGTTCTCGATATGTGTCATTCATGAATTGGCATTAGATTCTATACATGTTAGTTAATCTGTACTGTTGTCATATGTTAGCTTTTACTAAATGTGAGGTGTGTCTCGTATATATCGAAAAGTTTATAAGCATTTAAGACAATAGTTTATTAGCATTTAAGACAATAATAAATGAATAGTTGAAGAATGACCAAAACATGCCTAACGTCATGATGAGTTGAAGAAGGACCAAAACATGCCTAACGTCATGGTGAGTAGGTAGGGCTTGTTGGGACGATGCGATGTAAATTTCAAGAAAATGCGGTTTTGATGTCGTTACGAGGAGAGCCGGCACGTCACAATGTCATGACGTGTTGTCTTATTTGGCAGTCTCGTTTTAGACTTCAAGTGGATTGTTTCTCCTATTGGACTTTGATTATTACAGGGATATTTTAGTATAATTAAAACTCTTATTTAAGCATATTTAAAGGGGTCATTATATCCTTGTTTAGTTATGTCAATCAATAAGGATTTTTCTTTTAGGGCGACAAAATGAAGTCGTATATGAATTTTAATGAGAGTTTTCATGATAACTATAAAGAGAATTTCATTCCCGAATTAGTCTTTTGTTTTGGGGATTTGAATTTGTATGTTTAGTACATTTAGGTTTATTTTCTCCATATTGTATTCTTATTTGTCTACTCATTTAGTGAAAAGTCGATACTTCTTTTGCTCGTATTTTTTTTCTTTTTTGAGGGTTTTTCACGTAAAATATATATTCGTTCCTCTTCACTTTTATTAGTTCATTATTTATACGAATTGATCCTAACAACAAAATTTTCATATTGATTATCTTATTTAGGGAATAAACATATATAACGTGTAAATGACAATGTTCCATCTATGTCAGACAAGTGATTCCATCGATGGTCTAGTTTTGTGAGATATTAGGCTTATAGGAGTCTCATCTATTTTCTTTGGTCAAAAGAGTTAACTCACGAGGCATTGGTATAACACTTGTATAAAGCATTCCAATTATTTTTTTCACATGAATCAAATTTTTAAAGCTCTACTACTATAAATACACTACACTCATAAGTATACATATAAATACATGGTTGAGTAATTATAAGGTAGATAATTTAATTATAGTTCTTATATTTTAATTCAAGTGATTTGATCTCTTTATGTAATTGACACCATTAATTATTATTAATTAATACGATTAATTGATGAGATTATAAAAAATTAAAAGATGAGATAATAGAGCCAAAATAGTAAATTTAGTTGATACTATTGTTGATGTTGTTAACAAATGCATTTATGAATGTTCAAAGTTACAATGTACAAATCAATGGTGATCAATACTGAACATACATACCTAAATAATGTCATTTTTTTGACTTAAGTAAAAAAATAATCAATGATAGTTGAGATCAGACAAAGCTACAAAGCCCCCTGTTTATGCAATTTTTGCTGGTGTTTTGAATGTTAAATTTAAGTTGCAGCTGCAAAACCTTGTTGAGAATCACCAAAAACCAAGTTCAAAATCATGGCTAATCTGACCCCTCCTTGAGCAATTCTTTTCATTACTATAGGCATCCTTGAATTGAAGTATTCATCTACAACCAAAAAAACAAGACACTATTTACCTTTTGGTCTTGTATTATATGTAAAGTTGTAATTTAGTTCATGTTCTCCAAATTGTTCATTTTTAGTCCCTATATTTTTTCGAATTTTAAAATTTCAGCTTTGAAACTCGCTTTTTTATAAGTATATGTGAAAATAATAAATTAACATGACATTATGTATGTGATAATATATTTATCGTATAAGATTTTGTGAAATAATAGAATACAACTACCGTTTTGGATAGGATTGAAATTTTAAAAATTTTGAAGTATATGTAGGGATTGGAAAAATCAAATTAAAGTATAGGGACTCTATCTATGACTTATACCTTGTACAAGGACTAATAGAAAATTTTAGCCTTATTTTTTTCGATGCTTTAACCAATAATATAACGTACCTGCCAGTGTTTGTCCAGACTTTACGCCTTTGTAACCCCATTTGCAAGCTATGTTTATGCTCTCTGTAGCATACCTACGCACAAGAAAATGGTTTAGGTCAATTTTTGCTTTTGGTCCCTCGACTATGCTAGAGTTTGTGATCTAGTCAATGTATTTTAATATGGATCGAGTATTTTTTTTGAAATTCACTTTAGATTTTTAACCAAAATAGATAATATTATTAATTATGTGAGCTAACTATTAACATTCAAGGAGCAGGCAGCTGACCCTTTTGGTTAAATGAAATGAATTGTAATTTTAGCTCATCCCAAAAATTAATAATTCAATTTAAATTCTTTTATCTCTTTGATCAAATGAAAAAATTGCAAATCTAGCTCTCTTGATTAAATGAAACAATTACATTTTTGGTACTCATCCTAAAAAATACTAATTCAATTTACTCTCTTTTTTGAGTTTTAATAAAAAAAAATTATTTAGGCCCCTTGAAATTTTATAATTTTATCTCAACACCCAATACAAAATTCCTGCACATCTCGTGGCATTATAAAAGTTCAAAGACTAAATTAAGGTATAGAGACTAAATCTCAAATTGGAATATATTAGAGGACCAAAGTCAAAATTTAACCTATGTTTTATAATTGTTGGAAAGAGGGTAGAAGCTTACTTGTTTAAGCATGGAAGAAGATTATCACATTCTTTCCATGATGCTACATCGTCAAACCATATTCCCTATATGAAAACAACAATTATAATGTCTAAATACAAATACTAAGCTAGAAATAGAATAGTAATTAGGGACTAAATTGAACTTACATTAGTAAAGTTCCCTACTAAGTCCTCTTGAAGGCTGTCCAGGTTCTTTTCATAGTAATCTGCTAGAGCTGTAAGGATGATCTCCCTATCCCACACCTATATATACACAGTTGCACTATTTCATAAATATTGTTAGAGTAAAAAGTAACATGAAGGCCCTTGTATTAAAAGTTAAATTGTATTTTGTTCATTATACTAAAAAAGACAAATTATTCCTTATACATTGCATCAAAAAGCAAACAAATTCTTTTTGTTAAAAGTTCTATCCATTTTTAGGCATAATGACCAGTTTTTTAACAGTAAAAATGGATAGAATTTTTAACAAAAGGACCAATTTGTTATTTAATCTAATGTATAGAGATTAATTTACCCATTTTTTAAGTAAAGAGCAAAATGCAATCCAATTCCTAGTATTACTTTAGCTATAAGATTAGTTTAACCAGAGACACTCACATGGTGCAGATTAGATTTGTGCCTAAACCAGCGTACTGCAATGGTATTTCCGCCTTCATCGGTCGTAAAACCGACATGCATCGGCTGATGGATATCTCCCATGAAGTGCGACAAGAACAACAAGGCTTCTGTCATGTTATCTGCAAGGAACAAAACAGGTCAATCGATATCGAATTCAAAAGAAACGATAACACGAATCGCGGACAAGTCAATACGATTTTCTTACATCGACGATCCGATGTTCCTTCCCTGTAATGCTCAAGCTGTGAAGTGAAATTTTGGATTGCACCAGCAACACACATGTCCTTCACACCATGAGTATCATGACAGTCCCCTAGAAAAACAAAAATGACCAAATTTGCATCATTTAGACACAATTCAAATTATCATTTTATAACCATTGCTGAGATTTTCGGCTTACTCGAATACTCATACGAGCAAGCATCATCCGGAGTATCGATGAAATGAAGTGGACTCGTCCATCGATACCTATACCAATGCCGGATTTGGTCCGGCCATACGCAAAGGGACGAAAGGTCTCCATTAGCATAGTCAGGCAACAAATTTTCAACAGCTGATGCTGCCTCAGGCTCTAAAAGACCCTATACCAAAATTTCCATACACGGTCCATCAAATACTAATCAAAGCACAAAAAAGTCCCAAAAGAGCAATTCAGCAAACAGTACCTGAGCTATCCGACATGTTAAAACATGACCTTCTTTGCTCCAACCATGGGTTCTAGGCACTAAAACCAGTGCCAGAGCCACCAACAATGAAGACAACCTCCACAACACGACCATATTCCTCAATGTCTTGTCTTTCCTGCAACTCAATAACAATGGGGTTCATTTAATGTGTATAAATAACACAAACAAACATGTGGTCGTTGTGTGTACGTTTAGGTTCCCACTGTTTTTCACGTTACCTACCAAAAGGTTGACCGCACATGGAAGCAAATGGGAGCATATTCTGGTATATGTGATGTAAGGTAGATCAATGATAAACATGAGAGTTAATTAATTGTTAATTTCCTTGTCTTCGAAGAGTTGAAAAAAGGGATGAATGACTAGTGTACCTAAGTTTCTTGTATGTAATATTTTATATAAGGTTTCAATATATACAGGCAGTACAGTGTTTTAACTTTACAAATTTATATAATTTTTTAAATATAAATTAAAAACACTTGTTAGCCTCGTAACTTTGCGAAACCAAAAAAATTCACCTAATATTTGTCAAATAATTATCCCTATATATGTCAAAAAGGAAAAGAAAGAAATGGTATGGCCTTAATTAAGTTGATACTTGTAAGCAATTGCATCGAGTTATGGGTGAGTTGAATTTCGTTTACGTCTGAATTTCGGGTCAGGATAATGAAAGTTGCTACGCCAAAGATTGTTCCATATATAATGGGGTGCCTTCCAATTAGGGTTAATTTCTACTGATGTCCTGGAACTATGGTTTAAATTCTAAATTGGTCCCAAACTCGGTGGTGGAGTAGAGGTGGGATGGAGCTAGGAGAAGGGCCTTTGTCCCTTGGTTAAATGAATTACAATCAATTTTAATTATTTTTAAATAAAATTTTAAATATTTATTAAAAATTCTTTCAACTTTTTTTTTATTTGATTTATTAGTAACGTGGCGAACAGTGGTATATGATGATCCACAGATTTCATGCATTGACAATGCATTAAATATAATCTTAAGAAAAATTATTTTTTTAGCCCGTCCATAAAATTAATGATTCAATTCCAGTGTTTTTTTCTTCTGGTTAAATGAAAAAATTTTAGGCTAAAATATGTCATAAGTCTCTATGCACTTCCTAAATTTAAAATTTAATCATTTATTTCTAAAATTTAGTCTCTATACTTTTCAGTTTTTAAAATTCAAGTCCAACTTTTAATGTTGTTAAAATTTTGTTAAATTTAGATTCATTACAATGTCAATTTTTTAATTATATTGCTACCAAATGAGTACTTTTTTTTTAAAATGTCAAGTCAACAAATTTAACAAAAAAAATTAACAATGTTAATAATTGGATCTAAATCTTGAAATCTGAAAATTAGAGGGACTGAATTCTTAAAAATAAAAGTACATGAACTAAATTTTAAATTTATGAAGAGTACAAAGATCTATGATATATTTTAACCAATTTTTTATTTTTGCTTTCCAAAAGTTTATATGTTTTAAGCCTTTCTAGTCTCTTGGTTAAATGAAGAAAATTACAATTTTGGCCCTTCTTAAAAACTAATAATTTAATTTAAGTTTTTAATATAAAATTTTAAAATTTTTATCTTGGCCTTTAACACAAAAAATTTGTCTTCCCTTTTAATTGAATTTTCAAAATATTAGTATTCTATCAGTCAAGTCTTCTTATTGGCTTATCAATAAATTTAAGTGTTAAAATGCATTCTCAAATATGACAAATAAAAAAATTTAAATAACTTGGATTAAATTATAAACACATGAAAACTTACTACGTAGATAGTTTTGATCTAATTTATTTCCTTTTAAAGAAAAGGAATTAACTTTCTTAAATTTTTTTAACAATGTTATTTTAACTCGTTATATCTAAACTATCCATATAATCAATACATACATATTTAAAATTTGATATACATGTTTTAAATATTGTCTACTTTGATCTAAACTGATTTTTAATATCTAAATTGATGGTTAAATCGATAAAAGAATTTTTTTGGATACATTAACCAAAGATCAAAATATATATATATGAAAAAAAAAAGGAAAATCCAAAAGAAATTAAGAACGAAGCTCTAAACTAAGGAAAACTATGGATTGTGCTGATGAATTAGAGCCTTAGCTTTTTTTTATCGTCCACCTCAGAGTGTCATCTTCCTGGTTAGACCGATCAATGACTTGAATTAGGTCCTTCAATGTGTTGATATCATCCATTAGTGGTTTATGAGACCAATGAATTGAACAGCTCTTCCTATCCTAAGACGCACCCTCTTAATCTATCTTTGTGATTGGGAGTACAACGTGAGATGCCTTTTTTGGCTGCTATTACCAAAACATTCCTTAGCACTAGTAATTTCCTAAACCTTCCATTATTATGTTGAAATCTTCCTTGATATGAATTGCCCAAGCCGACTGTGATATGATAGGAATGGCGTTTCGTTGCCTTTCCATTATGTTTGTTATTATTCTCTCGTGGTTGAAATCTACTCCCTTTTTAACTATTTTAGATATTTTAATATATTCAGCTTCTTTTCTAATAATCTTTTACTATTTCAAAATAATTGAAAACATGTTTAAATTATTAATTATGTTAGTTTTGACAGTTGATATACTTATAATAGAAGTGTTCATGAGTTGACAGTTCAACTCATTTTGAATGGGTTTCAATTTAAATTTTACAATCTAAACTAGTTTGATCCCCTAAATATGATAAAAATTCGATTTAATAAAGATATAAGTTATTCAAATAATAAAATTATATTTTTTCTATCATAAAAATTAAAATTTAATTTTAATCTTAAAATAACATTTCTATTTTCGCCTCTATTTTAAATATAAAAAATTAGTTCATACACGTTACAATGTGATACATATGACAGGTGTATCAAATTATTTTATCAATTACACTGGGATAATTGTTTTTAACGGGAGAACGGATGGTATTTTTATTTTTATATCAATTTGCACACATTTGTGCATAAGTGATACTTTTACCTGCAACCGGCACCTCTATCTAATTATCAATGGACTTTTTACTCAGATAAAGCTCTCTTTTATTTCACATTTTTGCTTGTAACCCATTTTTTTCATCAACCAAACAATTACAGAGCCGAATTGAAAGAAGCAAACATGAAAGCAGTGGTGATAACAACAGCAGGTGGCCCAGAGGTGCTGCAATTGCAACAAGTAAATGACCCAGAGATCAAAGACGATGAAATCCTCATCAAGGTAGAAGCCACCGCATTGAACCGGGCCGATACTTTCCAAAGGAACGGTTCCTACCCTCCTCCAAAGGGTGCAAGTCCTTATCTTGGTCTTGAATGTTCTGGCACAATCCAAGCTGTTGGCAAGGATGTTTCTCGCTGGAAAGTTGGAGATCAGGTGATCCAAAAAATCCCACTTTTAGCAAGTATATTTCATGTGGGTTTACTGAAAAAAGGTGTGATTTTTATATGCATGATCCACTTTTTTTCTTTTTTGGTGAAATTGGGATTGTGCTATATTTTATGGGGATGGAACTTCAATGGGTTTTGCTTGTTATATTATATGCAGGTCTGTGCTCTTCTTAATGGAGGTGGATATGCTGAGAAAGTGGCGGTTCATGGTGGACATGTACTACCAATTCCGCCTGGTGTTTCACTCAAAGATGCTGCTGGTTTACCTGAAGTTGCTTGTACTGTTTGGTCCACTGTTTTTATGATGAGTCGCTTATCTGCTGGGGAGACTTTCCTGGTAAAACTCTATATCCACTATGTTGTCTATATGTCATTCAATGTCGGCCTAGTTCGATACTGCATCATTGAATCGCTAGTGTAATCTCAGTTAATCAAAATGGTCATCTTTGATTAGCTTAGGATCTTGTATATCGAGCAGTATGTGCCAATTTTCACCTCTAATATCTACCGAGTGCCAATTTTCACCTCTAATATCTACCGAGTCGTCAGCTGATCTTTTGATTAGAAGCTTACATGAGTTTCATTCTAGTATATTCTAGGTGCGAGGTCCATGTTCAAGTGCTTGAGTGTTTAATTAGTAGTTCTTTGTCTTGACATTTATCCACAGAGACCATCACTGAAATTTAGTGCTTCACCTTAACAAACATTTCGATGCCTGACCTGACTTGTTCATGTAGCTATATAATATATGATCCCATCCATCGCTCGAGATGTAATCTGACTGCTATTAGGATTTCAGGTCCATGGCGGTTCTAGTGGAATTGGCACTTTTGCAATTCAGATAGCTAAGAACAAAGGAGCAACAGTATTGGTTACAGCAGGTCCACCTACAATGTTGATTCTATAGTAAATTTCATGTCTTCATTTTGTTCTTATATTTAGATGTGGTCATGTTGATCTCCAGGGAGTGAAGAAAAATTGGCTTTCTGCAAGAAACTTGGAGCTGATGTGTGCATCAATTACAAGAGAGAGGACTTTGTTGCACGTGCTAAGGAAGAAACTGGAGGGAAGGGTACGGTCCCGAGTTTTTATAGTTACATCTTCTCAGCATTTACACAGCCAATTTAAATTCTCGAATGTCTCATGGCAGGTGTTGATGTAATTCTGGATTGCATTGGAGCATCCTACCTTCAACAAAACCTTGACAGCTTAAATTTTGATGGAAGGCTTTTTATTATTGGCTTCCAGGGTGGAGCAGTCACTGAAATTAAACTAAATACTTTACTTCCAAAGCGCCTCACGGTGCAAGGTAATAGAGAACATAAAGAAAAAAAAAAAAATCAAAGAACATGCATCTCCATTGATTCACCCACCTCTCTCAATGCTTTCATTTTCCTGAAATAGAGAATTGTACTGCTCGTAGTTTCATGTAATGTTTACATATGTTGCATCTGCTGCTAAAATCGTTACGACTGTAGTGGGCATATTGGAAGCATGCCCTTTTCAGATCATAGACTATTATAGATTTATGTAAATTGATATTTTCTTATTCAGGAGCTGCTTTGCGACCAAGAAGTACCGAAAACAAAGCAATGGTTGTCACTGAAGTGGAGAAGAATGTTTGGCCTGCAGTTGCAGCAGGCAAGGTGAAGCCTATCATTTACAAATCTTTTCCCTTATCCGAGGCTGGGGAGGCTCATCGGCTCATGGAAAGTAGTGCACATATCGGGAAGATACTACTTGTTCCATGATTGCTGGTAAGGGCCTTGTCTTCTAGAGGGGAAATGGTTTGTATTTTATGATAAAATGAGACACTTATGAATCATGTATATGAAGTTTATTTTGCCTGATGTCCTTGTGGCCTAATTTAATCTTTTACCAAAATAAAAATCATGCAAAAGTCAAAAACTGATATGTTCTGAAAGCTTTTTATTACTTTGAAGTGGCACGCACTTGAGAAAAGATATAATCAACTAGTTTCTGTGTTATCCATTGCATTTGGTTCAGCCCAAAACTTATAAATATGAAAAAAAAAAAAGATGGTATGGGATTTTAGTCACTACATATAGCTTCAATGGCAAGGGTTTTCAGCACACCAGGGCAAGGGTCACCGAGGTTTGCGGTGGAAACAGGTACAGAGCACTGCTCTTCACCAATACAAGCCTACAAATTCAACCAAGGATGCCTGAGAAACTTGCTCAACTAGTTACAGATTCTCTTATGCACAAATACAGAAAGGTAACATAAAAGTACTAGGAATCAGATTGTATTTTGTTCTCTCTATTAAAAAAACTAGCAAATTAGTTCCCGTACATTAGCTCAAAGAGCAAATTGGTTTTTTTTGTTAAAAATTAGTGTAATTGATGGGATAACCAGACATTGATACGTGATGTGCCACGTGTACATCATGCTAACATAAAAGGACTAGTTTTAACCGTAGGAATGGATAAAATTTTTAATAAAAAGATCAATTTGTTCTTTGATCTAATGTATAGTGATTAATTTATCTTTTTTTAGTAAATAGGGGAAAAATGTAATCTGATTTCTAGTATAGGGGCCTCTACGATATTTTTACCAAAAGGTCATATACATGAGAGCAAAGAAAGGTTCTTTCTTACCTTCTGAACGATTGATAGAATGTTAGCATGACAAGTCCCTACACTGAACGCACCACAATTTCCTTGTGGAGATCCAAAACTAGCAAAGTTGATTGAAGTAATGTGCCAACCTTGTTCACAGGTCAGTTGAGCTTCGGGACTTCGAGACCCGAAGCCCATGTTCGGTATCCAAAAATCAGCTGGCTGAGGATCATCCTCCGATACAAATGAACAAATCTCTTGACCGCTTCGTGTCAGTACTGAAATCTTTGTAGGGTCACCACCAAGCTCTTCATGAAGTACTAATAGGTTCTGACCAGGATGAACCCAAGAGCGTGGGACGTGATATCTGGACAGCAAGGATATATCAAACCCAGAACTTCACATATAGGATCTGAATCGAATGTATTCATAAAACTTACAATGTTTGAGCAGGTTGGCCACAATTCTTTTGACATTTTGTGGAATCATATTCTCCTCGGTAATCACAGTTCTCGGTACAACCTTGGGATGGTGATAGATAGGCCGGCCAGTATCTGCCTATGCTCTGTCCATTGACCCAAGCTTGACCTTTCCCCATACTAGTGAGATTTAAGGCCAAAGGACCGTTGCCTTGAGGAGCAAGGAAAGAAACCTTAAACAGAACATCAGGGGATGGTAATAAAAGGTTTATAACAGAACCAAAATGCTTCAGTGAAATGGAATAACTCTGAAGTGGGGAAGAAGCTGACCTTGTACCAAATCAATGTCTTGTTGATAGGTGGAACACTCCCCTTTATCCACAGTGAACTATTTGCATGAATTACTTTATCTAGTCCAAGGTATTCTCCCTCAAGGCCCACCTGATAATTGTGATTAACAGCATTATAACACTGAACCGAACATAACTCCTTTGCTCATTGGCTGCTATAACATTCTTATCACAACTCGAACTCATAGGGAAGAAAATATATTTACAGATGGAACCAAATACGCAGTGTTCGGTTATAAAATGAAAAAATATATAGGCATTTTGGAACTACTAGAGATTGACACCGTTTCAATACAAGGTCTTCTTAACACAGTAACATACAATTAGATCATGATGGTCTGCAGATTTTAACCTGATAGGTCCATTCTTCAGCGGAAACATCATATTTGTTATTCCATGGATCAATTAGAACCACTGAAAAGATTCCTGCCCCTTGAACATCGAACCATGGACCGAAATTCTGAAGCATATAGAAGTAGAAAACGAGTTAAAGTTGGTAAACCTCCATCCATGATACCCAAGACATCTTAATCAGATGCCTTAAGATTTAGAAATGCTCCAGAAAGTTGCAGAGATTAAAGCAGAAAGAGGGTTTAGAACTGAATATTTAGAACAATGATCAAGTCACAGTTTCGATACCTGTAGACCAACCATCATGCTCAAAATATCCAATGTATTGTTCCCTTGAACAAGACTAATTTTCTCATTGATTGAAAAGCTGGCATCATCATGATTACCATATCCAAAAGCTGTAAAAAATGCAGAAAGATCAAAGGAACATCATATGAAAAGACTAGTGACAATTTAAAATTGCAGCTTCGAAGTCGGCATTGAATAGTGCGTGTACAGATGTCGGGATTGAACATGAGAACATCAAACATGATGAATAAAAGCAGTAGACAGTGTATTTTCAACTGCTATAAGTACAATGATTACCAACAAGCCTTTTGTTGACAAAAATAAGTGCCGCATGTCCCAGACTTTCGATAAGCAGGAAGACCTCTTTCGATTGAACAGGCATGATATTTATACTGCCAATACAATGAAGCATTATCAAAAACAAAGGTCACAAATTCTATAATCATGTACTATGTCATTATTGATTTGTGCTTATTTTCCTTTCTGCTTATTTTCTGGTTTAGAATGTAGTATTGTTATCGCAGCAACCATGCTTACTCTATTGAACATTAATCTGCTACAACAATAAATAACAGTGATTTACCTTGTTGTGTACCATAGGTAATCGCTAGTGTCTTTTGTCGTATTAATCTGCTCCAACAAACGCGATTCCGTAAATGAGTTATTGCCCCAAACACCTGGTTTTTCCATATACCAGCTCCATGATGTTGCTGACAATATTAACTTATTAGCAGTTGTTGTATGAGCCAAAATTCTCTGAGACACAACCTTCAATCAAGATAAACAGTGCCAGGAACAAGGTTAACGGCATAATACCGATTGGAAACCGTAAGGAGATATGTGTTAGAATCAAACAAATAGTTATAAGTAACAATTTGCAAGAAAACAAAGGAAAAGATCATGAAATACCTTTGCAGTGTTAAAAATGACATTCTTACAGTCTGGAAGGATGCTTACAGACCAAGCCGGAAGGAAGTACAAGTTTCCATTAAATGTAACATTTGCATCAAGTTCGCTGTCATAATTTGCAAGGAATGCTGCACATTTATTGGAGGACTTATAGTAGATATGTGCCTGCAAAGTTGAGAACAAAGAAGGTATGGATATGAGCAAGTAAATGGCATGAAAACCTGAAAAAAATGTTTTGATGATGCACATGCAGAGAAGAATTTGCACCAAAAAAGCTGCTTTGGCCGAAAGATACTACGATGAGCTTACATCTTACATGTTGAAGCATGTAAAATTTTACCTCTAGATTGTGACCAAGCTGCTGGTGAGTTGGATCAGATCTGATCAAATACTCCTCACAGTGCTTAATCGCCAAGTGCAAATCGCATAGGTGTCCCCATTTCGGCTGCCTGATAAAACCTGCATGGACATTGAAAACGGTATTGCTAATGTAGTTTGAAATGGAATAGGATTTATTGGATGATCATGGCAATGAGTGAATATGAAGAGGAAATATCAGTGTTACATGAACCATATAATAGAAATCTCACCGTATTCATCTATTGGGGCATCATAATCATAGCTTGTTGCCACAAGAGGACCTCCGGCTGTTCGCCCGAAATTGGTTCCACCAAAGTACTGCAGAGCTCAGCAAACAGAAAACATGTTCATCCTATTAACAGACCGATAGATATCTTTCACGTGTTTGCCAGGTTGAAAGCAGAACAAGAAGAAAAGAACTAGATACAACTCACCATATAGTAGTTGTGAAATGTTCCACCCATTTCGAAAAAACGTGCAACGGCAAAAGCAAGGTCCTCAACCGGTCGATGAGGAATTGGATATCCAAATGATTTAAACCTACACTATCAAGTTTTAAGATGTATCACTTTTAATTTATAATCACCATTGGTTTCAATGGCATAGCAAGGGACAGTACCATCCACTGTAGTTCTCGGTCCACATTTTTGGTTTTGATGGAGAATTCGGAGTGAACTGATCACAATAAAACCCATTGCATGTGTTTATCTGCATACAGATTCTCATTATAAAAGGTTGATGTAAATTGTCAACTTATCATACAAATTTCTGAGCATGATAAATGTTGAAATTCATCAACCACATGAAGCGGATATACACCGATAATGTACCGCGCTATACATAACCTTAACTTACGATTGGATCAGGCGCATCTTCTTGTCGACACATCACCCAAGGCACTGTTGTATTAAGACTGATAGCAGCTTCTGCAGCCCAATTGACATATAATTCTCCTGCAACCCCATATGCCTATTCCACAAGCTCATATTCATTTTCAACCTGGTACATGACTGTATGAGACATGAATTCAACTGAATGGTCCACAACCGAGTTATTCGATTATATATTAGTAAATCACCTGAGCAAGAATGATAGGCCCTCCTTGTGATGCAAAAAGCTTCTCTTCCTTCATTAGGCCTACGATTTTTGCGAGAAAACGCAGCATTTCTTTCTGTAGAGATAACAACTATCAGGTGGAAAAGGCCTAGTATGCATCACCATTTTAATTTAAGTCCCTGCAATGGTCTACATGAGACATGCACACACACAGAAGAAAAAATACCTTGAACAAATCATTAGTAGTTCGGAATTGAATCCCAGGAATGAAATGTAACCAAAGAGGGAATCCACTGCCAAGAGATAATTTAAATGATCAATCTAGAGATTTGACAGACAAAAGCAAAATAACTAGTGAAAATGATATTACAGACCCATAATTCCATTCAGCACAAGCATATGGACCAATCCTCAAGTGAACCATAAGGCCAGCTTCCTGCACTGTTCTCACAAACTTCACCAGGTCAAACCTACCTTCAAAGTAGTACTGCCCAAAAAAACCAAACATTATATTTACCAACATGCTTATGACAAGGGTAGTTTTTAGGGCATGGTTAATGGTTCAAAGGAAACTCATGTTAGAAGGCTACATTCATGACGATTTTGGACATGATACGTTTGTAGAATTTGTGTTGTATTACAAAATACGAATACAGTCTACACTGTAATACAAGAAAGGTCTTGGTAATAAAACTCTAAAGCATAATAAACCATCTTTAAAACCTACTCCATTCACTACGAAAAAGATAAGATTCTCATAGTAAAAGTAACAAACATTGAAGCTACTGCATATACCTCTCCTCTGACTGGTTCATGGTAGTTCCAGAAAACGTAAGTCTCAATCACGTCCAATCCACCTTCCTTTGATTTCCGAATAAGTTCGGGCCAAACCTGAAATCTTCAATCCATGTTATCATAACAAATAGAACAAGCATCAGCCATCAAATGCACGTATAAAATCAACCTCTGGGGTGCTTCTGGGATAATGGATTGAACCAGACTGCAATACCCTCCTCTTGCCATCAATAACCAGTGCCCTATGGTCATATGTGACTGTGGTAGACAGTGCATGATCGAAACAGAAAACCGCGAAAACCGATACGAAAACTAAAGCCAACGACAATGGTGTTTTCATATCCATGATTCAGTATTTCAGCAAAATTTTGATTAAGGAAACAAATGGGGAACTTTGCAAGACAATAGTGATGAAAAATATGGGTTACTAAATATGAACAATATACAGAATTAAGAAGAGATGGGATCAAATGTTTGCTAGATGTGAAGTTTTTGTATTGTTTCATTTGTCTGCATAAGAAAAAACTGTAGGAGAGTTCTAAACAAAGTGCTTGTAACGTACCAAACGAGACTTACAATGCTTGAAACTTTGAAGTCCAGCAATGGCGTATTTGAGGGACTTGCTTTCTATTTTTTTTTATGCCGCCCTGTTTGTGCGTTTTTTTGTTTCACACTGTTGTCGTGCGTGTCACGAGACACAAAATCGAAATTGTTCTCTTTGAATATCATAAGTTGTAAAGATTTTTTGTCATCTTCATATGTACTATCCTACATTCTTGGAGTGTACTTTATAATTTCTGCTGACTAAAGACCTTGTAAGTGCTAAAGAAAACAATTTTGAATTACGTATTTATGGCAACCAACGAACAGTTAAAAAAGGTCAAAACAGGCCGGCATTGTGATGAGAAGAGAGGGTTGGTCGGGACAACGCGATGTAAACTCCAGGCAAATGCGACATTGACGTTGTGATGAGGAGAGCCAGCATGTTACGATGTTACGACATGTTCTCCTATTTGGCAGTCGTGTTTTAGACTTCAAGCAGGACTATTTTTCTTAGTTAGACTTTGAAGTATGATTAGAACTCTGTTTTGACATGCCAATCAGTTAGGGTGCTTTTTTAGAGTAACAAGATGTAATCGTATAAGAGTTTTTATGAGATTTTCGTGATAATTATGGAGAGAATTTTGTTCCCAAGTTAAGATTTTGTTTTCGGGGTTCGGATTTATATGTTTAGTACATTTAGGTTTATTTTTTTCTATATTGTACTCTCGTTTATTTGTTCATGTAGTGATGAAAAGTTAAAACCTCATTTGCCCGTTATTTTTCTTCTCTTCAAAAGAGTTTTTCATGTAAAATATTTATATTCGATCTTCTCTACTTTTCTATTTCACCGTTTATACGAGTTGATCAACAAATTATGAGACACATAGTTGTCAAATGGAAATGATTTGGAGTCAACTGTCATTGCCAAGACTTTTACACTTGTTGGAATTTGAATGATTAATAAAATTTCATTTCAAAATAAAAACACCAAGAAACACTCTAAAAACATCATGGAAATTCAAGTCAAATTGTATTCTATCTTTTTTACTGTTTAAAATTTAATTCATTCTATTGTTAAGTGATGATTAGTATATTCTTTAATATAATATATAAAAATTAATTTATTATTTTTAAATAGATGAGACAAAAACTAATCCCATTTTTAATAAAAAAAATCTCATATATTATTATTACCCAAGAACCACAAAAGAGTAACTCATTCTATTGCTCATCACATTGATCCTCCAATTTTCAACCAAAAAAAAATTCAGTGAAGTCCAGAATGTTGCCACCAGTAAATACGTGTATGGCGAGAATCTGCCAATATTAAGGGAGTTTCATAAAACTCAAAAATCTCCTCTTATCCATCACATTTAATTTTCTGAAAAGGACCCATAATTATATTCATCCACAATTTCAAATCAAATTCACCCACACTATTGATAATCAACCCCCAAGCCCCCACTTTGAAAAATCAAAGTCGACACCGTGTTTATTTCTCCATTAAAAACGTGTCTACCATAGGTAAGTAAATGCTCGATGCTGCAATTATTGTACTATTATTCACACTATATTTATTCTTACTCTTTCATTGATTTTCATTTCAATTTCTTCTTGTTTTTGCAGATTCTTGGTTTGGGTTTTTCCTTTTAGCTGAAAAACCATGGATTTGAGCCATTTAAATCGTGGGCAAATCACTCGAATGGGATCTGGGTTTTGTGTGTTACTTACACTGCATTTCACATTCCAGCTTCTAGCACAACATCTGTTTCACTGGAAAAACCCAAAGGAACAAAAAGCTATAGTGATTATTATACTTATGGCTCCTATTTATGCTGTTGTTTCCTTTGTAGGGTTATTAGATGTTCGTGGTAGCAAAGAGTTCTTCACATTGTTGGAGTCAATCAAGGAATGTTATGAGGCTTTGGTGAGTGCCCCTTTTTGCTTAATCCTTGCATCTTTTAATATTTGAGTCAACTCAGAATCGAGTCAAATCGAGTTAAACTTTTTTTTATATTATTTTTTCCAATTACAAGAATCAAACTTGAAATTAACAATAGGTGAATTTTAATGGTTGTTTTTTTGTGAAATGTGGTGTTAGGTGATTGCAAAGTTCTTGTCTTTGATGTATAGTTACTTGAACATATCAATTAGCAAAAATATTGTGCCTCATGAAATCAAAGGAAGAGAGATTCACCATTCATTTCCAATGACCCTTTTTCAGGTATGTAAAATTTTAAATAAGTTAATTGCATTCATCCTCCTCACATATCAATATTGTATTAATCAAATCTAACATTTGGATATGACTTGGTTAAATTGTAAACAGATGTACTCTTTGTATATACACTTAAATCTGACATGTTAATGAAACAAACAATGATAAAATTTTGGAGAGGTAGTTTTTTTATTTTTTTAAACTGTCTTGCTTAAATTGTTCGTGTAGTAGGTACACAAGTGTTTACAATTTGATCTACTTAATATACATATGCTTTATGTCAGAGTTATGCTAGCATTTAACATGGTAAAAAGACTTATTTAATCCCTCTCAATTGAGCAAATTTGGCCCTCTAAAAAATCAAATCAATTTAATCGCTATCAATATCGAAAGTGAGAAATTAAGGACAATTAATCACAACCGTTAATGTTTTCCATCAACTGTACATGATTTTGATTGGTATAATAACAAATTTAGCCTTCAAAGTTTACACATTCTGTCAATTTGATCCTAATTTTACAAATTTATCCAGCAACATTTGTGTAAATGTTGAGGTTGAATTTTTTTTTTTTTTAGAATTAAAGCCAAAATGACAAAATATATAAGCATTGAAGGCTAAATTTATTATTATACCAATCAAAATTATGTACAATTGATAGAAGACATTAACACAGAGATTAATTGTTCTTAGTTGCTCGCTTCAAAATTAACAAGGGTTAAATTACTTCAATTTTTTTAGAGGGACTAATTTGTTCAATTTCAAAATTGAGAAAGACTGGAGATGTCATTTTCCCATTTAACATCCAGTCTAATGATTAAACCGACGGAAAGACATAATTATACAATACTAATACCTTAATGAGTCATAATTTGAAAACGTGGGGTGGAATTAACTCCTTTAAAGTGATATGGTCTTGCTTACAACAAGTTACATTATTGATCAAATCTCTTACCCATCGTGGTTGCTCGAAACAATAGCCTCGCACAGTTAAGCTAAACCATCGAACGCTGAAGCTTTTGAAGTACTGGACATGGCAATTCGTCGTAATCCGGTCCGGCCGGTGTGTTCGATATTGATGATAACATTGCAAACCCTTAGGGTTTATCCTTCATGGTTGAGCTGGACATTGACAATCATCCTCAATGTATCTGTTTCATTAGCATTGTATTCTTTGGTGGTGTTTTACCATGTTTTTGCAAAGGAGTTGGCACCTCACAAGCCACTTGCAAAGTTCTTGTGCATCAAAGGGATTGTTTTCTTTTGCTTTTGGCAGGTAAAAATACTTTGTTCTCTTTCTCCTATATATCCTTTACACGAATTTTTAGTGTTTTTTTCTTAGCCCGAACTCAAAAATTGATTTGATTAATCTAAACTCAAATCCAATTAGATCATAAAAGTTTAATAATTCGAATTTGTTTAACTTGAACTCAAATAAATCTAAATTTGAAATGATTCAGATTTAAAATAATTTGAATGTATAATGACTTGAACTTAAAAGTAATTATAATCCAAAATAATCTCAACTCATAATTACCCTAAACAACCCAAGTCTCAAACCTAAATAAAATGAACCCTTAAGCAACTCAAACTTGAAATTATCCGAAATCAAAATTGAACCAAACCCTAAATGATTTGAAGTCAAATTGAACATAATCAAAATGACTTGAAATTTTTAAAACTCTAATCAACCTAATCTAATTTGACCCGAACTCAAAACCAACTCAATCAACCCAATTGATAGATATGTTTCCTTTAAAGTTTAAACTCATATTCAAATGTTTGACAAATATTCGAATATGGATATGAGATACAATTCTCCGCACATGGCAAAACATAAAAACTTTGAAAATCTAAGAATATCAAACACTAGGGGCATAGTTAGGGGTAAGCAAGTGCTTTTCCCCCCTTGATTAAGTTTAATAATATCAAACTTAGTCCCTCTCATTTATAAAGTATTCAAATTCAAGCCCTTTGCAAATAATTTTTTTTACCATCTCCCAAACTTTTAAAATTTATTTTGACGCCGAATTCTTTGCTTCGTCCCTGTCAAACATGAACCTATATTCGAGTGAGTCCGAAACCACCATCGTGTGTTTTAACTTGCCCTTGCTGTGTCAATGATTTGTTGTTGAATTATGATTATTACTCTGAAATTTCATCAATGGCGACATGCAGGGAGTGGTACTGGACATACTCGTAGCAATGGGCTTCATTAAATCGCATCATCACTGGTTACACGTAGAGCACATTGAAGAAGCTCTTCAAAACACATTAGTTTGCATAGAGATGGTTGTTTTCTCTGTGGTACAACGCCGTGCATACAGTGCTGCACCATATAGTGGAGAAAGTGAAGCTAAGATTAAGAAAAATGAATGATATTTGGGATGCCCCAATAACCTTATCTATGTATGTATGTATGCATGTTTATTCATGGATTGTATTAGAATATAAGCTTAGAAATGCATCTACTCCCTATTTTCAATATATTAAATAGAGTTAGATTTTTATTTGGTTTCATTTAATTTCTCTATTTTTATAATGTTATTAGGTCCAAATTGATAATAATTATTGTTGAAGTTGTGACGTGGAATGTTTTTTACAATAGCTTTAAACATTTGGCTTATGTGTAATTACTATCAAATGGATTTCTACGTATCTTTGCTAACAGATAATAGAAAAAGGAAACATTAATGTCATTAATTTGAAGGCAACAACTAAGGACGTTATCAATTTGAACTTACTAATAACATTATAAAAGTAATTGAACTAGAATCAATGTAGAGGGATACAATTTCAACTTTTAATATAGTAGAAAGACTAAATTCAGAATTAAACCTAAATAATAACATGATTAAGTTTCATTAATACTTAGTGAAATAAAATCTTAAAAAATTAAGAGGTAAATCACACCAAAGGTCATTAAATTATTAGTAAGTTTATATTTTATCATTTAATTTCAAAAAAATTACAAAATAATCACTAAATTATTCAAAAAAGTTCATTTAAGTCATTGGGCCATTAAAATCATTGTTGTATGTCCTTCTCTATTTGCACTACCTGCACCAATCAAAAGTTTTTTTTTTCCTTTCTCTTCTACAATTCAACTTTTTCATGGAATAGATTTGAAGATCACAAATTTGCAAACTAAAATCTAAATAATTTTCTCCTTTGACCTTCAAACTTAACGTCAGATTGACTTGGATCTAAAGATTGACCATTAAATCATTCCTTGGAGTCCATTAGCCAGACTTTAAAAAAAAAAACTTAGCAGCTCAGTGACTTAAACAAAAACTTTTAATAGCTCAATGACTTAAATGAAAATTTTTGAATAGTTCAGTGATCATTTTGTAACCTTTTGAAATTGAGTGACCAAAACATAAATTTATTAATATTTTAGTGAATTTAGATGTATTTTACCTTTTACTTTTAAATATATAAAACTTTTATATTTTACGTAATTATTTTATTTGACCTTACGCACACAAGAACGGTTTTAGAATAAAAAGGGCAGCAAATAAAGGAGCCCTCACTTTAGTGTGTACACGCCAGCCGGAGCCAACCAGCTTCCACCAACCAACCAATGACAAAAGAGCAAAACACAAAAGTGTATTAGCAAATAACAAATGAAAGATACCCACTTTGACATTTCCCATTTTCCCCTTTGATTCTCCTTCTCTTCCTTATTCTTTGTTTCTTTTTTTTTTGATTTTGGGGTTCCTCTATTTCCTGTAAAGCTTGAATTTTTAGAACCAAAAAAATATTACTATATTTTTTTGCATAAACAAATAAATAAAAGAGACAGCTTTGGAGCAGAAGGGTAGAGAGAAAGGGAGTTTTTCTGCAAAGCATCATGAACCAGAAGGCTAATGTTTCTAAAGAACTTAACTCTAAACACACAAAGGTTCCCTCTTTCTTTGCTAATTTCCATTTCTTTGATTTTTATTTTTTTTTTTGTAATTTTGTTTACTACCTATTTAAGCTTTAGTGTTTTTCTTGGTGGTAAAGTGTGAATTTTGCAATGTTTGATGAAAATAAATGGTTGCAGCTTTAAATTTTTTGGATACCCTTTTGTGTTTGATGAACTCTTTGAAGCAAAGGCCATATTGAAGAATCTATCAATTTGGGTTTTTCCTTATATGTGTTTATTGAATCAAACCTGAGCTTAATTTGGCCAACTTAGAATAGTTTGTTTTGTATGGTTTCCAGTTTTCAATTACAGCAAGTTGTACACTGCACTTTACGTTTTAGCTGTCAATTTTCTTTGGTGACCCCCCTTGTATTGTATGTCTTAATCCAAGGCCCACTCTGCTAAAAGTTGGCTATAGCTCATCATCCGTTAGCTGCCAGCAAGCTCTCTTTTGAATGTCTTAGGCCACTTATGATCGATTTATACGATGAATTACATAATAAACATTTCGAAATTTTCTCATCAGTGTTCTTCCTATGGTTCAAGATGTTTGTCAATTGTCATACAGTTTCTCCTCTTTCCTTTGCATGCAAGCAATGTATATATGTGCATAGTACTAGTGACATTGTCTCGGTCTGAAATATGGTTATAACTTCGTTTTTCTGTACATTCAATGTTAATTTGGTCTACCTGGTGCCGCTTTCTGCAGATATTGGATGGACTTCTTAAGTTGCCTGAGAATCGAGAATGTGCAGACTGCAAAAGCAAGTAGGTATTTGGTAATAATGTAGCTCTTAGTAATGTTTTACTATGACTTTGACAAGATGGAAAATTTTAAAGTAAATACTCGAGTCACTATAGAGTATGTGGAATCTGATTTTATAATGGTTTGTATATGCTACACAGGGCGCCACGGTGGGCTAGTGTTAATCTTGGAATATTCATTTGCATGCAATGTTCAGGGATTCATAGAAGTCTTGGAGTACACATATCTAAGGTTTTGCTTCTCTTTTCCCCTAACTCTGGATTTATGTTACTCAGACTCAGATGTGAGTGTCGGTTAGATTTTTCTAAATTTTTCATGTATTTGGAGGGTCTTTAAAGTTCATATACTCGTAAATGAAGAGTCTGGGCAACATAGATCTAGACAACAGTTATGGCGGTTTGTGTTTTGTGGTTATTGTTTGATTTTCTTGTTAACATGTTTATGGAAATTACGTTTGTTTCATACAGGTGAGATCAGCCACTTTAGATACATGGCTTCCGGAACAGATTTCATTTATTCAATGTAAGCCTCCACCGTTCGTTTCTTTGATTTCCACCCCAAATCAGGTGCTGATGGTGATCATGATTGTGTTTTCTTCTTTTTTTTGCAGCCATGGGGAACAAGAAATCTAATAATTACTGGGAAGCGGAGTTGCCTCCCAACTATGACAGGGTTGGAATCGAGAATTTCATTCGCGCAAAGTACCAACTTCGTAAAAATAGAACTACCCTTCAATGACTTAAAATTTTATGCTTGATTTTCTTCTATTGATTATTTTCTTCATTAGGTATGTGGAAAAGAGATGGATTCCAAGAGGTCGAAAGGAAAAATCATCTCCAAGCGTAAATGACAAGAAGGAATCACCTCACAAACTAGAAGCTCTAAGTGGTGCATATAAGAACACGAATAATGTAAATCCCGTTTCTACAGAGAAGAAAGTTATTCACCAACCTCTTGCAAATAACGGCATTCCTACTCCTAAAAGTTTCTCTCAAATGAACGTAAATGTTCCTCAAAAGGTAATAACGGTCTTCATTTGCTCTTATACGCTGATTGTCGGTAAATGAATGTCCTTTTTTAGAGTAAAAATGATTGCTGCAGTTAACGTTGCTTTGCTGCCTGTCGAATGGAGGAAATTCATATGTAGCAAATGAACCGAAACTGTATGGTTTGCATATCTTTCTTTATTTGAATCATAGATTATGTTGCTTAGATGGGAAGAAACCGAGACGATAGGAAAACTTTTGTTGCTTAGATTACGATAAACAACTCGAAACATGAAAGAAATTCAAAGTTTACACCCAAAATCATGAACATTTCATAGTAGTATCTTTCATTATTGATATGCGACATAGAAATGAATAAGTTTACTTGGTTCACAGGTTAAACCCGATATAAAGCCAGAAGAACCTCGATATAAACCCAAACCATCAGCCGTAACAGCTGAACCCATAAAGCAGGAGGTTACTAATACTCCATCAGTCTCGAAGGCTGAATTCATAAAGCAGGATGTTACTAATACTCCATCAGTCTCGAAGGCTGAATCCATAAAGCGAGATGTTAATACTACTGCACCAGTAGTAGCATCATCCAAAATCGATTACGCTACTGAACTTTTCAATTTGCTTTCTATGGGGAACTCGGGAGAAAATGACTCTGGTTCAGCTCATGATAATTCTTTGCAACGTATGTCTCTTTCTGTCTCGAGCTTATCACTACGTAGTTTCTTGCTGAAAGCAGTTAAATATAGTATTTTATATTTGATGTTGCTTTAACCGTCAGTTTACCATTTTGCAGCTACTGAAGCAAAGTCCGCCAAGGAGGCAAGTGATGTTAAACAAGATACTATATTTGAAAAGGTATGGTGTCCCTTGGTTGAAAATCGAAAGTGTATATAGAATATTGACTTGTGCTTTCGTGACATAATGTCATCGTAGTTAAATTGATCACCGTGCTAAGTCACTGCCGCATTCAAGTTCAAAAGTGGAGATTTACAGTTCTAAATTTTAAATTACTTTTTGCAGTCAAGTACAGTGTCTCCATTTTCCGTCCATCAACAACTTACTATGCTTCCCAAACAACAATCTATCACGAGCACTGCTACAAAGCCCAACGGTAGATCCCAAGCCTTTCCTATCAACGCGCATCAATTCAGCTCCAATGGCTTTCACTTTCCTTCTCCAAATTCTGGAAGCGTTGGCCACCAAGTCCCTGGAATGGTAATGCCAGTCGCTAGTCAACAGAATCATTTACAGGTTTGCTTGCAATATGCTTCCACCATTGTTCTTTTCCCTGATTATAACCTCATCGCTAATAATATCTTGTCATGTTATTGTCATCTCATACCAGATGGGAAACAACCAACAGATGCACCCTGCAGGGAATTCCATTAATTTTTCAACTTCCAGGTGCGTGCGCATATTATTTCAGCTCGACCATCTAAAAGTTGCTTATCTTTTAACTTTGATGTAATGGATCGACTGACCCTTCTAGTACAAAGAAACTCAAGTCTGATCACCTGTTTCATAGCACACTGAACACGTTTCATAAATTCAGTATATTTGCACTGGCAATGTGGGTTCATTAGGAAAAGTTCCATGGTCGATGATTTTATATCGATTTCATTTCTGTCCATTATTTCATATGTGAGATCGGTTATCTATCTGTATTCTTACAAGCACACACTATACACAAACAGTTCGTTTGAACACATTTCTTGCTTGACCAGCACATAATTGCCTTCGATTTTATCCAACTTGTCATATGCTGCATTGCAGCTTCACCACCCGAGTGCCAGTAGTTCCATCATCAACCATCAACATGAAAAGCATCGGAGGTAAGCCACTCCCAACACCTCCAGTTCCTAAAATAACACCATCTCAATGGGGAAAAGACTACGATTTCTCATCGTTAACACAAGGGATGTTTACAAAACGGTAACTCGCCTGGCCGAATGATTGTTGAAGGGAAAGAGTACATATTCATTTCTCAAAGAAACAAAAAAATTATATTTTTTTTTTGTATGTCATTTTCCTCAGGTTTTTGCAAATTATTTTTTACTCATTTAGATATATATTGAGAACTGATTTTTCATCATTCAATTTTATTATACATTCATATAATAAATGTGGTGTTGTAATATAATAAAGGTTGGTTCTTTTTATCTCTTTACTTCCCCATAAATCAAGGCTTTTTGTGGATATTTATAGATTTTTCCCAACAGATTTCATGATCATCAAATTAGTGATGCAAGCAAGCAACCAGATTTTGAATGGGAAAGGATGATAAGTTATGATATTAAGGGGGTATTATTTTTTTCTTTTTTTCTTTTTTTTAAATATGCTCGAGTCCATGTAGTTGTTATACATATAGAATTTAGTCCCTTTCCTTTTATTTCCAGAATTTTACTCACTACTTAGATTTCAAAGTTCAATTAATGTTATCACTGGTAAATTCTTTGGTTGAATCCGTTGATGTGAAATTTAACAGAAGATTGATGGAATGAATGTGAATTTAATTAAAGAATTTTAATAGTTGGACCTGTATTTTTAAATCCAAAAAATAAATGGACTAAATTTTTTGAAATAAAAATAGGACTAAATTATAAATGCATGAAGAGTATAAAGACTTGAAGCACATTTTAATCAATATTTTTTTAGTTTAGGAGCTGAAGTTCATTCAAGTGTTTTAGTTTGGTACTTTGGTTAACTAATTGCTAGAAAATTATGGTTTATATGTTACTATGTTACCATGCAAATATAATAATTGAAAAAGGTTTTTCACTTTTGGGCTGGGTTGGGATAAGTATTTTTGCACTTCTAACCCAAATTGTCACTTGGGTAGCATCAAGTCAATTTACATGTTAAAATTTTAAAATTATTTCACATTAAGATAATCTCGTAATCAAGTTTAAATTTTAAAATTCAGGTCAAAATCGAATTATCCTTCCACAAGTTGACTTTATGTAATCTTGACCAACAAACATGAAGCCATATGTATGTCCCTTAAAGCTTCCATGGTCAAGAATTTTGTGATTAAAGCTTCATATTTTTTAATTAACTTTATCACTTCTTTGGTTCCAATTTTATACTTATGATTTATTTTATATTATATATATTATAAATATCAAAAACCTCAAAAAAGTTAAAGTCTAATGAAATTCATAACTTTATATATATATTGTTAATTTGCTAATTTTTATATTTTTTAAAATTTTCTCTTAATTATAATTATTTTATTTTATCTTTAAAAAATGGTGGTAATGTTTGCACATATCAAATCTTGTGCTTTACAAAGATTAATTTTTCTATCACTAATATATAATATTTTAACAATTTAATCATTATATCTCTTAAAAAAATTTAATCATGATGTTTTTTTTCCTATACATATAAATCCCATACAGAAGTGAATTTTTATATTATATTCCCATATATAATATATGTATACGAATGCAGTCAAGAGCCTTAGTCCCAAAAATTTTAATTTAACCTTTCAATTTTTTTGTAAAATTAAAATTCCTAAAAAATAATTTTAAAAACCTCCAATTTTTTAAAAAAATTCTTAATAAATTTTAAAAATTTTAATTACACTCCTAAAAATAAAATAAAAATCCACCACTTTATGTACTTAAAAAGAAACTTCGAGACCAAGTAAGAACTACATTAGGAAAAAAAAAACAAAAACCTTTTCCCATATGTTCCAATGAAGAAACAAAATCTGTCGTTCACACAACAAAAGGACGGCACCATATCCGTTATGGAAGTTGAACTGTATACGTACACAAACTGCTTTCATATAATTTTCTTGCATTCCCATTTCACTGTCTTCTTTATATTCTTCTTTTGACTGTAATAACGTCGTCATCATCAGACTTTTAGTTTCCATTAAACCAAACATTCTACGTACAGTTCAGTTTCAAAAACTGTCTTTACATTGACCAAAAACCCAACACGATTTTTGTTTTGACTTTATCTACGCATTTCCTCCTCCACCGTCCATAATTTAAACTGTTATAACGGTTTTTTTCCAACTTAATTACATGGACCACCTTATCGTTTTGAGATTTTATTTT
This sequence comes from Gossypium hirsutum, assembly GCF_007990345.1. NCBI lineage: Eukaryota > Viridiplantae > Streptophyta > Magnoliopsida > Malvales > Malvaceae > Gossypium > Gossypium hirsutum. Next base: position 1,853,161 of record NC_053433.1, read on the forward strand.
CCATGATGTTTCCTCTTTCTTCCATTTGTGTGTCGATAAATAGAGAGTGTTTATGTGTATAAATATAAATATGTATTCGAATAATTACATTGTAGATTCATATATAAGATAAAGTTAAAGATCCATATATCGCAATTGCATATGATAAAACTTAAATTTATGTACTTAAGGACTCGGGATCTTTGTCTTAGCCAAAATTTTAAATTTTTTATTTTTATTTTTTAACAAACAAAAATTTTAAAATTTTTAGATTATTCATGTTTGAGTCCATTTTGGATTCAGACAGTTTTGGATTTTGATAACTAAGGATTTTTTAGTTCAAGCTGTTATGATTTTTGATTATTTCAAATTTTAATTACTTCAAGTTTTGGTTATTTGGGTGCCGATAATGTTTGTCAATTTGATTTTTAAAATTTTTTGATTATTTTTATTTGGGTCATTTTAGGTTTAAATTATTAAATTTTTTCAGTTCGAGCCATTATGGCTTTGGATTACTTTACAAATCGGATCATTTTGGGTTCAAAATATTCACGTTTTATTGTTAAATTGAGTTAGATACAAGAGTGAAGCCATGAATATTTTATAAAAAGCCAAGATAAAATTGGAAAATTTTGGGGCCAAAACATAAATATTTTGTATTAGACTTATTAATATTTGAAAGGAGCCAAAAATGAAAACTATCCATTTAATTAAAGGGTTGAAAGGGATTAAATATATTAGAATTAATTTATATATTTTGTTTATAATATTATTTTTATTTTATTGATATATTTCTTTTTTATTTTTTTATTTCATTTTGCATTTCGAATATAGATTTTTTTTCTTTAATTTCCAGTGAATTTCGTTGTAAATTTCTTGGACCAGACATTAACTTGGGATATTAATTGTGGTGTTTTGCGAGACATGTTTTGCAATATTATACATTAATATTATAAATGTATATTTAATTGGTTATTTTCAACATTTTACCTAGTATTAGTGGACTGATTTACTTAAATAACAAAGACTGACTAAACTGTTCTAACTCTATCTAATTTCATTAATTTTAAAGTTATATTAAATTGGGTTTTGAAAATTTAAAAAATAATTTTCTATATATAGTTTAAATAATTTAAAAAATAAAAATAGAATCTCTTAAACACTAGTTTTGTAGGTACTTAATGAAATAGCTTTAGGTTATTCGACCATTCTGGAATATACCAACGAAATTGGCTCTAAAAGCAACCAAGATTTTGGAGGAATTTACTAGAAAAAGTAGTATACGTATTTACTGGTGAAAATCCATGAAAGTAAGAAAAGGGATTGAAATTGACATTTTCGTTCCATATTAACCCACGAATATCCCAATGAAGATTCACTTTAAAATCAAAGCACCAACCGACCAAATCCTAAACATAGGTAAAATATGTGGATTGAATTGTAAATCTGAAAATATTTATTACATTAAAAGTTTGGATATGATGTATTATAAAAAAAATTGACTTAATACATTATTTGATACTTGAGTTTGACATTTGTTTTATATGATGCGTGTTATTTTCCAATGTAGTATTTGTTTTTGACAAAAGTTATACGTTTCGGTGCTAAAAGGTATCGATGTTAACTTTTTATTGTTTAATTCAGGTTTTATAATTGATTTGATAAAAATTCATAATTATCAAATCAATCCTAAAACTTGAATTAAATTACATCCATCGCACTGTATTTGTAAAATTAAGCAAATTCACAATTAACATTAAATTTATTGTATTAACAAAATAATGAACAATTTAAACCTAATAATATTATCAATAACTTTCATCAAAACAACCTTAAAATCTAAATTAAACACTAATAAATTAACATCGTTACCTTTGGGTACCAAAATATTTAACTTTTATAAAATATAGATACCGAATTGGACCAAAAAATAACACAAATATCATCTTTTAAAAAAAATGTCAAACTCGTATTCCAAATAAAACATTAAGCCTAAAAAAAATCTATGTTTCATTGACAATATTTATCATTTTTAACACGTTAAATGGAAATTATTTATACAATAATAAATACATATTTGTTTGTAATTTTGAACTTCAGGCTTTATATTAATTTAATGTTTAAATTTATAAAATGACTTGATTAATATATTATTAACATTTTAATGATTGAATCTAAAAACATTTCAAATTTTAAAATAATGAAATAATTTGAGGATATTTACTCCAATTAACACTTTATATGTATAATAATATATATTGTTTATTCTAGATAATGTTACTCCATTAACATATTTGGTGCACACGCTTACACATGTGCAGCTTTACTTGTTTATCCACAAAAAATACATGCCAAAAATCACATCCATGATTCAAAGCTTCATTGTTGAAAATTAAAGGGATGTTTAGGTTAATATATTATTTTGGTATTTGAGTTTAGTTTTAATGTATAATTTAATATTTAAGTTTTTTTTTTTTCAATTTGGGTACTTAAATTTGATTTTAATGTTTACTTTAGTTTCTAAGTTTTTTTTTTTGACCCAGTTAAATACTTACAAGGGTGAAGTCAATTGTTTTTAAGGCGGAATTAAATCTTTTATTTTTATAAGAGCTAAAACCAATTTTATCATTTTAACAACTTATATCTTTATAATTTTGTAAAAGACTAAATCAAAATTTTATTATTTTAGTAGGGTCAAAATATAATTTACCATATATTAACTTGAAATTTTATAAATTTTAAAAGATCAAAAATTAAAATTACCATTTTAAGGACCTGCCAGCCCCCCTCTCACTATTCTTTTTTATTATACCGCATGTATCCAACATTTATTAAATCATATAATATTATTTAGTTTAAATAACAAATTTAATTCAATTCAACATTAAAACTAAATTTAAATATTAAATAATATATTAACCCTTTTATCTATATGTCTGTACAACTGCCATGCACTTTCTTCAAAGCTAGACTTTGATTAATGAAGTCAACTCTATCTTCTCCCCTACAATCTTAATCTTTAAAAAGAAAAACATTTTCGAAGATAAAATGGACCGACAATTTGTCCCCTTCTCCGACACGCGTTTTAGCCGAAAGCAATGGTTCTTCATTTTTTTCCAGCTGACTTCGTTCTTAAATCTTTTTTTCTTTTATGAATCAAATCTTATTACAGCAATAACCTAAAATTAAGACACATTTTACAACTGAAAGAGACCAATGGGTGTCGAAATGTCTTAATCTTCAAGTTTCTATGTCTTATCCTTAAACTGCAAATTGCATGTAAACGAATGGCACAATACACGGCCAAAAGGGTCTCTCAATTCCCTACTGGCTTTACTTGTGAGTTGGGTAAGTAGAATTTTAGGTAGGGTCAATCTCAACTAAATTAATTTGGGTTTCTTTCTTTAATTTTTAGTTTATTATGGTCTAGGTTAATTTTGAATTTGTGTGGTTTAGGGTTATTATGGATTTATATCATTATTTTTAGAATTAGATTGGTGGGTGAGTTAGTCAAGTTATTGGTTCGTTGATTTAATAGGTTTGATTGTTCGATTAAATAAATTATTAATATTCATAAAATTATTAAAAACTCTATTCAATTAATTTAACTGATCCATATAATTTTTTAAATTAATCAATTTAATACCTTTTTTCTGAATAAATTCTTAATCTAACCGTTTAATTCAAACAAGTGTAACATATTTACACAGATTTAGTTCAAGTTCACTTAAGCTCAACCATATATACTAATTACCAAACTATTGTTTTATAATAAGAATTTTTATATATTTTTGGTTTGTTTTCAATAGGCTCAATCAATGAAACTTGGCACACCTAGATCATTGATGGAAATTTTATTTTGATATATTTAGTGGGTCACATCTAATATTCTTAAACTATTCAGAAATAAATATATGATTTGATCATGAGAGGTGGCTTTCATCAATGTATTTTAATTGAAAATTCAAAATTTGTTTCATTATGTCAAAGAAAAACAAATTCTTGATAATTTAAAATCGATAAGAATTAAAATATAATACATAAGTATATTATTGACAATATATTATGAACTTTAAACATTTAAGCTAAAATTTTAATATAAACTTTAAATCTTAAAATCTTAAAATCAAGAAGAAAATATAATAATTATAATTAATATTTTAATTATATTTAAATAAATTTATTAGTATTTTTTAAAATGAATAATTCTTTAATTTATTCAATTAACGGGACCATATAATTTTAATAAAAAGAAAAACAACAAACGCACGTCGACGGTGGTGAAGGACAAACTCTATCAACACGACAGAGACTTCAATCTCTACATCAATAGAATATTATGGTATGTTAACAATTGGCTTTATCAAAACTTAAACAATATATATTTAAAGTGATTACAAGCAACTACCACAATAAAAAAATAAAATAAAAAATCAGCTCCAATTTGTCCAAAGCAGCAGGCGAGCAAAATTAACAAAAGAACTGAATATCCACTAAACTGGAGAGGACGGTAACAAAATTATCCTTAAAATTACTTGCAAAAGCAAGTCTAAAAAATATACTATAATAACAGACAAAAAAATTTTAAAAATAAAAACTTGTTGAACAATAAAAAATAAAAAATAAAAAAAACTGAAGACAACATGTTCCAAACTGGTAACTATTAAATGATATTTATGAAAATATCTACTCAAAGCTCTCCTTTCCTTTGCCACACAGGGCGGAAAAAAAAAAGGAAATTAATGTCCAAATTCTAAGTTCCTTTTAATGATGGCCCATAATTATTATTTTTTTAGTATATGGTCCATAAACATATAAATTCTCTATGATGGGGTCCCATGCTGCCTTGATATGGCCAACTCCTAACTTCAACTCTTTATTGCAACAGTCGTTTTTATAATATACTTTTTTTTTATTTCGATTTTTTTGCTTGCCATTGCTAATGAGAAGGGAAAAAAATAGTAAATGGAATTTAATGATTTTTTTTAAAATTAATAATAATAATTGTATTGTTATTTATAGGTGATTTTAAAATGGTTATGGATATTGTTAGTTGAAATTTATATTTCTAATACATTTTTATTGTAAATAAATAATCATAATGAATTTCAATTAATTACACATAAGGTATGTATTAAGTAAAAATATTATGGAGGTTTTTGTATAAAGTATTATATTGCATTTTGCCCCATTTACTAAAAGATGAGTAAATAGTTTCAATATGTTATATCAAAGAGTAAATTTATTATTTTTATTGAAAAAATTCATCTATTTTTACGGTTAAATACTGGTGTGGCTACCAGAATAATCAAAGAGTTACACGTGACGTGTCACATGTACCTCTTTTTGACATATAGAGACTAATTTTTAATGGTAATTGATAGAATTTTTAGGAGAATTACTAGTTTGCTCTTTGATATAATGATTAATTTATCATTTTTTTAGTAGAAGGGATAAAATTCAATCGAACTCATAATATAAGAATTTTCATGATATTTTTTTATATATTTCACTTTAAGCTTAACTAAATTTAAAACCGAACTGAATCAGCTTTCTTAGTGTTATTTTCTTCATCCACCATTACTCGAACCTTACTGTATGAGTCTGTTTTCTTTAATATATTATATTATTTATTTTTTCCATAATTATTACCATATGAAAAGATTCTCTACAACACAAAAAAGAGAAAAAGGGGGAGAAGAAAGATAAAAGCATGCATGAATATGATGGCTATTACGTTACTTAGGGTCAGTCAGACAGCTCATAACCTTTTAGGGACCCAATCTTTTCACCGTGACTGCAAAATTAGAGTAATTGGTAGGACACACTAAACTGTTCTTTTTGAATCAATTTAGTCCTTTTTATTTTTTAATTTTTGGATTAAATAACTTCCTATTTTGACGAATTTATATTTAAATTATTTCAGGTTCAATTTTTTAATTGAATAATTTTTTTATCATTTTAAAGATAAATTTTTTAAATTTAACTCATTTTAAATTTGAATCAATTTTAAATATCATTCGAATGAAAATTATAATATTTAATTTTTGATACCACATCAACGAACAGTTCCATGATGAGCTTTTCATGCCATATAATTATATAAAATATAATCTAATTACATGAATTATTAAAATTACTGTAATGTTTTAAACATTTTACAAATATACGAATTATTGAAATCTTATAATGTTTTGTGCAGCACTAGTCACACAAAATGTTATCGAAAATTATTACAATTTATATATATTGAAGAGTTCGTAGTTAATAAATACAAGTACAAAATTAATGGTTAGTTTGGCAGTGCTTTTGAAAAGTGCTTTTGAAAAGTGCTTTGAAAAATTGCTTTTGAAAAGTTTAGTTTAAAATTTGAGTGTTTAGCATTGCTGTTAAAAAGTACTTTTAAGAAATAAAATGTCAATTTTAGACATGTTATTATAAAGTAACAAATATACATTTAAATAATATTTAAATTAGTTAATATTATTATATTTTAGTAAGAATATAAAAAATTTATTATAACTTCTTATTAATATTTTAATATATAAAATATAAATTTTAAATATTTTTAAGCAATAAATATTAATTATTTATAAATTTTAATTAGAATATATAAACTATATTTTAAATATTTAAAAAAATATTTTTTTATTTTTAATTAATGATTTTAACACATTTGTAATTAAATACCAAGAAAAAAAGAGAGAAAGTACTATGTTATTGGAGGGATGAAAAAGTAATTAAGCATTAAATCAGCTTGTTCTGCATAGCTTTTCTTCTAGAAGTGCTTTTGGAGCCAGAAGTACTTTTGAAAAGCAATGTAGAACTAACCCTAAGTAATTATAATATAAAACTAAATCAATACAAGGCAATAAAAACCAAGAGATGTACTAGGTAAAATTAAAAAAAAACAAAATTTAAATATGATATATGCCCATAATAACATTAAAATTTTATAAATTACAATTATAAATAATGAGGCTAGAAGTTAAATATCCACAAGCAGAAGCATTAAATCTAATGGAAAGTGGGATGTGGGACTCTTTTTAGAATTTTCCTACTTTTAATATAAATACTTTTTGCAAGAAAATAAAAAAGAAAGAAAGAAAAAGCCATGCTTTTACATAAAATGATGAGCTATTTCAGTGGTACAACACAGTGTTTAGCAGAAAAGGAAATGGTCGGTCAGTGGGTGCAGCCACCGAGCTGTATGACACATGGACCAAAAGTGCGAACCCAGCCCCTCCGCTCCGCACCCAATGGATCGGCGCCTCAGGTTCTCGCTACAACTTGCCTGAGTAACGGTCAATTTTGTGACCGTTGGAAAATCAAATAAATACATATATTCCTATTTATTAAAAGTAATTCAAAACATTTCTTACTGCCATTGCAGTCTGGCACCCAAATGCCCTTTACAGTCTCTAGAAAGATAAATTCACTGCAAGTCTTATAAGGTACATTATTATATTTCTTGAAATTTGAAACCACTGCCCTTTTTTTCTTTGTTGTCCCTACATAAAATTGGAGAGAGGACAAATATTTAATAATCAGTAAAATCATGAAAATCTTTATATCATAAATTAGGTTGTATTTTATCCTATTTATTTTAATAAATTATTTTTTATAAATTAGATTAAAGGGTTAATTAATCTTTATATTTAGATTAAAGGGTTAATTATTCTATCAGGCACATCAATTTTTAATAAGAGAAATAGATGAAATTTGTAATAAAAATAATTAGTTTACTTTTTGATATAATGTATATGTACTAATTTACTCATTTTTAAGTAAAAATCATAAAATGTAATTTAACTCATAATATAATGGCCTCCTTAATACTTTTACCTTTAATAATTTTACCATGCGAGATGACCCAACCCCTCTAAATTTGGGTTACATTGGGTTCAAATTTTAAATTTTTTATACTAAACTTGGTAGATCCAGAAAAATAGTAAATTCGATATACCATTATTCACATATTTAGCCATATAATCAACAGTCGCATTTTGAGGTATTGGAATATGACGAAATCTTATATTTCAATTTCGTTTGAAAAGACAATTAATTAAACGTAACTCCACCAAATTACTATTGGTAACTCTACCAGTTAACAGTCTCTATTAGAAGTGCATTATCGCATTCTAGTTCTAATTGTGTGAATCCGTTCTCCCTTGCTATGCACAATCCTTCAAGCATGACATGCGTTTTAACTCAAAAACACACACAATCCTTCAACCATCTCACATCAGCATCTCTTTCAACGTCATAATTTTGTAATTTTAGATACATATAAAAAGTTTTTTTAATGGTAGAAATTAAATCAAAATAAAATAATATTTAATATATTTTTGGTTTTAAAATTATTTTAATTTTATCCAAAAATTTAAAATATAATTAAAAATTATCCACTCAAGAATATCCTCACATATTATTTTATATTAAAATTGATAATAATTTCAAGTCTTTTAAAAAAATATATTTGTTATATATTTCCTTTCCTTCAAAGAAAAAAATCATTATTTCATTATTCTATCATTTATTTACTAATTTCAATACCATCATTATGGAAAAATAAATTGGTTTTCAAGACACAATTTTTTTTAAATACAATCTAAATCGTTTCATCAAACTTGCAATTAGAAAAATAGATTATAAAAATTTTAAAATTTCATATTCAAATTTATTTTTTATGATTTATGAGTTAATTAAGATTTTATTTTTTGTAATTATAATTATAAACTAAAAATAAAATATTACAAATTAATTCAAAAAAATTAATTAACAATCTGATATGATTGATTAAGAAGGGTAAAAATAATGTCAAAAAACATAATAATGATAGTAAAGTTCGGGAAGGATCAATTGTTTTCGTGTCCACTTAAATAGCAACATAGAAAGCTTCGTTTTAACCCTCACCTTATCTTTTTTTATTGTACAATTAAAAATTTGAAAAAAGAAAAAAGGCCTAATCCAACTAATTCATGGCCCCACCACACATAAAACTAATATCCACTGTCCATTTACACCCCTTTTAAATCTAACGGTGAAGATTCAATCATCAACTGCATCCCTACTCTCTATATATTTCCCACTCTCCTCCCTCTTCCCCCTACCCTTCAAAAAATCTGCACAACGAATCCAAAGGGTTTTTAAATAAAAAATAAAAAAAATTCTTGGCTCTGAAAATGGCTTCGGCGAGCACTTGGATGTTGTCGTTGAAGGTACTGCTTATTTCTAGTGGTGTATTGAGTATAGCTTTAGGACTTAAATTATCTGTTCCATTGGTTATGGAATTCTCCGTTTCTCAAGCTCCGTTACTGTGGAGCACGTTCCGTTCTTGGCTCAAACCGCCTTATCTTTACTTTGTCATAAACGGGATTATAATCACGATTGTGGCGTCGTCACGGTTTCATCAGAACAACGGCGAGAATGAAAAGACGGAGGAGCTGATGCAGCAGCAGCCGAGATCGAAGATCTTGGTGGAAAAGCGGCCTGATTTGGAGTACGAGATGAAGAGCAGCTTGGATTTCGATGCGGTGGAAACGGTGGTGTACGAGCAAAAGGAGATAGTACAAGAGGTGAAAACGACGGTTTTTGAGGCGGAGACCAATGTAGCGGTTGTAGATGATGGAGATGGAGGTGACGTGTTTGCTATCTCCAAATCGGAGTGGAATCCTCCTAGGAGAATGGATTTGTCGGAGATTCCGTTGGATGTTCTGTTTCCGGTTGAAAAACCACCGGCTTCTTCTAGATTCGGTCACCGTAAACCTGTTAAAGCCAATCCTGAAGGTATATTTAGCATTTTTCTTCTATCGAATCATTTGACAATATTATCATATTTTCTGAAACAAACATTAACGTTACTCGGTTAAAATGTCTACATCCAGATTTAAAATTCAAAAAAACTCTGAAAAGCAGTTTGGTTCACTCGACGGAGCCTCTCCGTCGGTGTTTCAATTCTTTTACCCATGTTTTCCATGTTCTATCACTTTTCGGAACGGAACTGAGTCGTTTTAGTTTCGGTATAATTTGATTTGTCCTTTTACTATTCTAAAATTTAAGATTTAATCCTTTATTTTAATTCTATATAATTTGATCCTTTATTTTTATAATGATATTAGTTAGTTGAAATTGTTATTTACTCACAAGGTCAAAGTCTTTGGAAAGTTTAGTGAATTATGTTTAATTAATAATAAATTTATAGTCATTATTTTAATCCTAGCAACTAGAAGTTTTTCTAATTTGGATATACTAATGAATGATATTAATTTGTATTAAAAAGATTAAATCTTAAATTTTTAAATAGTATAGGGGCTAAACTAAAGTTAGACCTTTAATTTCTCCTTTATTTCTTCCAAAAAGATAAAGTCCGTTCAAAGGTGGCGTCTACTTGACGACGCGCCACTGAATAAGTTCAAAATAGTCCTTTTTTAAAAAATGATTAAGAAACTAAAATATCTAAATTACGTAATTAAGAAGATTAGAATGGTATTAATTAAATCTGTTCCTAATGCAGGTGGCCGAGCATTGAAAGTGGCGAAACCCAAACGCCATGAGACACTGGAGAACACGTGGAAGATGATAACGGAAGGGAGAGCGATGCCACTGACGAGGCACTTGAAAAAGTCGGACACGTTTGAGAATCACGGCCGCGAGATCAACGTGGAGACGATGGCCGACTCGCCGTTGGTGAAGAAATCGGAGACGTTCAGGGACCGGACTAACTACCAGCTTCCGCCGAGCTCTTCTCCGGCTTCGGGGAAGCTGAGGAAAGAGCCGTCGCTGAGTCAAGACGAGTTGAACCGTCGAGTGGAAGCGTTCATAAAGAAGTTCAATGAGGAAATGAGATTACAAAGGCAAGAATCACTAAACCAGTATATGGAGATGGTTAACCGTGGATGTTAGCCACTAATTATCGTTTAACCATAGTTTTAAATCATGTTTTTTTTTAAGTAACAGAAAATATGTTCATTAAATTTTTTTTTTAAATATGTTTCCTCCATTAGGTCAAAAAGTTTGCGGAGACTTGGAGTTGAAAAAAATTTGAAAAAATACCCAAAAAAAAATGAAGAAAAACTGAGGGTGTAGATTTTATGGTACAGCTAGTTTTGAGTGGTATTAGAATCATTAATGGTAATTAAAAGTACTGTAAATTAAGGAAATTAGCTGTTTGTTTGTTTTTGGGTTTAACTCATATTTCAATGAAAGATTGATATGTTTATTAAATCTACATTATTATTTTCCTCGTTTAATTTATGAGATATTACTAAGGACTGAGTTGTGACTTGGTCTGCTCTGCTCTGGATCTTTCCCTTTTTAAACACTCTAATATCTAATTAAAAATAAGGTTAAATCAAGTTTTGAATTTGGGTGTGATTTTTTTTTCAACTCAAAAATGTTAAATTTGGTAATTATTTTTATATCGAGTTTAAATTTTTTATTCAAGTTAGACCTTAAACTTAATAAAGAAATAATTGTGAAGTTCAGGCCTTAACGTGAGAATAACTATTAAAATTACAGCCTAATTTAAATAAAAAAAGAGTTCAAGCCCCAATATAAAAAAAATTGTCAAGTTCAAAATCTAATGTTAGAACAATTAACAAGTTTAGAACTTAATTTGAATAAAAAAAATTCAAAGTCCAAATTTAAACTCATATAATAATTTAACCTTTAAAAATATGTTTATAATAGTTGAATTGAGGTTTATTTGATTGATTAAGTACTCACTAATTTTCTGTTGCATTTTTATTTTTCTTAATAAGCTTTTCTTTTTTAGAAAAATCAATTTATTGTTCGAGATTAATTTTATTAGAGTAGGAATGATAAATATTCAATTTAAACTTTTTTAATAATAATAACACAATCCAAATGCTTGACAAGTTGTCGGCTTCACTTTTTTTCAATCACATATTCATTAAAATTAGTATTTTTTTGGTTAAAATACACCAACTCTAGAAGCAATATTATAATTTCATAAGGTGCTTACCTATTGCTATATTACATTGTTGGCTTATAATATATAAATTTAAATGAAGATATCTATAATATCAATTGTTTGACTAAAATTTTTAAATAAAAATGATAAAAGTTTAGACTTTAAAAAAAGTTGTCAAATTTATATTTCGAATAATAATTTAACTTCTTTAAATATAATAATTAAATTTCAAATAAATAGTATATTTTTCAATGTTTAATACAGAAGGACTTTGGATCGATTAATTCAAAAATTAATAATCTAATCGATTTAAACACTTATCCATTTTAAAAATTATTTTTTTATAATTACATAAGAATTTTAACACCAACCTTTCAACCATGGATTTTGAAGCACCAACAAAGAATTCTAACCACTAAATCCATTTGGGTGGTGGAGAAAAATATTTAAAATAACAATTTAGAGAAATTAAAATATGATTCACCTGCTGATTGAGTCTCAATTTGTCAGTATTGATATTATTGTTAGTATAAAAATATATAAGTTTTAGTGTGCTGAACATATTTTTTTCTTATTTAAAGATTAAAGAAATATTATAGATAATTTTAAATATTATATAAAAATAAATATAATTAAAATTTATAATTTATAATGGAATTAATGTTAAAAACTGTAAATGACATATGCCTACAATCGCAGCCTTGGTTTTGTCCTTTTTGTTTTTAATAATTGGTTTCATAGGCAGCACGAGCAATAGTAGTACCTATTGATATAGGTCGGTTCATGCTTTGCGGCAAAGCAGTGCCGTACTCTGAAGTTGCTGGCCTAGCTTGTAGTTGCCACAGTCTGTAATGAAAGAAAATCGTGAGTGCGAGTCACCGCACTGATGTTCATATTCTAATGTATTATCATTGGTTGAAGGATAAGTTTCGAGAAATTATTGGGTTTAATTGCGGGGTTTTTTGAAAGTATAGTAGCATAAGTTTTAGAGTTAGAAAAAGTCTAAAAAAATATTTTTTAAATTTTAATGTGAAAAAAAAATTTAGATTAAAATAAATTAATTAAATATTTAAGACTTTCAATTTTTTATTATAATTGCTTAATTTTTTAAGGTACAAAAATTTTCAATTTCTATTATATTATATTTTATATATATTTTTTGAAAGTTTAATTTATTGTTACGTTTACGATTCAAAAATATCAAGAATAAACTTAAATATAATTCTGAATTAATTGAGAGTTATGAACAATAATCTATAATTATCGAATTAAATAATTCGGTTTTATAATGAATAACATATATAATTTATTGATTTCTATTTAAAAAAATACATAGAGTAAGTAATCTAAAACGTAGGCCATAAAAGAAAAGGCAAAGACCCATACTTAACCTCTCACAAAATGTACTTTATTTTGTGAATGGGGGAAATGAGGGTTGATGGGTGAAAAATGAAAGATTCACTTCAAATTTCATCATTATCACGTAACATGCGTCCCTCATAATGTGGCTTTGTTCCAAAGACACAACCCCAATGTGTTTAATTTGGTTAAAATGTGACTATAATCCTTGTACTTTTCAAATATTAGGAATTTAGTCTCTTTATTTTTTTAATTTTAAAATTCAGGTCCAACTATTAACATTGTTAATTTTTTTAGTTAAGTTCATTGCTATGACATTTTAAATTTTAAACAAAAAATATGTTATAATTAACTTGAATTTAATAAAAAAATAACAGTATTTACAGTTGGGACTTAAACTTTAAAATCTCAAAAGTAAAAGGACTAAAATTTTGAAAATACAAATACAAGAACTAAATTTCTAATTTTTGAAAAGTACAAAAATTATAAGCACAAATTAACCCTTTAATTTTAACTCAACTTCACACTTAGGGGTATTGTTTTTCATTTGGATAGAGCGGTATCACCTGCGTTTCCAATAGATAGAAGTTCTTTGTAAATGTAATGATGGATGAATTTAGAAAAATATGAGGTTGAATGTTGCCGCAACATAAGTTCGGGTTTAGATTATTTTTTGTTTGGATTGCATGGTTCATTTTAATTTAAGTAAGGTTTTTAAAATCAAATCGATGGTCGAATTAGTTAGGTTATCAATTAGTCGGTTTAATTGGTCCATTTAATTTATTTAAATAAATTATTAAAAATTTATAGAAATAAAAAAAAAATAGAAATCTCAACTGGTTCATAATGATTCAAAGCTCCTCTTCAAATTAGTTCTAATTCAAGCAACTTGATTTTATATCGTTTTATGTTCAAGTCCATTTTAGTTCCAATCATTTCAAATTAATTGTAAGATTTATTTTAATTTTAGGTTGTTTCGTATTTGAATTTGCTTAAATTTTTTTTAAAACAATCTCATTATAATTTCTAATTATATCTACTATTTTTGACACAATACTTAGAATTACTTATAGCCCCTCCCTAATCCATAGATAAGAGGATATTACTTTAGTGTACTCGAATTTACGTCTTCCTGCATTGGTAACAATTCTCATACTAATCGAGCTAAGACTTAATCGTTTGAATGTGTTTAAGTTTTAGTACGGATGCATTGATCCATGGTCTGTTCACGTAGCAATTCTTCGAGATCTAATTATGACTTTAAATCTATACTTTATGAAATTTAGGATTTAGCCCTTTATTTTAATTCCACATAATTTGATTTTTTTTTTTACTTTTATAATCTTACTTTGATATTTTTGTTAACTACTGTCGTTAAAGAAGTTATTTCAAAGTGAGACTTGGCCCTCAAAATGGGTAAATTTTATTTTAGTCCCTTTAAAAAATCTAAAATTATAAGTCAATATAATATTAAAATTGTATTTTAACCCTCAAAAACAATAAAATTTCAGTTTAATACTTTGTCTCCCCTAAAAAATTATAGTTCAATTTTAACCCCTGGTAAAATAAATTTCTAATTTCATCTCATATATATATTTGTTGATAACCTTCGTTTATAGTGGATAACATGGATAAGTCAACCGAATCACTAGTGGAGTGGTAAAAAGCTTGCTTTCAAATTTTCAGTTGACACCAGATTCGGGTTCAATCCTTGTCCAGAAAATAATTATGCCAAATTAATTTAAAGATTCAATTTCAAACTTCAGTTTAGTAGAGGGACTAAAACTAGATTTAGACCTTTTATATAGAATATTTTGAAAAATGTATAAACATTAACAGATTCCTTCAAGAAAAAGAAAAAGAAACCAGATAAATTTGATTAAAAAGTAAAAGAGAACGGCAATCCCAATTCCCATGCAATAATTCAAAGAGAAGAGATTCGATTCAAGACGGAGGGAGCATTTTACTTTGTAAGTTGTTTAAAATTTTTATTTACTTTTTTGTTAGTTGTTTAAATTTCTCCTATAATTTGCACTGCGAACATGGAAATTGTTAGGGTTTTGTTCAATTTGGGATGAAGTAAGGTAGGAATTTCACTTGGATTTCTTCAATTTTTTGTTTGGTTTTCCAGGAAATCAGATAAGAGTTTAACAATGTTCTTCCCATGTTAGACTATGAAGAATTCATGGGATTTTCAAGCTTTTCTTTTTTTTTTCTTTTTGTTTAATGATTTCAATTTTTTTGTTATGCAGAAAAAAAAAAGAATCTCTACTATTGATGAATGGGTAGTAATATGTTTTGTTTTTTTCTTTTCTTTTCTTTTAATTTTTTTTTCAGTTGTGTTGTCCGATCATCCAAATTTCAAACTCAAACCCTAATTGGTTTGATCTCAAATTGACCCTTTTATTGAATACCAAGTTTTGCCTCAATGGAGGTTAAGCTCTGGAATGACAAGCGCGAAAGAGAAATGTATGAGAATTTTGCAGAGCTATATGCCATTATCAAAGCAACAGAGAAGCTTGAGAAGGCTTATGTAAGGGATATCATTTCATCATCCGAGTATGAAACCGAGTGCCAAAAGCTTATTGCCCATTTCAAAACCTTGGCTTTTACTCTCAAAGACACGGTCCCCAGCATTGAACGCTTTGCAGACACATATAAGATGGATTGCCCAGCTGCTATAAACCGACTTATAACCTCTGGGGTGCCTGCTACCGTTGAGCACCGAGCTGCAGCCGCCGCATCCGCTACTACCTCGGCCGCCATCGTGGCTGAATGCGTGCAGAATTTTATCACTACCATGGACTCGTTGAAGCTCAATATGGTGGCAGTTGATCAAGTGCATCCTTTGTTGTCTGACCTCTCCGCGTCTCTCAATAAGCTTGGCATTTTGCCACCGGATTTCGAGGGGAAGATGAAGATGAAGGAATGGATTTCACGGTTGTCGAAAATGGGCGCAGCTGACGAGCTAACGGAACAGCAAGCTAGGCAACTCCACTTTGACTTGGAATCTTCATACAATTCCTTTATGGCTGCTTTGCCTAGTGCCGGTACTTGAATCGATCCAATATACCCTTTTCTTGTATCTCTGGAAACTGGTGTATTCTCTGTGTTGTTTTAGGATTATTAAGTTGGTAGCAGTGTATAAATTTAGCGAATTATCAGATTGTTGAACTCAAAGATGCCTATTAATGTGCTGAACATGGAGAAAATGTTTATGTTGTCAATCTATGATAATATATTTGTGCTTTGATCTAGTTTTTTTAAATATGCATTGGCCTATTTTTCTTTTTCTACCATGGTAAATGTTATGTTATGCAGTTTCATGGTATCATCCATGTAAAACATGTCATTAAGGGCCAGAAACTCAGCACTAAATACTAATTTCCAAGTCAATAATGTTACAAAGAAGAGAAAAAACAGAGAAATTTCATTAAAAACAGCCACTGAAACATGGTCAAAACCAAACAAAAAATCTCTTACCAAACTGATTGGTTCCTAACTTTGTTGGATTCCAACATGATTGGAAAGAAGAATCTAGAATGCCCAAATGCTTGAAGGTATGCTCTTCTAACTTTGTGCTATTTTGTTTTTTAATTTTTTAAATTAACGGTGTCTCTGAAACTTGCTATATGTACCATCTAAACTGAACTTTGTTAGACATAAATACATTTCAAGTTTTGTTTTCTTTTTGGCCGTTACATCTTCTTCTTTTGAATGAGAGTTATAATTGTTGGCAAGAGTGGTATGAGGATGACTATAATGAGCACAATTGCAGCAAGTATTGCTATACACATCCATTTCCTGGAGTTCTTTTGATGTTCCCTAGCTTCTTGAAGTTGTTCGGTCCCTCTTCTTACAAAGGAGCTCGCGTGCGCAACGTGGCTCTCGATGTCGTTGAGTTGTTGACCTTGAGCTTCAACGAGTGCCGCCATGTCCAAGAATATCTGATGGAGTTCAATCAGGTTCTTCTCTATCTCCTTAACAGCATCATGCCTTTCTTGTATTTCAGAAATGGTGTCCATAATCTGACCCCTTCCTTGCTCTTGAATAGCCCTTTGGAGAAAACTCTCGCTTTCTCCACTCGAGATCAAGTTCTCGATCGTGTCGTCATCGGGTTTTTCCCCCGTAATGGTAAAATATCTACGTTCCACCGTTTCTTTATACTCCGATTGCATCTTTGCTCTTAACACTTGAAAATTATCCATCATATCTTTTAGTTTCTTTCCCAACCCACTAACCACCGATGTCCTAGTCCTATCCGCAGACGAACCAGGGCCACAACCTGGAGTGTTCCGACTCACCGCATTCGACTTTTCCAGCGCTTCGAGCTTTCCTTTAATGATCTTCACCCGTTTAAGCACTTGTTCGACATCGGTATCCATTCGCGAACGAAGCTGTTTCATCGTTTTCGCATTATGGGCGGTCTTGCATTCTTCATTAGCCTCTTGCAATGCCTTGTACAACCTTTCAACACTTTTCATATCTTCCTTTACATTCTCAACATCTTCAAAGAATTTATCGAGGTTTACACTCTCGGTTCCGGCCTCCATTTCGTCCAGGTAAGCCTGTTCTTTCAGGTCTGTGTATTTCTTGAACGAACTCGAGATTAAGTCATTCATCTTGCCACCAAAATATTTAACCTCACAATCTACTCTTCTTTTTCTTCTTCTTCTTTTATGGGATTAATATTGGTTATGTTTTACCCAAATGGGTTGATGGAACTATACATGAACTAATCTAAATTGTAATGAAATCTGGGATTATATTTTTATGAGAAATGGGACAATGTTTGTTTGTTCTTTTTTCCTCATCATCAACTGCTGCAATTGGCAATGGAGGAAGAGGAACAAAGAGAAGAGGGAGAGGTGGTGACAACAGGGAAAACTGTCACCAATCAAAGTATCAAAAAGGGTACAAAATGGATAATTTTGCCCTTGTTTTTTGGTTGGTAATGAAATTACAGGTATTGGACAAGCATGAACTAAAAATAGGGGATTTTTTTACAACTGTTTTTATTTTTTGTAGTTTGATACCAAAATATCTTCGGTTGACGTTGTCAATGGATATCCTTCTTTTTATCCATCATTCACTATCCTCAAATCTCTTAATGCTCACTAACTTTATTTTGTTTATTAAAAGCTCCTAAACATGGTCAGAATTAGTCAATGATGAATACTCCTGTGTTTTTATTTCAATTTAAGTTAATTTCCAACTTAATCATTCAAGGTTTTCTTTTATTGGTTTCATGTTTTTCTAGTTTAGATTATTTCGAGTTTAAATTATTTTAAATTCAAATAATTTAAATTTAAATTCATATTTTGTTGACTTTTATAGTCAAATCGAGTTTAGATCTTTTTTAAGTTCGAATTATTTTAAATTCAGTTAATTGACCTTTAATGTAAAATCAAATATTGTAAAAATTGAATCGGTAATCAAACCGTCGTTGAGCCCATGATTCAACAGTATTTTTTTTACCTAATTCAATCAATTCTGCACCGATTTTGACAACCATGGTCAAAGCAATCCGAATCGATCAGATCAAAATTTTGAATTGGAGACAAAATTGGTAGGCAGAGATTATAAAATCATTACTCCTAAGCAAACTTTTCTGTTTCGCCGCATAATATAAATAGTATGCAAGGCAACAAAATAATGTAAAATCAACAAAATGCAATTTCTCTTTAACTTGCATTCTCTATTCTTCTTGATGTGTATATATATATATATAGCAAGGTGAGCTCCTAAAATGAACTACATTAGCTTCGACCTCCATTCTGCATCGGCAGCATCTCGGGTATTACTGCAGAGAAAATGATCGAAAACTGACCTTTGGATTATCGGTTTCTTTTTATGTCCATGGAAGAACAATGCTGATGAAGATGTATGTTTAACCAAAACTGTGGTTGATGTAGTTAATAGGATATAGTGCATTGATCTAACCGGTGGCTGATGTGGGTGCAAACGTTTTAATAGGAAAAATTGCTGGATGGTCCATGTCAGCATCTCGATGACTGGCTCTAAGATCGATGCTGCTGTTGATTTTTTCTAATTCCGTTCCGCTTCCAGGTTGCGTCTGAGTAACTTCTATGTTACTGTTGCCACTAGAGCTCAAAATACTTTGCTGCCTATGGTATTTGTCGGTGGCATCTTGAAGCAATCTCATTGTGCCGCCAGAATCTGAACCAGGTGAGAGCTCTTCTTCTCGCTCCGGCTGGATATTCAAGTCAATTTGGCCTTTAAAGGGTGAACTCGAGGATTTTAATCTGTTAGTATCATCATCCAAATTCTCGCTGACAACCTTTTTCTGGTTCGGGCTGCTGTTTCCTGCACTAGTAGTGCAAGGGAGAGGCTCATCGTCTACTACTTTATCGGGCAATGAAGGCTGCTGCTTCTTGCGTGTAGCATCTGCTTCTTTTTGCGATTGTTTCTTCTCGCGCCGCAGCATTAGGGTGCGGAAGCGTCTCTTCACTGTTTGGCAGACATTACACGTACATGTCTGCTTGTGTTTGGGGCCTTTCCCACTCGGGGGTTGAATGCATACGATACATGAGCAGCCAGGTCTATGCCGGGGATGCTTTGTCGTGGCCTGAGAAGAAGCAGGGAGAACGCCACCCTCTCCCAAGATAGCTAGGTTGGCAAGAGTATCCAACCCCTCTAAAGCATCTACATTTTCAGATTCCTGTTTAGCAACCTTCATTTTCTTAGAAGCAGCTGTCATTCATAATCACAAAAAACCAAGAATCACGGTCATAATAGGAAACGAGCAACCAAGAATCAGCATTTAAGAATGAAGAAATAAAAATATCATCACGAAATCACAGTCATACATATACGTTCTTTTTATTAAAAAACCAAAAATACCTGGATTACAGTGTGGCAGCAGATTTTCCAGCTCTTCTGCGGTCAATTCTTGAGTGGCCGAACAAGATGATCTGCCAGCATGATAGAGAAATGGAAAAAGCATTCATGTAATACCAATACAAAAACCATTGTGTTTTTAATTTATCCTTTAATTTCTTTTTTGACAGGTAGGGCGTTTAAATTGATTCAGTGTTATTAGAAATGAAAATGTATAACCATGTTTAGTTGGTAGAGAAAAACACTCAAACGACTGCTTACCTTTCAGGATCCCATGAGTTACTGGAACAGGTCCACTTGGAAGGAAGAAGAACATCGGAAGGCAATCGACGCCACTTAAAACAATCTTCACACTGAGCCCACTGGATCTTTTCCCTGACACAAGAAACAGATTGGAATTTTCGTGGTTTAAGACAACTCTTGCCGCCTGTAAGACAAGCTATCACAGTATATAGTGTTTGGTATTTTCATTATGATTTCACAGAACACTTGAATAAACCCACCAAAGTGCGAACTACATTATAAGTACAATACGGTATTTCAATATTATACAAGCAGTACAAAGATTTCAACAAGCCCACAAAAATGAACCAAAACATAGCCAAGTAATACGTTAATTGATTTTCTTTAAGATAATGCAGAGCATCCAAAAGAAAGAGAATTACCCCGACTTATCAGTTGCAAATATTGTAGGCTTCCCTAAAACAGGCGCATCCTGTTACCAGGAAAACAAATTGAGAAAATCAGGAACAACATATGGAAAAGGAAACAAAGGGTCACCTAGAAAAGGATACAATATGTAGAACATATAATCTAAAATAAAATGCTACTTATAGCAACACAAAAATAATAAACTGACTAGTTGAAAAACAACAAATACTTAAGTCCATAAGTAAAAGGAAAGTGAAAAGTCAATGACCAAAACGGATTGGATTAGCCTAGGAAAGGCTAGAATAAGAAGAAAAAGAAAAAGAAAAAGTCTTTGCATTTAACTATCCAGGACCTGTGGTAGCATTCATAAACAGCTAACAATCTACAGGTTCTTTGAGCAGCCCTATATGGCTTTATCAAGGGTGTATCAACCATAGAAAATTCTTAGATATGCATGTTAGACGAGTTCAATATGTTGACAAATGAGCAACAAATCCCCACAATGGTAAAGTGGTTTCAATTGCAGCAACTTACAACCAAAAGTGATTTCAATTACAACAGATTGCAAGTGGTCAAAAGAAGCATTAAGTGAAAATGTATGATACCCCATATTCTTCAAACTCAAAACCTTCAATCGATACAACATTGGCTACATGATTAGGAGGGGGACGGAGCAGCCCTTGAGCTTCTTCCCATGTTAGTTTCAGCTCTATCATGTCTTCATTATCAATTCTCAGTCGCTTACTCTTTGAACCCAGCACACTATTCTTCCTCTTTCTGGGAACTGCTACTTTGGTTCCTAATGCTTCCTTTGCTATGTATCCGGACTTATCAACTTTTGACCAGGAGCTGGGATCTGCCAGTTCAGCCTGGTTGTTGATGAAATGCTAGTCAGCCTGAGCTATCATTTAAATAATTAACAGTTAAGTAATATCACCAGTTTTAGGCTTAGAGATACTAACATCTCCATGGGTAGAAACTCCATTACTATTTTTGGCTTCATTTTCCTGCCAATGGAAATGCAAATATGTACATAAGTTGCTATTTGAATCAGTTGAGTTAGTGGCCGCGGCCACACAGAGTTTACAAACAATCAAGTAGATTTTAGAAGGAGCATTATCTTAACCAATGAATTAATGTTTTACCATGACTTAAGTATAACTATATCCTCAGAAGGACTCGTGAACAAGGAGGAAAAAAAAGAACTTATATAAGCCGGTTGTATATCATGCTATCTTAGCTCTAGAGCATGTAGATGCACAATCAGAATAAAAGGTACTAAATAACTGGGGTTACCAACCTGCTCAGATGCTGAAGCAGCTGAAGCCTTTCTGAAACCCATGACCAACTTCCCTCCAGGTTCAAGACGACTAAATGTTACTGAGGAAACAGCATAACTATCAGTTTTAAAACAAATGCAAGTCTTAAAACATGATGCATGATAATTGAAATAGCCACACACTGATAAGGAATACAAAGCAAATAAACAAGGGTGGGAAACACACAATTTCTGAACAACAAAATGAATAGGGCAGCAACAGGCAACAGGCAACAGGCAACAGAATCAGACCCTGTCATAACATATATGAAATGGAAAATCAAAGGACAAGGAGCAATGAAAATAAGTAAAAGGTTCTAAAGAATAAAATCAACATAGGAGAGGCACAGACTAATAAGCTATAACATGAACATGACATACTTTGGGCCTCATAGCACAAAAGATTGAATCTCTAAATCATTGTTTCAAGTGATATAAAATTGTTACCTACGTCACCAGCCTGCAATTGCATGTTCTGTATGCAAGGAGTAACACCCTCTAAAACATACATTCTGCTATTATTGTTGGGCCAGAAGCGGAATTGAAATATCCATTCCTTTCCTTTTGAATCCTGGACTTTCAGCGGTAATCCTTCTGGCTGAGATATTGGTGGGAAATATGCCTGTTTCATGATGAGTGTTTTTTATGTGATAACAATCTAGGTAAAAACTGATGAACAAAATAAAAAAGGATCCAGTATAATGAACAAAAAAAAAAAGGATTATTAAGTTACTGAAAGGACAAAACTAGATGAAAGTGTATCCAGTATAAGAAATGCAGAATGCTAAGTGAGACCGATATGCATGAAGTCAAAACCTGCTACCTAGTCACAAAATAAGAATCTAGTCTAGATGATTGATGTAAACAAAAAAAAACTTTACCACCAAGCCTTTACGACCATCAATCTATTGCAAAGCCATTAAAACAACAAATTTAGATAAATTAAAAACTCTTAAGCCATGACTCACCTCTGCACATTTTTTTGGCAGCACTAAACGTCCAATACGCCCAGCATCACTGGCACTCAACATTTTCTCAAACAAAGGAGTGATTATACAATTTGAACTTACATATGGTTAAGTCAAACTGAAGCACAATGTAGTTCAATGAAGGCACAAGAACAGCAAATAGGTACTAATAATTACGAAGATGCTTTCCAGAATAAAAGGATACTCGGCAGATATTTGCTGCAGGTCTTGGTCGGTAAACCTAGGCCAATAACGAGGAAATAACTGATTCCTTCCACGGCCATCTGGTCGTGGCCTCCCATTACGCATCTGAGTTTCACCTGAAGAGTCAAGTCCATTATGTGGATTACTATGAAATTGCTTGGCAAGTGAAGGTTGGGGGTTTGGTCGCAAAGGAGTGCCAGACACCCCCATTTGACCATTTGCTTCATCTATAGATGTGTATGGTACAGCTAAACCAAATGGTGGATTAGATGAGTCCTGAGGTTTGGTCAAACAAGAAGTATGCTGCTCCTCACAATTGATCCCTGAACATCAAATGGTTTACAAGAGGGTCAGCAGCCACCAATAAGTTGTTTTAGAGACAATTTTCACAGAAAAAGTGCATGTCCAAAAATGAGTGGACATCCACATCTTACACATGCAGCAATTAGTGTGGGTACAGATTGCCTAAAACTACCATGATTGATAGAGGGAAAGTTTTTCTGAACCTGTATTTCCATTCTCATGTATATCATGTGCAGAAGGCTTCAAAGATCCATTCATTAACCTTTCAGGAAAGTCTTCATTTTTCTTCTTTTCAAGGGAAGGAATAGATAATCTTTCTGAGACATTTAATCTGTCAATGCCAGTGGATAAGTCAACTTCATAGGGCACTCTAGAATGCAACTCAGGCTGAGGAGTTGATGAATTGAATAAACCAGGCGCTTGCCGCCAAGGTGCAGGACCCGAACCAGTTAGCTGACTCCAACCTTTAGCAGAACAATCTTTGAACCTCTCAGGCAAAGATGAATTGAAAAGCAAAGAAGGTGGCCATGAAGAATTTGGTCCCTGTGATAGAATGTGAAAAAAAAAGGCTTACTACATAGTCCACTGCAAAGGAGTGCTATTGACTAGGAAATTTACTTCAAGTAGCAAACTTGAACCTAAAATTAAGACAACATCTGCTAGAAAAAGCAGATCTTTTGTTCATATATGATAAGTATAACAATGTAAACAAATAATGACCGATTATGCCCTTATTTTCAAAAGTAACGGTTTCAATTGAAACAACATAGTAAAGTTATCCACGCTCACCAAGACAGCATTTTTCCTCGAACAAGCTATGCATAGAATTCCTCCAGCATCCAACAAAGCAAATGCATATGCTGATACAATGCATCCGCAATGAACCCGCTGCAGAGAAAGAACAATTGTGTTAAAACCAGAAAGGTAATCTAAAACGAAAAAAAAAAAAAGAACAAGAAGAAGAAAGGAAGTAAAGATCAAAGCACGCATTCAATATCATTATACCAAATTATAGCAAAATAAATTAACCTCAATAAATGTTTCTACTAACCTTCCCACATGACTCGCAGGTTCTCCAACCAGAAGCATTTAAGTGAAAAGTATCGCAAAATCTTCCCTCATCGTAAATAGAACTAAAATCACACAGAGCTTAATTCAGATTATAGTAAAGCAAATAAACTAATCGATATATCATTTTTTTAAAAGTTGTGGATTAAGTAAAGCATTTTTGAACATCTAATTCAAGTTAACAAAATTCACCAAACTCAACTCGGGAATAATCAAAGAAGAACAAAAATTCCGCAACTAAACTTAAGTCCATACTAAAATTCCAAAAAAAAAAAAAACTGCTGAAAAAACGTAGTCAACAGCGAGTAAAGATAAAAGTGAAACTCACGCGCATCGATCACAGAGCTCAGCCAACTCTCCCGTTCGCAACCGCCATCCTTTCCTCGGTCTTTCCGATTTCAAATCGTTACAGACTGAATTGAAGCAAATCCTAGAAGACGAAGTTGCTACCGAAGTCGACGTCATCTTCTTTGTTACTTTCAAAAAAAATTCAAAATTTCAGAAAAACCATACGTAAAGCTTCTTCTCTTCATGAAAAACAACAACAAAAAAAATACTTCGAAAAAAAAAACCAAAAAGAAAATGAAAGGTTAAGGGCTGATCTGCACAATCATGAAAAAAATAACGAAAATAAAAAGTAAGAAAAGGGGTTTTAGAAGGGAGGGGAGTGAAACGTAAGTGACAGGGAAAAATGATAAACCAAATAAATAGATAGCAAAATGCGTTAGATATGATAAAAAATGGTTTAAATTTTCTTTCAGCACCTGTACTATTTGGACTTTTGAAGTTAAGTCCTTTTACTTTTGATTCTAGGTTTTTTAGGGTTAATATACTATATGGTACTCAATTTTGATTCCAATATTCAATTTAGTACCTGAGTTTTTTGTCCCAATTTAGTACTTGGATTTGGATTCCATATATTATTTTGGTACTTGAATTTTTTTCAAGTTTTGTTTGTCCTAGTTAAGTATCTGAATTTTACTTCAATATTCAATTTGATACTTTTTTTGTCTCAATTTAGTACTTAATTTTTTTACTAGAACATACATATTAAAACATTAATTGAGCCACACGATGTGATTTAATCTAGATACCAATTTGAATATTAAAATAAAAAATAAAAGAATTTAATATCTCCATTTGTATTATTTCAAAATGAAATCCGACACTTTCAAAAATAAAATAAAATCCAATTCATAACACATTTCTATTAATTTTCAACACTAATCCTCAATCAAATTTTAGTTTTTTAAACAGTAATTTTCAACGTTAACATACTATTTATTTAAATTTAACAAGAGTCGATTATTGACTGGACTTTAAATTTTAAATTAGTAGAATAATTAAATTTTTAGAATTAAGTTTCAAAACTGTGAAAACAACAAGGACTAAAGAAAAAATTAAATATAAATAAATAAAAATAAAATAAACCGGCGTGTTTTTCATTTTTTATAATTGTTACATTGAGACTAAAAACAGCTTAAAAGACACGTCGAGTCCGTAGCCAATTTTTTTTAATATTTGTTGTTCCCTTTTTTGTCTTTGTATTTTTTTGGGATAATCTTCTTAAAAAATTACTTTAATATTATTTATTTTAAGACTCCAGGGAGTTTTTAGTCATTCCAGTTCTTAAAAGTTTAGGTTCGGTATTTTGACTTCCATTTGACTGTTGTTAAACTAATTTTCCAGAATTCCCGCATGACAAAAACCAACTAATATATGGTTTATTGTTTGATGAGTTGGTTATAAAAAAACCTTTATTATTAACCAGAAATTCATATTCATCCAAACCATCAAATATAAATTTCTACGATAAAATAATAATAATTAGTAATATAAAACAGTAGGAATATAAAACAGTAGGATCGAATCCACAGGGACTGGCTACGACATACAAACTGACTCTTGCCAAATTTCTAACTGCAATACATATGTTCACAATTTAAGATTTCGACAGCTTTGAGATCTAAAAAGCCCAACTCGAATCAACGGCCTCAACTAAGTGAGTCATTTAAATTCGATCTCTATCTCCCTTTACGGAATCCAACTGACTTTTTTCACCTAAACGCTCCAATTTGTTCGTGGGAATTTAAACACAGCACAGCCGATTTGTCTTCCCAACTATACACCGAACAACTCCAACATAACATGCATTTTTTTAATTGAAGCTGAATCAACTTTAAGGGGCAAATTTATATTCCATATACCAAAGAGATAGAAAATACTATGTTGAGAGGTTTTTGGAGCGAGCCTGTATCTCACTATTGTTTTATTGGAGCAATTTCCGTGCTAAAACTAAAAGGAGTTTAGTTAATCATCGAAAAGTAAAATGCAAAAGGTAAAATGTCTGTTTAATTGACTGTAGCTACTAGGTATTTATACCTACTTTTAGTGCTAAAATTTAGCTAAATTTTTTTTAAATATTATCACTAAATAATCCTAAATATTATCACTAAATAATTTAAATTTTAAAAATTAAATTTAAACTAGAATTTAAACTAATTACTGAATTGTAACAATATAAATAATTCTTCAATCTTTATCCAATCACTTTTTAAAAAAAATTTCAAGCCTTTAATTTTTATCCAGTCATCTTTAAATCTTCAATCTTTCAATCAAGCCCTCCTTTTTGTTTTTTGTTCCAAATTAGCCCCTTTTTGTAAGAGTTTGAATTTAGACACCAACTTCATTCCTGATAAAAAAATCTAAATTTAATAGCATTTTATCCAATAATTAGCCAAAATAAATACATTAAAAATACAAATTCATCTTGCTATCAGAAATCAAAATCTTTTAAAATATTAAAACTAAATTATAAAATTTCTCATGTAGGAAGGTCAAAGTGTAATTTTACCAGATATTAATTTATAATTCGATAAAATTTAAAATATTTACAAATTGGCATATACGTATATATATGATTATTATTTAATACATTCATAGGCGTCAAGGGATAGACAGTGGCCCTGACCTGTCTTCCTTAAATAGGAAAAGTACCATTTAAAGATCGAGTTGACTAGGAATCCCTATACTATTATGTAAAGTTCATTTTAGTCCCTCTACTAAAAAATGTTCCATAGTAGTTTATGTACATTAAAAATTTATTCAAATCATGATACTATTACAATTTACTATTAAGTTACTAATAATTTAGACAAAATATATCATACTCAATTGATTTATCCATGATAATAGATTTTTTTAGGCATACAATAGTTTAAAAATACAATGAATTTTTGGGATGACGGTTGGTTTTTTTAATGAGTCGGGTCATGGGTAAACTAGTTGTGTATTTTGCCTAAATTATCAATAAATTAACGATAATTGTAATGATACCGTGATTTGAATAAATTGTTAATGTACAATAATTAATTTAGAGTAATTTTTATTAGAGGGGCAAAAATAAATTTTACATAATAGTATAAAAACTTTTAGTAGACTTTAACATTTAAAAGGTACTTTCCTAATTTAGAGGTCAAGGTCATTGTTTGCCACTTGAGACCCTCTGCAGGACCAAAGTCAGAAAAATTTTTTAGGGAGGAAAAATTAAATTGTATATCTTTATGATAGTAAAAATACAATTTCACAATTTTAATATCTATATCTTTATAATTTTTAAATAATTAATCAATTTTTTTATTATTTTTAGGGAGTCAAAGTGTAATTTTATATTTACTAATTTAATTTTTTATAAATTTTAAAAGAATCAAAAATTTATTCATTTTAAGGGAACCAAAACCTTTACCAAACCCTAACTACGCCCTTGCGCTTTTAGTATTAATGTATTACATACTAATCCTATATTAATATATGCCACTCTGTCATTTCATTTATTTCATTAATTGTGTTTTTAAATTAACTAAATTGTGTTATTCTATTATAAGAATATATGTATTTATTTGGAAAAATAATTAATGAAATTACATCATAATAACAAATTGCATTTTCTATTTATTTGGAAAGAGGGAGAGGGCAAATTTGGTCATTGCAGATTATATGGTAATGGGGAAGTCATGCATGGCCCGCCGCCGCAGTCATGCACGTTTCACGTAGCACATGCTTCATTGGTTTTCCGAATTTTTTTTAAAATTATTTTTATAAAATTTTAAAATAATTGATTAAAATCAAGAAAATCATGTTTAAAATAATTATATTGTATTTTGGTTTGATTTTTTATCAATTTTATTTAATTTAAATTTAAATTATATTTAAATATATTCAATTAAATGTTTATTCATAAATTAACGAATAATAAATATTCAAATTAAATCGAATTTTATTTTAATTTTTTAATTTCCCCTATTTGTAAAATATAGTTTTTAAACTTACAAAATTGAAAAAGAGGTTATTGGTGAGTGTATAACTATAAAAAAAAAATATAAATATAAAGAAATACAGTAAGGTTATCAATTTTGTACCGACAAAAACACTCTGTTTCATTAGTAAACTAGAGCAACAAAATATTTGTAAATATTAGTGAATGAATCATATATAAATGGTTTGATTCGGTTTTCAAAAATAAAATTTTGTTATTTTATAATTTTATAATTTTTTGTAAGATGTCGACCTGAATTCTATCTAAATCTATCAATTTAGGTTTATTCGATTCATCAATTTTAACAATTATGTTAAATAAGGATCGACATATATATTAGATTATAGCACATTTATGAAGCGATAAAAATTTATATATAAATTTATTAATTAAAAAATTTATGTAATAACTTGATGGCCAAAAAAAATGTAAGAACTTATGATAATGCAACAATTAAATAAAGTTTTGGTTAAAATAGAAAAATAAAAAAAATAGAAGAAAAAAATATATAGTGTCTTAGATTCAAGTTCCATTATATATGTAGGAATAAAAATAAAAGTAAAAGCATTCATGTAATAATATGATTTTGTTTAAAAAAAAATTTAATCATTTGTCAACCGAGTTATACTCAGTTAATTCGTAATATCAACTCAATTTTAGAGATTTTCAATTTTAGAGATTTTAAGTATAGTAATATATAATCTTCTTGTGGCTAGTTTTATTTGAATTGAACTAGATCAATTGGTCAGATTGATTAGACCGAAAATTGGCTAGTATACTGGTCTAGACATAGCACATAAATAGTTTTTGAGTGAATCGCACGAAACTAGTAAAAAAAAATTGAGATAAAAAAACTAATTGTTGATCCCATTTTATAAATCCTTAATTAATTATTTAATTATTATTGAATTTGTAATCTAATCAATTAAACCAAAAATTGATAATTATCTGACTAGTTCAACCATTGGTACAATTAGTAAAATATTCCCTGTGACGAATATTATTTGGATTTTTGTAGCCAATATTATTAGGATTTTTCACATGACATACAGTCACTTTGTTGAGTCTTACAAAAAAGTCAAAGTAGGTAAACGTTTATTAATTTCGGACAAACTTTCTGACATTAATTTGGTGTTTTCATCATTTTCGTTTCAAAACCCTCATTGACTTGCGTAAACTATATTCAAAGTCATTAAATTATTAATAAATATACATTTTAGTCGCTTAACTTCAATAGTCACAAAAATGATCACTAAATTATTCAAAAGTTTTCATTTAAGTTATTAAACTATGCGAACGCTTTTATTTAAGTTAATGGACTATTAAGTATTTTCTTTTCTAAAAAGTCCAGCTAGCATACTCCAAGCAACAATTTGAAAATCGATACAGTAGATCAATAACTATTGATAAATAAAACATATCTTAAATTCAAGTCAATCTGACAATCCAGGTTGAAGATCAAAGAAAAAAACTATATGGATTTTGGTTCATGGACTCATGACGTTTAAAACTGTTTCATGAAAAAAATTAAACTGTAGAAAAGAAAAAGAATGGGAGCTCTCGATTGATACAAGCTGTGCAAATAGAGAAGGCCATATAACAGTAATTTTAACAGACTAGTGACTTAAATAAAAAATTTTAAATAATTCAATGATCATCTTTTAATTTTTTTAAGTTGAATGACCAAAACGTCAATTTACTAATAGTTTAGTGAGTACTTTATCCTTGGCTTAAATATATCTAAAACCAAACTAAAGTCCAACATTTCTATGTTTCTTTTTCTTGCAAATCGGATTCCAACAACTCGAATTTGAGTCGATCACTGTCAAATTGAACTCGAGCAACTCGAACCAATAAAATTCAAACATTTCCTAACACTTAAATCAAATAACCCAGCATAAATAATTTAAACTTGAACATAAAAAACTTGGTCTGAAGCAAGTGTATAAATCAAACTCGTTTGTTACTAGATACAAGGGCTTAATCAAAGCTAGTCGAGCAAACTCGAACAGTTCAGTTTTTATCTCAAATTGAACTCAATCTCTAACATCAATCAAGTTTGAACTGAATTTCGAGTCAAGTTGAAATAACTCAGAATTTTCTAATGAAAAAGACATCAACTAATACTACGCAAATCTCACAAATGCTTAATAGTAAACAATTGAACTTCCTTTAATCTTATTATTGAGAATCAACAATAATAATAATAACAAATGACAGACGGAGTAAGGTTGATATATGGGGTGCGATTATTAGTTAAAATATTGAAGGCTACACTGAAATTTCCATTGTTTAAATTGAAACTGATTATGAAACGAGAGGCATTCGATCGATTCAATCAGATCGGTTTGGATTCTTAAGTCGTAAAAGGACCCGCGACCATCATCATATGAAACTTTGAAGATCAAAACAATGTCTCTATTTAGGTGCAAAGAGAGTAGCCAAACCTTGATCCACAGTTATTTGCACCTTATCATAGGCCATAAGTGGCTTTTGATTACCCTTGTACGTTACGTTTCCCCTTGCGATGACTTCACCATCCGAGTCTATGATCCCTTCCTTCGTTGCGTCCTCAACTCGGGTACCGGGTTCCAAAATGAATGCCTTCACCTGTAGTTTTAGTCATAGAACATAACATGGATAGCTCCATCATAAAAGAGATATAATAATCTCTGCTATACCTTATGTATGTATCATTTGTGAACTCACCTTAATGTATGTAACATACGGTGATTCGACATGACTCCCATCATTCATATTTGACATCATTGACAGCAAGGCTAATTTTGGCAAGCCCTTAACCATAATCAAGTCCAAATAACCATCTGAAAACTGCGATCACATCCGACAAAGAAAGTAATTGTAAATGTTAGAAACGGAAATCAATCTGAATAGTTCAAACCTCTATTGTAAATCAACAAAACAAAAGTATATTGCATAGATTAAGTTTGGTATGGCTGTGGGTAGAAATCGAAACTGGTAGAGGTGAAACAAGGTTCTGAGCATTGCACATTCTACACAATAGTTATTCTCTCAAAACCTTAGAGCTCCCGAAAATTCAGAAAGAAGCATGAAAACAGTTTTCACCAGATCAACAGGGCATCTATGCCATAGATTATAGAGTGAAAATTTCAATTGCTTCACATTGCATGGTGCGCTAATATATACCCCGTAAAAATGGTAAGAATAAGACAGAACAAAAGAAACATAGCAGGTATCTGTTCTTCGACTTTCTCGTCAGCGGCATTCGGAGAACTGAAATTTGACTGTTGGTTATGAATGAAGCAGAACATTGTAGCGAATTAAGAGAGTTTTTTACGGTTAATATAATAAATTACTATGTTCAAAGTTGAGTGTAAAATAAACCTTTGCATTTGGTGCAGCCATGACATCTTCGCTTCCCCATGGTACATTATGGAGCCAGACCGAAACAAATGGTCCACTAATAGTCCTCCAATGCATGTCCTCCAACTTAACATCAGACCCAAGGTATCCATGCTGTTGAGTTTTCAAAGACTCCTCTTGCTTTGGGCTTTCTTCATCAGTAGGTTTACAATGATAACTCACTGGCTCCCCATAATCTTCAAAGCCAGGAGCCGGCACAAAACAAATACGTCCATTGTAGTGCCTCAAATGAAATATTCGTTGAATAGCCTACACAGGAAACACACAAACTATTCCAATTACGAAACCCAAATCATATTAAAGTGCCATACAAGCTGTGCCCTAAAGGAGGCGCAACAGCTATTATATAAACGCGGAGCAGAAAACCAGATAACATGAAGGGACACACGTAGAAATCGAGACGAGCACTCCCCATCCACCTATATTTTTCGGATTCAATGTCTATATCTGCTATCAGACCTGAAATAAAAGAAAATCCAAGTAAAAGCTGCAATACTTTTAAAGTTTGTGATCAGTAGTCAAAACCAAATCAATATATTACCAAACTTATTGCCAACAGATCCAGATCAAACGTAGCAAATAAACATGCAATCCAAAGGAGGAATCGACATACCCCAAGCAAGCATCAAGACACTAAAAAACCTCGTTTTCCCTTGCAAGATGGTAGCTACATCAAGCGAATGTTTATAACCTGCCAGGAGTAAAACGTTCAGCCAAGAATTTCTTCACCCAAAATGAAATACAATTTTTTTGCTATTCCCAATGAAATCATAGACACCCGTGTTAACCTCGGATAACAGCAAGAATGGCATTAGATACGCAGCATGGTTCACCTGCTGCATGCAGCAAAGATTTAACCATGCCATTTCCTGTTCCTGCAGCCCCAAAAATTTACTATCAAATCAACACAGCTAAAATAAGTCAGTATAGTTCACCAAATATGGTCATTCCCTCAAGGATAATTAACTAGGGAAAGAGAATCAAAACAACCAGAAATCGTAATGAGGAACCAACACAAACTTAATAGAGCAACAAATCGAGTTTTAGTAGCCTGAGATAAAAAACACACACAACAATCAATATACATGGCCAAGTAAATATCTTATATGTGCCACATACATTAAACCAACAAACCATTGCAAGAAATTCCTGTGAAACACAACCCAAAGATGAACTTGCATCCTCAAATCATGTCAAAGAAAATTTTAACTTATACTAACATGGCGATAGATAGAAAACGAACCGGCAGGAACCATTCCTATAGGCATGTTTATTGCAGCACTCCAATCTTCTCTTTCAAGCAGTCCATTTACCACCTACTAAAAAGTTACAACAAATACTGACATAAATAAAATTAAAGCCATGAAAGTTTACACTCTATAACAATGCACTACTCAAAACATCAGAATTCAAACCAACCTCAACAAGAATCCCATCTCCACTAACACTGACAATACCATCATATTTTGATAAATCCATAGTTTTGGCAACTTCTTTTGCATGCAGCTGATACTTAGTTTCTGAGAAAATTCATGTAGTTATCATCAAAATCACTATACAATGAACAGAAATTTGCTAAATTAAAACCTCTTTCACCAAAAATCTCTATCTCCCTAGCGATTTTTGAATTGGTAAGCACAATAATACCAGCAATCTAATTCAGTAAAACTTACGATTCCATTAGCATATCGTTCATCGTAAAATTATTAAGTAAAACGAACAATTCAATAAGACTAACAATTAATGTTCTAATTTTCGTTTCTTGTACCAAACCGATATCCATTCCTAGTAATAAGATTGATTAAAACAGGAATATAGTGGAAAAATAAATAATAATCCAAACCTATGACGGTGATTTGAATATCTGCATCTTCAAGGTAAGGTTTTACATCTTCTGAGAAAATTTTAGTGGCGGATTTTTTTCCTCCGAATGGATTCAAAAATATTAATAATCTCTTTGGCCGTCCTGTTTTGATATTTGAACAAAAAAAAATTACGAACAATAATTAAAATTTTACAAAATCTGAAAAAAAAAGAAATTGTACCTAGAGAATCAATGTAATCCCTAAGCTTCTGAGACCAGAGTGCGAGTGAATCTTCTGATAGAGGCTCGAACACAAAGCTCTCCCTCACCAAATCTCCCCTGTTCCCGCAACAGCAGATTCCTTCTCTCTCTTCCACGACGGCCTTGATTCGGATTCTGGAACCTTCTTCCACAGCGAATCCGAGTACCTCCTTCTCCACGGCCAAGCACCGTTGACGTTGACCTAAAAACCGGAGCCTCCCGTCGCGCGTGAGCGTGAGAGGGACGGCAGTGCCGTTGACTAGGACTTGGTCCGATAGTATAGGGGAGAGGTTATCGAGCTGACCACCTTGATCCATAGAGCTGACCGGCTTGAAAGACGGTTCGTATTTGTCTCACAAGTGACAGCTTGTTGTTGTTATTAATAAGGAGAGGGGAGGAAGGTGGCGGCGAGTTTCGGTCCGGCTTAGAATGGAGAACCGGGTTTAATACGGCATCCTTTTTGTTTTGCCTCTCTTTTTACGTCAAGTTGGTTTCTGGACGTTTTTTTTTCCTTTTTGCTTTCTCTCTCTAGTGTCTTTCGGTTGATTGGACCACGCTCTCACGCGCTAGTTTTTTTGTTTGTGGTCTAATTATGTTTTTAGTACTTTTACTATGTTTTAATTTGGTATAATTTGATTCTTATGTTTTTATAATATTATTGTTAGTTCTAATTTAATAAAATAAGGGTAAACTACACTCAAAACCACTAAATTATTAGTATGTTTGTGTTTTTGTCCCTCAACTTCAAAAAGATATAAAATAGTCATTGAATTATTTAAAAGTTTCCATTTAAGTTATTGAAATATTTGAAAATTTTTATTTAAGTCACTAGGATTTTTTTATTTTTTTTAAAGTTCAGATAGCAAGATATAAGTGACTATTTGACAATTGGTATGGTGGATCAATACCATCAACGAGTAGAATAACATATCTTTTATCCGAGTCAATCCGACGATCACATTCAAAGATTGGAGAATAAAATTGTTTAGATTTTGATTTGCAGATTCATGACGTTCAAAATTATTTCATAAAACAAACTAACCTATAGAAGAGAAGGGACTGGGAGTTTTTAATTAGTATAGAAAATGTGAACAGAGAAGGTTATACAATAGTGATTTCAACAACCCAATGACTTAAATTATAATTTTTGAATAGTTTAGTGATCATTTTGTAAATTTTTTAAATTAAGTGACCAAAATGTCAACTTACTAATACTTTAGTTATATTGAGTGTAGTTTACTCATAAAATAATTAGTTGTTGTTGTTAATGAATTTTTTAAATAGTCTTAAGCATTTGATTTACATGTAAATCTATTATTGGTTAGACATGGTTGATGGATTTTCACGTAATTATAATTATGTGATCAAATTACAGTACATAAATTTACGTCATTTCCAGTGAGGCATTCGTTATAATGGCACGGCCAAGGCATTCGGAACTTTCTTTTCCATAATTATTCTGGATTAAGTGCTAATATGTGTAGATCGTGTCTAAATTTATTCTAGTTTATATTGTTATTATTTGATTGACAGCAATTAATAATATTATTTGGTTGGATTTGTCTAACTAGAGAAGTAAATTTTGTCAAATTAAAAAAAAATCATAAATTTCAATGTTAAAATTAGAATTAGACCTTGTTTGATTTCTTGCTAGAATAATCTTCATAATTATTAGATTTTTTTTCCATTTTGTCAAAATAAAATATTATTATAAATAAGAATTAGCAATATCCATAATATTATGTTAAATATTTATACATTAACTTTTTTTTATCATTTCTAAAAACTAAATAAGAAAATAAATGGAAGGCTAAATATGCCATAAATTATTGTATTATTCACAAATTTAGAATTTAGTTTATATATATATTTTTTAAGAATTTAGTCTCTTTACTTTTCAAATTTCAAAATCAAGATCTAACTGTTAACATTGTTATTTTTTTTTGTCAAAATTGTTGGTGTGATATTTTGAAATAAAAAAAAAACCCTCATTTGGTAGCAATTTAACTAAAAAATGACATTGTAATGATCTTGAATTCAACAAAATAATTCTAATAGTGTTAACAGTTCGACCTGAATTTTGAAATTTGAAAAATAATGGGACTAAATTCC
This sequence comes from Gossypium hirsutum, assembly GCF_007990345.1. Classification (NCBI taxonomy): domain Eukaryota; kingdom Viridiplantae; phylum Streptophyta; class Magnoliopsida; order Malvales; family Malvaceae; genus Gossypium; species Gossypium hirsutum. The sequence goes on from NC_053433.1 coordinate 1,889,704, forward strand.
TAGAAATAAAAGTACAAAAATTAAATTCCAAATTTTCAAAAAGTATAGGGACTTATAACATATTTTAACCTAAATGAAATGTAACCCATAAAACTGAAAGGGCGCGTGGAGCGAAGCAGAAATGATGAGAAGATGATGAAGCAATTACGCAGCCCCAAGGTGTGCGGGTTCTCGGGACATTACACCTAACTTACTATGAGCTTTGTTACGGCTCCACGCTCCATTAATGGCACGTGTTGAGGACATTCTTTAAAATTGGTCAACTCTACCAACTCTAAATTTAATTTACGGGAATCATCTACTTCATGTTTGGGAGATAAATAAGCTCCGATTTGGAGGGGTTTTTTAATCAATGTTTTGTTCATTATGCAACAATCATCTATCTTGATATGGAGCCCATGAGAAAGTAATTAAATTTTTGAGGGAGTAAACTGTAAATTTATTGTTTTTGAAAGGGTTGAAATTGGATACTTTATTTTAGGAGAAGCAAAATGTAATTTTGTCACCATATTAACTTAAAATTTTTATATTTTTTAAAGAGATTAAATTATTATTTTTATCTATTTTAGGGGGTTAAGATCTCTACTTAGCCCCTCTAACTCTACCTTTAAAGTTCCGTATTCGATAAATTAAAATGAATTAATTATTAAATTCAATACTTGTGATAATTCAGTTTAATTGAAATTAGTGATAAATTTGACATTAAAACTTGCTACAATGAATTGAGATGAGTGAAAATGAAAAAATTATCAATCCCGTCATGTGTGTTGAGTAAAGGAAAATTCTGATGTATTGATAGTATATAATTTAATACATTATTGTTAGAGTAAATGATGATATATTGTAAAATAAAAAATAAAATAAATTTATTTAATTAAAATTATATATTTTATTATCTGATTCACTAATAATTTATAAAATTATATATAATCAATACACCAAATATTAGGTTGAAAAAATTATGATTTAACCTTTTTATTCAAAAATCGCAAGTCCCATAAATTTTTTTGGGCATTTTAAAGATCAATTAGAGAAGCCCACATTAAACCCAAACTTAAAGCCTAAATGTTGTGTTTGTTGTTTTTAACGGTAAATTATATTCAAAGGTATAAAATGGTTATTGAACTATGTGAAGACTTTTATTTAAGTTAATGAATTATTTGAAAATTTTTATTTAAGTAACTGAGTTGTAAAGTTTTTTTTCTTTGAAGTCCAACTAGTGAGTTTTAAGCGACGATTTGATAATTGATACGGTAGATTAATACTCATCGATGAGTAGAAGAACGTACCTTAGATTAAAGTTGATAAGATGATTAATGTCGAAATTAGAGAAGTAATGTATTTGGATTTTGGTTTGTAGATTTGTGAAGTTCAAAATTGTTTCATGAAAAAAAAAGAATTGTTGAAGAAAAGTAGAAGGAGAACTTTCAATATTGGTATAGGCCGTACGAATAGAGAATGTTAGTGATTTTAATAGCCTAGTGACTTAAATAAAATATTTAGAATAATTTAATGACGATTTTGTAACTTTTTAAAATTGAGTGATTAAAACATAACCTTACTAATAGCTTACCCTTATTGTTTTTATTGCAATTGCTTTGAAGTATATAAAAAGTAGTAGAATTCATACCAACCATAAAAAGTGGGTGAGAAAACAATATTTTTTTATAATAATTATTTAATCAATTTAAAATGATTATATATTGAAAACAGTAAAATAATTTATTTTTAAGTTATGATTATTTATAGCCACACATATTTAATACTCAAACTCGAAAGTACTCAAATAAATAATACAAAATAAGGTAAAAGTATCGTAAAGGTCTCTGTACTAGAAATTAAATTGCACTTTGCTACTTTTAATCAAAAAGGGGCAAAATAGTCTCCATGTGTTGGATAAAAGAGTAATTTGGTCATTTCTGCTATAAATTTCATCCATTTCTACTATTGAATATTAGTATGGTTGATTAAATAACCAGACAGTTACACATGAAATGTCATATGGACCTCAGACTAACATATAAAGATCAGTTTGAAACAGAAAAAATAGATGAAAATTTTAACAAAATGACCAATTTACTCTTTAATCTAATATATAATAATTAATTTATCTATTTTTTTAATACAAATGCCTCAATTGTACTTTTACTCCTAGAATGATTTAGAATAAAATAATCAGAACTCGGAATAATCCAAACCCGTAATAATCTGAGTCGGAAAACTAAAACATTAATTTTGAGTTACTAAAACCTTAAAAAAATCAAACTATCAAACCCAAAATTAACTCGGAACTAGAATCAAAACTCCCACTTCCACTTTAATGATATATTCCTTTGCTGTTTCCATTTCAAATAAATTCCTAAAACCGAACCAAACTTTTATAAACACGAAATTTGATATCAATAAAGATTTAAAAATAAAAAATCGTTTAACATTCCGTATATATTGGCATACATAAGACATAAGGCCCTCAACCTTACTAGTAATGGAAAAAGGACAGACAGGTTTATATGGTTTAAAAACTATCTCATTTGTCCTACTTATATAATTGAAATAATATCAGGAATCTGGTCCTGTTTGTCTCATTGAGAAAAATGAGAACCAAATAGAAAACAAATCAAACTTTCGTTGAATCTTTGAAAAATAATCATATGATTTAAGAAAATATAGTTTTCATGATTTCCCAATGTTGTTTGTTACTACCATAAAACTTGCCTTGAGTTTAGGGGAAGAAGAAAGGCCAAAAAAACGTGAGAAGTGGGAGGGGAAGTTGTAAACAAAAGCAAAAAGTTAATTTTAATAATAACAAATTTGCCATTTGTCTCAAATTCATTTGTCCAAAGTGACAGCATTACATTTTGGGGTTGACAGAGAGTATAGTCAAATATTAAAAAAAAAAAGAGAAAAAAGGAGACATATGGCTGCTAAATAGTTTTAAAGTATTAAATTATTAGTAAGTTTATTTTTTTGTTCATTCTAACTAAAAAAAGTTATAAAATAGTTATTGAATTTTTTAAAAGTTTTTGTTTAAATAACTGAGCTGTTAAAATCGTTGCTGTATGGCCTTCTCAATTCGCACCATTTGCACAAATTGAAAGCTCTCATTTCTCTTCTCTTCTATAGTTCAATTTTTTATGAAATAAATTTCAACATCACGAATCTACGAACTAAAATTCAAACAACTTTTTCTTTGATCTCCAATACTGACCGTCAAATCAGTTTGGAAAATAGATTGATCGTCAAATCATCGGTTGGAACTCACTAGCTGGACTTTAAAAAATTAAAACTTAACAATCTAATGACTTAAATAAAAAGTTTTGAATAGTTCAATGACTTGAATGAAAATTTTCGAATAGTTCAATTATTATTTTTAACTTTTTAAAGTTGAGTGACCAAAATGTAAATTTACTAATAGTTTAATGATTTTGTGTGTAGTTTGCCCATGATTTTATTAGTATAGATATATCAATGTTAACTTGCATTCTATAGCTCTCATATTTAATTTGAATCCAAACCTATTTGATAAAAAGTAAGAATTCTAACCCGACCAACTTAAACTTAAATTATCCTATACTCGAAATTAACTTAAATTCGAAATGATCTAAATCTAAAATAACCCAATACGAAATTAAAATAACTCGAAAAAATAACACAACATATTTTAAATTAAAGTGATCAAAATAAAAAACAATTTAAACATGTAACGATCTTATTAGAAAAAAAAAAAAACTTAGACTTCATATTCTGACTTACTCGAATCTGAAAGGACAATAAAGTACTCAATTATTATGTTGAATCAAAATTAAACTTGCCACTTTCATCACTTATACCTTAATTATGTACTTTTGGCATACAAGAAAAAAAGATGATGGAATTTTTTGTTCATTGAATCTTTGAAAAAAAATAATCATATGATTTAAGAAAATATAATTTGCATAGGTTCCACTATTGCCTGCTACAATCATAAGTAAATTCTTGAAGCTTAATGGAATCATAAATTTTGGTGGGTTAAAAAGATCATTTTACCATTATACTCATATAAAATTTTATAATTTTTCAAAAAGACTTTAAAGAAATTTTATCATTTAAGGGGCAAATCCATTGCATACTTTTTAGATTTACCAAACGGTCTTAACATATTTTATATTACAAGTTAACTAATCATCAACTCAATTGTAAAATAAATGGAAAAAATCATTATTATTAGAATTAATTGCACCAAACATCACCAAACTGTGACTCTCATTCTAAATTAGTCCCTAAATTTAAATAATTCTAATTACATCCCTAAACTATTTAGGTTATGTTAATTAGATTATTTCGCTACTAAAACCATTAATTTAATTGTTAAATGACATGCTAGATCTTATATGACATAATTTAAAATAAAAATTTTAAGGAAAAAAATAAATATTTTGAAAATAGATGTTTCAAAAATGAATATTTTGAAAATAGATGTTTCAAAAATATTAATTTTGAGGTTTTTGAAACTTTTACAGAAGTTTTATTGTTCTTTCTTCCTTTTTTTTAGTTTTTACTTTTAAAAGTTATGCAATAACATTCTATTTTTCTTTAAAATTTTCATTTTAAATTTAGTTACATTAAATTTGACATGTCATTTAATGATTTTAATAACGAAAATATATAATTAATATAACATCAATAGTTTAAGACTATCCCATGCAATTAACTCTTGTTTTTACAAAAATGATAGAATTTTAAGGTTCAAAAACTCTCGTATTAATAATATAAGTAGTACTGATCCTATTTTTGTCTCATTGAGAAAATTGTGGACCAAATTAATAACAAAACAAACTTTCGTTGAATCTTTGAAAAATAATCATATGATTTAAGAAAATATGGATTGAATGGTTCTTCCACTCTTGCTTGCTACTACAGTAAAAGCTTGTTAGTTGGTATTACAAATAAATTTGATCTCAATTTAATTAAAAAAGACAAAAATAAATTATTTTTATGAAATTATACTACTAAGAGAATGTTTTTATTCTATATTTTCATATAAAATCAATAAAAAAATCCACACATAATAAAATTTGAATCTAAACACAATAATACTTAAATATTTAATTTTATCGTTCCATCCAAAACTTCAATTATTTTTTACCTAATTTTTTAATAAGTTATTTTTACATAATTTTTCATCTACACCATGATGTGGTATAATCTAATATTAATTTAAAATTCTTGATTAAGTTTGATTTCATGAATTAATTAAATACTAACCCGTTATTTTGTTATTATTATAATAATATGCAAACTAGAAAATTATTTGAAACATTACGAGTAGGGTTTTAGACTCCAAAAACCGAGTCTAAAGATGACACTTATCTCATTTATAACGTAATAAAAAATAAAAAAAATCAAGTATAAAAATATATATATGATAATATTTGAAGTTTACGTGTAAAATTAAAATATTTTTATCGATAATATATTAAATATTAATTTAAAAACTCATATTTTATTCAATAACCATTTTATATAGTAAAAAAATTTCACAACATTTAACATTTTTTTATTTTACTAATATAGTATAAGAATATCCTAAATTCGTTTATAATCTATAAATTATATATAAAAGGGATTTTCAATGCATTCTTTTTATGAAACCTGTCCCAATACACAAATAATGCCTTTTTTTTAAAAGATAATATAAGAACGGTATATTTCAGTTTTAGTCTCTATATTATTCAAAATTTAAAATTTAATTTTTATATATTGATTATTTTAATTTTTATGTCATTGTTAACCTAAATATTTTATTCTAATTAAAATGTTAAAGTACACAAGTAATTACACAAATTTTTTTCTTTTTTGAAATTATATAATAATGGTTTCAATTTTGGTCCTTATATTATGCTCAAATTTAAAATTTAATATTAGTACTTTAATTTTTGAAATAATTTGGTACCTCAATTTTTTCAATGCCATTAGTTAATCTAAATATTTTATTTGGATTAAAATATTGACATATTTTTTAAGAATTATCAACACTAATACAATTACCTTTTAAATTCAAGTTCATTACAATTTTAATTTTTTTTGTTACATAGCTAATAAGTTTTTTTTTAAATTTAATATGTTACATCAGTGAATTTAATGAAACAAATTTAGTGATGTCAGCAACTAGAGCTTAAATTTTTTACATCCAAAAAGTGAAGAATTAAATTTATGAAAATAAAAGCATTGGAATTAAATTGAAAATGTACAAAGAGTATGACGACTTATAACATATTTTGACTTTTAAATTTTTACTCTATAATATAGTCTAAAAATTTAATTGATTCAACACCAAGTGTGGTGGTCACATACTACTTTTCTCAACGTTTATCTGGTAAAAGTAACACAGAGTCGCTTTTACTAATAGTCAAATTACATTTTGGTCCCTCTATTAAAAAATAGGAAAATTATTTTTTTAACAATACAAAGTGATGATTTTTTTAACAAAAATGACCAACTTACTTTTTGATCTAAGGTACAGTGACTAGTTTACACATTTTTTATTAAAAGGACCAAAATGTAATCTAACTCTTACTATAAAAGCCTCCACGGTACTTTTACCTTTTTAACCACCCATATGTTTAACGTGTGTAATTTCTAGTGGATACAGAAAAAAGAAAGAAATCGACAAAGGGGTACTGGTGCTAGTAGTATGTTACGGTGTACTGTTTTTAAGGATAATAATTTTAAAAGATTCCTTAATCGAACGGCTCTGATTTGATCAGAGGAATGGGATCTCGCAGCCGCAAACTTTAAAGAATCAGCAAATATTATTCAATTTACGCTTTGGTAATTTAATTTTAAAAAAATTATAAAATAGTCATTGAATTATTTTAAAATTTTTATTTAAGTCATTAGATTATTTAAATTGTTGTTGTGTGATCTTCTCTATTTACACCTCTTGTACGTAGAGGTGAATCTAACGAGGGGTAAGTAGTGGCCTTCTAAAATTTAAATATTATAAATTAGTATAATGATAAAATTGTATTTTGGTCTCAAAAAATTTATAATTTAAAATTGCCCTCTAAAATGATCGAAATCTCTTGTTCCTTTTCTCATTCACAAGTTTATTTATTTTTTCATGAAATAATTTTGAATGTCACGAATTTATGAACTAAAATACAAACAGCTTTATTATCTGATTTCTAATACTAACTATTAAAATAATTTGGATCTAAGGTACGTTGTTTCACTTGTTGATAGGTACTAATCTATTATATCAATTGTCAAATAGTAGCTTAATTAGTTACACGTGTATTTACCCAAAATAAAATCAAAACAGTTCCAAACAAGCAAATACAAAGAAGGAAAATTCGTAAGCTTTACCACGAAGCTTCTTTGCCCACAAAATTCCAATTCTCAATAAATTTCATTGACCCTTTTTCTTTTGTTTCCGTTACATTTTCCTTTTGAAAATAAATTGAAAAAAAAGAACAAATAGAGAAATTTGTTTCCCCTTCTTGTTGGATAAATAATTACGAATTTCCCTTTTGAAGAGTAGTGTTTTTCTTTTCCTTTTTCCCTTTTGGGAGTTTGGGTTTTGTTCTTTTACGAAGGAATGTGAAGTTCAAAGTACGAAATGGAAGAAGGATTTTGATTTCAGTTTTTATTGCTTCTTTTTTTCTCGGCAACCAAACAGGCTAAAGTTATTTGAAAAATGTAAAAGGGGTACGCGAAGAGGTCGAAAAATATGGCTAGAGAGAAGAGATGTTTGGATTCCACGAGCTCTGGAGATGAAGGTCCCGCTATGAAAAAACCAGCTTTTGCCAGGTATATATACATACATACATACACACGATGAAATGGGACAATGGCAAAAAAACTCAATTGGTATAGTTGTTATTGAAATAATTTGAAGATTGCAGGTTGGAATGTGTTTTAGCATCGGGTTTTGACAGATTATTAAGGCTTTGATAATATCGATTGGAGAACTTGATTTTTGTGTTAACATATGCAGTGTGATTGTTGAAGCTTTAAAGGTGGATTGTTTGCAGAAACTGTGTTCATCATTGGAGCCTATTCTTCGTAAAGTTGTAAGATTTCTGGGTTTTTATTTGGTTAAAATATGTAATAGGTCTTTGTACTTTTTTAAGATTTGAAATTTAGTCATTTTATTTTTATTTTTAGGCATTTAGTTTCATTATTTTTAAGATTTTAAAATCTAGGTCCAACAGTTAACACTGTTAAATTTGTTGGCATGACATTTTGGAATAAAAGAATTACTCACTTGATAGCAACGCAACTAAAAAAAAAATTGTGGTAAACCCGAATTTAACAAAATAATTTCAATAGTGTTAACAATTAAAGATGATTCTTAAAAAATAAAAGTATAAGGACTAAATTTTAAATTTTTAAACAACATATTCTAACTTTTTGAAGCTCTAATGACTTAATTATTGATCATCTTATTTGTGACAATATGAAAATAACAGGTCAGTGAAGAAGTGGAACGTGCTTTAGCAAAACTAGGCCATCCCAAGCTTAATAATGCTAAGTAAGAATTTTTTTTCCCTTGCCTAAAAATCTTGTTTTTTTTTTACTTTTTAATCCTTATACTTTTATTTTTAAGAATTTAGTGTTTTTAATTTTCAAAATTTAAAATTTAAGTCTAATTGTTTACATAATTAATTTTTTTGTTAAATTTATTGATGTGACATTTTGAAAAAAAAAAACTCACTTGATAATTATATAATTAAAAGAATGACCTAAATTTTAAAATCTGAAAAATAAAACAAAATCCCTAAAAATAAAAAAAACTAATTCCAAATTTATATAAAGTAGAAGGACTTATGGATATTTAACCCATTATTGTCTCTGTTATATATGCCTGGATACGTTGTCCTTTCTTACAGTCATTTTCATGCAATTGTCAGAGTTATGCTATTTGCCCAAATCATTGATGCACTTTATTTTTTTTCCAACTTTATAGTTTTGTATTATTTTTAAAAAGTAGTGAAAAATATTACTTATTTAATATTTAAGTACTTATTGTTGTAAAAAAGTGTTTCAGGAAATAAATTTTTTATGTTAAATATTTCAATAAAAATATAAAAAAATAATTTATCTTAACTCATTATTAATATTTTAATATATAAAATATGAATTTTAATTTTTTTAAACAACTAATGTTAATTATTTAAATATTTTAATTTAAATATATAAATTATATTTTAAATATTAAAATATAACTGTTACAAATTTAAATATATAATGTTATATATTTAAAATAAATCTTAATAAAAAATAATTATGTATTCAATATAAATATTATATAAAATATATTAACTCATAAATAAAAGTTAAAAACACCATTTGATTTAAAAAATACTTCTCTCGAATTTAAAATGTTACTAAAATTTTAAAATCGACTTGAAATACATAATTGACAACAAAGTTGTTTGAACTTGATTGATTAGTTGAATTAGGAATTGATCGAGTTATCGATCCGAAGAAGGGTATTGAACTTAACAAAAAAACCAATTGAATCAAATTTTTAATATTTTTTTTATAAATTTTATAATAAATTGAACTGATTGAACCGACTAACTGATGATTTAACTTCAACTTAGAGTTGGATTGTGAAAATTGGCACTGCCCATCGGTGTTATGCTTGTGATAGCATTTCTATATGATATATTTGTGATGCTGTCCATTCATGCAATAATCTATTTTGTAGAGAGTTAAATTTTAATTTTAATCTCTCTATTATGTTCAAATTTATGATTTGATTTTTATACTTGAAATTGGTATAATTTGACCTTTTATTTTTTTAACATCATTAATTAATTAAAATAATTACATTGCTATCTATTTCGATTGAATTACTAACCTGGTTTCTTCTTAAAAGCACTCATTCCAACTCAGCATATCGGCATAATTTTTTTTTGTGTGTGTGTTGGAAGGAGTATTTTTAAGAAAAATATTTAACAATGTTAATTTTCTAGACGGGATAAATTTTAAAATTATATATGAATTTTGATTTAATATTCAATTTAATACATGAACTTTGATTTGGTACAATTATACACATGAAATTTTTATTTTGGTTCAAATGTATACATAAAACTTTAATTTTGATTCAATCATACATATTTAAAGAAATAAATATATCAATTATTTTTATATTGTATAAATATAATTATTTATATATACAATATATAAACATAAAATAATGCGATATCGATAATTGTCTATAATCATATACAAAATTGCACATTAAACCAAAATTCATATATAATTTTGAAATTTACCTCTTTTCTGGACTAATTAATAACATTGCAAAAGTAGATGAACAAATTATGCTAAAATATAGGAAGTGAATCCTCAATTCATGTATAATAAAAGGACCAAAACCACAATTTAACAATTGGAAAGTGTTTTTTTTTTTTTAATTTTTTTGATAACATTGCAATCTGCATGCAGGCCTTCATCTTCTTCCCCTAAGCGGATAAAAGGGCACGATGGAAGAAACTTGCAACTAAAATTTAAGTCAAAGCTTTCCCTCCCTCTCTTTACTGGAGGGAAAGTGGAAGGGGAGCAAGGTGCTGCTATCCACGTCTCATTGATTGATGCAAACACTGGTCATGTCGTCACATGTAGCCCAGAGTCCTCGGCCACACTAGATGTTGTCGTGCTTGAGGGCGATTTCAGTAATGAAGATGGTGATAATTGGACTCAAGAAGAATTCGACAGCCATGTCGTCAAGGAGCGTGAAGGGAAAAGGCCACTTCTAACGGGCGATTTGCAGGTTATTATGTTAGATATGGACTAAAATTCTAATTATCGATATAATTTTATTGTTCGAAGATTAATCAGTGATAAGAAAGCTTAATAAGTAAGGTTTTTTTGTCATGTCACGTTCATTTTAAGCCGGACCAATTTAGATAAAGTCTATTCAAATCATTTTGAGTTTTGGTCATTTTAAGTTTGGATTATTTGGAGGTTGAGTCGTTTTTGTTTTTTACTTTAAATTCCGAACAGGTGATACTAAAAAAAGGTGTGGGAACATTAGGGGAACTTACATTTACAGACAACTCAAGTTGGACAAGAAGCAGGAAATTCAGATTAGGCCTAAAAGTTGCTTCTTATTCTTGTGAAGGCATCCGTATTCGAGAAGCGAAAACAGAAGCCTTTACGGTTAAAGATCATCGAGGAGAATGTGAGTTCTTAACTTAAATTACTTGACACCCAAAATAAACTCGAGGGTGAATGAAATCATCATTGCTTCTTTTTCTTTTACCTTATTTCTTGAACAGTATACAAAAAACATTATCCACCTGCATTAAACGATGAAGTCTGGAGATTGGAGAAGATTGGAAAAGATGGGTCGTTTCACAAGAAGCTAAATAAAGCTGGGATCTTCACTGTTGAAGATTTTCTAATACTTGTGGTTAGGGACTCACAAAGGCTGAGAAATGTAAGAATTTTTTTTATCTCAACATGAAATCTTTTAAGTCACCATTTCTCTCTTCAACTATACCCAACTTTCAATTTTGTTAATTTTTTTTTTCTACATTAATACTTGAACTCTCTTTTTTCGCCTCATTTTATTCTTAAAAATTACTTGCAAAATGGCAATTTTTAGAACGAAAATGATAATTCCTAGTATTAAATTGAGACATAAAAAAAATTAGGTATCAAATTAGTAAAATAGATATAATTTGTAGACTAAATTGTGACATAAACTAAATCGAAATGATTTTGTTCTTGGCTTATGTGTAAATTTACCCCTAAGTTGTACATTTTTTTAATTTTGGTAAAAAAAATTTGTTATAGATTACCTCAGTCAATAATAATAACATGACATGTTAAACTTTCTTATTGCACATTGTACACATCTGGGGTAAAGAAATAAATTTGATAATTTAAGTATCATTTTTAAAAAAAAAATTTAAGTATTAATTTTAATTTAAAAATAAATACAAAAAAGGATACAGTTTAGGGGCCAATTTGCTTACTAATCCTTTGTTCTGCTATGGTTTTCTAATTGGTATTTTTGATGCATTTGTTGATAGATTCTTGGAAGTGGAATGTCTAATAAGATGTGGGATTTGTTGGTGGAACATGCAAGGACTTGTGATCCAAGTGGGAAAGTTTATGTTTATTACCCTGATAATTGGAGGATTGTGGGCGTTGTATTTAACAGCATCCATGAGTTCAGTGGCCTAATCGCCAATGGACAATATTGTGCAGCCGGTTCTCTTTCGGACAATCACAAGGTAAAACAGCACGCACTAAACACGACCTAATCTACTCGAACTTGAAATCTTATTTGACTATAAAAAGTTAAAAATTTGAATCCAGATTGACTTGAACTAAAAAACACCCGAACTTAAATAATCTAAATCTGTAATGACTTGAATGATCTAAACTCAAAACTAAAATAACTCAAAAAATTTAAAATCCATATTGCCCTGGTCATAGATTAATCCAACCCGAAACCAATCCAATTCCTTGCCTTAATATAATTTACATTTAAAAAAAAAAAAAAGCTTGAGAAAACTTGAGATGGGTATGTTTTCTTTTTGCAGGTTTATGTGGATGGCTTGGTAAAGAAGGCGTATGAAAATTGGATGCATGTTATAGAGTATGACGCTAATGTTGCGGAAGCGACGATAATATTAATAACAATATTATCAGAAATATTTAGATAATTATTATGCCAACAATTATACTAAGAAAATTCCCAGTTAAATTGGAGGGGTCACAATGGTCCCGCTTAAAACCCAACAACTAGACAGAACTCACTTAGATATTTATAGCAATAATAACTAAATAAATATAACCAACATAAAGCTATTAAATATAAGCAAACAAATAAGAAATAAAATACCAGAGATTTAACGAGGTTCGGCCAATTTAGCTTACGTCCTCGGACACTACCAAATTAATATTTCTTCTAGAAATATTACAAAGGAGAAGATTTTTGGGATGATACAACCAAAGGGGGAGGGGTTCTATATATAACAAACCAAACCCCCTCCATTTCTATCTTTTCCTAATGTGGGATATTGCCAATATTCAACAAATCTCCACCTTGGCGATATTCCACATCTTCGAACATCTTCTCATAACACAAACTTCAATAGTGTCTTCAAATTTTGCAACCAATCGCCTTCTTCCCTTTTGGTAGTTGTGCCAGCTTCCACATCTTGTTTTTCTCTAGAGATTGCATCTCCTCTTCCATTGCACCTAACCATCTATAATTCTCTAAACTCTGAATGGCTTCGGTGTAAGTGGATGGAATATTATCAACAACTGGAAGTGCATAAGCTACCATGTCAGTGAAACGAGCAGGTTTCTGAATTTCTCGTCTCTGCCTTCTGACTGCAATTGGCTCTGATTGCTGTTGAGGTTCTTGGGTAGAAACCTCTTCCTCATCTGACTCTGCATCTGCCAATGAAGAATCACTAGTGGTACCTTTTGCTGGAATTACCACACTCTGCTCAAACTCCACCTGCTGCGGAGTACACTCCACCTGCTGTGAAGTACTACTCACTCCTTCTGGATTTACCTTATTCAACATGGCAGATTCATGAAAGGTAACATCCCTACTGATTATCGTCTTCTTTGCCTCTAGACACCACAAACGATATCCCTTAACACCAGCATTGAAGCCCATGAATAGAGCCTTCTTTGCTCTTGGATCTAACTTTGATTCTTTCACATGATAATATGCAATAGAACCAAAAATGCGCAAGGTGTCATAATCAGTAGCAGGTTTTCCATACCATTTCTCCAAAGGAGTCTTGCCATTTATAGCAGATGATGGCAAATGATTGATGAGATGTTGAGCGTACGTCACAGCCTCAGTCCAAAACTTTCTATCTAATCCAGCATTAGATAACATACATCGAACTTTCTCCACAAGCGTTCGATTCATACGCTCTGCCACCCCATTCTGTTGCGGTGTTCCACCTACGGTGAAGTGCCTTACTATGCCACAATCTTGGCATATCTTCAGGAAAGGATCGCTTTTATATTCTCCACCGTTGTCTGATCGGAGAACCTTAATCTTCCTTCCTGTCTGATTTTCAACTTTAGTTTTCCACTTAAGGAAAACTTCAAGCACCTCATCTTTGTTCTTCATAGGGAACACCCAAACTCGTCTGGAAAAATCATCAATAAAGGTGACAAAATAACGTCTTCCTCCAAGTGATGGAGTCTTGGACGGTCCCCATACATCAGAATGCACATAATCCAGAATACCTTTAGTATTGTGAATCCCAGTGCCAAATTTCACCCTTCGTTGTTTTCCCAGAACACAATGCTCGCAAAATTCAAGTTTGCAAGTCTTTGTACCTTTCAATAATCCTTGCTTGGCTAGAGTTTGCAAGGATTTTTCACCAGCATGGCCCAAACGCATATGCCACAGCTGTGTTGCCTCAGCGTCCTTCTTGGTACTCGTAATTGCTGCTGCTGTTGTCCCGACCACTGTACTACCTTGGTAGTAATACAGATTGTTCTTTCTTATGCCTTTCAACATCACCAATGCTCCTGAAGTTGCTTTAAGAACTCCATCTCGTATTGTCACAACTAGGCCTTTAGATTCTAACGACCCCAAAGAGATGAGATTCTTCTTCAACTTTGGGACATATCGTACATCCCGCAAAATTCTAGTAGATCCATCATGACTCCTCAGTTTAATTGAACCTATCCCGGCTATTTTACATGTGTTATCATTACCCATGTAAACAACCCCTTCATCTAGTTTTTGAAATTCAAAGAACCATTCCCGAATGGGACACATATGATAGGAACAACCAGAATCCATGATCCACTCATCTGCATATAATGTTGAAGATGTCATACTAAGAGAAAAGTCTGACTCTGCTTCACTATTGCATTCTGCAACATTTGCATCTTGCGGAGTCTTCCCTTTTTTCTTCAATTTTGGACAATCTTTCTTCCAATGTCCTTTTTCTTTGCGAAAGGAACATTCATCTTTGGCAACAACTCGACCTTTGGACTTTCTTCTCTTCCCCTTAGACTGACTTTCCTGACGATCTCTTGTTACCAATGCTTCCACTGCTGCTTCACTTGAACCTTTCAACTTATCCTTTCGGCGTAGTTCATAGCTATACAATGCAGCAGTTACTTCATTGAAAGTTACTTCCGATTTTCCATGAAGTAGAGTAGTTTCAAGGTACTCAAACTCCTCAGGAAGCGATCCCAACAACATTAACGCCAAGTCTTCGTCTTCAAAAGTCACATCCAAATTCAACAAATCAGCCACCAGCTGATTAAATTGGTAATGTGCTCGTTCATCGTGGTACCAGGAACATAACTGAAACGAAACAGTCTTTTCTTCATATGTAACTTATTTTGACTGTTCTTCTTCAGAAATTTCTCCTCCAATGCTTTCCACAATTTACTTGCAGAAGTCTCTTTACTGAATGTATACTTCTGCTCTCTGGAAAGACATGATCGAATTGTACCACATGCCAATCGGTTGATGGTCTTCCATTCTTTATCATCAACCCCTTCTGGTTTTTCTTCCTCAATGGCAATATCTAGACCCTGTTGAAAGAGGGCATCTAGAAGCTCGCTTTGCCACATGCCGAAATGACCTGTTCCATCAAAAATTTCCACTGCAAATCTCGTATTTGTAGTTCCAACCCTCGACAAGATGTACGAGGTGGAAGTTGTTGCTGTGGATGGTTTTTCTTCTGTCATTTTTGCCATAGCTTCTATTTAATAGCCACCAAATGCTGAATACCCACAAGCTTTAGGAAATGTTTCTGATGTGTAAGATCAGACTAAGCTGCAAACACAGAGCATACTACAAAACCTTGGCTCTGATACCAATTGTTGCGGAAGCGACGATAATATTAATAACAATATTATCAGAAATATTTAGATAATTATTATGCCAACAATTATACTAAGAAAATTCCCAGTTAAATTGGAGGGGTCACAATGGTCCCGCTTAAAACCCAACAACTAGACAGAACTCACTTAGATATTTATAGCAATAATAACTAAATAAATATAACCAACATAAAGCTATTAAATATAAGCAAACAAATAAGAAATAAAATACCAGAGATTTAACGAGGTTCGGCCAATTTAGCTTACGTCCTCGGACACTACCAAATTAATATTTCTTCTAGAAATATTACAAAGGAGAAGATTTTTGGGATGATACAACCAAAGGGGGAGGGGTTCTATATATAACAAACCAAACCCCCTCCATTTCTATCTTTTCCTAATGTGGGATATTGCCAATATTCAACAGCTAAGTCTTCACCAGGCAGTAACGAAGACGATAATACAGATTGTTCAAAAGCAAATGTTCCAATGGATCTACAAGCTTATCCAAGCCATCACCAGGTTCTACCTAGCCTGTTAGTTCCAGAGCAGCCTCCCATGGATTCTGGTCTGAATGTTGGAGGTATACTATTCTTGTCTGAACATGAAATTGAATTTTAAGGTCTATGTGTGATTTTAGTCCTTTTACTGTGCTAATTTTGAGATTTTACCCCTCTACATGGCATGAGCTTTGTTTTTCTTTATTATGGTTATTCAGTCAACTGAGTTCAACCGATATTAAATTTGCATGCCAATCGAATGGTTGATTTTGTTTTTTCTTAAATTATACATCATCACTTTAACCGCGACTAACAGTGGTATGAATTTGAACCATCAAATTATGATAAATTGAAGTAGAGAGATTATATTTTAAATTTTATGATTAGTTGAGGGACTAAAACATAATTAGACCGAATTTTTATATAAAAGATTTGCACATATGCATCATGCATGCTTCTTGTTGACTGTGTTTATTTATCTGTTAATCTGTTTCGATTATGAAGATCCCATGGCTGCCAGTCAACTGCCGATGCAATCACAAAATGCACGTCTCAATGCTCAGACGACTCAGTTAAACGGTGCTTTATTCGCTGAGTTAAACGATAACGAGCTAACTCATCATTGTCCATCTCATTCATCCTCCAAGCCAGGTTTCCATGGCGTTGCCGCGTCTAACATTCCTCCGTTCAAGGCGGAAGCCGAAGATTTCTTGTCGGAGGAAGAGATCAGAATGAGAAGCAACGAGGTACTGGAGAACGAAGACATGCAGCACCTGCTTCGTGTCTTTAACATGGGGAGCCATGGCCATGGTGCATCCAACCCATGTTCATCGAAATACATGCCCACCGCGCCGTCTTTGAACTGTGGTTTCAACAATGAAGAAGCTTTGAGTTCATCGGGGAAAGCCGTGGTGGGGTGGCTGAAGCTCAAGGCGGCGCTTAGATGGGGCGTTTTCACTAGGAAGAAGGTGGCTGAAAGGCTGGCGCGCCTTGTTGAGTTGGATGAATATTCATAGGCAAAACTTATGGATATGGTGTTGGAATGATCCATACAACTCGAGTACTCAAGTTACAACTATTTCGCGCCAAGTTTACGAAGTGTCGTTTCTTCTGAAACACATTTGATATATCTCGAGTGAGAGTATTATCTTTCAATTCTATTGAAAAGCAATATATGAAGAGATAACGATGGTCGCAGAGAAATAATGGTTTGTCCATAAAAAAATCTCATATTTGTATTTAATGGAATTTAAACCCATGCCCTATAGCTTACAGGGCATTGTTCGGCTAAGTATGGTGAGTGAGACACACCCACTATGTGAAATCCACTTCCGTCACCTCTTCACCTCTTCACCTCTTCTTTTCAAGCTCTTTGACTTTTGGCGAAGTTAGGAGATAAAACCTCAGGAGGGACAAAATTGAAAGTGTTGAAAGGTTTATCAACTTTAGATAAATTACAGTTTACAGATTTTTTTCAAAGAAATCGAATATTATTCAACAATAAAAATTTTAAATAAACGAAAAATCAAAAATTTAATTTCGATTTAATCCTAAAAACCAGTAACTCCAGCTCTTTAAAGTCAAATTTAAATTATTGAAATATGAAACTGAGCAAAATTAAAATTGGCCTTAATCTAAAATGGTCCCCTCGTAATACCTTGGAAAAAAAAAACTACACTTAAAATATTTTCAACTTAAAATTTATCAGAGTCCAAAACTCTCCTAACCTAAAATGAGGAAAAAATATTAAAATCCAAATTTAACCTGCCTTAAATTAAACCTGAATCCCTCGATTGAGAAATCATTACTATATGCATTCACTGTGGTTTAATTTACCTTATAACGTTATTCATGTGGTATAATGATGGTTCGTGAAATCTCAAATAAATAATAAGTTAAACCGGTTTGAATTTTACAATTATTTTTCTATTAAGAGTTTGAATTTTTTTTAAATTAAGTTTTGAATTTGATTATTATTCTCACTTGGGTCTAAATTGACAATTATTCTCACATTGGGTATAAATTTTTTGGTCTAAGTTGATCCATGAACTTGATAATTGTTCTCATATTGAAAATTGCACTTGACAATTGTTTCCACATTGAAACTTGAATTTTAGGGTTTTCAAGGAAATATCAAGGGCCAACTTGGAGTAAAAAAAATTCAAACCCCAATGTGAAAACAATTGTCAAGCTCAAGGTCTAACTTAAACAAAAGAAGAAGAAGGTTTTTTTACCCCAATAATCCAAAAAAATTTATTAAATTCCAAAATGAGTAACCCTACAAATTAATTACTGAAATGAGTTGTTTGCTATAATATTTTTCGATATTGTCTGACTGGTTGGAAATCGAACCCACGACCATGAGATTAAAAACCACACTTTATACCAACTAAACTAAAATAACTATTTTATAGTATAATAAATATAATAATTAATTATATTGTAATTCGATGCCATTAGTATGTCAAACGACACCAATAAAAAATTATTATTTTTTAAAAACCTATGTGGTGCCGAGTCAAGCGACACCAATAAAACACTAAAACAAATGATCCATTTCGATAATTAATTTGTAGGGTCAAAAATTTTGATATTAAATTTTTTTGTTGAGGTAAAAAATACAAAAAATTTACGTCCAAAAATTGATTCAACCTTAAATGAAATATGTATGTATGTATATCTGTATGCGTGTTGATGGGAAATGTGTGGAATTGAAATGTCTTTCACAGCTTTATAAGGAAATCTGAAGCCATCCCTTTTAAACGTTCTTTCGTTTTCTACGAATTTATTCGGCTCTGCCCAGTTTTGTCTGTCTCTTCGTCGCTCTCTGCTTTTTCTTTCTCTGAAAACATAAAGGAGAAATGACCCTCCCGTTCCTTGGTGGAAGCTGCCAAATCCAACGTGTGCTGATGTTTGTTCCTCATTTTTTACCTGCTAGTTAAAACAGTCACATCATTTACGCATGTGAAATTCTAACTTTAAACAACTTGTACAAAAAAAAAGGTTAAATATGCCTATAGTCCCTGTACTTTTTGAAATTTAGTAATTTAATCTCCGTACTTTTTAGATTTCAAAATGGAAGTACATTAAACATAATCAAATGCTTTACAGGAAAAACTTCATTAGGTCCGGACCAACCTATAAAACTAGAACTTATGGCTCAATGCAATGAAATACAAAAATATATAGAAACAATCTTTTTCCCGAAGACGGAGCAGTCATTCACCATCCGAAACATCATCTTCATCTTCATCCAGTATGTAGACCAAGGCACGCTTTCTAGCAGCAAAAACACAAGCTACACCTCTCGACGCTGTTATAGTAAATTTGAAAATAAACGTTAAGCAGAAACAGGACATATATTTGGTATGATCCAACCGGATTGAGATACAAGGATGTTTTTATTTGAAAACTTACCACCAACTGCCAGAGGGGCAGCTACAGAATGAGGGATATTTCGGACCTTTTCATTTTCCAGTCGTAAGTGCGTAACAGAGTCCTATAATGAACATAGATACAGTTTCTAATAAATAAGTACTTCATCATCAAAACTTAAACGAAAGACTACATGCTCTCACAGAAAATGACGGAAAGTTGGTTATTAATAAAAGCATGGACAAATTGTGAGACTAATGTTGTGGATACTTTGTGGGCTGAACCTATGTTACAAAAGGTCAGTAGCTTCGGTTGTCTAATTAAGGCTTATGTTTCTTGATTGCGCTTTTATATCAGTCGATTCTTTCCCTTCTTGATCTTACTTAAAGAACAAATGGAATAATAAATTTCTTATCAGAATCCTAAAAAGAGATCTAGATGTCTCTCTAACGAGTCCTATGGCTTCAACTAGCTTGAGTGATTTTGCCGTCCATTGCCCATGACTCTATCTCAAACTCATAGTCGTTAACATCTGACAAGGTAAGGGCAAATTCGGCATGTTCAATGAACACAAGACTATGGTATCCGCATATTCAGAGTTTGCATGCATGTATAATTATGTAGTAATTAAGTTTGTAGAGTGATAGTGAGCAGCAGAAACAACCAAACTACACGCCCTGTTAATTATTTTTCCAAGTGTGATTAGGATCTACCAGAAGAAACATTTACCTTTAGCTGATCTAGGTTCCAGGTGTTTATACAACCTGATCTTGGAATGGATACGAATGGGAGATCATCAGCTTGGACGATCATCATACAAGATTCACCAGAGCATTCAGAAGCAGAAGTTGATTCATTTAATAGCAAAACAATTTGGCCTTCCTATTTTTATAAATTTAATAAAAAAGGAGATCAAGTTAGAAAAGAACCCCGAAAGACTAGTATTAAAAAAGAAAAGGTTGAATCATTTTATAACACAAGACTCTTTGGGTTTACTTCGTTACAATCAAAGGCAGAGAAAAGAAAACATAGTTTTTCACCTTATACAAAGATAGATCCACACAGTGATAACCATCAGGAACAGAGAGCAAAACAGCTTCCAAAGAAGCAGATTCTTCAATACTACTATTGCTCAAACTGTGCATGAATCTCCTTGATATGCCTATACAATTAGCAATATTTGAGGAAGAGTCACCGGGAATTTGGAAAGAAATATAATCTATAAACCCGTGTTCGTGAGTCAGGTAAGATGAGACAGATGTGGAAGCATCCTATAGAGAAAAACAAGAAAACATCACAACACAGATAAGAAAACTAAATTGCTACCAACATGTTAGGGATGATGATATGAAACAAAAAACATTTGCAAGATGTACAGAAACCAATAAATGTATGACCGAATTAAAGATTAAGGAGGATGGAAGGACAGGCAGGGAAATACCTTGTAGTATGTTACTGAAATAGGAACCGAAACAGATACAGATGCAGATGAAGATGGGAGGGCAAACAGTGGTAGCACATCCTTGCAAAGCATCTTCCTTGAAATTGTAGTAAAAGGCATCAAGAAAGCCTCCTTGAAACTGAAATTGCATGACCAACGATACGGCAATATTTATGGTTTGAAGTATAACCAAAAAGCAATACATATGAAGATGGAAGGCAGAAATGCCTTTAACAATGATAAAATCTATAGAACATAGAAATCTCCAATTGAAAGACGAAGACCCTGGCAAGCGAAAGGAAAGCATACCTAGACTCCATCTGCTTAAATTCCTCAGCTAATGTCCTCCTCAGGAAATCACAATCAGAAAATCCCCCAAAATGAACTAATTCTTTAACTCTTTGCAGTGTTTCCCTGAAGGATGAGAGCAGCAGACTTTTTTTTTTTAAAGGAGAAACAACGACACTGATGATGCAAAAAAAATCTACCAGATAAATCATCAATCGGAGATGCATGCATAAGTTTATGTTCATGCTTGCCATATGTAGATACAATTAAATTCACACTAACACTTATTGAAGGAGAATTATGCCCTGTATGCAGCTTGATAAGTACAAAACTAAAGTTAATTTTTTTTCCCCATGTTAAAGCCTTAATCAGCAGATTCAGCATCACTACAATTGAATCTGTAAAAGGAGTACTTTTTTCTGTGTAGGTAAAAATGTCCACTTTTACTATAGTTCGTGAACAGATATAGTCATGCTATGTGACATATTACCTGTATGCTAAATGGGCAATATGCATAAATCTTGTTGGATGACAGACCAAAGTAAGAACAATTGAAATGCACTGATAAGACCTATGGCAGTTGAAAAGATAACTTACATATCAGGTTCAATATCAACTTCAGACAACTCCAGAAAGGGCTTGACAGGATCTTGATCATATAAGAACTTCAAGAATATAACAACAAGTTCACTGTCAAAAGTAAAAATGTAAGGCTACAGAAAGATAATCAATGGAGGGAAATTAAAGACACTGAGAAACAAACCTGTTACAGGGTAATCAATGGAGGGAAATTAAAGACACTGAGAAACAAACCTGTTACAGGGTAGAAGCTGATCACTTGGCTCTTGATTAAGTAGCTTTATGCATTTTAGCAACCAATTAAAGAAGTTTGAAAACTGGAAGCGAAGACAGATAATAAGAACCCCAAGAGAAGAAAAACACAATTCCAGGAGACGAAAATGGTTTAGTTTAATTTCATTCAGTGTGGTAGGTGGGGCGAATTAACAATAAAGGAAGAAAGACCAAAAGAACTTCAAATATTAAGGTTAACCACCTGCTGTACCACAGAGGAAAGCACCCTCATAAATCTCTCAACTTGCACTAGTAAGATTCCAGATTTTTCTGTTGCATTATTGATAAGAGTCTCGTCCAGGCCAATACCCTGAAAACGAGTGCGCCATCTAGAAAGACCTCTAAGTTCTCCCATCCTGAATCCAATAATTTCAGCAGCAGGCTGGAAAATGTATATTTATTTTCAGCTGGATCACATCCGTAGCACTCACCATACAACATTAAGTGACAAGTAAATAAAAAACAGTACCTAAATTGAGATTCCATTTGCAAAAATAGATAATCACAATCAGACATAGTCTATACATAATGACATAAAATGCAACACTTTGGTTTAGTAAAGGTTTACATGCAACAAGGAGCCACTATGCATAACAATATATTGTTTTAACTCATCCTTCTAAAGGGTGACCATCTGAGCTAATAGTTTTTCAACATAACCACTAACATTCATTAGATTAAGAATTTAGGTAGTAGAACCCCTTAAATTAAGCATGTACGCAACTAGGCTATAACAAATAATTTCTGCGACAATAATGGTAGCTAGAAATAAGATTTCATATGCAAATTACACATCCACAGCCTTATTTGGAAGCTGAACTTTCATTTATGCACCTAACTCATGAAATCCACCTAATTACAATATGATGCTCCATGATAAGATATTAAACTAGCAAGTAAAGGAATCTTCTATAAAAGTAACTATTACATGAATTGCAGAGAAAAATTCTACCAAGCACCTGAAGATGATCGAGGACAACATGCTGAAGCTCTTTTCCAGCACCACAAACAACCTTTGACACACGCTTCACTCCCTATTTAGAAAGAAATCCATTGATTAAAATGTGCAAAATAATTTCCTTCTCACCAGAAGAAAAAGGAGAGAAATGATTACATAATGCAAAGTTTACCGATTCACCCAAAGAGTTAACTAGAAACTGATGAACAGGTGGACTAGTTCGAGCACCACCTAGAAGGCTCAGAAACTCCTCTTGGGGTGATGAGTCCAGCCCTATATGCATGGGATAGAAATCAACTAAAGGATATGTGGCAGAAATGGAAAATAAGATTATGGGATAGAAATCAACTAAAGGATATGTGGCAGAAATGGAAAATAAGATTTTGGTACTCCTATCAGAAAGTTACCGTGGTCAATTATTAAACTGGATAGAGAATCAAACTTCTCGCGAAAAGTGTGCATGGCATCTGACCATTGTTTAGACATTACCGATAATGATGCGCGAATAACTTCAATTAAATCCTCGATGTTAGAAGCTTGTTGGGCCACTTGGTGGAGTTCATTTTTCCTTCCATGAGGAAGAGATAATGAAAAGATGAAGCAGGTCATGAGAAGAATTCAGGAATAAAGCATGTTTATCGTTTATCAACTTCAGATAAACAACTGGTGCACGATAAAATTGTAAGCAAGATGCATTACAAGATACCATTGAAAATAGCTAAAAAAAGCTAACACTACAAAACGTGAAAACTTCAAATATACAAACAAACTGCAGGTATTCTCGGGTTCTCCAGCAAAGTTACCTCTTCCAAAAGATAGAAGTATCGAGTCGTAAGCAATGACAACCATGCATACCAAGCTGTCTCTCAGCAGATTCAACCTCATCATGGTTAAGTTCTCCAGAACACATTACTATCAGATGACAAAGGTCTTTGGACAAAGCAACCTAATAACAAAATAGGAACGCCCGTTAAGTCTACTACATATTGACCTGTAAGCAAGCACTAAAAACAAAAATAAAGTGAACAGGTTTTAATTCGGTATATGGAGGAGGGAAACATTCTTTTAATATAAGTTAGCCTGATTTATCCTGTTGCACGACCTTTCAACCAGAAAAAAGCACTACCTACAAGCTGTCCAGTTTATAGGCATAAAACATAAATACAACAACAAAGAGTGAAGTCTAGGAAAATAGAACTCTTCTTTTAGTCACTTTGCAACAACTTGTTCTACACATCATTAATAACTAAACACTCCGATAATTGTGAAAAAAAAAATTATCTTGCTACCAGTGCAAATTCATTATATAAAAAGTGCAAACCTTGGAAATTGAAGCATGCGAAAGTCTGCATGTAGCTGGCTCAGTAGCAAACGGAGTAGGAATAGACAAATTGTGTATGTTCTGGTAAATATTTTCATGTGCAAAATAATTCATATTAAAAACAATAGAGTTAATTATGTTCTGCATAAAATGTAAAATAATTGTAATGATAAATAAAATAAACAAAAGGAAGAATATGGCTCTCTCTGAACCATGAAAAATAATCTAGGGTCTAGTATTTTAGAAGAGAAATACAAGGCATTTCGCAATGTCAAAAAAAATATAAGTGACAGAAGGGTGTCAATTTGATAAATCAAAGCGACAAAGCCATAAATTTATTTTTATTTGCCAGGCCAGCTCTAAAACGGCTAGAAGTATTTCCATAACTTAGTTGATAAAAAACAAGTAAATATAAATCTGTTAATCAGTATAATCCAGAAATTTCCAAGATAAATAAGTAGCTTACTATTTTCCCTATCGGAAATATTCCGAATATACTAAAGCATATGCTTCCATCTTTGTCACCACTACATAAAATGTTAAACCGTTGGTATGAGGAATTTGAAAGCTCACGAAATGAATCATCACTATCATCCATGAAGCCAGTATCTCCAGGTGCCAGCCCAGGCATCCTAGGAATTCTTGGAGCAGGAGGAAAGAAACGAGAAGTGCGGTCCTCATATGTTGAATTATTGACAGAATCATCCTATCATCAAAGAGTTGAGATCGATCACGAAGTTAAAACGTGAAATATTTATATGAACTCAAAGAAGGATAATGAACATGACAGATGTTGAAGAAAGGGTTAAATTCTGCAAGATGTTTACAAGTCAAAAGTTGTAAGAAAAAATACAAATATTTCAAAACAAATGACAAATGCCTACTTTAATCACTTGTCCATCCTCCTCCCAATTAAGGGACACAACAGCAACAGTGTGAGACTTTAAACTTCTCAACAACTTTCCATTCTGCAAGAAATACAAAATATAAGTTAGAGGAACAAATTCCATAATATTATTATGAATAATAACCATCTAACCTCAAGAAAACACAATACATGGATGAGAATTAAGAACGCAGTCAACAATCATGATTATCCACAATGAATGTAGAGAAACCAAACAACGAAAAATTAAAATTCGAATAAACAATATTAGTTCCTAATAGACATTAAAATTTGAATAAATAAATAAATAAAAGGCTAACTCACTTCAACATCGTGCAATGAAATTGTGCCATCCTCCAGCCCAACTGCTATCGCTTTACCATCAGGACGCCAACATAAGGATGTAATGCACCTTCCTGTAAAACAAAATCATTAAAACAAACGAATCACATGATTCAAATCCAAATCAAAAAAATTAAACAAATAATTTATTTAAAAAAAAAAGAAAGAAAGAGAGAACAGTCCGTGAATAACCAGGAAAAATCGTCCAGAGTCTTTGCCAGTTGAACCGATGAAGCAAAATCTTGGAGTCCTCAGTAACCATAGCCAGTAAATCTTTCTCTGGATTCCATTCCGCGATTTTAATCTAATCAACAAAAATTAATTAAAAATAAGAACATGCATAATCATGATATTTAAATAAGATCGAAAAAAAGAAGAAGACGAAAACGAAACTGTAAAATGTGATGGAAATGAACCTGAGAGGCGACAGGTTTGTCGAACTGAAGTTGAAAAGGAAGCACGCGTGGCGTTTCATCGGTTTCCATCGCTAAAAATTTAAAGAAGTTTTCTAAAGTAAATTTTAGCTTAGTATATTGCACTTAAACCCTAACGGACAGTGTTCAACTGGATAAGAGGTGTGGGAACTGGGAAGAGTAGCGAAATGTAAATTAAGATTAGGGCGGGAATTTTTTTGGGGGGGGGGGTTTAAAGGGGGTTTTGTTGATTTTGTTTAGGGAAGGACTAAAAACGAAATATGGTAGAAGAAACGGAGCCGTCGACCGGTCGCTCGCCGGTTGGGTTTACGGGATTTTAAGTGACGGTTTGATTTAAACTGAAAGCAAAAAAATGAAGCGCACAATTTGAAAAGGATAAAAAGCCGCCGTTGCCGGGGATCGAACCCGGGTCGCCCGCGTGACAGGCGGGAATACTTACCACTATACTACAACGACTCGGTTGATATGAAAGTCCAAAAGCATCTAAATAAAGACAAAGCATGACTTGTCTAATTGACATGAATGTATGAAACTATTTTTTTGAAGGGATAAATATTAAAAAAGAATGATTTAAATGTTTTACGTAAATTTTGATTTTATATGATTTTATTTAATTATTATGAATCAATAATATTATTATCAAATTAGTACTGTTTTACGTTGATATATTATATACATAAATAATTATATTAATCTAATATAAAAATAATTGTATGTATTTATTTCTTTAAATGTGCATAATTGAATCAAAATCAAATTTTCGTATATACATAGGAACCACAATTTAAGTTTCATGTGTATAATTGCACCAAATCAAAATTCATGTATCAAATTACACATTAAACTAAACTTAATGTATAAGTATTTTAAAATCCAAGAGATTTATTTATTGTAATAATTATTATTCTTATTATTATTGAGGATAAATCTTAAAATTATACATGAACTTTGATTTAATGTGCAATTGTATATGTACGTGAAACTTTAATTGTGGCTCAAATGTATACTTAAAACCTTAATTTTGATTTAATCATACACATTAAAGAAATAAAGACATCAATTTATTTTTATATTGGATAAAATAATTATTTATTTATGCAATATATAAACATAAAATGACTTTATATCAATAATTGTGTTAATAATTTATAATAATTGAATCAAGTTAAAAATTCATGTATAAGATTACATAAAATCAAAATTTATGTATAAAATTACACATTAAACCATAATTGATGTATAAGTTTGATATTTATCCTTTATTATTATTATGGAATGGGCTGATTTTGTATTAAAGTTATTTAGGTATTGGTTGTGGGCTTGGAAAGTTAATTTAGCGCTAAATAAGCTTTTTCACAATTATGGCTTTTGGGCTTTTAGAATAAAGGAGAACTTTTTTGTGCAAATAAATTTGTATTTTTTTAATTTTAAGATATTTAAATTGGATAATATATTGCATTATTTTTATGAGAATTATATTTTATTTGTAATTTTAAAAGGAAATTTTAATTAAAATAAAATTATATAAAAATTAGTGGGAAAAAAACATATTTTCGTTGTTTTTAGTTAAAATGTTTTGTAAAAATGGAAAAAGTTGAAAACAAATAATTTTTTTAGGTTTCATTTTATGCATTAAATTTACCTTAGTGTGAATAATTTTAGAAGCAACTCTTTATTTTTATAATATTTAAAACTTTTTTTATTTAATTACATTTTATTTTACTATTCTAAGACATTTTCAATAAATTATACTTTAATTTTATTTTTTATTTTGAAAAAACATACCAAAGGCGTTTTCATTATTTTTATATTCAAAACAATTTTCTATTTTCATATACAAAACATATTTTTTCAATTTTCAAAAAAATATAAAATAAAAACTATTTTCTGAAAATGAAAATGGAAACTAAAAAAATTGAAAAACATATCTAGAACCAAACTCACCCTTAAGCTCAGTTTGATTTTTAAAAGTATTTTCTATTTTAATTTTCTATTTTTTAAAATTGAAAAACACGTCTGGTAGGTAGAAATAAAACTATGTGTTTGTATGGGTTTGAATCATAGACAATTCAATTAAAGTTAAAAATTATTATTTTCTATCATTTTCACTTTACAACATTTTTAGTGAAAGCAATTAAAATAACCTTTTATTATTTTCTAATTTTACATATTTTTATTTTTCAATAATCATTTTTAAAATTTTCAATCAAACATCTTATCTTCAATGTTTTCCATTTTTTCAATAAAAAACGAAAATAGCCTCTAGTTTCCAAAACTAAACAATCCCTTGTATTCTAATTTTCCCTCGAACACAAGCATCAACTTATCGCAGGAACAAGACCTAGTGGCAGAAAATCCGGTATCAATGATACATCATCTTCCTGTACCGTAAGATGATTTACATACTTATTTCCTTATCATGTTTTTATAACTTATCGATTGTTGGACCAATCTAGTAATCAATTTATCGATCTAATCAATCTAAATAAATAAATCATTAAAAAATACATAAATTATAATAATAAAATTTGATTTAATTACCCAATTCAATCTATTTTTTTATCAGTCCAACTGATCAGTAAAAAATTGCCGACCAACCCAACCTAATATATATTCTATTAAAAACTTTGACAATAATGACAAATCACCAATTATGCATAAAACATTTATCAATTATAAAATTCTAACAAAGCTTAAATCATATTTTGGGACTTAAACTTGATAACTTATTCTACATTGGGACCTAAATTATTTTTCTTTTTTTTTTGGTCCAAGTTAAGTTCTAAACTTGACAATTATTCTCATATTAGGACTTAAAGTTTTTTAAAATCTAAGTTAGACCCCGAACTTGGCAAGTATTCTCACAATGAAATTTTAGCTCTCTTTTTTTTATCCAAGTTAGTCCTTAAAACCCGTAAAATTTAAGCCTTAATATAAGAATAATTGTCAAGTTCAAGCCCCAATATAAAAAAAGTTACTAAGTTTATGTTTTGATGTGGGACCAACCGTCAAGCTTAAGACCTATCTTGGACTAAGAAAAATTTAAACCCCAACATAAGAAAAAATATAAAGTTCAAACTCCATATGATAATTTAATCCTTTAAACATAATAGTCTAATGTTTTATTCACCGTTTTTAACTCAAGTTTATTTTATATTAATTTTTTCTCTTGCAGTTAAAAGTATCGAATAATTTGAAAATTTTTAATTTTTTAAATATAATTTAAATTTAAATGATAAAATCTTAACTTAGTTGTGAAATCAATTTATCAAATAATTATCAAAACATATATTTAAAGGAAAAAAAAAGTAAAAAGATTAATATTAATTAACTTTTTTTACTTTTGACTCATTGGTAATGAGTATTGACGTGTGCTGACCGCCAATTTAAAAAGTAGATGGATGTGACAGACGCAACGGCCAGGCTAACAGCGTAAAATTAGAATACCAGCATTGCGTACTCACGTGTTCGTTTGCACGTCTAAACCTTAACTCATATCCACCATACGCGTGTCCTATCTGTCCCCCATAACACCCTTCACTATCATTTTTTGTTCCCCCGTCATCTCCCCGTATTTCTATAAAGGTTAAAATATGTCATAGGTCCCTTTATTCTTTGAAAATTATTAATTTAGTCCTTATATTTTTATTTTTAAGAATTCAATCTCTCTACTTTTCAGATTTTAAATTTTAGGTCAAACTGTTAATATTGTTAATATTATTTTATTAAATTTAGGTTCATTACAATGTCATTTTTTAGTTACATTGTTACAAAGTAAGTATTTTTTATATTTTAAACTGTCACACCAACAAATTTAACAGTGGTAACAATTGAACTTGAATTTTGAAATCTGAAAATTACATGGACTATATTTTTTCAAATAAAAGTATATGAGCTAAATTCTAAATTTAGGAAGAATGTAAGGACCTATGACATATTTTAACTTCAAATCCATTAGTTTGATTGTTTTGATTTTTCTTTTTAAAGATCAACCTTTTATTTTAACCACTGTTTTTGAATCGAGTTGATAGTTGTATTAGTTAGATCGCCAATTCTTAGTTCAATTTGCTCAAATAAAATAAGTTATTAAAAGTTTATAAAACATGGTTCAATTAAATATTTAGTTCAATTTAATCGTTTTAAACTAATTCGAGGGTCAGACGATTTTATACATTGTTTTAGACTAATCTACCAACCAGTTCTTGGTTTGATTATGAAAACACCTATTATGACTGAACTATATGGTTAAACCAATTTAGTATTTGATCAGTTCGTCAATCAGTTTGTCTTTTTTAAGTATGAAAAATAAAACATGAATTTAAATTGGTTTGAGTTATAAATTTAAGTCGATAAACTTATGTATTTTCACACCTAGTAATAGATTGAGTTAATCTATATTAAATTACGATAGAGTGGAAAAATATCAGTGAAAAAATATCATGTAATAAATATATTTATTAAAAATTTATTAAGAGTCAAGTGAGTCTTAGCTCAATTAGCACAGTCATTGTTGCCAATGTGGAAGAACGTTGGTTCGAGTACACTGAAGCGTATTATTCTCTTATTTATGGCCCGCAGAGGGGCTTTGGATAGTTCTAAGTATTATGTCAAAAAAATAATAATAATAAGAATGATGAGATTGTCCAAAACAAAAATTATTAAGAACCAAATGAAGTAAAGTTGAAAATTTTAAATTTCATAGTGCTCTTTATAAAACATTACTATGAATAAGTTTTTATTTATTTATAGAAATATAAAAAAGATAAAAATACTGTTATAATAATATAACTTACTTTGTAAAATGAATAAATTTTTTTTCATTTTTATTATCTAACTATATTAATTTTTTTAGTGTTTTTATTTTTTTAGAAAATTAATTACCAAAAAAATAAAATTATATAACTAGATGATTATTTTATAATTTTTTATAATTAAATGATCTAAAAATATATATTAATAATTAAGTAATCATTTTATAATTTTTACAATTGAGTGATAGAAAAGAAAAAATTATAATTTTGACATGTATTGTAGTTTACCTTAACGGCATGCAAAATTGACCAAACCATGATAGCTGATTTGACCAAACTTACTCAATTAAGTTTTAATAAATTTTTTTATCATCACAACAAGTGAACAAACATCACTAATGCCTACTAGATTGAGTAGTAATAAATTTAATACCTCTTAAATAAAATCTTTAATTCGTATTTTGTGAATAAAAATAAAATATTAAAAGAAATTTATTATTATTTAAAGATTTAATTCGACTCGATTTAAAATTTAATTAATATTATTAAATATAATATTATTTGAATTAGATTGAATTAAAAATTAATCAAATAATTTATCTGAAGAAAATTATTTAATTAGTTAATTTATAAATTGATTTAAACAAATTGAATCTGATGAAAAATTGATTAAATATTTTTTATTTATATAAAATTTATTGATAATTTATTTAATTATCAGTTAACCAAATTATGAGAACTGCCCATTAAGAGTTCCGTAGACGAAAAAGAAGCGTGTTATAGAAGCAGACCAACAAAGCCGACTTTGGATGAGATTAGACCGGCTAATCTTCCACCTCAGCACCACCCAAGTTGCTTCTCTACCTCCACCTAATTTTTCGCCACGCGTCACTTTTCAACGGCTAGTTTGTAATTTAACCGCCAATTCACGCACGACCTTAAAATTCCATCCCCCAACACACGGGTGAAAGTTAAAAAAAGAAGACTTATCCTCTTTTACTGGAATTCTCCAGTAATTTCCAGGGGTAAAAAGCAAATAAGGAATAAAAAAACGCGTAGATATTTAATTTTATTTCTTCACCGGTATATAAGGAGGAGTTTACATTTTTAAAGCAACTCTGTTTATCCAAGGCAACTTCTTTGTTTCCTATTTCAAAAAAAAAAAAAAACATTGTTATCTTCACTCAAATTTAGAAATTCTAGGTTTTATCTTATCTCTAAATTTGACTATAAAAAACCCCAGATTTTCTTTTTGTGTTTTAAGATCTAAGGTATTATTTCACAAAAAAAATTCTTTTTTAGATTTTTTTCCCCCCTTTTGTGAATTCTGTCATGGAATTAGTAAGCCATACATCTTCACTGAAGTTGAAACATGATTGTATGAATGAAAAACGAGGAGAAAATTTAGGGCTAGGGTTCGTGAGATATACCCATGGATTAAGGAGGAAAAGGATTGGGATATCGAATGAAATTGACGATGGGACCAAAGCTTCATCGTTGAAAAGGCAGTGCAGTAAGAGAACGATGATCGATGATGATGATAATTGCTATGAAAAATCTGCTCTCGAATCACTTCCACAAGATATTATTGTAAGCAGCTTTAATTTTTGGTTTTCCAATTAGTTTCTATTTTTGGGAATTGTTTACAATTTTTTTTTTGTTTTCTTTTTGCAGATTAAGATTATTTGTGGTGTGGATCATGAAGATTTGAACCGGCTTCCTATTGTTTCTAAATCAATCAGAGAAGCTGTAAGTACAAAACATTTCAATTCAATTCAAATCATTTTTTTCTTCTTTCTTTAACCATTTAATCTGATTATTTACTGTGATTATTCTTATTTTTCTGCAGGCTATGGTTGCAAAGCAATTGCATTTTGCATATAGTACACCAACAAAGGTGAAAGCTTTTAAAACATCAATAGATTTCGATGAACAAAGTGAATCAAACGACTTGGAACTTGAAGCTCAACAATGGCGGTCACACAGGTCAATCAACAAGAAAAAACTTGCAGATATATCAATACAATTGTTTTTGTAAATAGCGTGTTGTTTGCTATTAAATCAGTGCATTACAAGCCATTATTTTCTTCAAAGTTTTCATTGAAGAATGAGAATTTTTTGGCTTGTTTTTATGCATCTTGTTGTACAAAAAAAGAAGAAAGCGATAGTATTTGTTTGAGGGGTCATGTTCTTGACCCTTCTGATTTGATTAAAAAAAAAGTTAAGCTTAATAAAGATGGTTCATATTCAATCTTTGAAGCATTCAATGTTATAATCTTTGTTTACCTCTGTTCAATGTTGTGCAAAGATTCAGATTCCATTAATGGATATGTACTCTTTTTCTCTGCTTTTAATCAATTAAATGTGTTTTCAATCTATGAATAGATTCAAGAGAGATTTGGAGATTAAATTTGGATTAATTGTTGGGAAACATGTTTGCAAAGCAATGTACTAGACATGGCAAACTTGGGTTAGTTCCTTTAGATATTCTTGATCTATGTTTCAGATTCTAAATCGATCATAGATTTTCGAAACGCTTTAGTTTGGTCTTTAAATGTTGTTCAAATATGAATCATAAATTTTAAGGGTTACAAGATAATTTTAACATTATAGGCCAAGACCATCGGTTACACTTATTTACCCTTGTTTGTATATGCCTAAAATCAAGAAAACAAAATATTTTCTTTCAAAGAAACCTATATTTTTGCTACCATAAAAATTTAAACAACTACGATTTTAAAATCTCGATTTTACCAACTCAACTAATGTTTTATTGTTGGATTTATGAGAAAAACAATGGGAATGTGTGTGAATTAAAGACAGGTGTTAGAGGAGTTAAACGCGGTAATGTACTAAAATGGTTATGTTACAAAATCTAGCTGTTGTCTACTAGAGTCAAACTAAACCTTGATTTCAGCTAATCAACACGCATAAATTGAAAGTATATTGAAAATTTTATGCCATAATTGAAGATAATCAACTTTTTTTTTTTACAAAACATGATTACGTCAATGTTCTTAATTTCCCCTTTTTAGTTAGTTAAAGAAAGCTTATAGCTAAAGCAACAAAACCGAATGTGAAACCATTTTGTTGGTGTTCTGTTTTTGCTCTTTTGATGAGTAGTGACCAGCTTTTTAGCGTATTAACAAAGTCACATGCTCCCCACATGGGGATATTGTAATTGAAATAATGTCTTGAATTATTTCAATAAAAGTTTGATAGAAAATGATTAAAAATAAATTGATTTAGTTCATAAATTAATCCAATTAGTTCGATTAGTCAATCTAATTATGTTTTAAGAACACTAGTTATATTATCAAATTTTGACGAATCATAATGAATCTAGTTACCAAGTTCAAATACCAAAGTGGATCTTGGACTTAGGAGGATAAGGGCAAAAAATTTTATTACCCCTTAAAAATAACAAATATAAAATGTCCACGCTTTAGAGCTAAATTTATTATTATATCAATGAAAATTACGTACAATTGATAGAAAACATTAACATCGAATCGAGACAAATTGTTATTAATTGCTCACTTTTGAAATTGAAAAGAATTAAATTGTTTTGATTTTTTTGAAATGGACCAATTTACTCAATGTCAAAATTGATAGGCACTAAAGTGGTCTTTTTACCGATTGATATGATTCCAAAAATTCTAGAATGACTTATTCATATATATATATATATAAAGCACAATCTGTTGATATGACATGTTACGGGCAACTAAGTACAAAGGTACTGTGTATAGTGACATATTACCCCTTAGAAATTACATGTATCTTAAATACTTCTCAAAATATTATGAACTAGTAAGGTGAAACCATGCAAATGTCAAACACACACAACAAGAGCTTACTAAATTGGTAACGGACAAACCTACGTGTCAAGCAGACTTTGTACTTTGTATTATTTGTACAACAACACTATATATAAACCTAAAGTGTTGTTTTCGAAATAAACCCTAAACTATTTATTATTATTAAAGTTTAAGCTTTTTTTTTTATAATTAAACGTTGAAAGAGCATAACACGACAAGTATGATTAACTACAATAATCAGACTTCAAAAACATAAGCCTGTCACGGTTTTAACCTAAAGTTTTTGCCTACCTCATATACTTTTCAACTGCTAATTTTTTATTGTCTTTTTCTTTTTCTTTGTCTTTTTCTTGTTTAAGATAATTATATTTAAGTCCATAAATAAATATTTTGGCACAAATATCGATTAATGGTGTGACCTTGTTAAAAGAATCTATTTAGGGATCCATTGTTTATGTAAAGTCTGCTACCCCACGAACCTGTTTCATTTTTCATGCATATCTAGAAATTCCAAGAATCCAATGTTTTTCATTTCAACCTTTATATATTTATATGAAAAGGCATCCAATGTTTTCATTTATGTTTTTTTCTTTTTTCATTTTATTTAAGATTAGTGTTATGGCACGCCCATGGTGAAGAATGAAAAAAATCGGTAAAATTATCATGAAGGTTCTTATATTAAGAGTTAGATTTTGTTTTGCTTCATCTATTAAAGAAATGGGTAAATTAGTTTTTGTACGATTGATCAAAGAGTAAATTGATTATTTTGTTAAAAATTTATTCTATTTTTTACTGTTAAAAACTAGTCTTACATCAACATGATGTACATGTGGCAAACCGTGTTTCATTATCTAGTTATTCCATTAGTTACGCCAATTTTTAACAATATAAATAGACAAAAATTTTAATAGAAAGGATCAATTTGCTTTTCGATTTAGTGTACATGAACTAATTTACTAATTTTTTTTAGTAAATGAGGCAAAACGAAATATCTAGCTCCTAGTATTGAAGACTCAATGTACTTTTAACGAAAAAAAAAACTTTGATGATATATATGATTTAAAAAAAAATCTAATATATATTAAATTACTAGTATTTACAATGTGGGTAACATTTTAAAGAATATAATATTCATAAAAGACTTTATGCAAAAAAAAAAAAGAATCTAATAATAATAAACTTTAGGTTATGGTAAACGTATGATTGAGTCGGATTGATGCAGAATTTTAAGTTCGAGCTAGACTAACTTAAAAAGTAAGTTAAAAATTTTACTTAAATCTAATCTAAATTAAAAATGATAACTCGTGCCCAACTTAACCCGACTCAAATTAACCGTTCCAACCTGGAGATTGCTCCCAAACTGGTGGACATGTCATGCCTGCTCTCTTTTATTTGAACATGTTGATTTTAATATATTAATAATACTAGTGTATAAATATTTGCACTCTAAACCTGTCATGCTTCTAATAGTGTTATACATTTGCCTTTAATTTAAAACTATGATCCAGATAATAATTAGTTAAGAGTAAAACATAAGTTGTTGTCAGCAATGCAGTTCTATGATTGGGGTTTTTCTCTTCTAATTTTTTTTTTTGGGATTGAGGAAAAAGAATAGAAGTATAAACATGTAATTCAGTTCGGATCAAGTTTGGATTAAAAAAGCTTACTTAACGTTCAATCCATTTATAAAACGAGTCTTATTTTTTGTCCAAGCCTATTTTTGGACCTGTAATTTTGCTTAAACTCTCTCACTTTTCAGACGGATGACCCGACCTATAATTAGGTTTACAACTACTATGTTAGTGAAAAAATATATAAAATATATTTATTAAAAATGTACATAAAAATAAATTAAACTCTTGATCAAAATGATAAAGTTAAATGTTTAAAATCATGGATTAAAATATGTTTTTTAAAATACTCTCAAATTTTTAATTATTTTTTAATTTAATTATTGTTTAATTGATTCATCATACCTAACTTAAACCGAGTTTAAATAATAAATATAAATAATTTACTTTCTTGCAAACTTTATGGGTCATACTCATAATTCCACGAAACCATATTTCTGTTTAGGCCCAAATCTGTTCAGCAACATGGTCCAATGTAAACGAACAACATGAGCCCAAACCACATGTTGGGTGATAATTAAGACCCATGAATTTAGTGGGTCTGGTTGATTTTAAATTTGATCAATCTAAATCAGGTAGCTTCAGATTTCAAAAAAAAAAAATCAATTCATTTAAGACTTATATTGTTTCGGGTTCGAGTCATTTTTGAATTTAAGTTGTTTTGAATTTAAGTTTGAAGGTTGAATTTTTTTCGGGTCTTGTCATTAGGAGTTCAAATCATTTCAAATTTTGGTCATTTTAACTTCTAACATTGAATAATTTAGGAGTCACGTATTTAAGTCATGTCAAACTTAAGTATTTTGAAATTCAGATAATATGACAACAATTTTAACTTACAATCAGTTTGGATTTTAATCGATTCGAGTTCGGATAGTTTCGCATTTATTTCTTGTTGTTACTCATGTTTGGGCTTAGTCTAATTCCATAGCCTAAAATATATGCCCAGCTCAAGTACGGCTAGAATGGGCTTACTGATATGCTACCGGTCAGAATTCATTACTGAATTTAATGAAGGAATAATACTAAATTTATTCCTTCAACATTTATCTTTTATTGTCACTATTGCCTTATTTTTGTATCTTTCATATTCGTTTTTACAGTTTATATTTAGGGTTTGTGGCTATGCCTCTCAACAATTTCATTTTCAAGGTTTGAGTCTACATCTTCCTTTAGAAATGCAATATGTATTATCATTGCACGCAACACTTGTTAATTTTTTCATCACTTTGATCCTCAGCTTTCAATATTTAATCAAATTATTTTTTATCGGACGAGCAAATTGATTGAATTTTTAATATTTTAACAATAGTAATGCGGTGGCCCATATGATAATTTCCATATGCTTCGTAAAAATTAAAAGTACGCACAAAAAGTTTAAAAAAATATATTCATATCAATCATAAAGTACAAATAGAATGTTACGGAAGTTTTTATGTAAGTGCAATTAAGTTTTTAATAATTTAATCAAATTTTTTATAAAAAAATAATTTAACTAAAATTTAAAAGTTGAACGTGGAAGTGATAAAAAAATTATAATTAATTATTTAGTCCTTTAACAAACACTTGGACAAAAATACTATAGCTCCGTTGAAAAAGCAATGCAGTCAGAGAATGATGGTGATGATGCTTGATTAGATTATTTCAAATTCTGATGGTTTTAAATTTAAGTTATTTCGAATTCGATAAATTTTTATTTAATTTTTATATTTTTTATTTATTGAATTTTTATGATGAAATTAATTCACATCAATTTAAATTTTCGAATTTGAGTTAAAATTAAAAAGCTACAATATTGTTATACAATTATACAATAGTGGTGGTAGCCTACAACATGCATGCTATATTTTTTAGGCTCCAATATCACCTATATTTTTAGCTAAGTCCTCTCAACTTATCCATCCACATACACTAGTTTCTCAACACTAATAACCAACAAACTCTTAGCTTTATGTATTTTCAGATGTCATTCTCAATCAACAATTATTGTTGAGAGTGAATGAGGTTTCTGCTCAATGATAACTTTAAGATTTTAAAAAATTTGAGTTTTAAGGTTTGAGTCTGATCAATGATGAAGTTAAGAATTTTTAATGGAAGAGTTGAGATTTAGTAATATATTTTGATGGGAGTTAAAATACAATTTAACCATGTATACTTAAAAAAATTATAAACTTTGAAGGAATTAAAACTGAAATTTTTCATTTCAAGGGGTCAGGGCTATGGCTGTCCCCTTTGCTTTATCCCCTGAGTTTCACCGTATGTAAATATATGGGCTCTCCGTCAAGTTTATTTTAATTAATTAGTAAGTAGTAAGAGTTGAATTAATTATTCGATTTAATGCTTATAATGCATTAATTGATGATTTAGATTGTTATATTATATAACAAGAACCGACAAAACCAGCACTAATTTCCATCTTAAAAACCATGTCAAGTATAAGCAAAGTGTAAAAAGGTTTTCAGTGTCATTGTCCAAGGAAATTTCTCATCATATATATAATAATGCTTGCAATGGGAAGTAGCTAGTGGCTCCTAGCTGTTTAGCTTGTGTTTGGGGTGACACTTTTGTGGTTTCAACAC
This sequence comes from Gossypium hirsutum, assembly GCF_007990345.1. Classification (NCBI taxonomy): domain Eukaryota; kingdom Viridiplantae; phylum Streptophyta; class Magnoliopsida; order Malvales; family Malvaceae; genus Gossypium; species Gossypium hirsutum. The sequence continues at coordinate 1,928,711 of NC_053433.1, forward strand.
TGTCTCAAACAACATGGCAATGAAAGCTATATCTGATTCCAAAATATAGAGATTAGAGAGGAGATAACCATAATTAGCTTCAGTGCACTTGAACCACATATTTTTGTATGGGCAACAATGCTTATGCCAAATGAGTTAAGACTCAATTAACTGTTAAATATAGATTTTATCATGTGTTAATTTATAGTTTTAAAAGGATTAAATAATTTTATTCATTTTACTGGACAAATAATAATTCTCTCCTATATTAATTTATAATTAAATAATTTCTAAAGGGTTTAATTAAACAATTTTAAAACTTCAAGGGAATAATGAATTTTTCCAAATTTTCTGGTGGCCTGACTTGTATTATCATATGCTACTAAATAAAATAAAAATATAAACCGACATGGGTTTTAAATTTTAATGTAGATTATAAGTTAAGTAAGTTGACCGATTCGATTATATAAGTTCATAATTGATAATTGACTAACTTAACTTATTGTGAGCATTTACAAAATCGAATTAACTATTATAACTAACTTCTCTCAAAACTATTGATTTAGCCAATCAAATTAATTTTAACCGACTTTTACTTATTTGTAATAACGATATGATACATATTATTCACAAAAATGTGTATATATAATAAATATTAAATCAATTTTCTTCTATACTTTATCTCTTTTTTTTGTTTAAAAAATCTGACATATGAATTGTATATGCATGAATTATTGTTACATTGGTCACACACATAGTAATCAGAATCACTTTATGTATGATGAACATTATATTGACCTTATCAATATAGAATATTCCACAAAAAAGAAAAAGGTGAGAGAGAAAAGAACCTATAAGGCTGTAAATTCATTGTTTGTTCTTTCCACTCTCAATCATAACATTGTATTATTTTTCTTGGAAGTCAAGCTAGGTAGACCCTAAAACTTTATATTGTTTCAAATATCGGTTGTTTTGATTTGAGATAAAAAGAAATGAATATCAAAATGACAATAATTAAAGTTTTAAATTCGAATTTTATAAATAAATAAAAAATAAGGTTTAATTTTATCTTAGAGGACAAATAAAAATCAAATTCAATAGATTTCAAGTCGCCTAGACTCAATAGATTTTCTATTAAGATTTTTGGTCATGTTGAGGTCAAGTTTTGGTGAAATCCGCCTCGTCTTGCCTTGATACATTTATTGAAATACCATTATATTAATTTTTAACTATTTTATATTTTTAATTATAATTTTTATAATAATTGATAATATATATTTAAATTAGTTAAAACTCCGATGGAGGGCAGGGTAATATCATACCGGGTTTTTGTGTATAGAAATGAAAATTGAGATGGGGGTTAAGGTGGACAAAAAACCATCTAACTTTATTCCGTTGTAATCTCTTGTTGGAACCTAATATGATTATCGAATATCAAAAAATCTTAAATAAAAAAAATTAAAATTAAAACATTTAGAGTTGAGAACATGAATAAAAATATGATTGAAATATTATATATATATATTTATATATATATAAACCCCTCTCTTTTTTTCAATTTTAATTATTTTTCCCAAAATTGAAGTTTTTTTTTTTAATGCAAAGCTCTGTTCGGGATACCTACCTACTTTTTTTACACATACCACGTGCATAGTAAGGAAAAAAGGATGAAAGGGTATTTATCAATGCAGACATCCATGGCTACTGGTGGCTTAGTGGCTGGTCCAGGTCCTAGTTTAAAAACTGATGCTTAAAGGGTTAGGCACTCTCCTTTTCAATTTATAGCCAAAGCAAAGGCTTGGCATTTGGTAGGTGCTAAAGGCAACACCAGCTGGGTGTGTGTCCGTTGCTTTGCTTTTGGACCATCCACTGCTTTGTTGTTGCTGGGTTTGATCGTCCTTGCTACTGATGAAATTGCCCAAAACAAATATGTGCTTGAATTCGAAAATTTCACCCATTAATTCGAATATAAAACTCGACCAACTTGTTTCAACTATGAAAAATTAACAACTTGAACTTGTTTTATCGAAAATTGAAAATGACCTAAACTTAAAATGAAAACAAGAAATGATTTGAACTTGGAAAAACCCGAACCTAAAATGATTTTATACTTGAAAGGACTTTAACAATTAAACTGAAATGACATCGACTCTAGATGACCCAACTCGAAAAATCTAATTGAAAAATATGAATGCCCAAACACAAAACGGCTCGAACTTAAATTGACTTAAATAAATAAACAAAAAATAACATCAACTCAAGATGACCCAACCCGAAAACTTCAGTTGAGCAATACAAATGATTGAACACTTAGCGACCCAAACAAAGTATAATACGAGCTCGTAACAACCTAAATCTGAAACAACTTGAACTTGAAACTTATCCAAACTCGAAGCTAACGTGGGATGAAGAACAAAAAATTGTTGAGGAGGATGAAATAAAATTATAAAATTTTGTACTGCCAATGCTAAAAAATTGTATTAGAAAAACTTAGATTAAATTGTTAACTTTTCACAGGGTCAAAAATGCAATAATTTCATTTAATGAAAGGCTAAAAAGATTTAAATTTAATGTCTTAATTTATGGGAGGACCTAAAAGAAAATTTCTTTCCTAGGAAATAATTTAAACTTATAATTACTTGGTAATTTTATATTTTGAATTCAATAGATCTAAATTGACTCAATTTATATCTAACTCAACTTGCGCAATATGTACTTCACTACTTGTATCGTATTAAAAGTTTAACGTCGAGAACTTTATTTTTAAGCTATTACAACTGAAAAAGGATTATCTCAAAGGGTGATACATGAACAACTAGGGCAATATACTCTCCACCATGTTTTCTCAAGGAATAAAAGCAACAAAAAAAAAGGGGGATTGAGATGGTGAGATAAGAGACAATCAAACTTAATTTCCTTTTCAAATAAAGAAAAAAAAAAGATAAAACAACCATGATGAAGAAATGGAAAGAAAAGATGAACAAGAAAGTGAATGAATGTGGGAGAAAAAGGAAGAAATAATTCTGGGATAAGATCATAGTCCCCACAAATCCAATATGTTCAACAATTTTTTAGTGGAATCAAATTATTTTTCGTGTTTGTTTTACGATTCATGAAAATTTATTTTTTGGAGTTCTTAGTTGTTTTCCCCAAAAACGTCATGTATAAAGTTCAAATTTGAGTTCTCTTTGACGAATGAAGCTAACAATTTTGTAATGGTGTCGAGCCAATTTAAAAAAAAAACAAATTGGGTGGAGGGGGAGCAAAGCTAAAAAGTTTTATGTTAAAAAATGCAATTTTTTCATTTGGCCTAAAGCTCTAAAGGATTAGAATGGAACTCCAAATTTGCATGAGGGACTAAAAGAGAAATTATCCCATCAACCAATGGGCCAAACCTCGGTGAACATATAACGATGGCCCTTATAAATTGCATTTTACCCCATCTACTCAAACAATGAGTAAATTATTAGTTCGTATACATTAGATCAAAAAGTAAACTAATCATTCTATTAAAAATTCCATTTATTTCTACTATTAGAAATTGATCCCTGTACATTAATTTAAAATTCACGTGACATGCTATATGTCACTATCTAATTATTTCATCAACTACGCTAATTTTTAATAATATAAATATATTTTGCTTCAACTTCCAATAACTTCACCCTCAAAATATATTGTTGTCATGCCTCTTTGCCTGTTAATTAAAGAGGATGCAAATTAACTGTTTGTTGTCAACTTAGGTTACTTTAATGTGGTTTCATGTGGGGACAATAAATGTAGTACTAGTAAGGTAGCAATGTTATTCATTTATTATTGTGTTAATTCAACTACATGTTCCCTAAATCAATTAGGTTTTTAAAATTATTTTAAATGTGTAAAAAGGACTCAATTTTTAAAAAAAAATTAATTCTCTACTTTTTTTGTTCTCAATTGGGTACTTAAGCTTTTAAAATGTATCAAAAAGATCCTCAAACTCTTTCAGAAAAAAAGAATTAAGCCCTTACTCTTTTTTTTCACTCAATTGAGTACTTGAACTGTCAAAATTCATAAAAAAAATGTATCAAAAAGGCCTTTTAAACGTTAAAGTTAACTGTTCCTAATTTTTTTTCAATTAAAACCACCCAATGTCATAACCACAACATGACATGTGACAAAAAATAATAAAAAATAAAAATGAACAAAAGTTATAAAAAATATTAAATTTTAATTAAAAATAGAAAAATCCTAGAAAATATAAAAGAAATTGAAAAATTTTATAAAATCATAAAAAAATTATAAAATGTATTAAAAATGTGATTTAACCATTAACGACCTTATTTTTTTCCAGTTAAAGTCTATCACATGTCGCAACACAGCATTACATGTGGCGAGAAATGATAAAAAATAAAAATCAATAAAAGTTATAGAAAAATTATAAAATGTTTTTTTTTGTATGATAAATTTTATAATTTTTTTACGAATTTTATATTTCTTTACATTTTTTAATTTTCTTACGACTTTATAAAATTTTATAAATTTTTCTATATTTTCTATATACTATAATTTTTATGGTTTTTATAAAAATTTACAATTTTTTATATATTTTTTATGATTTTTATAATTTTAATTTTTAAAATTTTTATAACTTTTATTAATTTTTATTTTTTTATCATTTTTTACTACATGTCAGGTCATGGTTGTGGCATGTGGTGACTTTAACTGAAAAAAATTAGGAATGGTTAAATTTAACGGTTAAAAGGCATTTTTAATGCATTTTGGCAGTTTGAGGACTTTAATTACTTTTTTTTAAAAAAGTTTGAAGACTTTTTGCATACTTATACCTTTAAATTTTGTAAATTCTAATTAAATCATTAATAATGTGTATATCATGTTTTTTGTTACTTTATTTGTTAATTTAAACATTAAATGTTAATTCAAATATAACACAGAATATATTAAAAATACATAGATCAAATTATAAACAATAAACCTAGTGGATGGGTAGCTTCAATCCATTGGGCTACAAAGCCAATAGTGTGGGTGCAATTTAAAAAAACTATTTCTTTTTTCCTTGACTTGACAGGTCTTTTGTAAAGGAGAGATTGATAAAAATGACTTAATTGATTTGAGGATTTAATTAGAATTTTTTTAAATTTTAATATCAATTTAAAATTTAAGTCATAATTTATGGACAATTGATGTAATTAACTTTTTGTTTTTATTAAATTTAAAAAATGAGTTTATTATAAATTTATATTTTATTAAGGGTGAGTATTTGGTATATTAACAGTGTACTTTTTTTTTATTTTATTAGCAATTTCAGAAAATTGGCATGTGTCTTTTTAAAAAAAATTTATTATACTCTTATAGAACACTTGTTAACCACCTTACTCAGATATTATTTCAACTAACATCATTGAACACTAAGTTATTTCCTATTTAAAATACATAGATTATATTTTAAATACGTGTATCTACCATGTGAACAATTTGGATATTATGTGTTTTATATATAATGTCATTAAAATTGATGAGGGGTTTTTTTTTCTACTTTTCTTTTTTTAACATATCATACCCAAGTAAAATCCATGCTTTAAGTTTACACATATTTAAAATTTGATCAACGCATCATTTTCGAGCTAATATTTAACACCCCAACTTATGAAGGGACCTGGTTCATATGATATTGACACTTTAAGGACTCTCAATTAAAATATTTTGATATTTAAAATCAATTAACCCCTTTTTTTTATAAAAATTATTTTAACTGACATCATTAAATACTAATTAATTTTCCAGCAAACAATTATGATTAAAGACGGAAGAAAATACTTAAATTATCCATAACCTTCAAACAATGTCATTAAAAAAGTTTACATATGTTTCAAGTTTTTACACTTTCCGTAAATCCCAAATTTAATTTAAGAATTTAGTTTCTCTGCTTTTTAAAATTCAAGAATTTAAATTCATTGTTAATACTGTTAAACTTCTTCTATTAAATTTCACTTGTGTGATATTTTGAAATTAAAAAAATATACACTTGGAAGCTATATAACCACAAAAAAAGTATTGAACCTAAATTTATTAAAAAAATTAACAGTATAAACAATTAAACTTACATTTTTAAATTCGAAAAGTAAATGGACTAAATTCCTTTAAATAAAAGTAGAGATAATAAATTCCAAGTGTATCAAAAAGTGCATAGACTCTAAACATATTTTAACCTCATTAAAATTTTTAAATTTTCTTTTATTTCATTAACCATATATAAGTTGTCAATGCAACAAGTTCACTAAACGTTTTAAATATGCTTCATATAAGATTCGGGATATTTAACACTCAAATTAAGACAGGCCCTAATTGATAGGATACAAATATTTTGAGTATTCAATTAAAACATTTTAAAAATTATGACCAATTTAGAATCGAGATTATAGTTTAGGTACACATGGTGCAATTAACCCATTTAATAAAGACTGCCTTAACTAATATCATTAAACCCTAATCAATATATCCTACCAAAGAATAACATTTGATGTTTGGTTATAAAGGGAAAGGCAAAAGATAACTTGTAAATTGACTCTTAATTACATCTCCATTAGGAAGAAGAAATAACAAAGGTATGGGGAGTGATGAAGAGTTCCAAAAATGGTTCAAAATCTATTTTTAATTAGTTTAAATATCTTAATCCTCGGATTAATACCATTAACCATATTTTAATATTGATATTATGTCCATTCCATTGCTAACAAAATCTCCATTTTCGATTCCCATAGATTTTATTGGTTTAACCCTTTTCAAGTTTATAATATGATTTTTTTTATATTATATTTTATTGTATAGATTATACTCTAATGTAAAATTGTTTATGCTTAGATTTGGTCATTTACAAATGGGATAAATATAAAAGCTATACATGAACTTTTAATTCGATTCAATTTTCATAAATTATTGATAATATTATAGAATTAATATTATTTTATTTTGATATATTATATACACAAATAATTATATTAATGCAATATGAAAATAAATGTATACATTTATTTCTTTAAATGTGTATAATTGAATTAAAATCAAAACAATTCAAATTTTATGTATATAATTACAATAAATTAAATTTTAAATATTAAATTACACATTAAACTAATATTTATATATAAATTTAATATTTACCCATTTTAAAGACTATATTTGGAATGAACCGAACTTGAGCAATTATTTATAAATCTAAACTAAACCCGATCCAATCCGCCGAGAGACGAACTTTTAGTAGTAAAGAAAGAGTGACAATGGTCATCTAGGTAATTGCACATTAGCAGCAACACTTTCGTTATATTCCATGCCTCACTCTTACGCACTCTTCTCACAAAAAAGTTATTAAAAACAGAGACTTGCCATGAAGAGTGAAGCAACAGTAAGTTAAGCACTCCCCCCTTCTTTAAAAACCCTTCCAACAATAGAACTCCTTTCCTTTCCTGCAAAAAATTTCTTCTTCTTCTATTTTTAATGGAAGGAATTCATAATGTGAATCCTTGGGATTGCTTCAAATCGATCGAACTCACCACCACCACCATGGTTTCAACAATTTCCAACAACAACGATCCTCTTTTCTCTTGCATCATCACTGTTTTCATTTTGATCCTCCTTTATTTCCCACATAGATTTTTTTCTCTAAGAATCCTTTTCTCTCCCGTCCTTGTTTTAACCGCTTCGCTGTTGTTTTCCCTCCTTCGTCTCGGTGTTACCCAGAGAACCCAAACGGAAACCACCGGGAAAATTATAAGCCCCGCTGTGCCCGAGGAAGAAGATAAAGAAGAAGAAACGGATTCTTCCCAAGGAGAGCTCAAATGGGAGACATGCAAAAATGACCCAAACCTTGCAATACGAAGCTTTGAAGAAACGTTCGTCGAATGGGACGTGAAAGCTCCGTTAGAGGTCATACATGAAGAAGGAGACGAAGAAGGAAAGGATCCGGATCCGAATCAGAATCAGAATCAAGATCAAAATCAGACCCATGGTATTGAAAGGTACCCATCGTTATCACTTTACTACCCGGAATCGGACTCGGATAGTTCTTCTTCTACGTCCGATGAAACGGATTTTCCGGAGATCGGAGAATGGGTTTCGTCGGAGAAGATTGGGTACAGGTGGGAAGAGGAAGATAAGGAAGGGTTGATTGAGATAGTACTTGATAAAAGAGAGATTGATTTTCATGGTGAAGATGATAATTTGATAGAGATTGATATTTCTTAAGGTTTTAACAGGGTTTAGCTTAAGTTAAATTAATGTTGCATTAATCAAATTAATCAAACGATTAATTTTCTAGAAAGTATAACAAAGGGAGAGATTTGAGGTTTTGAGAATGTTTTGGTAATGGATTACCGTTTTTGTATGATATTAATGTCTTAAAAAGTATAATTAGTCACTAAACCCAAGAGTTTTGATTGGGTAATGAGATGACTGATGTGCAATTTTTCCTTTTTCCCCATTTTCTTTTTTAATGTAAAAAGTCATAGAATGTACTGTGAATAAAGAAGTTGGTTTCTTTCAAGTTTTGAGTTTGGTTATGGAGTTTAAGTTTTGTGGATATACAAAAATAATTAAAAAAATTTACATTTTTGGGTTGAATGATTTAGGGTGGGTTTGGATGGACAGAGTGTTTATCTGCGGTTAATGTAAATACAACGGTGACAGTGAGATTAGATATTATAGTATAAGACAATAAGTAAACTAAACACACCGCACCACACATCCAAATCTACAATTATTCGACTAAATCAAACTTAAACTTAAATTAAACAATATTAACTTTTTTTTATATAAAAACATATATTTTATTATTTTTAAACAATGAAGTGATCTATTTGCTCCGGTTGCTCGATCGAGTTTGGTTTATGAATAACTTTAAATTCAATGCATTTATTAAATATTTGTGTTTTTTTAATACAAAAGCTTATTTTTTATTCATAACTTCATATTTAAATCTACAATCTATATAAAAATATAAGTTTGAAAAAAATTGAACCGACGAGAATACCCTTTATTTTCTCTCATATTAATAAATTGACATTTAAAAATATTTATTTTTATAAGTAACTTTTATTTTTATATTTATTAATATAATAAAATAAAATTATAACTTGAATAGAAATCTAAATATATAAATAGAGACTGATTTTATCTTTTAATTATCATTTAATTAGTGTTAGATTCATACATCAATTAAAATTTAAATTTAAATCTAAAAATAAAAATTTAAGTTTAAATCTAAAAATAACGTCCATTATTAGTATCTAAGAAAAATCAACCGTGAAAAAAATAAAAATTATTTACATTAAAAAACAATGACAGCAGAGAGCACAGGAGATAAATGTAAGATCATTTTTTAATTTTATAATTTGTCTATTTCGTACAAAATAAGTACTCTTTTATACTTTTTTTTATCTTATTATTATACAAGAAATTTTAAACAAATGAGAGAAAAATTTAAAAAACTAAAAAAAATACCATATAATATTTAAATAATTATTTTTTAACTATTATTGAATTAAAAATATTCATTAATTTAATGTAAATATATTTTCTACTTATCATGAATTGTTATTATAATTATGCATGTTGTTTTATCTTTTTATTTTAATTTAATATTATAATTTACTTGTTAATATAAAATATTCTTTATTTTAAATATTACTTATATTAAATGCCATATAATTTTTATTTTATTTATTTTTACGCGTTTATTCACTTACAACATAAATACAAAAAATTAATTAAAAAAAATCTAAAACTACTTTCTACAAATATATATAGTGTTACATTGATGAGAATTGATATGACAGTCTTCATTTGGAATACTATTACATTGTTTTGACTTTTGCCAAATTTGAGGTTTGTGCTAAAAGCCGCATGATAATAAAGAATTCCTAATTTCATGAAATTAAACTAAAGCTCAATTTTTTTTATAATTTATTTAATAGCTAAATTTGAAAGAAAAAATGCTGATTTTAAAAAATATGTAAGGAAATGTACCTTTCTTTTCGATATTTAGAAAAATAATCGATTTTAAAAAAAATACAGAAAATAGTTCCAAAATTTAATGACAAGATTTCCAATATGATGGTTGATGCCTTTTTGCTAAAGTTTGATTCTCTCTTTGTGCTTGTTTGTTCTTTAATGATATTTTTTATTTTATTCTTATCGTTATTATTATGTTTGAATTCAAATAAATATTTCATTGTTAATTTTAATTTTACTATTATATTAACTAATTATACGTCACTATTATTTTTAACTTTACGAAAATTAATCTCATCGTCCATCAAAATGAAGCTCTTATTGTGTATGAGACGAAATATAATGTTTACCTTAATAGTGTACAAGACGAAATATAATATTTTATTGCCCCTTTTTGTGTCTAAAGTTATTGTTGCTTTTTGTTTATTTATTATTATGGTTAGGTGTACTTATTTAGTTTTTATTTGAATAAAGTATTGAAGATATTGACCTTTTAAAGGCATGAATTTAATTGTTTGCCTGTTTATCACGTTAGCCCTAGTCTTTTTTGGATCAAATCAGAGCTTTAATTTTTAAATTTTAGTTAATTTGTTGGACAGAAAAATTAACTACACTGTTAAAAATGTAATGGCTCACTTGACATTCCATGTGTAGTTCAATTTTTTCCTCCCAAAGTTAGTCAATTTGGTTAATTTTCGAATTTTTTACACCGAATCGACTAATTATTCACTCATGATTTTAGTTAGTTTTCTTTCAAAAGAAAGTAATTTACTAAAATTTGAATGTTGAGGACCAAAATGATTCAAAAAAAGAGAATTAAGACCAAAATAAAAAAAAAGTAAATATTAAGGACTAAATTTATTATTATGACTTTTTAAAATTAAATATTTACGTCCAAATAATTAAAAAAAGAATTTTATTGACCAATATTACAATAAAACCCACAGTGTGGGAATTGAGCGGGCAAAAAATAACATAAGGCCCAATTCAAATATCATTTCAATGGACCTCATAAAAATATGACCCAATTGATGACTAATTCTGAACGATACGTGTGGTCAAAACCAAAATCTCGTAACACGTGCCGCCATTCCCTTGCTTCTCAAGTCACTGAAATGGCAAGCGACAAAAAAAAACAAAAAAAACACCTCTCGTCTCCCTTTTTTTCTCCTTCGCCAAACTCTTCATTTCATCTTCTTCAACAACTGATACTGATCTAAAGAGCTAACAAAAAAAAAATGAGAAGCTTCAATTTCTTCGGTAGATTATGTACGGCTTTCCATGACTATCCTTCTCTTTCTAAGATCATCGTCGTCTCTACACTCAGGTGCTCTGCATTGTTCATTCACCATTTCTTTCTATATATATATATTCATTGTTATTGTGTTTTGATTTTAGGAATTAATTTGTTTTGTTAATTTTTGCAAGCGCTTGCGAAATGCACGTCACTTGTTTTTATTTTAGTTACGATTTCTGATATCGTTTAAGTATTGATCTCTTTATGATCTCTGATTTTTTTTGGATTGGATTGATCTGATTTCGGATGAGTAGATTTGTTATTTTGAGGTAGAAATCGATAAAAGGAGCTGTCAAATCGTTTTAATGATTTGTTGAGATAGAGAATCTGATGTAGTGAGTAAAATGAATAACTTAAACCGAGGTTTACGACGAAAATGAATACTCTGTTTAGTTCATTAAAATGGCGAAGAAAAGAGAATTTGCATTAAGAATGAGAAAAAACAATGTGGCTTGATTAACAATTTATCAAGATTGAGTTATAAAATAAATTTATATTTGAAGCACTGATAATGTAGGAATCTATGCACCGACAATGAAATAGATGATACATCATCAAAAGTTTTAATAATGTACCGATAATATATAGAATTATATTCGATCACGGTAAATCAGATATAAATCCTAAAGAAGAACTGCAAATTTTTCTTTCTACTGTTACTCTCCTTGAACCAATCCAACTTTTCTCTTTGGGCTGGCATTTCGTGTGCAGTAGCGGGAGCCTTATAGCTTATTCTGAGGCAAACACAAACAATAGAAATAGAGGCCGTGTTGCTCATGCTGATGCTGTCGCATCCAAGAAAAAGAAGGTGGTGGTGCTCGGAACTGGTTGGGCAGCAATGACTTTCTTGAAGAATCTCAATAACTGTATTTACGAGGTGGAAGTTGTGTCTCCTCGTAATTTCTTTCTCTTTACCCCATTACTACCGAGTGTTACTTGCGGTAAAGTAGAAGCTCGTAGCATCGTTGAGCCAATTCGCAACATCATCAGAAAGGTAAGTAATATTGACTGAAAATAAGATGATGTATATCAGAAACAATATTGTCTGAAGATTGTTTCTCTATTACATGCTTGAGCAGAAAAATATTGACGTCAGATACCGTGAAGCTGAATGTACCAAAATAGATCCAGCAAATAATAAAATTTACTGCCGTGCCACTGCAAATACCAATTCAAAGCGGCAAGAAGAGTTTGCAATAAACTACGACTACCTTATTATTGTTAACATTAATGGAAGACAATTAATAATGGTTGCCATTAACATTAATGGGAGACAATCAATAATGACAACCACCAACTTTGGAAAAGTGGCAAGGGATAATTTTTTTTTGGTCTTTGAGATAATGGGCTATTTATTGTTTGGTCCTTGAACCTCAACTATAAATAGGCATTCTCATTTCTCATTTCAATTCATCCCAACCAATCTTTCTCTCTTAGTTTTCTTTTTCTCCCATTTGAGAATTCTTAAGGAATTCTATTTGTTTGTAATACTTTGAAGATAGTAAAGTTATCATCTGGTGTTAGTGCCCGAGGACGTAGGTATAATTTACCGAACCTCGTTAAAACTCTTATGTTCTTTCTTGTCCTATTTTTCTTTCAATATTTGAGGGTATAATAGTAGTATTTAATTGTGCTATTAAATTACTATAGAAGGGATATTCTGTCTAAGGAAAGACTTAGTATTTAAGAGATCCATGTGATCCACCTCTCTTCCCTGGGAATTGAACTTTGTGTGATTTTTTAGTACAATAATTTACACGCTTCCGACCCTATTGGAACAACAAGTGGTATCAAGAGCCGAAGGTTAATCGTAGTATGCTCTGTGGTTGCAGTTTAAACTGATCTTCCACATCAGAAAAGATTTCCTTAGGTATATTGAAAGATTATGGAGAAAACGGTCGGTGTAGGAGCTTCAACATCGTCCATGTGGACAAGACCGACAATTGCAAATGCAAGATTGGCCGTGGAGATCTTTGATGGCACGAGCCATTTTGGTATGTGGCAAAGTGAGGTTCTAGATGCCCTTTTTCAGCAGCGTCTAGACATTGCCATTGATGAAGAGAAACCAGATGATGTACAGGAGAAAGATTGGAAGGCGATCAATCGGTTGGCATGTGGCACAATTCGATCATGCCTTTCTCGAGAGTAGAGGTATGCTTTTTCAAAGGAGACTTCTGCAAATAAGTTGTGGGTGGCACTTGAAGAAAAATTTTTGAAGAAAAACAGTCAAAATAAGCTCCACTTGAAGAAAAGACTGTTTCGCTTTACATACGTCCCAAGTACCACAATGAATGATCACATCACCAAATTTAATCAGTTAGTCACTGATTTGCTGAATATGGATGAGACATTCAAAGATGAAGATTTGGCTTTAATGCTGTTGGGGTCACTTCCTGAGGAGTTTAAATTCCTAGAAACTACTCTACTTCATGGCAGGAGTGATATATCTCTGAGCGAAGTCTGTGCGGCCTTATACAGTTATGAACAGAGAAAGAAGGACAAACAGAAAAACTCAATCAGAGATACAGAAGCTTTAGTAGTCCGAGGTCGTTCATACACTCGGAAGAAAACTCAAAATGGGAGATCAAAGTCAAAGTCCAGACTCGGGAAAGATGAATGTGCTTTTTGTCATGAGAAAGGCCACTAGAAGAAAAATTGTCCAAAGCTGAAGAATAAAGGGAAAAGCTGCTGTAGATGCTTGTGTTGCTAAGCATGATACTAGTGACTCTAAACTATTACTGGTTGCATTATCATCGTCGTTCCATTCAGATGAGTGGATATTGGATTCGGGTTGTACCTATCATATGTCCCCTAACCGGGAGTGGTTCTCTGATTTAGTAAAACTAAATGGAGGAGTTGTTTATATGGGCAATGAAAATGCCTGTAAAACTGTTGGGATAGGTTAAATCCAATTAAAGAATAAAAATGGATCAACCAGAGTTCTGACTGATGTTCGGTACGTGCCCAGTTTGAAGAAAAATCTCATCTCATTGGGAGCCTTGGAATCCAATGGTTCAGTTGTTACTATGAGAGATGGGGTTTTGAAAGTGACATCTGGCGCACTTGTGATATTGAAGGGCATCAGGAAAAATAACTTGTATTACTACCAAGGTAGTACAGTTATTGGAGCAGTCGCTGCAGCTTCCGGCAACAAAGAATTGGACTCAATACAGTTGTGGCATATGAAGTTGGGACATGCCAGCGAAAAATCCTTGCAAATTCTGGCAAAGCAATGATTGTTGAAAGGTGCAAAGGCTTGCAAATTAAAATTTTGCGAGCATTGTGTTCTGGGAAAGCAAAAGAGTGTGAAATTCGGTACTGCTATCCATAATACAAAAGGTATTTTGAAATATGTTCACTCAGATGTGTGGGGGCCTTCCAAGACACCTTCATTGAGAGGAAAACACTATTTTGTTACTTTTGTTGATGACTTTTCCAGAAGAGTTTGGGTGTATACCATGAGAACTAAGGATGAAGTGCTTAGAGTTTTTCTTAAATGAAAAACTATGATCGAAAACCAGACTGGCAAGAAAATCAAGCGGCTTAGGACGGACAATGGAGGGGAATATAAAAGTGATCCGTTCTTCGATATGTGCCAAGAGTATGGTATTGTTCGACACTTCACAGTTAGGGATACACCACAGCAGAATGGATTGGCAGAGCGTATGAATCGAACATTGCTGGAGAAAGTTCAATGTATGTTGTCCAATGCTGGGTTGGGCAAGCAATTTTGGGCTGAGGCTGTGACATACGCTGGCCATCTTGTTAATCGTTTGCCATCATCTGCATTAGAAAGAAAAACTCCTATGGAGGTATGGTCTGGAAAACCGGCTACAGATTATGATTCCTTACATGTGTTTGGATCCACTGCATATTACCATGTGAAGGAGTCAAAGTTAGATCCGAGGGCAAAGAAAGTTCTCTTTATGGGAATCACTTCTGGAGTGAAGGGATTTCGTCTTTGGTGCTTAAGCACAAAGAAAATGATCTGTAGCAAAGATGTTACCTTTGATGAATCTGCCACATTGAAAAAGGTAGCAGATAAAGATATTCAGACGAGCAATACTCCACAGCAGGTGGAGTGTACTCCAAAACAGGTGGAGTTTGAGCAGATGGGGATTTGCCAAGTTAATAAGTCTAATTCTCCAGCCACAATGGAGGAATTAGAGGTTGAAGAGGTTCTAACCCAAGAACCACTAAATACACTAGAACCAGTTGCAGTTGCAAGGCCACGGAGAGAAATTCATAAACCTGCTCGATTTACTGATATGGTGGCCTACGCCCTTCCCGTTGTTGATGATATTCCTATCACTTATCAAGAAGCAATGCAAAGCTTAGAAAGTGATAAATGGAAAAGCGCCATGGATGAAGAAATGCAGTCTCTCCTGAAGAACAATACTTGGGAATTGGCGCAATTATCGAAAGGTAAAAGGGCAATCGGATGCAAGTGGGTATTCGCAAAGAAAGATGGATCTCCTAGCAAGAAGGATATTCGCTACAATGCAAGATTGGTAGCTAAAGGCTACGCTCAGAAGGAGGGAATTGACTACAATGATGTATTTTCCCCTGTTGTGAAGCATTCCTCCATTAGAATTTTGTTGGCCTTGGTAGCACAGTTGAATTTGGAACTAGCTCAACTTGATGTTAAGACGGCTTTCTTGCATGGTGAGTTAGAAGAGGAGATCTATATGACTCAGCCCGAAGGATACATAGATGCTGGTGGTAGAAATTGAGTTTGTAAGCTGAACAAATCGCTATATGGATTGAAGCAATCCCCGAGGCAGTGGTACAAGCGATTTGATAGCTTTATGAGAAGGTAGAAGTACACAAGAAGCAAATATGACAATTGTGTATATTTGCAGAAGCTGCATAACGGATCTTTCATTTATCTACTCTTGTATGTTGATGATATGTTAATCGCTTCGAAGAGCCAAAATGAGATAGATAAGCTGAAGGCTCAGTTGAATCAAGAGTTCGAGATGAAAGATCTAGGTGAGGCCAAGAAGATTCTCGGCATGGAGATAAGTAGAGATAGACCGAGAGGCAAGCTCTGTTTAAATCAGAAGCAATATCTGAAAAAGGTATTACAATGTTTTGGTGTAAATGAAAACACAAAACATGTAAGTACCCCACTTGCTTCTCATTTGAAACTTAGTGCTCAATTATCTCCGAAGACTGAAGATGAAAGAGAATATATGGTGAAAGTCCCATATGCTAAAGCAGTTGGGAGTTTGATGTATGCGATGGTGTGTACGAGGCCTGACATTTCAAAAGCTGTTGGAGTTGTGAGCAGGTATATGCATGATCCTGGAAAAGGACATTGGCAAGCTGTGAAATGGATTCTACGGTATCTTTGAAAAACCGTAGATGTTGGTTTAATTTTTGAACAGGATGAAGCACTTGGTCAGTTTGTAGTTGGATATGTTGATTCCGACTTTGCTGGTGATTTAGATAAACGTCGTTCAACTACGGGGTATCCGTTTACTCTTGCGAAAGCCCCAGTGAGTTGGAAGTCTACCTTACAGTCTACAGTAGCTGTGTCTACTACAGAGGCAGAATATATGGCAGTTACAGAAGCTGTTAAGGAGGCTATTTGGCTTAATGGATTGTTGAAAGACTTAGGAGTTGTTCAAAGTCACATAAGTTTATATTGTGACAGTCAGAGCGCTATTCATTTAGCGAAAAATCAAGTCTATCATTCAAGAACCAAGCATATCGACGTAAGATATTACTTTGTGCGGGAAGTCTTTGAAAAAGGAAAAATTCTACTTCAGAAGATTCCGACAGCAGATAATCCCGCAGATATGATGACCAAGGTGGTAACAACAATCAAGTTTAATCATTGTTTAAACTTGATTAACATCCTGAGAATTTGAGCACCTTCAGGTGTATGGCGCTCGAGAGCGCATTTGTAGGCACTACAAAAGATAGCTTTATCGAATTTAGGGAGTTGAAGAAAGTGTGTGAAGATGTGATTATCCTAATCAAATCTTCAAGGTGGAGATTGTTAACATTAATGGAAGACAATTAATAATGGTTGCCATTAACATTAATGGGAGACAATCAATAATGACAACCACCAACTTTGGAAAAGTGGCAAGGGATAATTTTTTTTTGGTCCTTGAGATAATGGGCTATTTATTGTTTGGTCCTTGAACCTCAACTATAAATAGGCCTTCTCATTTCTCATTTCAATTCATCCCAACCAATCTTTCTCTCTTAGTTTTCTTTTTCTCCCATTTGAGAATTCTTAAGGAATTCTATTTGTCTGTAATACTTTGAAGATGGTAAAGTTATCATCTGGTGTTAGTGCCCGAGGACGTAGGTATAATTTACCGAACCTCGTTAAAACTCTTGTGTTCTTTCTTGTCCTATTTTTCTTTCAATATTTGAGGGTATAATAGTAGTATTTAATTGTACAATTAAATTACTATAGAAGGGATATTCTGTCTAAGAAAAGACTTGGTATTTAAGAGATCCATGTGATTCACCTCTCTTCCCTGGGAATTGAACTTTGTGTGATTTTTTAGTACAATAATTTACACGCTTCCGACCCTATTGGAACAACAATTATTGCTGTTGGAGCTCAGGTTAACACCTTTAACACCCCTGGTGTCGAGGGAAATTGCCATTTCTTAAAGGTAAACATTTCTTTTATGTTTATCATCTTACTGCCAAGTGCCCACTACATGTACTATCTTAGAATTAAGATATGGCTAAGCTAGAGTTAGATAAAGGAAATAATTTAGGCAATGAATGCTGCTTTTGAGAATGGAGAAATATGTTGATCTGAGCCATTTTCATTCGCTTATAGCATTTTTTTTCCTTTCATTTTGGAGCATCATGATTCTTTTTTGCAGGAAATTGATGATGCTCAGAAGATTCGGAGGAATGTCATTGACGCCTTTGAGAAGGCAAGCCTACCAAATTTAACTGAAGAGGAGAGAAAGAAAATCCTTCACTTTGTGGTTGTTGGAGGTGGCCCTACAGGTGTGGAATTTGTTGCTGAACTTCATGATTTTGTGAACGAAGATGTGGTCAAACTATATCCAATGGTCCAAAACTTTGTGAAAATAACTGTTCTTGAGGCCACAGATCATATTTTGAACATGTAAGAATATGAATGTTATAATCCCTGAGTTATAACTTAGTAGCATTAAGGTTTCCATCTTCGTTACGAACCTGATTGCCGTTTTCATCAAGAAACTTTAGGTTCTGGATTCTTTACATTCGAAGTTTGGACTATTTCAGTTCACGATTTGAGACATTCTTGTTTTCAGGTTTGACAAAAGAATCACAAAGTTTGCTGAACACAAATTTGGAAGAGATAATATTGAAGTGAAATTAGGATCAATGGTTACAAAAGTGACTGAGAATGAAATTTGTACAAAAGCAAAAGGTAGCGACAAAACAACTTCTATGCCATATGGAATGGTTCTCTGGTCAACCGGCATTGGGCCACGTCCAATCGTAAAGGACTTTATGAAGCAAATTGGTCAGGTGAATTACCTTTGGACCTGTAGCAGTCACCTCATTGATTAACTGTCTTCACATTCGTTCATACAAATTTGTTTGCACCCTTCTAATTATGTTAATTGAATGCAAACAGGGTAATAGGCGTGCTTTAGCAACTGATGAATGGCTAAGAGTAGAGGGAGTTGGTAACGTTTATGCACTTGGTGACTGTGCAACTATTAACCAACGGAAAGTCATGGTAACTATTTGCTAAACTTAGCCATTCCTTTTGAATTTTTGTTTATTATTAATAATTTATTTTCCAATACATTTTAGGAAGACATAACAGAAATATTTAAGAAGGCAGACGCGGATAACTCGGGAACGCTGACACTCAAGGAATTTCAAGATATCAGTAATGATATTTGTGAAAGATACCCTCAAATGCAGCTTTATCTGAAGAGCAAACCAGTGCGTAACATTTTCGGTCGTCCATCCCAAGTCAAAGGAAAAGCTTCAAAAGAATCCATTGAGCTGCGTATTGAAGAATTTAAATCTGCTCTTTCCGAAGTTGATACTCAGTTGAAGAATCTGCCCGCGACTGCACAGGTAATAATTTTAAATTATTTATAGTAGAGTTGAACCATGTGACAATGACTACTTACACAATAACCACCTGCCGATGACTCAGGTTGCAAATCAACAAGGTGCGTATCTCGCTAAGTGCTTCAATCGTATGGAAGAGTGTGAAATTAATCCTGAAGGTCCCACTAGAATCGGGGGAACAAGTCGCCATCGTTTCCGTCCCTTTAGGTACAAAATGAACTTCTGTCTCATCTGTGCACATTGTTCTTCTGCTTCTGTCTTTCTTGGTATAATCCATTTTATGGTTTTAGGAAACTGGCGACAACATTGTTACATTTTCACATTAAATTGTTATAATTCAAAAGTTTACTATTAGCTTGTTTAAAGATCATTCACTCTTGCTGTCTTTGGGAAAGAGAATTATATACCTATGATATAACCCCCCTCCCAAAAAATAAAAATAAAAAATTATACACTTACCATAAACACTGGTGATTATTACAGGTACAGGCACTTGGGACAATTTGCTCCTTTGGGAGGGGAGCAAACAGCTGCACAACTTCCTGGTGATTGGGTCTCAATCGGACACAGCTCGCAGTGGCTCTGGTATTCCATCTATGCAAGGTACTAAGTAGCTTCTACACCAACCTTTTTGCTTCCATATTCAGCATGAACTTCATTTTTTTTCCCTTAGAAACTGAATTGGCGAGCCATAATGAAATATTTAGGTAATCTAATTTTATAGGCTAAAAATAAGAGAGTCTAAATGCATTTATTCCCTTCATTTAAATTCAGCAAGCAAGTAAGCTGGCGCACAAGGGCATTGGTGGTCTCGGACTGGATACGACAGTTTATTTTTGGGAGGGATACCAGTGGTGATACGGGGTTGCGCGCGGACCAAGATCGAGTTGCCAAGTCACGAGAAACTCCTACGAAAACCCTAAACAATTAGATCTGAAACGAAACAGAAAATTAAAAGATTAGATTTTTGAATTTTCAGATCTGAAATAAAATCCCCAAAACAGTAAAGAATCAAATAGAGAATAGAAATAAATATTAATAAGGAATCTTGAAACCCTAGAAGAGATTGCGATTCTGCCCAATTGAACACCCAGATAGTTTTCCCCAAATTTCGGCAATCTAATTTCTCCCAAAAAGAGTATGGATGAATCGGCAAGAACCCTAGAAATTGGGGATTTTTGGGCTAATTCCTTAAGATAGAAAAAGGCTGAAAACACAATAAGAACAGAAAATAAATTAGATAAAGATTCGACACAAGCAGAAATAAAGAAAGAATTGAAGTAAGAAATTAAAAGATAAGTCCTAAGAAGCCTTGAAATCCCGAAAGATCTCACAACTCCTTTCAAACGGCTCTAATCTCCCCTCCAAATAATATCAATGGCAAGAAGAAGGTTGAAGATGGCTCCCACAATCAAAAAGATTGTTAAAACAACTTCTAAAGAAAACTCAAGAGAAAATCCTTGAAGAACCCAAAGAGAATTTTCACTCAAATCAAATCTGAAATTTTCAATGTAATTGTAATGTAATGTAGGGTGGCTGGCTAAGCCATATAAATAGGCCTTTCAAATGTTTTCCTAATTTAATTAGAACACTAAAACTAAAACTAAAAAAAAACTCCTAATTATTTTAATATGGAAATTCGGCCAAGGGTCTTTTATTTGGGACTCTTGGACTGAATATAAAAATTTAAACTAAGTAAAATAAATAAATAAATAAATAAAAATAAAACTTTACAACTTGGGCCACTTTGACAATTTGGCCTGATTTTCAACTAAGTATGGATGGATTTCTTGATTGGGCTGGGAATTTGCTTATTGGGCCTCGCCTTCAAGAATTTGGGCTTTTGTGACTCGTATCATTCCCCCCTTCCTCAAAAAGATTCGTCCTCGAATCTGAAAAATCAAATGAACTCGACTTTCCTCTATCGAATGGGACTAATGGCAATTGAGTCCACTGAGAAGAATAGCCATGAGATAGTAAATAGCAACGGAAATAAGCTTGTAGTCCAATCATAAGCATAATAGAACAGGTATAACGCATGTGAATGGACAGATTCAGATTACCATGCAAACAATCTAATTTACTCACCACTGCCTCGTCAAATATTTGAAACAAAGATTGACATGTTTTAAGGCATTCAGTCGTCTCACATTGTTCCCACAAACCATGAATAAATTGCGAGTAATAAATCAAATGGTAAACATAATCGTCACAAGTAGGTATTTGAAAAGATTCACATGGTTCACAGAGTTGCATAATCATACCATGCATTAATCGACGGTCTATAGATTGACTCACACATGCATTATCAAAAACAAGAATCTTTTTATCAACCATCAAAACAGATAGATCATCAATAAATAAAATAGGACAGTCAAGCACGTTTCGATCTAAGTGTTCACCAACACGATCTTTATCACTATCCGAGGAGTACAAAAGTGTTTCAAAGGTTTCAAGCATCTTACCTCGATAAGCAGAAGAATAAGGGTCGATTTTACCTTTTTCATTTAAAACAAACCTTCGCTCATCGGGGGCATAGTGTAGTCGAATCTTCGTTGTTGAGTTAACGTTTGTCAAATGGAACTCAAACTTCATGTACAACCACATAAACTGTTTAAGGCACGAATATAAATTGAAAACAAATTTGGAAAATTTCGTTACCTTATTCTCCAAAACAGATTTGGACAAATTCAAGGATTTTACACAAGGTAAATCAAGAGAATAACAAATCACGCTTCTTTTCGTAATGACTTTATCAACCACAATCGAAGAGTAACAATTAATCGGATCAAAATGAGGGGATCTTTTAAGAACTAAGTCACCAAAAGTTTTATCAATAATTTTCAAATCTGCACTGGACTCGGTTTCTAAAATTTCCTTACCTCACTTACCTTCGGGATCATGTAGTGTGATTTCATCTTTGCTTAAGTTGATCGTATGAAAGCGTCTTTCATTTGAGAGGTATTGAAGTTGAAAGTTATCTTTCGATCTTTCGGGAACCTGAAAAGTAGCAACACAAGAAAAATTCATATCTTGGTTAGTGGAAACATTCCTCACTACCCTTTCCACGTCTTTTTCTTTTGTTTCTTTTTCTAATTCATTTTCTCTTCTTTCTTCAATTTCTTTTTCACTCTCAATCTCTTTTTGCTCTTTTTCATTCTCTTTTTCTTTTTCCTCACTTGTTTTAACAGAATTTTTCAGTTTGATTTGGTCCTCATGGACTTGTTCCGGAGTGAGCGGCACTAAGGTGAGTTTCTTTCCTTGATGCTTGAAAGAATACCTATTGGTACGACCATCGTGAGTGACTTTTCGATCCAGTTGCCATGGTTCTCCTAGCAACAAATGGCAGGCCTGAATAGGCATTACGTCACACACAACTTCGTCTTGATACTTACCGATAGAAAAGGCGATGCGCACTTGTTGAGTGACCCTAAATTGGCCTTTGTTGCTAAGCCCTTGTAGTTGATAAGGTTGTGGATGCTTGGTAGTGGTTAAGCAAAGCTTTTCCACCATCGTCGTGCTGGCTATGTTCGAGCAACTTTCACCATCAATAATAACTCTACAAAGCTTACCTTGTACATGGCAGCGAGTATGAAAGAGATGTTCTCGTTGCTGCTCGCTCTTTGGTTTTGCCAAAGATGATTGTCCACGATCATGAAAATCATCATCCATTCTAGGGACACGTTGAGGGCTGCACCTATTGGGCTGGTTATCCCTATCTTCCTTAATTGGATCTCGATATTGATGTTTTTGATTCACTCGTACCTCATTCAAAGTAGTATTCAATGCTTGAAGTGTAGCATTTATTTGTGTGATTGCAGCAGTATGTTCGTCTAACTGTTGTTGGACTTTCATAAGTGCATCATTATTATCACCTTTAGACATCTTCAAAACCTGTAAAAATAAACACTCAACACTCAAAAATAAAAGTTAGCAAACCTCACCATTAATCACTCAAAAAGAAAAATCAAATTCTCAATGAGGTCGAATTCAATCTTGTGAGTTCTTTATCAGAGTTTATATCAACCAATTAGAGAGTGTGAACCAAACTACCAAAGAATCCTAATTTGCACTAGGATGCCAAAAACTGACGAGACACCAATTGATTCGTGTTGCACTGAGGAAGAAGTTGTGCACACGTTTAAATCCTACTAACACAAGAAACAAGAAGGTGTTAGATAACGTAAAGGAAGAATAAAGGTAAACAAATGAAAACCTACAGCTAAGAATCAATAAAAATTGCTGAAAACAGAAAACCTGAAAAACTGCGGAGTAACTTGACAACTTTGTTCGAGGTGTTCCCGATCTCTAAAAATCATGAAATTAAATATGGAGTGTCCTTATATATTTAATTTTTGATCTGGAAATTTTGGGCACCAAATTCAACCCGCTGAATCTTTTTTTAAATTTTTATTGAATTTCGTCTTTTTTGATTTTTTTGACTTTTTTGACTGGTTTTTTTGCGGGAATAATTTTTTTATATTCAATCACAGTGCCAAAAACATGTATGTAAAATTTCAGATCAATCGGACAACGTTTACCCACTCAAATGAATTTTTTTTGAACAATTTTTCTGGGTAAAACTGCTGTTTATGCTTTAAAAAATAGAGATCAGTTTAGAAATCAACCAAGAACACCCAAAACGCCCAAAATCTGATACCAAATGATACGGGGTTGCGCGCGGACCAAGATCGAGTTGCCAAGTCACGAGAAACTCCTACGAAAACCCTAAACAATTAGATCTGAAACGAAACAGAAAATTAAAAGATTAGATTTTTGAATTTTTAGATCTGAAATAAAATCCCCAAAACAGTAAAGAATCAAATAGAGAATAGAAATAAGTGTTAATAAGGAATCTTGAAACCTAGAAGAGATTGCGATTCTGCCCAATTGAACACCCAGATAGTTTTCCCCAAATTTCGGCAATCTAATTTCTCCCAAAAAGAGTATGGATGAATCGGCAAGAACCCTAGAAATTGGGGATTTTTGGGCTAATTCCTTAAGATAGAAAAAGGCTGAAAACACAATAAGAACAGAAAATAAATTAGATAAAGATTCGGCACAAGCAGAAATAAAGAAAGAATTGACAGTAAGAAATTAAAAGATAAGTCCTAAGAAGCCTTGAAATCCCGAAAGATCTCACAACTCCCTTCAAACGGCTCTAATCTCCCCTCCAAAGAATATCAATGGCAAGAAGAAGGTTGAAGATGGCTCCCACAATCAAAAAGATTGTTAAAACAACTTCTAAAGAAAACTCAAGAGAAAATCCTTGAAGAACTCAAAGAGAATTTTCACTCAAATCAAATCTGAAATTTTCAATGTAATTGTAATGTAATGTAGGGTGGCTGGCCAAGCCATATAAATAGGCCTTTCAAATGTTTTCCTAATTTAATTAGAACACTAAAACTAAAACTAAAAAAAAACTCCTAATTATTTTAATATGGAAATTCGGCCAAGGGTCTTTTATTTGGGACTCTTGGACTGAATATAAAAATTTAAACTAAGTAAAATAAATAAATAAATAAATAAAAATAAAACTTTACAACTTGGGCCACTTTGACAATTTGGCCTGATTTTCAACTAAGTATGGGTGGATTTCTTGATTGGGCTTGGAATCTTCTTATTGGGCCTTGCCCTCAAGAATTTGGGCTTTTGTGACTCGTATCAAGTGGTATTTAAGGTACATTAACAGGTCTCTCTCGGTCTAGCATTTGGAGGTACTGCTACATAAACATATTGGAACGCTGTAGAGGTTTTTTGGTATAAAGATAAATTTAGCTCTTAATATTCATCTATTTTATCTTTTTGGTCCCAATTTTTTTTAATCATTTGGCCCTTAACTTTCAAATTTAGTGAAATTGCTCTGTTTTGAATGGAAAAATTGACTGGACTGTTAAAATTTTAATGGCATTGATGTGGCAATTCATATGAGTACTTTGACATGGAAATTTTTTTCTTGTAATTTTTTTTGAAATTTATTGAATTTATTAATTTTTTTAAAGTATATGTGGATTATCATGTGAGTTGCCAAATTAGTGTGGTTAAAACTTTAAAATTCCAGTTAAATTTTTATCTAGAAAAAGCACTTTGACTAAATTTTAAAAGTTGAGGGTCAAAATGTTAAAAAAAAATCAGGGCCAAAATTACAGAAAAGGTAAATGTTAAGGGCAATTATTACTATCCCAATTTTTTTCCTCACCCTTTTCTCGATTCATTCATTTAATAATCATTGCTGCAAAATAGAGCTTTGATCCCTTGGCAGTGTTTTCACTTTGCCAAAATTTTGGAATTAGTTGATTCAATCTTTATATAGGGAAATTATGTACCTATTCTCTCTGTCGTTTTTTTGGATTTATCTGCTTTTTTAAGCTAAATTTGTAGTTTGATCTCTCGTCTACATTAAAATTTAGCTTAATTTCAAGGTCTAATTTGTTTTTCACAATACTCTGGATTTTTAAAAATATATATATATCATATGAAGAAAAAAAATTGAAAGAAATATATTGAAATTTAAGTTATATGGTTTAATTTATTACTTAAAATTTTCATAAAAATTCATCTGGTAAAAGTATTATGAAAGTCTTCATATTAATAATTGAATTACCTTTTACTCTTTCACTCAAAAAATGAACAAATTAGTTCTCGTACGTTAAATCAAATAATAAACCAATCTTTTTCTTAAAAATTTTATTTATAGTACTAGAAATTAGTTTATATATATTAGCGTGCAGTGTTTGATTTTTTATTAGCGATGATAGTTTTTTGTAATAGAAATGAATAAAATTGTTAATAGAAAGTGGTCGTGTTCAGAGATTAGTTTTATTTTTTTTAATGAAAGAATGCAAAATACAATCAAATTCTAATGAGCTCCAAGTATTTTTATCACTCAATACACCACTCTGGATTAGCCCATACACTTTCAAAAGCTGTGCTTATTAAAGAAGGCCTGAATCAGCCACGGATTGCTGGCCCATATTTGAAACTCTGTCTTTAAACAAAACTGACATAAAATTCTGGGTTGCTGCCCATGGTGTTTTCATGCAATCAACTTCTTTAATCTTGAAATGGGCTCTTTTATATGCAAAATTACAAACGACCGAGCTACATTTTCTCGAGTTGGTCGAACTTGTGTTTTTCAAGTCCACGATGATTCAAATTTTCTAGTCTTATTCGAATTTCTTTTCTTATGTCTGATTCGATCGATTTAACGTTGAATGAAGTTTAGGGCAGCATTTTTATATCAAATCCAACGAATTAATTTGTAAAATTTGTTTTGGCCATCGATGTTTAATGATATGGTGCTTATATTAGATTGGTGCTTTTCCAAACATTATTCTGAGGTTTAATATTTTATTATTATTCTGACATAATTTGATTTTTTTTGCACTTTATTTCACAAATAATGGGATTCTTTTTACAAGGGATTTTGTTTTTATTTTTTTTAACGTTTTACGTACAATGAAATTTCCTATTCTCAATGACCTAACATTTCCAAAAGTCAAAACCATTAAATAAATATTCATCCAAAATATAAAATCATATCTCAATTTGTTGCTTCGAAGTTTGAAGCAAGATATCCAAATACAAGCCAACGAGGTTTGGACTCTATTGATTAAGCTGGGATTTCGAAATTTTGAATATTAAAATTTAGATTTTACTTATCCACAATTATAATGTATGAATTTTAAATTTCTTTTATCTGTATGTTATACTTGAGTTTTATTAGATTTTTTATTATTTTACTTCATTAATTTAATTTTATATTGTGATTATTCAATTATATATTTTTATTATCTCATGTTTTTATGATAATAATTTTAATAAGTATATGTCCAAATTGAATCCAAAAACAAATACTCTTAATCTACAGAAGTTAAGTGAGATGATAAATATATCTTCTACTTTAACTAGAGAAGAGTTCAATTCTCGCCATAAGTATGAAATAATTTTAAAACTCGTGACTAACATTTAACCCTTTAATTTACTAACTAAATGTAAAAAATTAATCATTAAACTCGCTCGTATAGATAATTTAAACAATAAAAAAAAAACAAATACCCTTAAAGAAATAGAAGTGCCATCATCATCAAAGCCCCAACATTCACGTTCAAATGTCGATTAACTTTTTTAAAAAAAGTTTCTTTCTCCTCCCAAAAACTGCCACGTGGAATCTCCCCTACTCTAGTAGGCCTTTGTCATTGTTTTCGGTTGGAGTGGTGGTAGCAAGTAGCAAGGTGTACATAGATTGGACAATGATGTGAAACTTTGATTGAACAAAAGGATGGCCTGCAAGAAATGGGTTTCTAATCTTTGGGGGGACAATAAACGAGTAAGTGTCTTAATCCTATTTCAAAACATGTAGTACAAAATATCATACTTTCATGAAATAATTGCTTGTTTGGATTTGAAATTTATCAGTTTTCAGTAATTATATCGATTCACACTTAAATTTGAAGTTTATTATACATTAATATTTAATGGGTTTATACCGATAGAGTTTTAATTCGATTAATAAAAATATTATTGAATAATATATGTTCGAGTATACTAAAATATATTATATTTCTATTTATAAGTTAAATAAGAACTATACGTAATTTTAAATATTGTGTCAAATATATCAAGGTAAATGAGACACGAGAGCATATACAACTTTATTTTACTAAAGTTTCATTTTACAATATTCTCAAATTTTTAAATAACTTTTGATATCTCGATTTCATAATTGTATAATGTGAATTCTTATAGCAAATTATTCCACAAATTATATCGTAACGAGGGACAAATTTTTTTTAGTACATATTTAGACCCTATACCACAATATTTTTTTATTTCTTTTTAGTGGGTATTTTATTAGTTACGAATCTTAAATTTTCCTAATAAGAGATTTGAGTTATAGCATTAACAAAAGCTTATAGTCCAAGTTAAATATTCAGTTTAAAATTGATGATAATTTCAATCTTTGAGGATAACAAGTTTGACTTTTTAAATTTAATGTTATATGATATTTAAGATTTAGCAAACGTGGGATAATTTTACTAGTTTTTTTGGGTTTGGTGATTAATTAAAATTATCAACCCCAAATATATTTTGCTGTTGAATGCAATGCATGTTGAATATCCTCTTATAATGTGTGTCTCATGTTCTGTGGCGGGTCAACAAGAACAATCAACTGATTCATCCTATCCCCTGCCTTCTTAACTATGCGATCAACAATCTTGTTGTTATCTCTCAAAATATATCGATATTTCATCTTTCAATCCTTGAAAATATATTCACGAATCATTCAAACTTCAGTTATATTATTGACTGTTGTTACTCTATTGCGCAAAGTATCAATTAATAGAGCATTATCACTTTCTATATAGATACAGATATTAACTACGTGGCAAACTTCAAAACAATGTAAAATAAATTGCCCAACTAACAAAAAATAATAATTTTAATATTATACTTATGAAAACTCAAATAAATATTGTTTGCTTTGTCTTAAAAGTTATATAATCTTGAAATCTGATTATGTATGAAGTTGATACCCTTAAATGAAAAAAAAAACCTCTTTTGAATTTTTTTTCAATGTACAATAATAGATTTTACGACTTTATTATACTTAAAATTTTACTATTCAATCTATCATGGCTACTCATAATCTCTCTCCAACTTATAAATAGGAGGATTTTTGCACTATAACACACTCGAACTCACATCTTGTATTGACAACAATATCCACATCAATCGAAGTAAGACTCAATTGACATTTGACGAATCAATATTTAAATTCTCATTACACAAATTTCAATTATTTAAAAAAATATATGGAATGAAAACGAGGATGAAGCATTGATAGAGGGTCTGGTTATGGAATCTGAACGCATGTGATTTACAAATTTCCACAACCTAACCCTAAATTTAAACAATTGGATCCCCATACTCGAAACCCTAAAACAACCCCACAAATTGAAATGGGCAAAATAAAAAATAATAACGAAAAGACCCACCCATCCTCTTCCTCACATGATCACACTTATGGTACGCCACTCTCGCATTAATTACATAATACTATAATATACATTTTTTTTTCGAATTTTGATTAATTTATAAATGTTTCGTTCAAGAGCTGAATCCAAAAATATATTTTAAGTAATTTATAAATGAATAAATAATTTAAGAAGTTAATGTGTAAATTTATCATTATATTAATTTGTGATTGAAGGACGAGAGAGGGTAACAAAACCACTGTCTATACTTTCTCTCTCTGCTTTATCTACAATGCTTGAATCGAAATCGAATCTTTCACTACTTAATTTAACCAAAAATTAAAAGGGCAAAACTCATATAATCACGCATATAATATGTATTTTTAGATTTTGACTAAAATAAAAGTCTAATATGATCGGACTCGTAAATGAAGGGCAAAGTTTTTCTATTGTTGTTTTCTTCATCCATAATGCTTGGACCATCACTGCTAAGGATAAATATAAGGGAAGCAAGTATGGACCTTAACATCAAAATTATAAAATTGTTTAAAGTCTTTTAAAAAAATTATAAATCAATATAATAGTAAAATTATCCTTTGACTTTTTAAAATTTTTTAATTTAATTAATAACCCTAAATTTTATTTCTATCTCATTTTGCTCCCTACTCAATAAATCAACATAATTCAACGTTGGTATACATATGATTAAGTATACTTGTACATATACAACCCACTCTTTGAAAATTGTTAAGGAAGGTTGTCGTTTAATGAAATCTTATTTATATAATCAATAAAATTAAAAAATATATATATATTTGAATGATTGTATATAATAAACATAAAAGAACAAAACCATTAATTATAAATATCAAATTCATGAAGTAAATCATAGACGAGAATTTTAGGATCAGATTAGTGATCGAATCAGTCAAATTATTAATTTATAAGTTTGATTAAATAAATTATTAAAAATTTTATAAAAATATTTTTTAAAAATTTAAAGCCATAAAAAAAATAAAATAGTTGGGTCAGTTCAAAGAGGAACGAATTTAAGTCTCCAAAAATAATTAGATATTTAATTTAAGTAATTTTAATCCACTAGGGGCCTTTTTCGCCACCTTGGTAAAGTGAGAAATTGCAGTTTCAGGCCCAAACAAAAATTAAAGATTTAATTTAAGTCATTTTAATCTCTTTGATTAAAGGAATATTTATATTTTTTCGGTCGCTTTAAAAAAATTTCAATTTAAACCTTTTTAACAAATTCTCAAGTTTTATTACACGTGTAAAATTATATTAGCTTTACAATTTGATTAATAAAATGATTTTTTTAAACAATTTCATTTTAGGTTCTAATTATATCTATTTATTTTGACACAATATCTAGAACTATTCATAACTACTTCCAAACCAATAAATAGGAGGATAATGAGTTTCAGCGAACTTGAACTTACGTTTTTTTACATTGACAACAATACACATATTAATCGAGTTAAGAGTTGTAAGAAAATAATTAATAGTGACACTTTTAAGTACAGTTAAAATTGGGTAATGTAAGAGAGAGAGAAAGGACATATATTGACTTACAGCTAAGCAACCCTAATTAAAAAGCTTATTATTATTAATAATCATAAACAACAGATTTAAGAATGAGTTTAATTATTTGGTGATTATCTTTAATTATTGAGATTCGTTTTAAAGATTTGATGCTTTAATTTCGCTTCAACACTGCAGAATGCCACCACCACGGTCTCGTGCGGTTTTAGAGGCCATCACGTGCTCTATCACATGACTTCCAGTTGTATTTTTATTTTTATTTAAAAAAAATTGTCTAATTAACATAACCTTATTTTCTTTTGATGAAAATAAAAAAATAAAATTTAACGACCTTATTAATTTTAAGGGGTTAGTTTTAAATTTGATATAATTGAAGGATTTTAGTTTAGTTAATTCAATTTTTTTATTTTAGTTTGAACTGTATTAATTTTTACTCTATTTTTGTCGAAATAATTTAATATTTGTGGTTATTCGGACATGTATTTGTACTGTATTTTAAGCTTTTGAAATTCATGTGTAATTTGATGGTAAAAGTATCATATAAGTTCTTGTACATTGAATCAGATTGCATCTTGTCTCTATACATTAGATCAAATAGTAAATTAGGCATTTTTATTAAAAATTCATCCATCTATGTTGTTAAAAATTGACGTGCTCGATAGAACAACCAGAGATTAATGTATATAGATCAATTTTTAACAATAAAAATAGATGAATTTTTTAATACAATGAGCAACTTTCTCTTCGATTTAACATACAATAATTAATTTTATGTTTTTTAGTAAAAGGGGCAAAATACAGCCAAAGGCTTCCATGGTACTTCTATTTACTTTTATATTGAATGAATATAATTATTTGTATATGAAATATGTGAACATAAAATTGTATTATATTGACAATAATTTTTATGGTTTATTTAAATTAAAACAAAATTTATTGTGTAAAATTGCATAGAATAAATATTATGTATCACAATAAAATTAAAATTCATGTATGATTAATCCCTTAATTTAAACATTCGATTTATTTTTGTCTACCTATAAATCCCATCCTCTACTTTACGAAAACTAAGAAATTAATAGTGTCTTAAGTCAACCAATCATTAATTTTAAAAATGATTAATTTTTTTTTATATAATAAATTATATTATTATGAAAATATTTTTATATAAAATAAATAAAAATTCATGAATTTTAATCTTTTTTAACTTTATAATTCTACCCAAAACTTCATTAATTCTTCTTCTGTATGGTTAATAATTTTTTATTCAAATCGATAATTTAATAAATATTTTGCAAATCATTTTATTTTAATTTTTACTATTAATTTTATTTAATAAACAAAAATAAAATTATTTAGCTGAATTGTTTGTGTTCTTTTACGCCTTTTAACGGCAAAAACTGAAAGACAAAAGCAAAAGGCCTGGGAGTTTGTGCCAATTTATATATTTGTTGTCATCTTCCACTTCCACCCTCACTTTAATCGTATAGTTGCTGTCACTTAGAGGGCTAATGTAGTAATTTAGTATACCAGACGACGTTCTCCCAAGACAAAATTGACAGGTCCTGGAAAATCATTAATGTCCTTCAGATGAGATGTCATCTTCATAATAATAATAAACTTTATATATATTTGGGTTTTTCAAGAGAAAAAGAAATATATAAAGTTTTGTTAATCCAATAAATTTGAATCTTTTTAATATTATCTATGTCTATTTTATTTTATACTTTCGAGATTTATGACTATTTTTAATAATATTATTTTTAATATTTAAATTTACATTATTTTTTTAGAAATGCAGAATGATTTACCATTACACTTAACTACTTATTAGTAATAAATTTAATTTTTTTTAATTAGAGAAACACATAGCTAAATCAAATGGTATCAAAGTTATCCATAAATGTTACATAAAGTTATGTTTTTAAATTTAATTAAAAGTGAATGTCGAGATTTTCTTTATAAGTGAAAGTTGTTTAGTTTTATAAACCAATTACGGTTTTTGATAAAATTGGGAAACAAAATTTAAATATAAAATTAAATATAAATATTTAAAATATATATTTATATATCAAATTTTATTTTTAATTCAATTGTATATAATATGTAAACGTAAAATGATTATTTTGAATTTTTATTTTTTTATACATTTATTAGATAAACATAATTATTTGCATATCCAATGTGTAGGTAAAATAATTATATATTGATAATTATATTAATGATTTTAAAAAATAAAATGAAATGAAAATTTCATATATAAAATTATATGAAATCAAAGTTTACGTGTAACATTACATATTCGATGAACATGGGTAAATGAAAGGATTAAATCACTATTTGAGGCTTGAGCTTGAAAATCATTCACACATTGGGGCTTAAACTTTTTTTTCTAAATTAGGCCTTGAAATTTGTAATTGTTCCCATATTAAGGCTTGAACTTTTATTATTATTATGAAAGTTAATCCTAAACTTGACAATTATTCTCGTATTGGGGATTGAACTTGACGATTATTCTCACATTAAGACTCGAGCTTTAAAGATTTCAAAAACCATTTTAGACAAAAAACAGTTGAAGCCCAATGTGAAAAAAGTTGTGAAGTTCAAACATCAAAAAGTGATTTAACGAAATCATCACATAATTTCCTTAATACCCTCACATTTTGCTAACTTACTTGTTATGCACACGACGCACCATTAACACCACTGTTAGGGGTGAGTATTCGACTGAGTTGAGTCGAATCGAGTAAAATTTTTTTGAGTCAGTCGAGTTGACAAATCCTATTTTAGCAACCGAACTCAATTTGAATTTTTTTCGAATCGAATCGAATCGAGTCAAATCGAGTCGAGTTAACGAATCCTATTATTTATACTTAATGTTGCGTTTAGATGGACTGATTATTTAACTAGTAGACGAAGTATAATATTATTTAAGTATATGAACAATATAATGATTTTGCCTTTTTATTTAATAGGTAAACATTTATCAAAGCGACGTAATTTTACCTTTTAACTTAATTATTTTGAATTTTAGCTTTAAAAAAAGTAAACATTTATCAAAACGATGTAGTTTTGTCTTTTCTTATTCGGATTTTCAGACAACTCGAATTGTGTAATTCATATTCGAGTTAAACTGAAAAATTTACTTTTTTATTCGAGTTGATCTGAATAACTTGATTAACTCAAATAACTCAAACTATTTAATTTAAAATTTAAAATTTTTATCGAATTTTTCGAATCAAATCGGATTTTGCTTATCCCTAACCATTGCCTTGTATTTTGATTAGGTTACGCGGCAAAATATGATTGGGTGTTGGCATAATGCACCTCGGCGTAGGTTAGGATTGGTGGGCTAAGATCTTGTCAAAGCCATGTTCGCGTCAACTTCAGCTAAGGTGGAGTGAACAAATAGATAAAAATTATTATTATTAATTATTAATTTTACTTGTGTTTAAATAAAAAAATATAAATTAAGAAATTTTAAAATTAATAGAAATAATAAATTCATTTTAAATGAGTTAATATTATTTGAGTTAATCATAATACATTTATCTCACCGCATTAAATTTAAATATTAAAAATAAAAGTTCAAATAATACAAATTCAAATATTTACAAATATTTAATTTATTTCTCATCATAATTTTAGATAAAATTCAATTAAAATATTTTAAATATTTTTATTTGCAAATAACGGCTTTGAAAATCTAAATCAATTATTCGTTTTTTTAATTTTTTGTTTTATTTTTTACTTATAAAATGCGAATTTAATAACAAGATTTAAATTTAATGTAATTTATAAATGAAGTTAAATTTTTAAAAAATATATTTAGTATATTAAAAAACTAATTAAAATTTCACCTTAATCAATGTTTAGCAACGTTAATTAATAATTTGATTTGCAGCACCTTGTTTTTTTTTTAAAGTTTTTGACCAAAATATTATTAGAATAATCACACATTAATATAATATTATTAGTTTCTTTACCCTTTAATAATATTATTACAAGAATACGCAATTATTAATAAAAATAATAAAATAATAAATATACAGCTTTTTTTTTTTACTTATTTATTTATATTTCCTCCGCTCCTTTTGCCATAATACGCAAGGTGCTCTCCCTTTCCTTCTTTATAGCCCATTCATTTTCAGTTCGGATCTCCGGTTCGGGTTTTCGGATGCCCGGTTTGTAAACCTGAAACGTAGAATGGAACCATCGGAGCTGAAGAGGTCGAAGGACTCGCCGAACTTGGACGAGTCAACTCGTCGGTCGTCATTTCCCGACGAAGTGCTGGAGCGAGTTCTCTCCCTTTTGAAATCCCACAGGGACCGGAGCTCCGTTTCTTTGGTTTGCAAGGACTGGTACAACGCGGAACGGTGGTCGAGGACTCACGTCTTCATCGGAAACTGTTACTCGGTTTCGCCGGAGATCGTCGCGCGGCGGTTCCCGAAGATAAGGAGCGTGACTTTGAAGGGGAAACCTAGGTTTTCTGACTTCAACTTGGTGCCGGAAAATTGGGGAGCCGATATCCACGCGTGGCTGGTCGTTTTCGCGGCTAAGTATCCGTTCCTCGAAGAGCTTAGGCTTAAGCGAATGGCGATCAGCGATGAAAGCTTGGAGTTTCTCGCAGTTTCTTTCCCTAACTTTAAAGCTCTTTCCCTTTTAAGCTGTGACGGTTTTAGCACTAACGGACTTGCCGCCATTGCCACTCACTGCAAGTAAGTTCGTCACTTCTTATACTTCAAAATTCAAAAAAATCGCTGAATTTTTTTCTTTGAATTATCATTTTTTAAAAATCTTGTGTTTATTTGGGATATACCATAGAAAATGAAGGGAAAAAAAAAGTAGATTAGTTTTTTAATTTTCTTTTCTTTTTTTCCTTGGGTTCCTTTTTGGTTTTTATTTATTTATTGGAATATGACGTTTGGCCTATAGTTGTCAAAGGAGCATTTTGATGTAAGGCTTATCATTGATGTCAATGCCAGCAACACAAATATCATTTTCCACTAATTTTGCATTATTGGGAATTTAATTTTATGATAAAATCTTCTAAAAATATTATGATAAAATTTAAATCTATGTATCTTATCTTTTTTCTTGTAAATGAATTTATTTGCTATGAAACTCTGCTCAAATTGTATATTTCATTACAATTATAAAGTTGAAATTGTAAGGAAACCAAATCTATAAACTAGTTTCTACTAGAAATGAAGTAGAAGATTGCTGGATTCTATTTTCTGTAAGTAGTTACTTTAGAAAGATAGTTAATTGAGATTATGCACTATGTGCAATTAATGGGCATATTTTTGGGTATTGGTTAGAAAATGATTGACATGATTTTCTCTTTTTTTTTTCTCTTTACTTGACGAATAATATGGACTTTTAGTGGAAATTAGAAATGAAAGTATGAAACAGCTCTTACTTTTCCAATTCCTTTCACTTTTTTGTCTTCCTTTTTATTTGATGTGACATTTTCACTTTTATTATGCATTTATTGTGGGCATATCCTCGATGTTATCATTTCCGGATATGCCTACTTTCATTGGTTGGGAGAATTTACATCTTTATATGTGCTTTATGAATGATTGAAGAAGAAATGTATGTACCTTCTTAGTTTCTTAGAGCTAATTGCCTGTTGATATGGTGGTATTTTAGGTGGTTTTTGGACTGCATTATCTAATTGATTCCGTGCTATGGACGTTTTTAATTTCATAATTTCATTTGCAGGAACTTGACTGAGCTTGACATACAGGAGAATGGCATTGATGATAAAGGGGGTAGTTGGTTGAGCTGCTTCCCGGAAAGCTTCACATCATTGGAAGTGCTCAACTTTGCCAACTTGAGTAGCGATATTAATTTCGATGCTCTTGAGAGGCTTGTAGGTAGGTGCAAGTCAATGAGGGTTTTGAAGTTGAATAGGAGTGTATCGTTGGAACAGTTACAAAGACTTCTTGTTAATGCCCCACAATTAGCTGAGCTCGGTACGGGCTCGTTCTCGGAAGAACTTACTTTCCGCCAATGTGTAGAGCTTGAAAGTGCGTTAAGTAATTGCAAGAATATGCATACGCTATCTGGTTTGTGGGATGCCAAGGGGATATATCTCCCTGCCCTGTATCCTGTGTGCACGCATCTAACATTCTTGAACTTGAGCTATGCTGCTTTGAGAAGCGATGAATTGGCTAAACTTCTGGCTCATTGTCCACGACTTAAACGCCTATGGGTAAGAAGACTCCTTTATTTCAACTCTTTCCGTTTTGTCTCGTTGTTTTACGAAGTAATTCAGTAATGGCTCCATGCTGTGTTGTATTTGACTCTTTCATGATCCTTAGCTTGCTTCACATCATGATGACTTGACAAATTAAATATTTTCATGGTCAAGAACGGTTGGTTCTTTGAGCAAGAAATTCCTGCTCATCCAAAGGGCAAATCGATCATTGATAACATGCATTCTTGTTTAATAACCATAAATTCTGGCGAGCTTAACTTCCTAATACTTTTGTTATAGGTCTTGGACACGGTAGAAGACAAGGGGCTGGAGGCTGTTGGAATGAACTGCCCTTTGCTTGAGGAACTACGAGTTTTCCCTGCTGATCTGTTTGACGAGGAAATTATCCATGGAGTCACTGAAGCTGGGTTTGTGGCTGTGTCTTTTGGTTGCCCGAGACTCCACTATGTTCTCTATTTTTGTTGTCAAATGACTAATGCTGCTGTAGCAACCATTGTACAGAACTGCCCTGATTTTACTCATTTCCGATTATGCATAATGAACCCGGGTCAACCGGATCATATCACAAATGAACCTATGGATGAAGCTTTTGGTGCTGTGGTTAAGACATGCACTAAACTTCAGAGGCTTTCAGTTTCAGGTCGCTTAACTGATCTGACATTCGAGTATATCGGTAGGTATGCTAAGAACTTGGAGACCCTCTCAGTGGCATTTGCAGGCAGCAGTGACTGGGGGATGCAGTGTGTTATGGGAGGTTGTTCAAAACTAAGGAAACTTGAGATACGAGATTGCCCGTTTGGAAATGCTGCACTGCTGTCAGGTTTGGAGAAGTACGAATCTATGAGGTCACTTTGGATGTCGGCCTGCAATGTGACAATGAATGGTTGTAGGCTATTGGCAAGGGAGATGCCTAGGTTGAACGTTGAGGTAATGAAGGAGGATGGAAGTGATGATAGTCAAGCTGATAAAGTCTATGTTTATCGTTCGATTGCTGGCCCACGGAGGGATGCCCCACCATCTGTTCTTACTCTCTGAAATGCTTGGTAATCTCTCTCTCTCTCTCTCTCTCACTCAAACACACACGTGCTGGCATGCCCTCACAGAGTCCTTAAAAGTTGTACTGTAACGCAAAGGATGTTTATTCTCTAGTTGAAACGGGTTGCTAGTGTTTATGCCGGTTCAGTGTTATGGCTCCATTCATTTTATTTCTTGATGGAGCTGAGCTATGTTTATCTTTATTCATTGATATTTAGTTTCGGGTTCTTTTGAGACTGAATTTCTCAGTTCTCTTCTGTTTCAAAGAATGAAAGCATGTTTTCAGCTGTAAAAGGTTACACAAAAGACAACATCAGGATTTGCAGAACTCAAAGTCGATTATTCAACGTTGTTTTCTTTCTTTTAGGTGACAGGCAAACAGAGAAACATTTTAAGTTTAGACCGTCTAAGCATCTAAAGCCTCGAAGGTCGTGAACAAGTTTGCCTCTTTTGCTTGATTTACTGCACCCCTGAAGAGCAATATCGCAAGACTGCCAACGCAAAAGTGTATGAAGCAACCATGGCAGTGCGTCACAAATGAACTAAAATCCGTCCCTACAACGCATTGCCACCCAGGTCCGTATACCCTGTCGAAATCCTGCATTTAGAACTCAAATCAAAGACGCATACGGTATATAGTTTCCAACATATCCGATACCCCATATGGAGTTACAATAAATTCTAGCTTAGAGCCCTCACCTTTTTTATAAACTGGGCTATATCAGTCGATTCAGTG
Organism: Gossypium hirsutum; assembly: GCF_007990345.1. Classification (NCBI taxonomy): domain Eukaryota; kingdom Viridiplantae; phylum Streptophyta; class Magnoliopsida; order Malvales; family Malvaceae; genus Gossypium; species Gossypium hirsutum. The sequence goes on from NC_053433.1 coordinate 1,967,578, forward strand.
GCTTCGAAGAGATCAAGAGCTTTTGCAGCTAAGTGAAGTGCATCCTTCTGCATCGTATGGAGCATATCGGTTTCGCCTACAATCGCTTTACCCTCCAACATCGCTTTGGATAAAACCTTGGTTGTCGGGGAAGAAAGCTTGAAGAGGAAGGCAGTGGAGACTTAGGGCTATATAATGGGAAGGATTATATAGAAAAATGAACCAGAAAGTCCAAGTCCGAGCCCACAGGAAACTGGTTCGATCGATTAAAAGCCGGTTGGTTACTTGATGCAATGGATTAAAAGTTGACTTAGGCATCTACTAAAACTATTTGCAGAACGTGTCAAAAAGAGATAAAACTATATTTGGGTCCACATTATCTTTGATGATATGTGAATTTGTGGTAGTATGATATATTGCTTTATCTTTCTTTTTTATTTGATCAAAAAGGATCAAATTTTGATTAACTTTTCTTATTGACCTTTCCACATTACTGTATTATTACATGATCATTTTCCCATAAGATAAAGACCTGGTCTTAGTTGATAAATCTAGGTTACCCAATTCCTTAAATGTAAATTATAATTGCAAAGTAATATTCGAATGGTTTGTAATTTGTGGTAGCTGCAGATTGACATCTTTGATTACTTTTCTTGAATTAAAATTCTAATATTTTCAAAATCTTATTTGGTATTATTGCAAGTTTAATGTAATATTAGTTTATTATTTTTACATGATACTCGTAAAATAGGTCATCATTTAGTTAATCGAGACTAGATTCGAAAAGTATAATGACTAAAAATGATTAAATTAGAGAATAAAAATTAAATTCACAACTTAAGTATATAATATGAAACTAATAACTGAATTTAACCTAATGAATTTAACTGTTATTATTTGGATCAAGACTGAAATTTTAAAATTCAAGATACATAAATTAAAATTGATCAAATTATAATAAAAAATTGGATTTATAATTTACGAGCAATATAAAGATTAATAACAAAATTTGACTTGTTAAATGTAGGTGTGGTGATGGAATTAGGGGTGAGCTAATAGAGAATGACTTATTTAAATGCACTTGTGGTGATGGAATTAACTGTGACCATTTCGAGTTTTTTTTATTGCTTCAATTTTTCAACCTTAAATAACTTTAGTCAACTTTTAATATTGATCAAACAGAGCTTTAATCCACTTAACAAAATCAATTTAAATGATTTATACTTACCATTTAATTGATCAACACATGAAATTAGTCACTTAAACTATTTTTTTTTAATTTCAATTGAATCAGTCAAACCGATGAATTTATTCTTTAAAAAATGGGTTTTTCAAACCTAGTTTGAGTTTGAGAGATCATCAAAAAGAAGTTAAAAAAGGTAAAAAGCAAAGGGTTCACATGTCCAAAATCATCTTTTACCTGAAAAGCAGAATGGAATCCATAAAGTATACTCACAGTGAACCTGTGAAATGTGAAAGCTACACTTTCCTATGAATATTGTTTCAAGAAGGGCAGTAACATGGACCATGAATCTGCAAGAAGCAATTATTAGGGCTAAGAAAAATATATTCCAGAAATTGAAAATTGATTTTAAACAGTAATTTTTTTTACAATTTTTGAAAAATAAGTTAAAAATTTTCTGATTATTTGAATCGATTTAAATTAGATGGAATTAAAGTTTATTTTTATTTAATTTATAATTTATTTTATTATGATGTAAAAGTAAATGTTTTAAAATAATAAAATTAATTTTTTTTACAAACTCTAAGTTTCAAATTAGGGAAGGAAGAATTACATTAACAGAATTTGAACGTGATTTTAATTACTGCTTACTTATGCCGTTAACAAAAACCCTAAATTTTTCTATAAAAATTATTAAAAAAAACTATATAAGAGTTAGGATAAATTACCTTAGGTAATCACTCAACTATCAGTAAATTTTTTTTTTGTCATCAACCGTTGAATGATTAATGAAAAGATGACACCCTTTAAAATTAGCGTATAACGGTTTTTACTCTTAATATTTATAAATTGTGTCAAATTAATCTTGATTCTGAAGCAATTAACTCTCAATGTTTAAATTGTGTAATTTGATAAGATTTCATAAGATTCACGCTTGAATCATTCAACAACTCAAAATTTAAAAACTATTCAATTCAATTTCTTAAAAATAAAAAAAATACCCACTTTATCAATTCAACCCAAATTCAAGTCTAACCGCTTAAAAAAATGATTTGCGTAATCAATGGCAACCATTTCAAGCTAATAAAAAAACGAGTTAATCGTCATTGAAAGATATCTAATTCTTAGCCATTTGAAATATAAGGAAAGAAATTTATATGGGGATTACCTATTTTAATTATAAACATAAAATTTTTATTTTTGTTTTTGTTTCTAATTTACACATTGTGTGTTAATTACATTTCATATAAAAAAGCAAGATAAAATTAGGTAATTATAAACATTGAGAGCTAAAATTTTAAAATATAAGATTGAATTGGTAATTAGTGGCCAAAAAAGGAAAAAAATTAATAATTGAGTGACTATTTTGTAACTTTTCATAATTTGGTGACTAAAAAAAATTTATTAATAATTGAGTGACTATTAATATTGTTTACCCTAAAAATTATTGATAACCTAAAAAATAAACCAAAAAATCTATAACCAAAAAAACGAAAAATGGAATCCAATCAAATTAAATTATCATAAACAATTTAAAAAATTAAAAATATCCCACACAACCAAACTCAACTCTAATATTAACAATCATATATATATTTAGGTATTTTTACTTCAAAGCAAAGAACCTACTTTATTTTACCATTACTCATCATTTCAGCTATGGTACCATACAAATGATAGGGCTTGAAAATGGTCCACATTCATCTTACCCTAGCATGTGATACTACTGATTTCAATGGCATCTGTCCTAAAATCCAAGTTTCATTAAGGCCCACTAAAGATCCCATTAGGCCTCATTTATTTCTAGAAATTATGTTTTATGTGTTTTTTTTAGGATTTAATTTCTTTCAAAAAAATATTTGTCGATTGAGTATTAACTTGATTGTATGGGCATTATTGTCAATGTAGGAAGACGTGGGTTCGAGTGTGCTGAAGTGCATTATCCTCCTATTTATGGGTTGGAGAGAGGCTATAGATAGTTCTAAGCATTGTGTTAAAAAGAGCGGATATGAGTAAAACCTATAATGAGTCTGTTGTTTGTGTCAATATTGGAATTTTAAAATCTTGAAAGAACAGGAACAGAGAATGATCAAATTAGAGAATATAAACTAAATCTACAACTTTGCCTATAGTACAATACTAATAGCATAATTTAATTGTAACCGTTTGGATCATGACTATACTTTTAAAATTTGGAAAATATAGAAGCTGAAATAGATCCAATTATAGGGATTAAACCCATAATTTATACATAATAAAGGGAATAATAGCAAAATTTGACCCTAAAAAAACTACTACCTAAACCTCACTTACAACCCTACTTGAAGGTTAGGTATGGTCAAATGAAAGGTCTATTTAGGCCTTTTCTTTTAATATGATTATTTGAGCCTATTATCACCAATAAAAATAAAAATAAAAATAAAAAATCTTGTGCTTCAATCCAAAAACACGATGAGAGAAGCTTAGTTTAAGCAACTTTCTAGTAAGCTATCTCTCTCACAATTGAAGCAATCATAATCAAAGTCATATTGGAATTGGATCTAATTTTTTGAGGTCCCATTGCTTTATATTTTTCATTATCTTATATCCCTTTCTTGCCCTACAAATTACTGATTTGTATCTTACTTTGAAAATATAAAAGAAATAGGTTGAAGAGATTCTTAGTCATGTTTTGCATGGTAGGATCAATGGCAATTGACAAAGCATATAGAAACCAATGCCATGATCTATGGGCTTAAGCACATGTTTTGATGTTTTCAATTGACTGCTCGCATTGCAATTCATGTATCTGCCCATAATGTGTGCATGCCAATCTGCTTAGATAGCTACGATTGAAAGCCAAACCAATTTGCTTTTCTTTCTTCCAACAGTGGTTCCACACACCACCCCGGTGAGGTCGTTATTATGTTTGGTTTAATGGTAAGGACCATACTCAGCTGCGGGGTAGGGTTACGATTGTGCAGATTAGGTTGGTTTTGAATCAAGTCAATCAAGATTTCAATTAAGTTTGGATTATTTTGATCTTAGGTCATTGTGAATTTAAGTTGTTTTGTATTTTTGGACTATTTCGGATTTGAGTAATTTTGGGTTTAAGACATTCAAGTTTATTTATTAAATTTTTAGGACGAGTTGTCTCGACTTTAAGTCATTTAGGATTATTTTGTATTTTGGTAAATTTTATTTGAATCTTTGTGTGCTCAGAATCATTTCGGAGTTTAAGTTATAAAATTTGATTAAATTTGGGTTCAAACTAATTAAATTTAACTTTGAAATTAATTTATAACTCTAAATGAAATGTAATTAGACCCCTATTAATGGATCACATCACGGGTATTAATTGCTATGGAATCCTCAAAACTATAACTAACTAACTACAACCATGATAAATCTTGAATTAATGACTAGCTAATTAACTAAATAATCAATACACAACTAACTAAACTCAAACTAACTATAACTACAATAAGTCTGGAGAAGAACCCAATTTTATATAATGTGGCACTTGATTTTAAAATTTCAAAGTTTCCAAAACCCGAATAATATAAATTGATAAACATCAAATTCAAAATTGAGGTGAGATTAGAATTTTATTTTTTCAAATTATAATTACCGAATATTATAAATTGAACTGAATAATTAATTCAACAATTAACTAACTACAACTAGAATAATTCTAACAAAACACCCACAACTAACTAATTATACAAAACTCGAACTTAAAATCTCTTCCGCCTTAAAATTATAAACATAGATAAATAAACATCAAATTCTCAAAGTATAATGATTGATACAATTACCCTAATCCGAACCTCAATTAGGCAAATAAATTTCTCTCCAATTACCATTCCCATTGCTCATATTCTCAATCATAATTGTCCATTCAATACTTGAAATAAATGCAACCATATAATGGGAAGATTCCACTAAGAAATGAAAAGAAACCAGATCCAAATGTCCCATCACCCAATGTTCCATTTGCCCTTTCTTCTTCTTTAACCTCCTATTATTGGAACTTTTTTTTTTTGTCTCTTGTTTTGGAGTAAATGAACATGAATTTATATATTTATTATCTGCACCCTTTCTCTTTGAAGCAAAGATATTTTGTAATTGTGCATCTCTTTTAGAAAATTTTTATTTTTTTTCCCTTGTGCCCTACTTAAAGGTACACCACTTTCTTGCTTTTGCACATTATGTATTTTTTGTACGTAACGTTTCATATATATGGTATTAAATAACAAAAACAGTGCATTATCATAGAGTTTTAGGCACTTTATAGCCTATATCCAACCATGGAAACTTTACAATTGATGAACAACAACAAAAAAAAGCCCTACATAGCATTATTGCATATCCTACAATTTGATAATGATATAGGGAAAACAAATGCCTTTGAAAACTAGTTTGAAAATTGAAAACCAATATGTAATAAAAAATGAAGATTCTCTATGGTAATTGAAATATGGTCATATTTTGCTTTTAGTCCCTGTAGTGTGCATACGTTGTGGATTTAGTCCATGTATACTATTCGAGTAGATTAATTTTAGTTTTTATACTTTTTCAAATTTTAAAATTTCAATCTTGACGCAAATCGTCATCGTTAATTCCATTAGCAAGATTTTTTATAAGTAATATGTGGAAATAGCAAATTACATAATACTACATATGTGATAATATATTTACCGTATAAAATTTTAAAAATAATAGGACTTAATAAATTTAACATAAAATCTAAAAATGATCAAATTAAATTAAAGATTGATGATAGGGTGTTGTATGATAATATTGAGTAAAAAAGAGGGAAAAAACAAAGACCCCACTAAGATAGAGCCGGTGAATATATAAGTACTTGATCGATTTTACAAATATGCGGTTCCAAGGTAGGGGCAGACCCTCATTAGAGTTGGCGAGGACCTTGGTCTCCTAAAATTTTAGAATGAAAATTCTTTATAATTTTTTAAAAATTTCAATTATTTTTTTTTTCTAAATTTTTAAAATTTTTAGTTAGATTTATTTTTATTTACGCATATTTACAACTTAATCCATTTGTTCTCCATATGCTTCACACGTCATATTTAAGGTGGCGTTTAACACTAACATTGGTGGCTAGGCTTGCCCCTTTGGATGTATGTTTACTTTTAGAACGGTGACTTTAACTTTCTTTTTGTCTTATGTTATAATATCGTTATAGTATTTAATCTCACCATCACTGCTATTTTTATAATAACAGCAAGTAAACACACCGCACATTCAATTACTTCTTAAAAAACAAAAATTAAATATAATTATTTAATAAAATCATAAAGACTTGGCCTAAATTGAACCTTAATTCTTGTGATAAGATTTCATAAAATATTGATCCGTGACCCACAGATACATAGTAATATGGGGACATTTTGTATGGGAATACGACATTCGTAGCATAGAATTAGATTTTTTGAACATTTCAATTGTCTTTTTACGAGGGAGTTTTTCCTTTTTCCCTTTGTTTATGATGTTCTTGCCAATAAGCACAGATACCATAAATTCCTCATCTTATCTTTTCAAAGCTAAAAAGGGTTAATTTTTTCAGATATATTAAATCATATCAAAATTTTTTAATACTTAAGTCCTTAAAGTATCAATATCGTATCAATCATGTCCTTATATTAGTTTAGCAGTGAATTTAGGAGTTGAATTCTATCATGAATTTAATGTGGAGCATATTTAAAACACATATGTACTTTTTGCACAAATAACTTAAATTTAACATGTCATATTCATATTGTTCATATGATAAGTACATATGTATTTAAAATCTTATTTAAGATGTTCCACGTCAAATTTGAATTATCATTTAATACCTGATTTGATGACCAGATTGATCAAATGATATGATTAATACAATGTTGATAATATGATAACTCAATTAAAATTCAAGACCAATTTAAAATTTAAATCATAATTAAAGACGCATTGTGTAATTAACCCAAGGGTCAATTCCCCTTTTATGTTCTCTTTTTGCATTTTTTTTGGTCGACAATAACACAACTTTTGTTCTTTTCTTAAATTTCTCACATTATCTAAACCAAGATTTATTTATTAATTTTAATAAAAATGAAGGGAAAAAAAGTTAGAAAAAGAGAGCAACTTTATTTACAAATGGTATGTTGGTTCATTTTGCACTTCCTATTGGAAAGGTAAACAGCTAAGCTCAAAGGGTTATCCAACAAAGGGGCTTCACATGGGTTTTCAAGTGATAGGGACTTTCTACATCTTCTTTTTGGTTAAAATATGCCATAAGTATTTGTAATCTTCATAATTTTGTAATTTAGTCTCTATATTTTCATATTTTAAAATTTAGGTTCAGTTATTAAAATTATTTTACTCAATTCAAGTTCATTACAAAGTTTTCTTTTTAATTACGTCACTATCAAGTGAGTATTTATTTTATATCAAAACATCACACCAACAAATTAAACAGTGTTAACAATTGGAGTTGAATTCTAAAATCTGAAAAATAAAGGGATTAAATTTCTAAAAATAAATTGGGTGGTCCATAAAGGGGCTTTGTGTTTTCTTTTGGTTCTTCTTTATGTATGTGTCTTACTTGGCAAATTTGTAGGTTTTTAATGAGTGATTTTCAAGTGATTCCTAATTCATTCACTTCTTTTAAAAGAAATGCATGGAGTAAGGATTTATTTTAAAAAAAAAAGTTTGGGTGCTCGAGAAATATAGTAAAAATTCAGCTCTTTATTCTTTAACCAAACGCAATACCGAACTTTTTAAAGTGTTCCTTTAGATTTAGGTCAAAATTTTCTGTTAGTCCTTCTACTATGCATAAATTGTGTATTTAGTCTATGTACTTTAATTTGGTAAATTTTAGTCATTGTATTTTTTTAATATTTCAATTTTGACCCAAACAGTAATAGTAAAATTATGTTTTTAGTTATGTACTATGCATTTAGTCTATGTTCTCTAATTTAATCACTCTTAACCCCTTTACTTTTCGAATTTTGAAATTTTAGCTTTTGACGTGTACAAAAACTGTTAAATTCATTTACTTGCTTTTCGTAAGTAATATGTAGAAATAACAAGTTAGTATGACATTACACATGTAATAATATGTTTGCTACATAAGATTTCGGAAAATAGCAAAACTTACTGAATTTAACAATTTCCGTTTAGTCATGATTGGATTTTCAATTTTTAAAAAGTAAAAAAACTAAAAATGACTAGAGACTAAATTTATAACTTATGTATAGTACTGGACTAATAGCAAAATTTAACCTTAAGGTTAACTCACAAATTGGCCTCTGAATTATATCTTTGTTTATTATGGTATTTAAATTTTTTTATCCCATTTTGATAGGTAACCTACCGTTTTTGTCTTAATTTTACCCCAAATTTATTTGCCCATAATAAGAGTGTGCTATGTGTTACTTTTTTATTGACAATTTTTTTTATTATAAGGAAAATTGAGACGAAAATGATAATTCAAGTACTAAAATGAGACAAAAAAAAGTACTAAAATGAAAAAACAGATACATTTTAAGGACTAACTCTTGACTTAAGCCTTCTCTTGAATTGGAACTAGGTTGAAAGTGAGTCCTACCTATATATGTATATCTATTAGTTGCCAAAAAGTGGTAAGAAACTCAACTTAGAATATCACCTTTAGAAAGTAATTATTGTATTAAATTCAATTTCATCCAATGTTACAAAATGGGATGGGCTAATATAAGTAAAAAAAAAGTTAAAAAGGTATGAATAGTATAATTAACATATAATTAAGTAAAGTTGATAATCTTACCATATCTTTTAAAAAATTGTGAGAATCACAATTTCAATCTCGTGAATGTTTATTGTATTTTTTTCTTTATTGATAAAATTAAAGTTGGAGGGGCTATCTTCCCTAATTCCAACAAACTCAAAACTATAGCTTTTACCCACTATTTTATTGCATAATTATACACCATCCTATTAATATTGAACAATTCATCATAGGTTTTGATTATATCTGCTCTTTTTGACATAATGTCCTCCCAATCTATAAATAGTAGGATAATGCACTTCAGCACACTTAAACCCACGTCCTCTTCAATCGATATATATATATTTATAATCTTCGGTCTTTAATCATTTAGTGTTGAGTATATATGAATGAACATAACAACCCTTTTCTAAAATCTCGTTTAGATCAAATATTAATAAACTTTATATATACTATATATTGTAATAATGAAGTGGTTGATGTATGATGATAGCTAATCCAAGTTTCAATCTCCACAAAACTAAAATTGAGTACTAACTAATGCACCATGTATAAACCTCCACTTAAAATAATTTCAATCTAGAATGATTAAAATTTAAACTTATTCAAATAAGTCACTCAAAATATTTAAATTTGATGATAAAAATTCGAAATGACTGTGAACACAAATGATTTAAATTTAAAATTAATTCGAACCCAAAATTATATAAATTTGAGATATGTATAGAGTAATTGTGAATTTTGTTAAAAAAAGAGGGCTCTAAATTTTTGTTTATGGGTTAATATATCATTTGGTACTTAAATTTGGTTTTAATATTCAATTTGATACCTGAGATTGGTTTCCATGTTCAAATTAATATCCAAACCAACCAACATCACGTGATCTAATGAATGTTTGAAGTTTTGCTCTAGTAAGAAAATATAGGTACTTAATTGAGACAAAAAAAAACCTCAAACTTAAGTATCAAATTGATACAAAAAATAATTGAAGTACCAAATTAAATATTGAAACAAAACTTAGGTACCAAATTGTATATTAATTCTTTTTATGGGAATTAGGCATTTATCAATTTTTGGTAATAGAAAGTTAGATTTTGCTTACCATTCTTTACTGCCCTTCTCAATATCTATTGAAGATTTTACTAGATTTTCTCTTTTATTATGTACAGATATAAGAACTCGTAGCTACCCAATGCAAATGTAAAATCCATTGATGTACAAACATCAGAAGAGATAAAAAGCTTTTCAATTCCTTGTTTCCTTCATCTCCTTCATCACACTTTTTTTATGCCTTTAAATCATCTTCATCTCCATCCTATTGACTTTGTCACTTTAAACACCCCATTTCAGTTTCATCTGCAAAAACAAAAAGATAAAACTCCATAGATACGCAGGTGGTGTTCCTTCCTTTGATTCCTTTCTTAAAAGCCTAAAATGGGATTGGTTTAATGTTAGTGATAAAATCTAAAACTAACAAAAATGGGAGAAGAAGAGAAACCAAAGCAGCAACAGCAACAAGAAAACTCAGCTGAATCTTTCGAAGCAATGAAATCCAGTCTCAGTCAAGTTATTGAGGGTATATCTTCCTTGATTTCTCTTTCTCATTGCATCAGAGTTTTCACTGTAAAATGGCAACTTATTCGAAAGAAGCTAGAAGAGTTAAGTTCTGGGTTAATGGCGATTGAAAACTGTGGTTCAAGTTCTGCTCAAAACATAGAGGTCTTTTCTGCGTTGGTTCCTTCCATTTTAGTCACCGTAAATGAATGTCACTGTCTCGCAAGAGCATGTGTGGATCTTTCTTATAGTGGGAAACTCTTGATGCAAAGCTACCTCGATGTAATACTTGCTAAATTCGACAACCATGTGAAGGATCTTTCTGGGTTTTACACTACTGGGATTTTAAGCCATGGTTTCGCCATTGTTGTTTCAAGGCCCGGTGTTACTGCTTCCAAAGATGACATGAGGTTTTACATAAGGGATTTATTAACAAGAATGAAGATTGGGGATACAGAGATGAAAAAACAAGCATTGGGTAATTTATATCAAGTTTTGGCTGAAGATGAGAGGTATGTTAAACTTATAATAGAAATTGGTGATATTGTGAATGTTTTAGTACAGTTTCTTGATTCCCCAGAGATAGAGATTCAACGTGAAGCTTCAAAGATTGTGAATTTGATCTCTGGGTTTGATTTATATAAAGGGTTTTTGGTTAAAGCTGGGATTATTGGTCCTTTAGTTCGGATTTTGGAAACTGGGAATGATTTGGGTAAAGAAGGAGCTGTTAAATGTGTGCAAAAATTGACTGTTAATGCTGATAATGCATGGTCTGTTTCAGCTCATGGTGGAGTGACTGCTCTGTTGAAAATATGTTCTAATGGTGATTTTGGGGGTGAATTGATCGGTCCTGCTTGTGGGGTGTTGAGGAATCTTGTTGGTGTTGAAGAAATTAAGAGATTCATGGTTGAAGAAGGAGCTATATCAACATTCATCAAGCTTGTAACATCAAGGGAAGACCTTGTGCAGATCAATTCAATGGAGTTCCTTCAAAATATAGCTTCTGGGGATGAATCCCTTACTCGAATCGTTGTTAAAGAAGGTGGGATTCGTGCGTTGATACACGTTTTGGATCCGAAATCGACCGTCTCTTCAAAAACAAGAGAAATAGCATTAAGGACGATCGAGGATCTCTGCTTTTCATCGCAAAACCGCATCAACATGTTGATGAATGACGGGTTCATCGATAGACTGTTGTTCTTCCTTCGCAATGGCGAGGTTTCGGTTCAAGAATCAACTCTAAAGGTGACATCCAGGCTTTGTTGTGCATCAGAAGAGGCTAAGAAAGCAATGGGGGATGCCGGTTTCATCCCCGAGCTCGTGAAACTGCTCGATGCAAAGTCATACGAAGTGCGTTCCATAGCAACCACAACACTTCATAGCTTGGTCTCAATTCCAAAAAACCGAAAACAGTTCATCCAAGACGACCGAAACATAGGCTGCCTCCTCCAATCACTTGACCGAGACGAAGCCATTTCAGGTAACAACAAAAAGCTCTTGCTCTCTATACTAATGTCATTAACAAGCTGCAACAATGGTAGAAGAAAAATTGCCAGCTCTGGTTATCTAAAGAACATAGAAAAACTTGCTGAAGCTGAAGTTTATGATGCCAAAAGACTTGTTAGGAAGCTGTCTAGCAATCGATTTCGTAGTATGCTGAGTGGATTATGGCATTATTGAATGTAGTTTCTATTTACTGTATATCTATATAAGTGTTTTTGGCCTAATCTTTGATTCACTTGAAATGTTCATTGTGTCCAACAGCTTTTTTTGTGTGTTTAATTTGTAATAAGTAGGAATCTTAATAAAAAAGCTGTTCTTACAGATTTTGATCCTTTGTAAAGTTAGGCATTGTTGTTTGGAGTTACAATTTCATATGTTGAGAACAAATAAAATTCTATAAAGACGATGCAATTGTAGTTATTTTAGTTAATATATGTATATGTAGATTTCTTTTGGAAGCATTTGTAGGTAAAAGTACCTTGGAGTCCCTTGTACTGAGAGTCGGATTATATTTTGCCTTTATACTCAAAAAATGGGTAAACCAATCATGTACGTTAGATCAAAGAGTAAATTAGTCATTTTGTTAAAAATTTCATCCGAATGTACTATTAAAAGTGATCCTTATACTTCAACATGAGGTGCATGTGATATATCACGTGTCACTGTTTGGTTATTCAATTAGCGATGTCAGTTTTTAATAATAGAAATGAATAGAATTTTTATACAAAGGACTAGTTAATTCTTTAATCTAATGTATAGGGATTAATTTGCCCATTTCTTTAGAAGAGGGCAAAATGTAATCTCACACTAAATACAGGGATTTCCATAATACTTTTACCAACATTTATCTATTTGCTGCACATGGGGAAGGCTGGAAGTCCTAATCAAGCTTTTATCATTAGGGGACAAAGACGAAAGGGATAGATGAAAGTTCTAGGCTCTATATTTCATATTCTTGCTTGTCTTATTGCCAACATTATCTTATTTGCTTGTCTTATTGTTAATATAGATGTCGTACATCAATCGATCCTCAACTCAATAGAAAAATTATTGAAGTAAAACACTTTTAATTTTATCATTTCAACAAAAGTTTCGTTTGTTTTTTATATTAATTTTTTTTACATATATTTTTTTTATCTGAATGAATATGTCATAATCTATTATTGTTTAATATTTTGACAGCTAAGGTAAACAATTCTATTATGGTTTAATTCTGAATTTCATCTTTTTACTTTTACTTTACATGAAAATTGTGATTAAAATTTTAACAACTAAATTTTGCTCAAAAATAGTTTCGAATTTTAAAAATACACTGTAAAATAGATATAAAATATTAAAGAATATAAGCATTACAGTGATTGAAAGATGAGCACAAGATTTTCATTTCTGGTGCGGTAGATCACTTGGATTACTCGGTTCAATCAATAATTGGTGATTCAATTGATTCAACTGGTACTATAAAATCGGAGGAAGCGTGAATTAATATAAAATCGATTTAATTGGTTAAAAACCATTTGAATCGAATTTAAACTAATTTAAATATTTAATTTTGTTTTTATAATTTATAAAATAAATGTTTGTGTTTAAATTTATATTTATATTATTATTTATTTATGTTTATTAATCTTTTTTCGATTTTTTTTATTTTTTAGATTTTTTTTGATATTTTTATTTTGTGATGGTTAATCCGATGATTGAATTGAAAATTGTTGATAAGATCAATTTGGCCATAATCTGATTCTTACAGCATTAATTCACCCGCAAATGCTTTTGTTTCTTATTTATATTGGCTTCTATACTTAGCGCAAGATTACGATTAGATTTCGCTTCTAGTTTAGGAATGTTTTTTAAAAGTGTTTGAGGAGAAAAAAATATTTTTGGAAGAGTTGAAAATCATTCTCTTAAAAAAACAACTTATTTAAAAATGCTTTTGTTCTAAAAGTACTTCTTAGAAACAATAATAAACTAACCCTTAAACATTGCATCGAAATTATAAGTGAAGCGATAAAATATTTATGTTTAAAATTTCAATTAATGTCAAATTTGAATTCAATCATTGGATAGTTTTAGAGTTGATCCACTTGAAAAACTTGGACTAGGTGTAATTGGTATTCCATACCATGTTTGAATTGAGTTTGAGCTCAATAATCCTTTGACTTAAGGCCCCTAAAGTATTTGGGTCCTAGCAAACCAACCATTTCTCAGATGAGACAAATTTACAAGTGTGAGACCCATTCTTTGATTGTGAGATGTATTTTTAAAATAATGAAATAATAATATAATAAGAAGAAGTTCAACTTTAGATTAAATATATTTATAGATTGGGTCAAGGCTCAACTATCATACAAGGTCCAATGGGGAATTCAAAAATATTTTACGCTATCGAAATTTAATTATAATTTTTTTAACAATTAAAGTATAATTTTATCTCATATATTGTTTTATAATTTCATTATTTCCAAAGAATAAAATAGAAATTTTTTATTTTGAAGCTCAAAATGTAATATTATGATATATAAAATTTTATTTTCATTATAAATGAAAGAATTAAAAACCAATTTTCTAATTTTTTGGGGTAAATGCCTCTTTCCTATGTAAACTAGGTAGTATATATAAAACATATTATCAAATAAATATTGAGGGTTATGCTATTGAAATTTCATCTTAGTTCATTGTTTAATATTAGTGGCGAAGTTAGAAAATTGGTAAGAGTCTCGACCCCTTAAAATTGAAAATTTTCATTTATACTCTTTTATAATTTATAAAATTTTAAATTAGTAATGGTAAAATTTCACTTTACCCTTCAAAAATGATAAAATTTCAATTTAATACTTTAAAATTTATAAAAATATAAGCTATCAAAATATTGAAATTTTATTTTTACTATTGTAAAAATATACAATTTAATTCTACCCTAAATTTTTTTTTAGCTTCAACCTTGTCTAACTTCTTTATTTTAGGTTTATTATTTTTAACCAAATATTTTTAAATATCAAGAAGTCTTTTAAACTTAAATAAATCATTTGGTGAATAAAATATCTAAAGCTACCCCATAACATATACATACACATAGACATACATACATACATACTCATCCGTGATGGATCATTATTTGTAGGTTCTCCTTTCAAAAAGAAAAGAATAGAAAAAACCCATAAATTAAAGCAATAACATGTGTAAAATGAGGGAATGTGCAAAAAGAAAAGAAAAAACCCATAAGTATTTTTGCTATCTTGCTTTTAATATCTTTCTCTTCATTTATCCTTAATGGTATAGCTGTCTTTTTCTTTTTCTTCAAGCAAATAAAATAAATGTTAAATTCTGCTATTACTCTATGTACTTTGCAAAAGTTATAGATTTAGTTCTTGTACTTTTATTTGATTAAATTTAGTCCTGTATTTCTCAGATTTTGAAAATTTGTTTAGTTAAATTCAATTATTAGTCCTGTACTATACGTATAATTATAGATTTAAGTCATTTTCTCCAATTGGATCATTCTAAGTCTATATATTTTTCGAATTTTGAAATTTCAATGTTAATGCAAATGAGAGTCGATAATTCATTAATTGGATTTTTAGTGAATAATTTGTAGGAATAATAAGTTGACATGATATTACGCATATGATAATTGGTTTAGCGAGTCAGATTTTGAAAATATTAGAATTTTACTTAATGAATTAAACAATTATTGTTTAATGAGCATTCAAATTTTAAAAATTAAAAAATATAAAAAGAAAAAATTACCAAATAAAAAAAATCCATTAAATTTAAAAATTGTTACTTTCATGGAATCTTTACAACTTGTTGATTGATTAAATTAAACAGAGAATAACTCGAAAAAAATGAAACTTTGTAAGTGAAAAAATGGATACAAAAACAACAAGTTGATCATATGGGGAACACAATTTTAATTTATTTTTTTCGTTTGATTGACTGTCAATGTGTTGTAAATGATTCATGGTCAAACATAGAGTAAAAAGGGATCAATTTGAAGTAGAGGCGAAATGAGAATTTTTTTTAGAAAGTTGGAATTAAGTTGTAAACGTTTATAAAAGTTAAAATGTAATTTTATTATTTTAATAGTTTATATCTTTTTATTTTTCTCACATGAGTTTAATTTTAATATTCAATTTGATACTTTTTTTTTTGTCTTAACATGGCACTAGAGTTTGGGTTCAATGTTCAATTTGGTACTCAAATCAAACAATATTACAGGGCTCGGTGAATATTTGAATTGTGTGTTTTAATAAAAAATAAAAACATAGGTACTTAATTGGAAGGAAACCTCAGCTATCAAATTGACAAAACTCAAGTACCAAATTGAGAATTGAAGCCAAACTCATTGTTATAATATACATTGATAATGGCTGTAGGAATGATCACAAAGCAATAAGAAAAAAAATAAGAACCCAAAGATTTTATGTATATAATCCTTATCGAGAAAAACTACGGGCAGAAGAAGAGAAATTCACTAATATTGAAAAACAATAATACAAGAGGTTTGCGGCTATATGCAGTTTTTAAGGCTTACACAACCCGTCTAATAGAAAAAGTATATTCCTATATGGATTCAACTTGTGCAGAAAGGTCCATACCACGGAGGCTCTGTGATCAAATGGACCTCGGACCTTCACCCCAATAGATCCCTAATTTTGCCTTTCTATTTTATTTCTTTAACAAGTGAGTTGCACATCTAACTTTTCAGGCTAGATCAAACGGGATTCAGGTCATACAACTCTAACACTCAGGTACCAAATAGTATATTAATTCTATATATATACAATTGCTAGATTTCTTATAGGTCAACATATCATTTGGTACTTGAATTTGGTATCCATAACAAATGGCATCATATCACTCGATGAATATTTCACATGTATACTTTGGTAAAGAAATGTAGGTACTTAATTAGGACAAAAAATCAAGTATCGAGAATTGAACATTAATGCCAAACTCAAGTGCTTAATTAAGATAAAAAAAACTAAAGTATCAAATTGAAAAAAAAAATAAAAAACATTGATACCAAATTAAATATTAAAACCAAACTCAAGTAGAAAATTGAGGCAAAAAAACCCTTTACATAACAATTGCTAGATTTCTTAGAACTTGTAACTTCATTACACATATCAATTTTTATTTGAAATCAAAAATTCAATTTGATACATTTGAATTTAAATTCAGTCTAATCTAATTCAATCACAGAAATTAACAGTTCAAACCTATTCAACTTGAATTAAAAATGATCCGAATATGAAATAATCTTAACAAGTAACTCGAAATACCCAGAACATGAAGGAACTCGAAATGATCCAAACATAAAATGATTGGACTTGAATAATATGAACATCAAACTTAAATGACCCAAACTAAAAACCCAAAATTGATTTAAACTTAAAAATAACTCAAATTGAATGATTTAAAAATTTTAAACCCAAATTAATTCAAACCGGATTAAAACTACTCAAAATCAAAATCAATATAACTTGCTAAACTTATAGGTTTATGCAAGCCTCATCACACATTATTCAGATGATTAACATTATAAACAACTTGCAAGCACAAGATATCCATACATCACACGTCTTATACATCTTATGATAGATTTTTTTTTTTTTGGTTATATGATAAAGGAATAATTTATAAATGGGACAACTCAAATCTCAAAATTATTGAATGAGTGATTATATGAATTAATTAAGTTTCGGTTCCAATTTTTTAAATATATATATTCATGAACCATGGATGACCAATTTGTTTACAAAAACGATGGAAGCAAAGCATGAGTTTTGCAATTTGGTCCTATCCTTTCCGCAAACAAAATGGGGACCATATGTTTCTCTTTGTAATTATCCTTCCTTCCAAAAACTGTCGTTAATTAACGAATTATTAGTTTTTTAATACTTTAATTCAATAATAAATGTATGTTGTTTCTAAATATTTTATAATCTTTACTGAGCTCGTATTAAATTTGGAGTAAAGTCAAGTTGAACTCTTAAATGGGGTAAAACTTTTTTATCATTATTTTCTTCATTCACAAGTTTCGAACTCAAAATCTTAAATAGATATAATTGTTTTCGCATGCAAAAAAATCAATCGTCTTGGGAAAACATAAATCCATCTGTTGTTTGTTTTACTTAAAACCGAGAAAATTTGCCATCTTATATTTAATATTGACGTAATGTTAAATTTAGCTCTACGTTTATATCTTTTGTCAATTTAATCCTTATTATTATTTTTAGTTAAATTTGACTCTCAGCATTTCAAAAAGAATCAAATCGCCTTTTTTTGAACAAAAATATTGACTAAAACATTAAGTTTTTAGCAATGTTGGCATAGCAGCCCACGTGACAATCCATATACACTTCATGCGGACATACCAAGTCAACAAATAATTTAGAAATTGTAAAAATAAAATTATAAAAAATATAAAAAATCTTAATTTTTTTAAAAAATAAATAAAGCATGAAGTACATATGAATTATCATGCATGTTACCATATTTAAAATTTTAATGTTTATGGTCAAACAATAATTTGACTCTTTTTGAAAAGCTTATCGTCAAATTCGACTTTTTTTTTTAAATTGAGAACCAAATTTAACTGAAAGAAATAATGATCAAATTGACAAAAAAATATAAACATTGAGAACTAAATCTAACATCATACATTTAATATTTGATAACTCATATCAAGCTTAGATTAAACCTGAAGTCAAACCAAAATATTGTACTCTCAAATGAAGATAATGTTTTTTCATCATAGTTTTTATTTATTTATTTATAAAACTCGAATCTAAAATCTTATTAAAAAAAACATTTAATTTCTTACAACTTGAGTTGTATTTTCATATCCTAAAACAACCTAATTTAACCCATCTCGTTCATTTTTCCTAAAACCAAGAAAAGTTGGCATCATAAGTTTATCTTATTATAAAGAATCTCATTATAAATTCTGATCATATCTATTCTTTTTGACATAATATTTAAAACTACTCATAGCTCCTCTCCAATACATAAATAAGAGAATGATACGTTTCAGTATACTTAAACCTACGTCCTCCCAACAAAAAAATATTTAATTTCTTGCAACTTGATCCAACATATTAAGGTTATCTTCATATCCTAAATAAAAACCAATTTAGCCCATCTCTCATTCATTTACCCTAAAACCAAGAAAAGTTGGCATTCTATATCCACATTTAAAAACAATTTTTAAATTTTTTATTATAGGTTCTGATTATATCTATTTTTTTAATATAATACTTAGAACTATTGATAGCTCCTTTCGAACACATAAATAGGAGGAGGATGCACTTTAGTATACTTAAACCTATATCTTCCTACATTAATAACAATGTTTATAGTAATCGAGATAAGACTCAATCAGTTCAATATATTAAAATTTTAATAAGTATAAATTGTTGGCATGTTGGATTAATATCTTGACATAAAAGCCAATGGATTTAGGACAAAACTATGTTATAAATTAATCTCGAAATTAACATCATTGACGAAGATATATACATGCATTAAATAATTAAATTAATGTAATTATTATGATAATAAAACCAGCAAAGCAATGGTGGTGGATGAATGAGTTGCGGCGCAAACTGATTTGTCTGTTTGTAATTTGCAGAATCAAGACGTTACCAGGTACCTGTTTATATATAATTATAATAATAGTAACTTGTTTTTTTTTTAATATTTAATTAAATTTAAGGAAAAGGAAATTTATTTTATATTTTCAAGAAGAAGCCAATTGGGGGTATTTTAATTCACAACTTTGCTTTTTTTTTTGGAGAGAATTATTATTTTTAAATAATTAATTTCTCAATCAAAAGTACAAAGTGAAATAGGGAAAAAAATTAGCAGAATTAAAATGGGATAAAAGTGAAATTTTTAATTGTATTGGTAAATTTATGGTTTTGATCCATCTACTATTCTTAATTTTATGAGATTTAATTTTTATACTTTGATTTAAATAATTTGATCTTTTTATTTTTTATGATATCATTAGTTAGTTAACGCCACTAAAAATGTTGGTGCAAATTATTTTCGTAAAAACATCCCTTTGAATTAGGGATGACAATGAAAAGGCATGGAGGTAGGTGTTGGCATGTTACGAAATTCATCATCGTTCAATAGTTGGTAAGCTCTGCTCATCATCTGTCTTTTTTCACTATCAATGTATAATTTTTACTAATTATTTCTAATATTACTAATCTTTTTTTAAAGGCAATTAAATACTTAAACTTAATTCTTTAAAATTTATTTAAACATAAAAATTTCTTTAACAATTTTTTTTAAAAAAATTGTCATGTTAATGATTATATGAGGATAAAATGATAATCTCATATAGCGGAACAAAATGAAGTAGGTAAGTAATAACCATTACTGCTCCGTACCTACTATAAGAATATCCATTGCACCTCAATAAAGGTGATCATGGGTCGAGCCGAGTTGTAACAAACTTCCAAGCCTATTTTATAGGATTGGACCTAAGCCAAAATGGGCCTAAAATTTTGCCCAAGCCTAACTCGGATAAAAATAAAAAACTTGAGTCTGACCCACCTGTATTAAAATTTTTATATAAAAATAAATTTAAAAAATATAATACATCAAATACACTAAAAACATTAAAATAAACATTTCTCAACAAATTGAAAATAAATTACAAAAAATCTTTATACTTAAATAACATCAAGATAGGTGCAATTTAACAAGTAAATGCCTTTAAAATAGTAACAAAATTAATAATACAACTTGAGAAGACTATTTGAAATCTTAATTAGTGGTCAAGGGTTCAATCCTCGCACTAAGTATGGAACAACTTTAAAACTCGTGGCCAGCATCTACCCCTTAGCGGGCCTACCAAATGCAAATGATTAGTTACTAGGTTCGCTCCGGTTGATACCTTTTGAAATAAAAAAAATAAAACAAGAGTTATATAATATTCAAACAATAACAACAAAATAGTAGCAATATAACAGTGAAATGGTAGCAAAACAGTAGAAAAACAACAAAATAATAATAGTTTTTTCTTTTTGCAAATTCGAGTTGCGTCTGGATCAAAAAAACTTACCCAAGGCCCGACTGTTTTTATAAATGGGTATTACTTTTTTTTACCTATGCCTATTTTTTGAGCCTGTGTTTTGTCCAAACTCTCTCGCTTTTCGAATGGACCTTCAAATTGGGTCAAATCTACACCTCAATCACCATCTACTTTTCTTTTATTTTTTAAAAAATCCATTTCATTTAGAGTGGATTAATTCGAAATCCATCAATCCTGTTGAATTTTACCATCCTTACTTTTTAATATAGATTCTTTTGTGTTATAATAAGTCAACGTTTTAATTGAAATAAATAATAATATTATAATTATAAACTGTTATAAAAATAAAAAAATAAAAGCTATGTGAAATTAAACTAAATTCCAAATCTGAATATAGGATGGGAACAATGACATGACCAAATATTTAATTTGTATTCCAAAATGGAGCAAATTGGATGTTCATACGACAATTTCTATATATTTGGAGTTAATTGACAGCTGAATGGGTTTAGTTGTAAGATAAAAAGGCAAAAAAGTTAAGCAAATCAAAGCAACCGGCAAGGCAAGGCAATGGCTATCGTCTTTATTACAAAAAGAAACAAATTGTTCAAAAATTTCTTATTTTCGTATGACTGAATATATGAATAAAATGTTATATTATACATCAATAATAATAATAAGAATAATCGTAAAATAATAAGAAAAATATTAAAAAAAAACATAAATTTTACGTGAATAATCTTTATCAGGAAAAATCATGAAAAGAAGAAAAATTCACTAATATTGAAAAAAAATAGTATAAGAGATTTGTCGCTATGTGTAATTTTTTTTAATCAATGTCTAATGAATGAAGTATAGTCACATTTTTTCAAATTTATTTCTCTATTTTATTTTTTTAACAAATGAGTTACGCTTCAAACTTTTTAAACTGGATCAATTAAAGTTTAAAATAGAAACCGAGACTTAAAAAAGAGAAAAAAAGAATAATAATAAAAGAAAAATAAATAAATGAAGGCATGGTGTTGACAATTGACAAAGACTCGTGGAGAAAAAAAGCCAACCCATACTTTAATGGGAGACAGATATTAAACCCCATTCTCATTAGCCCTTTATTTGCCCATATTATTTTTTTATTTTAATTATTATTGAAAGTTGACTTTAAAAATATCAATTATGGGATGGTGTTATATTTGTATATAGTTGTTGACTTTGGACTTTGAATATTATTGCATTTGTATCCTTCTTATCCCTGTGATGGTGGGCAAGTAATACTTATTAAACAATTAATAAGTACAGATATTTTCTTTAGAATTCAATAAAAATATAATAAAAAATTCGAATGTTTATAAATTTGGAGAAATAGATGTTTGTTGATTGTACCGTTTTATCAACAAAAGATTAAAAGAAATGGAAATTGAATTTTTTCTAGTAAAATTGAATTAAGTTCGAATTTTGAAATTGTTATTGTTAGAAGAGCAGTATTTAAATACCATTCTCGATACATCAATATTAATTGAAGCCCACATAAATTCATAAATGGTTCATTCAGTTAGATCCCTAAGGTCTTCTGATTTGCATTGACACGACTCACTAATTTATTTTTGTTTTTTTATGTTTCAATTTTATTTAAAACAAAATTCATGACACTCTTAGAGTGGGTTTGGATGGGTGGAACGTTTACCCGCTGTTAGTGTAAAAATAGTAGTAACAGTGAGATTAGATACTATGATACTATTGTGCGAGACAAAAATTAAACTAAATACACTACACCGAATCATTTATCTAAACTTACACTTATTCTATTATGTATTTGACTCAAAACAAAATTTTTTTTAAGGAAAAACAACCTTATTTGAATGCCACATTGGGGTGCAATTGGAAGAATGAAATGGCAATCATAAAGGTTTAGAAAGTTTTAAGTCAAGCCAGTAGTTTGGGCAATCCGATGTTTTTGGTCACATTGGTTTTATGCTTTGAGTTATAATAAAGTTAGGTTTGGAAATTTTGTAATTTTATGTTAAAGTTTAATCTTACATGGTTTTCTTTTAAATTTATTTTGGTTAGTTAGTTAATTAGTAGGGTGATACTAAGGGGCTGGCAGGAGTTCAAGTCTCTTCTAAATTGGAAAAATATCATATTGATTCTTTTATATTTTATAAAATTATAAATCAGTAAATAGTCAAATTATATTTTGACCATTTTAAAATGATAAAATTTTAATTTAATTTTTTAAAAATTATAAAAATATAAATTAATATAATGATGAAATTACATTTTAGCTTTAAAAAATACATAACTTGATTCCGACCTCCAAAAATAATTTTTGGCTTTGTTCCTGTTAATTCAATAGAGTTAAAATGATTATTGAATTTAATTCTTATAATAATTGATTTTATTAGAACTCAGAAAAAAAAAATCAGTCCCAACAAAAATCTGAAGTGGGAAAGCTACTTCCAATTTTCATTGGGGAATAAGTTCTCTATGGAATTTGTTTTACTTTAGAGACACTGAAAAGAGGTAGCCATGTAAAAGCAACTGAAATTTCCAAACTGAATTGTAAGAACACATCAGCATTGTGGTGAGAAAAAAGAAACCCAAGAAAATGATTTCTTGACTTTGGGGACATCATGGCTTAATGCAAAGACTTTGAAGTCAGTACTTATCCACCACTTAAACAACCCCAACCTTCAAACTTAATTTATTTTTAATTTTATATGTATGGAAAAAATAAATTCATTCTAAATATTATAATATTAACAACTTTAAAATATCATTACATAATTTAATTTCGTAGAATTTTTATGAAAGCCTTTCATTTGCTTCTCTTCAATGGAAGTTTTATTTTCCCAGAATGTACCCTTATTTTTTGCCTAATTCTTCTTCTAATGATCGATTCAACCTCTGATCAAAAAGATAAACCTTAGTTATATTTCATCTCTTCAACAAGTTTAGTAATGAGCATAATGATCCTATTGTTCCGATGGAGAGAAAAACCTATGATTAGCTTTCCAGGAAATTGCCGAACGAACAATTTCGATGATATATTTCAATTTCTTATTTTATTATGTTCAACTCTATGTAACAACATGATTTATCATTACAAATTTTTAATAAAATGCACAATCAAACAAGTTGTTGTTGAACATTAAAATATTAGCAACAACTTTAAAATGTTGGTATGTAATTTAGTTTCATGCTTATTCGTTGCAATAACTAATTGATTAATCTAAGAATTGATACAAGTCGATTAAATTAGACTAAAAACTAATTGAATGAATCAAACCAATTGAACTAACAAACTGATGATTTAACTCATTCAACCATCAATCTAATTTTAAAATTACTTTTTCAACGAATCTCTAATATAAATTTTCAATGAATTTATTAAAAGAAAAACTCGCTTTTGAAACTTTGTTACCATATGAAAGCATTAATATTGTCCAATTAAGACCCAAATTTTGATTTGCCCGTTTCACTCCTATTTTGTTTGTATGAGGTCAAATTTTGGTCTTAATATTTTTTTTTTTGGAATTAGTGGGGCTCGAATCTAAGTTATATTTGAGGGAGTGAATACTGAACATTTTAATCGTCATTCTAATATACAAAATTAACATTATTGGCTAGTTTGTTTTAAAAATTTTATGTAATTTTTTCTTAAAAACATCATTTCCAAAGTAAAATATATATATCAATATGATGTGTAGCCTCTCAACTCTTAAAATAAGAGGATAAATACGCTTTAACGCATTTGAACTCACGTTTTCTCGCGCTAACAACAATCTCAATATTAATCTAGTTGAGACTCAATCAACCATTTAAAATAGTTAACAAGATAAATTATTTGAATTAACTAATAACTTTATAAAATAGAATGTTAAAATTATATTATATGCACTAAATTCCAAATTTTAGTATGATAGAAAAACTAAAATTATAATTTGAGGTCTAAATTAAAACCTTTAGTGATGGATTCACCTGAACCTTAATTTAAACTATATTAATATGAAAATTTATTACTCAAGTTGTTTATATTATTACAAATAGAATAAAAATTAAGGTAAACTATAAAAATAGTCATCTTTGTTTGCCTCAGATTACATTTTAGTCACTTATGTTTGAAATGTTACATTTTAGTAACTTATGTTATCATTTTGTTACGAAATGGTCACTTTACTGTTAAACTGCATTACCTCCCTAACGGCAGTCCTACATGGCAATCTAAATAAGTTTTAAATGCCAACTTGGATTCCAGTTGCTAAGATGAAAATAGGTATTTGATTAAATAAATTTAATTTGGACTGCCACGTAGGATTGTTGTTAAGTAGGTAATGGAGCTTAATGGTGGAGTGACCACCTCGTAACAAAACGATAACATAACTAAGACGTAAATTTCAAATATAAGTGACTAAAATGTAATTTAAAGCAAATAAAATTGATTATTTTTATAATTTAGCTATTTTTGTTGTGAAAATAAATATTTTGTCTGTCTACACCCGAAAAAGAAATAATTCGATTTTTTTTTTAAATCAAGATATATGTATATATATTGACAGCTCAAGTCTTCTCCATACTATAACAAATAATATATATAATATGTATTATACATACATATACATGTTTTTATATATATATGGATCTTTCTAATTTCTCTATATAAACAACCAGCATGCTGTTCTAAAAACTCTATCTTCTTTCTCTTTGGCTTTTACACGATTCCTACAGTTCCTTGATTCCTTCTTTGTATTAATCGCCTCTTCCAATCCTATATATTTCTCTCTTCTTTCTTCTTCACCATTGAAGTAAAATAAAGCTAAAAGAAAATGCCTGCTGTAGGTGGAATCGGGCCGGGTACCGGCAAGGAATACCCGGGTAATCTCACCCTATACGTCCTTGTCACCTGTATTGTTGCAGCTATGGGGGGTTTGATTTTCGGCTACGATATTGGAATCTCAGGTAATAATATTTCAAAACAAAAATAAAAATA
Source organism: Gossypium hirsutum (assembly GCF_007990345.1). Classification (NCBI taxonomy): domain Eukaryota; kingdom Viridiplantae; phylum Streptophyta; class Magnoliopsida; order Malvales; family Malvaceae; genus Gossypium; species Gossypium hirsutum. The sequence goes on from NC_053433.1 coordinate 1,993,580, forward strand.
AAAAGCCTTTTTCACGTAGAAATTAATGGGGTTTTTTGTTTGGCTATAGGTGGGGTGACGACGATGACGCCATTTTTGCAGAAATTTTTTCCAAGTGTATGGAGGAAAAAGGAAGCCGACAAGACGAAGAACCAGTACTGTCAGTACGACAGCCAAACGTTGACGATGTTCACGTCGTCCTTGTATTTGGCGGCTCTTTTGGCTTCGTTGGTGGCGTCCACCGTCACACGAAAGCTGGGAAGGAAACTGTCCATGCTTTTCGGTGGTTTGCTTTTCTTCTCCGGAGCTTTAATCAATGGCTTTGCCAAAGCTGTTTGGATGTTGATCGTCGGTCGGATATTACTCGGGTTTGGTGTCGGGTTCGCTAATCAGGTAACTAACCGGGTTTCAGCTCTCAGTCTTCTTTATCTTTTTTATTAGAATTATAAATATTTGGAGTGAAAATGTAAATTTACCCTTATACTAATTTACGTTTTTATAATTTTTTAAAGGACCCGTAAGTAAATTTCACATTTTAAGTAACACTTTTACTTTTACGATTTCCAAAAGGATTAAATTAAAATTATAATATTTTTCAGTCAAATTTTTCGTATTTAATATTTTTAATTTAGATTTTATTTCAAAATAAAAGGTTGATTCCAATCTGTTTTTCAGTTGGTCCAGGGTATATACTTTTAATACAGCATACAATTTATTAGCCTTTGGAAAATGACAAGAAAACATGTCTTTTACAAAATTGTTTTTGCGTCATTCCAGATATTACCTTTATAAAAGTCGGTTTAATCTTGGTCTATTGGTATGAATATTTATCTTAGATATATTGGCATGAATATTATTATTAATATAAAAAAATATAAATTTAAATGCATTAAAACATATTATTCTTTTATTTACTAATTGAAAAGAAATTATAAATAATTTTAAAAATTTTCACATTCAATTTGAATTCAAATTTGGTCCGAATTGAATGTAATTATGGAATTGATGTTTATGTTTTATTATTACATATGGATGTGCTTTGTTTTTCTTTGCGTGACATCTATTTGCACTAAATTTTTTGGCTAAAGTTTACGTCTTGATGGAACGGCCGTTGAATATAAAATTAATAATTGAAATTAAAATCCTTCTTTTTTCTATATAAAATATTAAAATGTCTTGTTTTCCTACAAGCGTGACTTCGATGGGTTGAAAAATAAATTAATTTCAGTTTTTTTTTCTATATATATAATCCAATATTAGAAAAAAACATTAACAACTTGACAAAGCCATGTGGTCCCTCCCTTAGGTTTTTTTTTTTTAATATAGATTTTAACTTTTATGAGTATTTTTAAAATAATTAAATATTTTTCGTTTAAGTATTAGTTTGACTGATATTGATATTGTTGTTAATGTAAAAGAACACGGATTCGAGTGTGTTGAAGCGCATTATCCTCCTATTTATGCATTAGGGGAAGAATTATGAGTAATTCTAAACATTGTGTCGAAAATAACAAATATGATTAAAATCACAAGATAATATAATGATAAAATTGCATTTTAATTTTTCAAAAAATTATTATTTATTACTGATACTTTAATAGCGATTTTCTAACTTGTCTTTGATACTTTAATAGCGATTTTCTAACTTGTCTTTACATATTGGTCACAAATCTTTAATTTTTATTAAATTACATCATTAATTTATTAATTATAAGAATTTAAAGATATAATTGGATGAAATTAAAAATTGCGTCTTACAAATTCGGGGATCTAAAAAGTAAATTACCTGATTTCCATTTTAAAATTTGATATTGGTTTTGTAAATTATTACAGTCTGTGCCACTTTACCTTTCGGAAATGGCGCCATACAGATACAGAGGAGCATTGAACATAGGCTTCCAACTATCAATTACGGTCGGTATCCTCATTGCCAACGTGCTGAACTATTTCTTCAACAAGATCGAAGGCGGCTGGGGGTGGCGGCTGAGCTTAGGCGGCGCGATGGTTCCCGCCTTGATCATCACCGTTGGCTCTTTAATCCTCCCCGATACACCCAATTCCATGATCGAACGTGGCCAAACCGAGGAAGCCAAGGCCAAGCTCAAGAGGATCCGTGGTGTTGACGATGTCGACGAAGAATTCAGGGACCTCGTAGCGGCCAGCGATGCGTCGAAACTCGTCGAACATCCGTGGGGGAACTTGTTGCAAAGGAAGTATAGGCCTCATTTAACGATGGCTATACTCATTCCTTTTTTTCAACAATTGACTGGAATCAATGTGATTATGTTTTATGCTCCCGTTTTGTTCAACACCATCGGTTTCAAAGACGATGCTGCCCTCATGTCCGCTGTAATTACCGGTGCCGTTAACGTCGGTGCAACGTTGGTTTCGATATATGGAGTTGATAAGTGGGGACGGAGATTCCTTTTCCTAGAGGGTGGAGTTCAAATGTTGATCTGCCAGGTACTTTTGAGATTTTTCTTAACCTTGAAAATTATACCCATTACAATCGAGTTAATTTAGATTTTAAAAATTTTGAATTAATTCAATTTAGGTCAATTTCAAATTTGGATCATAGAATCGCCCTAAATTTTGAGTTCTAATCGTTGCTTCGGATTTTAGTTATTTTAAATTTTGGTCATTTAAATTAGAGGTTCGAGCTTTTTGAATCATGTCATTACATGTTCACATTATTTCGGGTTCTGGTCAATTCAGGTTTAATTTATTTCAATTACTTTTTGGTCACTTTAAGTTCAAATCATTCCGAATTACAATAAATTTCAAGTTGAGATTATTTTAAGCTCAGGTTATTTTGGTTTTAGTTGTTTTATGTTTAAGTTGTTGGGTTTGAGGGTCTGATTTTTGAATTTTGATCTAAACTGATTTAACTCAATTCGAGTTATTTGTTCGGGCCATTTCGAATTCAACTCATTTTTGGGTTGTTTTAGGTTTAAGTTATTGGATTTGAGGCTCTGATTTTTCGAGTTTTGGTCCGTTCAGGTTTAAGTAAATTCAAGTCACTTGTTTGAACTATTTCAAATTCAACTAATTTTTGAGTTGGAATTATTTTGAGTTGAATTTGGATTGCTTGAGTTCTAAGTTATTGATTTTATATAATTAAATTGAGTTGGATTGAATTTCAATTTCGAGTAAAAATTTACACGTTTATTAAAAACCAATGTTAGTAGCAATTGGTGCTAAAATGTGCTACCTTTGCTGCTTTTTCAGGCAGTTGTGGCAGCTTGCATTGGTGCTAGGTTTGGGACCAACGGTGACCCTGGTGACTTACCCAAATGGTATGCCGTTGTAGTAGTGCTTTTCATTTGCATTTACGTGGCCGGGTTTGCCTGGTCATGGGGACCCCTCGGATGGTTGGTACCTAGTGAAATTTTCCCATTAGAAATCCGATCGGCTGCGCAAAGTATCAACGTCTCCGTCAACATGCTTTTCACGTTTGCGGTGGCTCAAGTGTTCTTAACCATGCTTTGCCACTTGAAATTCGGGCTTTTCCTCTTCTTCGCTTTCTTCGTGCTAATAATGTCCATATTCGTGTACTTTTTCTTACCCGAAACAAAGGGTATTCCGATCGAAGAAATGAACCAAGTATGGAAAACACATTGGTACTGGTCCCGATTCGTCGAAGACCTCGATTACCCCAATGGAGGCATGGAGATGAGCAAGGGAGGGCAAGGTCCAAAAAATGTGTAATTCCCCTTTGATTGATTGCCTTCTCATTTCAAATTTTAGCTTTTGGTTGGTTGTGTAGTACATATGTTATTGATTTCATAAATGTTGTTCACCTTATTGAAGTATAAACAAATTATAGATGAAATTGAAAACAAAACCTTGATTTATCAGAATGTTACACAAGCAAAATGAAAAATAAATGGTTAAATTCTAATTTTAATCTCTCTAATATGCTCAAATTTAAAATTTAACCTTTCTCCTTTAATGATGCTTATAAAAATTTTCGCTAATTAATGCAATATCATTATAAGTAGCCTCGATTTTGTGGCTAATTAATTGAGACGAATTAATGAGGGAATTGGGCATGATTTGTTTGTCAATTTCTTCACGGTCTTTCACTGACGCAACACAGGAGAATTGCATGAGACTATGTCATTTATTATTTTGTGGAAAGGCAATCTTTTTCTATGTCCCAAAATATCAGACCCTTTTTAAGTGACTTTTATTTTAAAAATATATAAAACGGTGATTTCACTATTCGAAAGGTTTTACTTAAGTGATTGAATTATTTGAAAATTTTTATTTAAGTTTTTCTTAAGTCCAGTTAACAAAATTCAAGTGATGATTCAACGACCGGCACAATGGACCAGTACCCATCGATGAGTAGAAGAGTATACCTTGAATTCAAGTCAATCTGATGATTAGTATCGAAGATCGGAGAAGAAAGTTGTTTGGATTTTGGGTTGCAAATTTGTGATGTTTAAAGTTGTTTCATGAAAAAAATTAAATTATAGAAGAGAAAGGGAAAAAGAATTTTCAATTAGTGCAGGCGGTGCCAATGGAAAAGGCTATACACTAGCGATTTTAATAGCCTAATGACTTAAATTAAAACTTTTAAATAGTTCAATGATAATTTTATAATTTTTTGAAATTAAGTGATCAAATCGTAAATTTACTAATAATTTAGTAACCTCTTAAACTTATATGATATGTATATAATATGTTATGTTAACTATGAGATGTGGTGTGTTTGTTGCTCACTTTATTTCTTGATCAAGAGGTTAGGGGTTTGATTCCAACCCATGGAAATAAAGTATATTTAATGGCCAACCATTTATCTTTTTGGAGAGCACATGCAGCAAGGGAATCAGTCACTACTACCAATGGTGCATATCTTGCTTTGGACAAAAAAAAAGATGCATTACGTAAATTGTATTTAGACATGAGGGTTGAGTTTGGATCCAAATCAATTCGGATTTTAAAATTTGTCATTTTTGTTCATGGCAAAGTTAGAGATTTTTGGGGTAAGAAAGTGTTATGTTATAATTGTTTGGAGGCAAAAATTGAAATTTTACCACTATACTAACTAATTATTTTACAAGTTTTAATTGGACTCTAAAGTAGTTGTACCATTTTTTTGTTGGGTTTTCTATTCAAATCAATTTCAAGTTTAATGTTGTTTTGAGTTCAATCATTCTAAATTTTGGTTACTTCAAGTTACCGTCAATTTGGGTTACTAGTTTGAATCATTTTGGATTCAAGTCATTTTAAGTGGGATTATTTTAGATTCAGATTATTTTAGATTCAATCAATTTGAGTTTGAATTAAACAAGTTCGAATTATTTACTTTTTATAATAAAATTAAATTGGATCAAGTTTGAATTCGAGTTGATTGAATCGTGTTCTTGAGATTGGATCAGAACTTATAGCTCTATAATTATTGAATTTTAATTTTTTCAAAAAAAATTGGTAACAAGGAAAAAGAGAACAACAATCAAGACGAAGTTGATAATCATGGCAATATTAACTTGAGCCACTGAAGACCACAAACCATGACAACGTGCTCCATGTTAACTTGGCAAACCACAAACATACTGCCTGTGCCTAATCTTTTAAATCAAGATGTAGATTAGATTTTGTTGAACAAATTCTTATCAAGTGTCAAACTCCATTGCACGTTAGAACAAGGTATGGGAATTCAGCTACTATGAAATTTCTTATCGAGTCTCGCACAGAAATTACTGACGCAGTTAAGGAGATGCTCAGACATTAATCACGGGGCGGAGCCGGTGAGATAGGCACACGGGCCTTAGCCTCTGAAAAATGGTAAGATTGGAATTAGATCCCAAAAATTTAGTCACTCAAAAACTTATAATTTAATTCTAACTCCTTGAATATTTTTTTGGATTCGCCGGTGATTAAAAATGACATGGGGCAATGGAGAACAGTTGCATTCCCTTGGGAAGCAACAAAATCGCAATCACTTATCTACAAAAGCCAGATGGTTGCTACTAGAGTTTTTCAAGTTACCAATTACAGAAAATTCAGCTCACTTTTATATATATATAACAATAAAAACATCGAAAGATATCGAGTTTCCGACCATTCTTCCAGATGAAACACGTTACATGAAAAGATTTTAGGGGCATACGCAAAGAGATGAATATATAGAATTACAATGACATGATAAAGCAATTACCGGTTTAAACCGAGTCTACACCTTCAACCTGTTGCCGAGCAAGGTACCGTTCTCTTCGCTCTTTCTGGAGAATAGAAATCGACAGTGATTTGAATAATGCATGTCATACAAGTAAAAAAAACATATATATGAGAAAGAAGAAGAAGAAGAAACTTACCCATTCGTCTATGACGAGTCCTTCCCCGATAATCTTTGGACCTGCATCCTCTGGAGGCTTTTTGCGTGCCTCGAGTTCAGCATCGGCATCAGCTAATTGGCGTTTCAGTTTTTCCAGAGCCTTCATAAAGTCAAGAAGCACAAACCATAAAGATTTAGATAAGTTTTTATGTTCGCAACAATCTTGATGAGCAAATGTATAAGATGGTATGCTGCTAATAGTACTTACAGGACAAGGACGGCCAGGATCGAGAAAAACGACTCGTAGTATTTGCTCTATTGCCACTTGATCCTTCAGATCATCGAACTGCAAAAACCGGTCACCTAAGATTAATTACACCGTAAGTTGAAATGTGCCCGACTTTATGAAGGGGAAGAAAAGTTCAGATAGGTGGAAGAGCAATTAATAGAGCATCAAACAAGGGCAGCCAGACAACTCCAAAAATGGTTGAAAGAAACCATGCAAGCCTATATCAAAAATGGGGCTAACAAGAGGTTCTCGTCCCATCAGGTATCAAAATCCGGCATACGTCACATTTAGAAGTCAATTTACAGCAAGACCAGGACATCTTGATGACAAAAGAAAACACGGCCCCATAGCACAGTAATTTAATTATGTTACAGAGTGCAGACAGTACTTATAATGTAATACATTATCCTATCAAGCCAATTATTAGCAGAGCATTAACCATAAACTAAATATTATATGCATCAACAGAATTCAACTTTATTCATCATAAGATCACCAGCATCTAAATGCAATCAAATTAAAAAAAGTCTCTTTTTCTTTGTGAATCATATAAAAACACAAAGTTTTATAGGAGAAATTCGACGCACCAGCTCAGATACATAGTCCATTGGACCTTTCACCTTGAGACTCATGATTTTGAACTTAACTTTGCGCTTTTGATCCATTGGTTTTTCATTGTTCTGTGGAGGTTCTACAAACTTGAACACTAGCAGATCCATTCGAAATACGAAACGAAATTCATAAGAATCTTTCAGAAGACATGAACAACGTTCAAGACATATATTCTTGCCAAATACATAACACGGACAAGAACTAATAAACGAAAACGTGCAAGCATGAAGAAACACTTACCCGTTACTATGATGCCCTCACCGGGGGCAAGGATCGCACCCGGAGGGCGCATGAAACAACTCTTTGGTGCTGTTGTTTGAAACTAAATTAACCAACAGAAACAAAAATGGCTAGCTCGTTACAAAATTCATCAAAGCGATACCACATTTAACTATTAACAGAATAAGAAAGACAAATACAGGGCAATGATGAAGATGAAATGCTTCAAAGGTTTAAGTTTTTTAAGTTTTAAATTTAAAGGAGTATACCTTGAAAGCTGCATATGACTTGCTAGTGTTTTTTATCCTCACCGCGCTCCTCACCTGTTTGCCAGGTTCATCTTGAGAACAGAAAACAAAACAAAAATACTCAATCAAGAATAATTATTTTACATAATAAAAACGGTTAATTACGCTAAACAACCTCAAACTACAACCCAATTTTTTAAAACTGGTCCCTAAATTTCAAAATGGTCTAATCGAGTCCTATCGTATCAATTAAGTACTTCTATCAGCCTAAATATTAACTTGGGTATTAAAGACCAATTCAAATCTGACATGAAGCAAAACATGTAGAACATACTGTAAGCACATGTATGGTGATTGCATGAACAACTTAAATATGTCGTGTTAAAAAATAATTATTCTAAATATAGTGACACTTTTGATTCAAATTGTGTATGTGATAGCTATATACATGTTTTAAATATATTCTATTTCATATTCATACTGACATTTAACATCTAAATTGACGATTAGGATAATGGAAAGATCTAACTAATATAATAGTTATACTTATAGAATATTACGAAGTTTAAATACCAATTTAAAATCTGGAGGATAGTTTGGGACCCTTGGTGAAATTAACCAGCTTTTAAAAATAAATCAAATAGGAAATTAAATGAACCGCGTCAAAAATTCCTTCCTTATTTCTAGCCAATTAGCCATATTCATTTCGCAGTAATTTTTTTTAATTCAAATAATTATCAGCAAATTTAAATTTCTTTTAAAAAAAAAAACTAAAACTATAAAATATATGCTACCTTTTACCAGTTACTTTAATTAATCGACAATCTGAACTCTTAAATACTTGTTGAATTTACTGTAAATTTCCAAAAACAAGCATAGTTTTGTGTTTAGATTTAAGCAAACAAAAGTATTTAAAAAAAAAAAGAGGAACTTACATGGAAAATAGAGTTTATTGGCGGGATCAAGTTTCAGGCGACGCCGAGTCGGCAAAAGCGACTTCGCAACGGCGGAAACCGAATTGGCAGAAGCATGACGGTTCGATCCTTCGTTCTGAGGTTGAGTTTCACCGTATAGACTCGACGACAAGGAAGAAGATGACGTCGTACCGGTAGCATTCCCGGTTTGCCGAAATGGCAGCTTGAAAAACCCCCAAACTCTACCATCGGACTGTGACTTGTGCTCTGCTCCTATCGCCATCTCGCACTTTCACCAACAAGGGTAAATACGGCACCGTTTTTACGTTTGAATTGAGAGACTCGTGAAAAAAAGGAACAGAAGGGGTAGAGAAGACGGGATTTCAAAGCATGGATTGAACTGTATTTAAGTGGTGAGATTTTGAAGTGCGCTTTAACTTTCCACACACAGCTTGATTAGCGGGGGGTGAAGATACAAAGTTCAAAACGACGCAGCTTTAGTCTGTAGCCTTCACTGTTCTTCCGCATTTTTACTGTTTTTCAACGACGACTTTATGAAATCAAAATCCACCTTTACTACAGATTGAGTTTATGGGAAAGCAAAAGTAGGTGAGATTTTTTGGTTAAAATCTGCCACAAGTCCCTGTACGTTTCGAAAATTTAGCATTTAGTCCTCATACTTTAATTTTACCGAATTTAGTCCTTTTAATTTTTATATTTTAAAATTCAGGTTTAACTGTTTAACACTATTAAAACTTTTTTTGTTAATTCAAGTTAATTACAAAGTCATTTTTTAATTACATGGCCACCAAGTGGTGTTTTTTTATTTTAAAAATGTCACAGCAATAAATTTAATAAAGGAAATTAATAGTGATAATAGTTGAATTTAAATTTTGAAATTTGAAAAATAGAAGAACTAAATTTTTAAAATATTGAGACTAAATTCTAAAATTTCAAAAAAAAGGGACATATGGAATATTTTTAACATTTTTAATTAAATTGGATTGGACTAACGTCTAGATTTAATGTGATTTTCACAAATTCCGACTGTATTTTCTTGCAAGACGATGGAACAAATATTCTATGGATTTTCGTAATTGAATATTCAACATTATTAATGAACCAAAAAGAAAAATATTCAACATTTGAATTATTCAATAATGATATCCTAGAAATTGCATGCTCGTGGTTGATGCTATTTTAGTCCTTAGTTAAGGGTAAATTATAGTATTATGGGTTAATTAAAAAAAGTTACAATTTAGTAATTTAATTATTTGAAAATTTTTAATTAAGCCTTCAAATATTTAAAAGTTTTTATTTAAATTATTAGGTTGTTATGTTTTTTTTTAATTTCAATCAACAAATTTCAAGATTCGATAATCGATTTAATGAATCAATACTCACCAATGAGTAAAAGAACGTACCTTAAATCTAAGTCGATCTGATTGTAGATGTCAAAGATTTAAAAAAAACTGTTTGAATTTTAGTTCACATATTAGTCACTTCTAAAACTATTTCACTAAAAAAAGATTGAACTGTATTAGAGGAGTGAAAAGAAAACTTTCAATGCAAACAATACGAATAAAGAAAATCATATGACAGATAAAATTTTTGAATAATTAAATGATGTAAAACAAAAACTTGTACCGAGAATAAAAAGTGGAAGATCTAAACAAAAGATAAAATCCACTTAAAGTAGGTATAAAAACATGATCTAAAGCATTACTTGTTATTATTAGAGGAAATATAGACATAAAAAAAACCTCATGCAAAATCCTGAAACAATTGCATATCTATTATCTATATAATTCATATATAAGATTAAAAAAAAAGATATGTATGTACATCCAAGTAATTTATACAATTCCCTTGTACTTTTAACATAAAATAAGGGAGGGGGGGTTCATGAGTTAGGACCCCAACAACTCAAGAACATGACGGTCCTCAATGACTCCTCCGCTTGCTTCAACCTCTCATTCGTGGCGGCAGCCGCCTTCACAGTCCCGGAATCCACCGTGTTAGAGAAACGCCTCGCTTGCTTAGATGAAGAAGAAGAAGAAGAAGAAGAATCTTTGAGGGACCTTAGATTAGTTTCCAACTTGGATGCATGGTCTTTCACCAACTGCACCACCCTCATTCCTGACTGGTAAAACACCCTACTCGCGTACCTCAAGCTCATAAATATAATCAAACAATGATTTTTTTCTTTTAATGAAGGATTTTGATAATGGTGGAACTTTGGGGTGTATATATAGACAAGAGGTTGAAGGGGACCATGTTTTTGAGAAAACAAGTGGCTATGGGGTGTGTGACTTTTCTTAATCAGCGGTTACAGGGAAGAAAACGAGGGGCAATGGTGACGACGTGTATGAATTTTATTACAAGACATGAAGATTCGAGATAAGGTGATAAGGACAAGACAAAGATAGACAACACCTCATATGGGCCCATGCTATTTGCCCATGTTTGATTTGGATGTTTTATCATGCAGGGTTTTTGTTTGGTTTCGGATAATTTAAGATTCTGAATTCCTGTTGGGGGGGTTTAGATATTTTTGGTGGTGATGTGATTAATTATGATGAAAACGATGTTGATATGTTTTAGTCAAGGATGACGAGAAAAAAATAAACAATTACATCAAATCTTTAAATTAAACAATCCGAAATTCAAAGCAAATTTAAATCGCGTGTGGGGACTTTTTCTTCATCAATTGTTTGCATATGGAATTAATGATGGAGGGAAGAAAAAAATCCAAATCAGATCCACGTATAACATTATGAAATCCTTATTAAAGTAATGATTTAATAAAACAGAGATAAGTTTTTTTATCAATCAATATTTGATTTTTATAGAAATATTTCAAAATTAAAATATTCAATATATGAAATTGATGTCATACTTTTAATTTTTTTTTAAATAACAATTTAAACAAAACATAAGATATAGGCATCAACCAGCGTCATGGTAGGGGAATCTAAATTTTTTTTAAGAGATCCGAAATGTAATTATAATTTTTTTATTGATTAATATGTAAGTGTATTTTGTATTAATTTATAATTTTATTATTTTTGAAAAGATTAAATATATTTTTTTTATTTTTAAGGGGTTAAAGTTAGTGGCATGCATGGGTCGGGCTGGGCTCAACTAAAAATTTAGGCCCGAGCTTTGTTCGGCCCAAAAAATGGGCCTAAAATTTTTTCTAAACTCGACCCAGATAAAATGTTAAAACTCAAGCCCGACTCGACCCGCCCATATTAATTTTTATATTATTTTTTATATAAATTTAAAAAACATATAATACATAAAAAATACTAAAAACATCAAAATAAATATTTTCCAACAAATTGAAAATAAATTTTAAAAAATATGTATACTTAAATAACACTAAAATAGGTGCAACTTAACAAGCAAATGCCGCCTCTAAAATAATAATAAAATTAAGCAGATGTCTTTAAAATAATAACAAAATTAACAATAAAATAAGTTTTATACAATATCCAAACAATAACAACAAAATAGTAGCAACATAACAGTAAAATGGTAGCAAAATAGTGAGAAAACAATAAGAAAATAATATTAAAAAACAAAAAAAATAGTTTTTTGTCATTTAGTGAATTCGGGCCGGGACTGAAAATGCCTTACCTGAGGCCCAACCTATTTTTTTAAAACTGGTCTATATTTTTACCCAAACTCTCCTACATTTTGGGCAAGCCTTCGGGCTGGGCCAGGTGGCCCAACCCATGAGCAGGTCTAGTTAAAGTGCAATATATATTATTTTATAATTTCTTTATTTACAAGGGGATTGAATTGAAAATTTTTCATATTGATACACCAAACTGTAGTTTTATTATATATTAATTTATAGTTTCTTTGTTTATAAAATAACTCAATTGAAAAAATAAAAACTCGAGGCCAAAGCCCTTATTGCCTTTTTAGATTTGCCTTTAGTCATGGGTGGAGGGAAAGGGGCAGGATGTAACCTTACTCCTTAAAATAGAAAATTTTCTATATAATCCTTTTAATTTTTAAAAAATTACAAGTTAGTATAATAATAAAATTACATATTAATCCTCTCACTATTTTTTATTCACATAAAACAATTTTCCAGCTTTGCTCTTGACCATTGTGAAATCAATTGGAAAGCATTGTCCAATGGGGTAAAAGTATCATGGAGGCCATTATACTAAGAGTTAGATTGTATTTTGCCTCCTCTACTTAAAAAATGGACAAATTAGTTTTTGTACATTAGATCAAAGAGTGAACTGGTCATTTTATTAAAAATTTCATCTATTTCTCTTGTTAAAAATTACTCATTATATGTTAAAATGAGGTATATGTGGCATGCCACATGAATTGTCTGATTATTCTATCAATAATGTCAGTTTTTAACAGTAGAAATGAATAAATTTTTAACAAAAATGATCAGTTTGCTATTTGATATATCGTACAATTTGTTAAATGCAATTTGCTCTTTGATATAACTAATTTGTCCATTTTTTAGTAAAAGCAGACTAAATGCAATTTGCTCTTAATACAATGACCTTCAATCCAACCTAGAGGTGAGCGAAATTCAATCCAACTCAAAAAAAAATCGAAAAAAAAACTCAAATTTCGAATTATTAGAATAGAATTCTTTGAGTGAATCGAAACAACTCAAATTTTTTTTCAAATTTCGAGTTAAAATTTCAAATTTGAATAACTCGAATAAACCAAATACCAATCTCTTTTATTTCCCTTCTCCTCCCCCCCTAGCCCTTTTACTTTCCCCCAAAAAAATTTACTTGCTCCAAACCTTAAAAAAAATTTCCTTTTATTTTTCTCCCAAAACTTTTACTTCCCCTCAAACATTTCACTTCCCCCCCTCAAAAAAAAGAAACTTTTTTTTCTCAAATTTATGTCTATTATTTATATTATTGAATTAAATTTCACATTTTGTACTATTTATATTTTTAATCATCTGAATCTTTATCAATTTATGTTAAAATTGAATTATTGATGATGTCATAAAATACTCGTGTTAAAATTTTATGATGATATTAATTTCACATTTTATCTTTAAAATAAATTTTATTAAAAAATCACATTTTTTTACATTTAATATATTTTTTAGGGTCTGTTTGATTGCCAGTAAAATATTTTCCGTAAAATGATTTCTGGAAAATGTTTTACTTTTCTGTAAAATGATTTACTGGAAAATATTTTCTAGTGTTTGATTGAATCTGTGTAAAATATTTTCTGCTGCTTGGCAGATTTTTTGAAAATATTTTTCGGAAAAGTTATTTTTACATATATTAATATATATTAATAATTTTTTATATTTTAAATTATTTTTACTTATATTGCAATGATTTGTTTATAATAATACTCAATTATTAAGCTACAATATTAATCGTTATAAATTGAAAAAAACTAATATCAAATAAATTATTTGTAATTGTGTTAAAAAAATAAGTATTGAATAATTAAAAAAATAAGTTACTGGAAAATCGATAAACAGAAGCAGTTTTCTACCGGAAATGAAGGAAGGAATGAAGGAGGCGATAGAGAGGAGAGCACGGAAAATGTCTTACGGAAATTGAAAGGGTAAGACATTTTCCCTAAAATGTAACCCATTTTCCCTTGTTTTGGAGTTCATTTTCCAAATGGAAAATGTTTTCCGCCAATCAAACGCTGAAAAAGTTGGAAATGATTTTCCGGAAAATCAATTCCGTCAATCAAACAGACCCTTAATTTCAAAATACATTGTGACAAGAATTAGAATATAATTGAAACAACTAAGCAAGCAAATAAGCTAAATCGTATATAAAAATTAATAAATAAATTATGAGGGGATGAAAGTTAATAACAAATTTGATTACGGTGGGTAAATTTGATTATAGTAAATGATAGTAGCTACAAGTACCCAAACTCATTTTTTTAATTTAACTCGAATAAATATATTCAATTCTATTCAAATTACATCTCACTTAATTCAAAAAAAATTTAAATCAATTTAAAAAGATAAAATAAAATTTATCAACTCGATTACCTAAAAAAATTCATTTGATTCGATAGAATGCTGACTAGGCCTACTACAACCCCATTAGCGATTCCAAAATAAATAAATTAGGAGAAACCTAAAACGGAAGAAAATCTAATAGCCCAGTCCAATATCACAAGGGACCGTTTCAAGCCCTCCCCCAACCCTCCCCTACACGCTTCGTATTCCTTGTTGCTACACCTCAGCAACAGCAAACCAATTTTTCCTTTCCACTCAATACTCACCAACAAATCACTATTTCTCCGCCTTTCAACAACTCCCATGATTCCCGCCATGGATCTTCATCTCCTCCGGCCTCCTCCCGGAGTCCGATTCTTCCGCCGCTACCCTTCCCCTGCACCTTTCCGCAGTCGTTTCGTCACAGTTAGGTCTCTCACTTCTATCCAAACTATGAAGCTTTCTAAAAGTTTTACTTCTTTAATTTACTATTAGTTATTTATTTTTCTGCATTTCGCAAAATATTTCAGCTCGATTCTTCCTTTCGCAAAAGAGAAAGCTAAGTACCACATAGAACTTGAAGCTGCGGTGGAGCTCGTGGAGAGAGCTTGTAGCCTTTGCATTGACGTAAGTTAAAAATTTGAAGAAGGTTAATCGTAGCAGATATCTTAAAATTATTATCAGATTTTAAATTGATATCTTAAAGTGTTAGTATTATATCCATCATTTGAATACATTGGAGGAGCTATTAGTTTGAGAGTTAAATGACAGTTCAAATTTACGTCGGCCTAGTCAACTTTAAATGCAGCTCAGATTTTACAATAAGCAACTTGAGTTTGACGTGTTAAAAAGAAAATAATATTCTTAATTTTATTTATATTACCTATCTTTTTTAACACTGTTAATTTAAGTTGCTTTTGTGATCTTGTTTTTAATTTTGTTTACGTATTTTAAATATATTTTACTTCCGATTCAAGCTGACATTTTATGGCTAAATTGATGACTAGATTGATACAGTAACGGTAGTTTTGAGTATATAATTAGAATTGGAATATGGAATCTGCGTGATGTAATTAGCCTTTTTGAAAATCTCGACTCTTGTTCTTTAGCCATTGTTTGATTAAATTGTTCTGTTCTAATGCATTTTTCTCACTTTTGTAATTTTATTTATTAAAATTGAGTTTTTTACTTTTTGTGATTGTAGGTACAAAGGTCTCCATTATCTGATGGGCGGATACTGGAAAAGAATGACCAAACTCCAGTAACAGTGGCAGATTTTGGAGTCCAGGCTCTTGTTAGTTTAGGTGTTTCCGTTAATGCCTCTATGTTTTTGTTTGCTTAATTGAACATATTGCATGTTACTTAGAATAGAATTAAGAAAATGGAGTTTGAAATAGAGTTTGGCATAATGTTTCATAATTGTGACATTCTCCTTTAGAGTAGTTTTTACAGTTTTCTTATTATTTTCATGCGAGAATATATGATTTATGATGACAATTGAAAAATCAGGGTGCTTATTGTTTGATTAACAAGTAAGAAAGTTTAACTAATGAGATAATTGAAAATTTGCTTCTGTTGATTCTATGATAGAGTTGGGTAAATTGTTCCCTTCAATTCCATTGGTGGCGGAAGAGGACTCTGGTTTTTTACAGTCCCAAAATCTCGTGGATCCTGTAGTAAGTGCAGTTTCTAATAAAACAAGCTTTCATGAGGAATCATTTTCACATGCTGATGTGCTGGAAGCAATCGATCGAGGGGATAGGACTGAATTCGGAACAAAACCAGCCACGTATTGGGTAAAGCCTATACAGTCTACTTAAGCTTGTCCATAAACTGCAGTTTTGACTTTTGCTGATTATAAATAAAAGAGTTTCCAGGTACTGGATATGTACTTTTTGACATTTTTACGTCCACAAACCTGATGCAGATACTGGATCCAATTGATGGCACACGAGGGTTTGTAAAAGGAAGCAAAGCCATATATGTGGTATGTATGCCTTGGTTCAATTAATTCTTTTCATTTGAAACATTTTCTTCATGCCATGAAACATAATTTAAACTTAGTCAAAACTTGTGTATTGTTATTGACTTATTGGCCGGCATTATTTAACAAAATTTACTGATATTGTACAGGATTCAAGATAATCAACAATATTCTATTCTGCATGAATGATGCATTACATTCAAATAAAACATATGATAATATGCATGCTTGAAAATTCTAAAAGAAATAGTTATTGTCATAATTTACATTTCTGGTTTAGTTTCATTTTAAAAAAAAACTGACATTTACAAGTTTTAGGATTGTGATTGGTGTAAACTTTGTTGTTGCTGTTGTTAACTGAAGTTTTTTCTTTTAGTGATCTTTTGCTATCAGTTAAGCATAATCTTTCTTTTTCACCTTCATGGCTGAGGGCATATTCTGAATTTTCAGGTAGGTTTGTCTCTTGTAGTTGAAGGAGAGATCATGTTAGGAGTCATGGGCTGCCCTAACTGGGTTGTAGATACTTTCCACAGGTCCATTACCGACGTTCAAGGTTATAAAAACAGTTCACCTGGGTTGGGGATCATTATGGTTGCTCATGTTGGCTGTGGAACTTGGACAAAGAGGTTAAGGCACATGTTTGATAGCTCGTTCAGACCTTCATCCGACTGGACCAGATGCTTTGTTGATGGTTGTTCTTTGGTACACAAAGCCAACTTCTGCATTCCAGATAGTCAAGCATGGGAGTCACTGCCACTGTCAGTTTTCTACGACGCAACAACCAATGACAATGATGATATCGGGGATAAGGAAATTCGTCTTTTACCCTTTTGTTGTGGAAGGTTTGTTGGCTTTCTATCACAATGTTTTTCTACTTGTGTGATTCTCGATGGAGCTTTCACCGAATTGCATGGTATCTAAAGCACAATTCTTTTTTCTGTTATATTTTTTCTTTTCTTGTGTGAGAGTTTTACAGTAATGTATCAATGACATGTTCATGACATACGTCTCTGTTTGTTTGCAGTTTATGCAAGTACTTAATGGTGGCTTCTGGTGGGGCATCTGTTTTCATTCTTGAAGTTAAACCTGAAAGAGTGACCAAGGTATAATCTTTATTAATAGTTTATTGAGCACAAAAACTCTGTAGCAATATAATTACTTATATTCTCCTTTACAATTTAGGCTTGGGATCATGCTGCTGGTATGATATGTGTTCATGAAGCTGGAGGAAAGGTACATGTTACACCTCATTAGTAATAGAATGTTGTCATCAGATGAGATTTGTCTGGTAGTGGTCATTGTGCAAGACATTTTCCGTAGCTTCCTCATTGCTTGTTCCACGCCGAGCCAATAACACTAAGACGAAAAAACAAAAACTGACATCCGTAGGACATATTAAATCTTACGAATAAAAGACATTGAGCTTGATATCCTTGTTTTGTTTACAGACCACTTCTTTATTTGTCCTGTCATACTGGCCGCATCACTGTTCCAAATTTTTACTTCCAAATTCGATAAGATTGTTATATCATTAATTGATTTGCTAACGATAGTACAATAAATTGACATCGTTAATTCAGGTGACGGATTGGAAAGGAAGTGAACTTGATCTTGCAGCAGATCAATTTAAACGGAGAATAATATGCCCTGCTGGTGGGGTTCTTGTGACTAATGGCAAAATCCATCAGCAGATAGTGGAGATGATATCTTCCAGTTCAACAGTTGTGCGACATTGAATTAAAATACGGTATGATTATTCATGTTCTATTTTTCAATTCTTTGAATATCATCATGTTTCATTCAATCCTGTGGCATCCTGCAATGTGTAAAATGAGCACTTAGTTTATTCATAGGAATATATTGAAAAATTTTCAATTATTCCATTAACTACCATATAGTCAGAAGAAGGAACTTCTTCTAGGCATGTGTATTGTGTAATATGTAATTATTGGTAATGTAAAGTCATCTTTTATTCTAATGCTTTTAGTCTTTTAAGGAGTATTAATTGATATATTGGTGATGGAGCTTTTTAACTTCAAAAGTGAGGTTTAGGGCACATAACAGTTTTAATTTCACTTGTGGAGTTAAAAGAAAACTTTATTTCCGAATGTCTTTTAATGGATGAAAAAGGGATGTGAAATTCTGTCTAAAACACCTTTTGAGCGTCTCCTCGGAATATTTGGCTTGTTAAATTTTATGAAGTAACACTGGTTTATATTATTAATTTTTTTTCTTTAAAGTATTTGGAGGTGAGTATGAATGTGTGATGGTACGATCATTGATTTAATTTTGAGTTTCATCCTTTTATAAAATTTAAGTCTTTTATTAGAAAATTAGTTTAATTGTTAGTAAATGCATGAACTTAATTACTGATTTTTGTTAATTTGTTATATAGAATTTGCTAAAATGTTTTTTTTGTTATTTCTTTGCGTAGAAATTACTAAATTGTTTATTTTCAACAATTTAACGGCAAAGTTCAACTCTATTATCTAATTAAACTAATTTTTCAGTTTTCATGAAGTATGATGATCAAATTATAGTAAATTAATTAAAGTAGAAAAATAAATTTTTTCTGTTTTCATAAAATAAAAGGATTGATTTCATAATTAGAGGTACAATTATTCAAATATATGAAAAGGGAATGTATTGTATCAAATACTTATCCTTATTGGAAATTAAATTTAATATGGATAACATGGGTTTTGATTGGAACGGTATCTACTTCAATTTTGTACTGAAACTCACTATGTGCCTATGATGGAATTGACATTAATTTACTAAATGTTTACCGGCATATTATATATACTAGATAATGTTAATAGCAACAAATATATTTATTAAACATTTATAGAGAATTCAAATAATGTTTTAATTGAAATGGAGTTAAAAGTTTAATATCATCATTACTTAAATTTTTATTAATCTAAAAAAATAAAAAATAGAAAAAAATCTTTGGAACAATATAAATTATTTTGTAAAAGGAAAAGAATTTTTGGTAATTTTTCAATTGAGATTAGAATTAGTTGAAGGGTGACATCAACTCGGTCATGTGTTTTATTATTGTAAATATATATGCCATTGAAGTCTAATATTTTTAAGGTTCACAATTACTTCTCAAAATAATGTCATCTCTAGGGGTTCAAACGTAAGTTCTTTACTCGGAAGTATAATGTGTCTTATTAATGCACCAAACAATTATTGGTACATATCAGGGGCAAAGGTAGAAATTTTCTTTAAGGGATTGAAATTAAATTGTAATTTTTACGATAATAAAAATAAAATTTCACTATTTGAATAGCCTATATTTTTATAAATTTTAAAAGATTAACAAATTTTTATCATTTTTAGGGAGACCAATGTATAATTTTACCTTTATTAATTTAAAATTTTAAAAGACCTAAATAGAAAACTTTTCATTTTAAGGGGGATCGAGACCTTACCAAATCCCCTAACTACACCCCTGATACATATTGTGTATATTATTACTTAAAGGTTATCGAAAATCTATTCATTTTAAACAATAACCAACAATATTATAAAATAATTTTGTTGAAAATGCACACCATAAGATTCAAATCTAAATCATCATAACCTTAAATATTTTAATTTTACAATTTCAACGAAAACCTTATTTATTTTTTTATAAATATATTTATTACATAATAGTTTTTACCTACAATATATTTTAATATTATATTTTTATGCCACTGTAACTAAGCTTCCCCTTAATTGGCCACCGAAAATAATGCCGTGGCGTAGGGTTAATGGATTGTTCATAAATGAAGTGACTGAGATAGATGCAAATAGCAGCCTATGAATTCATTTAAGAACGCCCGAGTTCTCATTTGCCAACCACATGCACGAGACCCAAATAAATATACAAAAAAAAAACCTATCAAAGTGTATGTACAGCAAAAGATCTAAGCTAGTTAAAAGTTCAAGTTACAAGAAGATTTTTATGTTGGAAGGGGTGGGGTTTGCTTTAATTTTTTTTTAAGTCAACCTTATTTACTTCAATATATATACATATATTTATGTATATGCTGATTTCTAGACTTCACCCGTACTCAAAACATGAAAAAATAAGACTTAGACTTATCTATGTGTCAAAATTGTATTTGATCATAGTCATGAAAATTCTAGCTCTATATATAGATGTAATGTTCCATAATTATATTTCTCATTGGATATTTCAAACGAATCCACTCTCACCACGTCTTCATCTCGTGAAACTAAAGAAGGTAGCACCTCATTAGAATAAAGACGAAAATATAAATTCCAATGTAATGTGAAATACACTTATGAGAAGGGTTTTATTCTGGCTCGATAGAATTAGTTCTAGTTTAAGAATATTTCTCGAAAATATTTTTTGAAAGAAAAAAAAGAGCATTTTTGGAGAGAAGTTAAATTTTTTAACTTTTGAACAAAAATACTTTTCGATTAATTTTTAGTTTGGGAGAAACACTTTTTCATCCCAAAAGTGCTTCTTAGAAGTAATAACTCACTCTTAACCTCAAATCTAATGTGATTTCAGTTTAAATGGTTCAAGTGGTTAAATCAATTGTAGGATTAGTTTATTTGGTTATGTTTGTCGATTAACAATTGTTGAATTTCATAATCGAACCAACCAACTTAATGTTTAATATTTTAAATATTTATTTTAAATAAATTGGCTAACTTACCAATGTTAGGTTAATTCAATTACATCTATTTGTACCATATAAGTTGATGGGTTTGATTATTGTGTATTTAATGGTAGATTATTAATTAAATTGGAAGAAAAAAACCGATCAAACCAATCGAATTAACTGTTTGCTCACCCTCCAAAAAAACCTTACAACATCATCGGATGATATATTAGCATTTAACTTTAAAATGTACGTTGCAATTGAATTTTTAAAGTGTTATTTTCTATCAATTAGGTTTTTGTGTCAGCCTACCTATCAATTTTGATATTAAATGTCAGCTCAAATATGACGTGAAACATATTTAAAATACATTGATTAAATATCAAACATGTGTAATTATTGATGAACTGTATTAAAAACATCAAATCTAAAATATTCATACAATAATTAAAATTTAATTTATCAAATTGAAGTAACATTTAACACCAAACTAATACGAGGCCTACTTGGGACTTGGGTCGCTATTTTTCATTTTCAAATACACCATTGATTCTTTTGGAAAATTCTCGACCTCTTGCGAAAGCATTGTTTGTTGTTCAAATAGACATGGTTAAATTAATTATAAATAGTAACAATTAAAATTTCATGCATGGCACATGCATATGTATATACATTTATATCATATCCCCAAATGCAATGCATTTGGTCTGACTGTTCATGATAATTTTATTCTCAATTATTTCATATAATTAATTTCAGGTCCTAGGTTTTTATTTAGATAAAATAAATTTTATTTAAAAAAAGAGTCACGAACATTAAATATGAATTGTAAAACGGACATAAAAAATACCTTAAAAATAAACTTTGTTTTATAATTTTTAGACATTATTTAATAAACTTTCAATTGTTTTTAGTAAGTATTTTTAAAAAAAATAATTTTCAAGTAAATAAAAAAAAAAGTCAATTTTCACTATTTAAAATATAAATTCAATTTGGCTTGAATAATTATAATTTATTTAACTTATAAACCAAAACTACCCAAAACACAAGCGTTCGAACCAATTTTCGAGTTTTTTTTGTTAACTTTTTATCAGCTGTATTGGATCACGTAATCTATAAACAGCATTATAAGATATGGGTTTGAGGCAAATGTTTATGTTTTGACACAATTAAGAACTGTGTATTAGCTTGATAGTCGGGGTGTTCACCATTCCAGGTGTGGTTTGAGTTTAAATTATACTAGTCGCGTTGTTGTTAGGGTTTTGTTATCCTCTTCTCTTATAATTCACCAAAAATACAGCTCATAATTAACAAAAATTAATTCTTTAATTAATAAATAGTAGAATAAATTGAGGTAATCTGTATCTATACCATAGTCAAACATGAAAAAGGAACACGTATGCAACTTCTTTTGGAAAACCCATGCAGAAGCAAACCCTAGATTTTGGACATGTAATTACCCTATTAAACATATAATAATATCATATTATGTAAGCATATAATTATAATACTATCTTTTAATTTCAATTCGTAAATCTCCATGAATCATAATATATTCCTAAATAATTCTTTTTCATTTTGTTTTCTTTGACATTAGTGTCCCCATGATAGCAAGCATGGGGACATAAACCAAATATTATAATTCCATTTTATTATGTTAATCAAGGCTTATTAATATAAACTAATTTTCTGGTCATATGAAAATTTTATATATGAAATTTTGATTTGATCTATTAATATAATTGTTGATATAGCATCATTTTATACTTATATATTACATATACAAATAATTATATTTATCCAATATAAAAATAAATTAATGACTTATTTCTTTAAACGTGTATGATTGAAATAAAATTAAAGTTTCGTATTGAAACACAATTAAAATTTCATGTACATTATTGTACCAAATCAAAGTTCAGGTATAATTTTGAGATTTATCTCAAAAAATAATATTATAAGCATGCAAGGAGCAATATACAATTAGAGACTAAATTAATAATTAATTACAACTAAATTACGACATATCCAGTGATATATTTAGGTGTTGATATTATTATCAGTACAGGAAGAGCATTGAAGAGTACTACCATTTTATTTAAAGGTTAAGAACGGATTATAAATAATTTTAAATATTGTATCAAAAAAAGTGTGATATAAATTAGAACTAAATAATGATAAACCCCTAAAATATATTTTTGTTAAGTAAGATTTGCTTTTGTTATGACGTGTACAATCTAGATTTCATGACGTGATGGACTTATGATGGGTTGATAACCAGCCGATTTCATGAGGTGTGGTCCCCACTTTAGGAATCAAATGCCTCTGATTCTGACACGTATAAGCTTGAGATCATAGCACTAGATTTGAATCGGGGGAATATTTATAGAAAAATGAAAAGGGGTTCATAGTAATAAGATACCATCATGCATGCAAATAAATATTATATTTTTAATTAGTTTTTTTTAAATATCCATAATTTATTTATTTTAATTAAGGGTGAGGAAAAATTGAAAAATTAAAAATCGATTTAAATTATAGTGTTTTAACAGTTTTTGAAATATAAATTAAAAATTATAATTATCCAAATCAAATCATTTTTATTCAAAATAAATATTTTATGTTTAAATATAGTGAAAATAACTTCTAATTTTTATATAAAAAATATTTTTCAAAAAACTAATATATATATATAAGAGCT
Source organism: Gossypium hirsutum (assembly GCF_007990345.1). Classification (NCBI taxonomy): domain Eukaryota; kingdom Viridiplantae; phylum Streptophyta; class Magnoliopsida; order Malvales; family Malvaceae; genus Gossypium; species Gossypium hirsutum. The sequence goes on from NC_053433.1 coordinate 2,017,414, forward strand.
GTTTATTATTTATTATTTTCTTGAATTTTTTAAAGAAATATTATAATAAAATTGTGAAATTTTAACAAAAAAAAGTCTAAAAATTGTGACATTTAGTCATCATCTTCTCAATAATGTTGTTGAAAAGGAATTAGGATGAAATATGGTGGACCCAATTGAATGATTCCATTATTGGTTTCGAGTTTAGACTTAAAAGTAACTTTGAAATTTTTAACAACTCCTACATTTTCACTATTTCTTTTCTTCTTCTTAACAATCGCCTTCTCCCTCTTTTTTTTTATATTCAATAATTACTCTATTTTAATTAAAGAAATTCAATAATTATTTGTATAAATTTATGGTCGGGTCACTTATAAATTGTAGAATTTTCTCTTGATATTAATTTCAAATTCAATCGCTGCAGGGCGAAGAGAGAGAGGTTGGCAAGGACCTACCCTCCTTAAAATGGAAAATTGTTGCTTTAGTCATTCTCAAATTTTATAAAATTTTAAGTTAATATATAATAAAATTATAATTTTTCCCCTTAAATTTTGTTAGAATTTTGATTTAGTCATCTTAAAAGCCATATACATATAAACCAATATAATGATGAAATTATATTTTAACTTTCATAAATATATATCGCTGTATAGCCCATAAAAGAATAGTGATTAATTTGACTTTAAAAATATTGATAGTATCCATAAAAAAATAGTATATGAATGTGTCCAAAACCACAATTTTGAAAAGTTATTTTCTATTTTTTTTTTCAAAAGGACCCATCTTTTGAAAACCATTGGTTTTAAGAAGCAAGCCATTTTTTCAAACTAATAATTGTTTCTTCGAATTTTGGATTAAGTCAATGAAGTTAAGTTCTTGATGTTTTGCTGGATGCAACAATATATATATTATATATATATAATCGTATGTCAAATGTGACTGAGACAAAAAGGAAATTGGGGCTTATTGATTAAGTTTCTTACAAAACGATGATGTATTTAATTTTCCATTTTTTTTGTAAAACCATTTGGACCATAAGATTGCAAGCTTAACGTGTTCTAGGGTTATTTCCAATTTCTTACAAAATTTGAGAATTTTAATTTAGAAAGTTTCCATGACCATTGTTGTGATTAGATTAGTCGATCGGGGCAAGACTTGATATTTAAAGTTATTTTGGATTTAAATCATTCGGGTTTAAAATTTGAATTTTTCAAATAGAACCCTTTAGATTCTGATTATTTTAGGGTTTAGGTCATTTCGTGAGGGAGTAAAGTAAGAAATTGTGTAAGGGGACCATAAAAATTTAAAAAGAATTGGGAGGGCAAAGCTAAAAATTTGTATTAAGATAGCTTGAATTGAATTTTATTTTAATTCTTGAGAGGGATCAAAATTGCAATTTTTTCATTCAATAAAAATGGTAGAAGGGATTAAATTGAATTGTCAATTTTTGGGAGTGACTAAGGTTGAAATTATACCATCAATCAAGGGGTTGTTTGACCATTGACTACATCACTACATTTTAAGTTATTCGAATCATTTTGAGTTGAGGTTATTTAATGGATTTTGAATTTAAGTTTCTTTGGCCAAGGAGTAGCGAAAGGGATAAGGATGGCCTTGCCTTCAGCTAAATGGGTAAATTGCTTTTTAGTCCCTCCCTAAAATTAAAAGATACAGTTTAGGCTTTTCTAACATTTGATTAAATGGAATTTGAAAAATTAATAATTGAATTTAAATATTTTAATGCAAGAATTTTAGCTTTCACCTTCTGAAATTTATAATTTTATCTAGATTTCCTTTAAACAAAAATTTTTTACTTCACCCCTATTTTTAGATACAATAAAAACTAATGTTTTTATTCGAACTCATCCCGACTATTCCATTTAAACCCATGAAATATGAAGTATGTTTAATATCTTTCCATAATATAAATGTAAGATATACATATTTCGGCAAACATCGTATTATAAAATTAAAATAAAATAAAATATATCTTAATTCGACTCGAAAAAGCTTCCCTTATACACATTTCTAAATATTTTTTGAGGAAGGTCGGCTTTTCAGATAATCCTAAGTTTTATTTTCTTTCTTCGCTAGAGAGTCTTCTCCTCTCTACTCTAAACATCTATGCAGAAAAAGATAACTGGCTAACGGGGTGATGAACTAAATTAATTTTGTACCAACACACCGAAATCAATTATTTGTAATAATAAGAATTTAATTAATGAAGTGAAAAAAATATTTGAAAAGGAAAATTGATTGCATTACCCTCATGTGGTGGGAAGATAATTGGTCCAGCAAGTCATCTTCAAAGGGTAAAACAGTCTTTTTAACTTTATATATCAAGTCCTGTGAAGCCCCAATCTTTGTGAAAATGCAAACACTGAAAAGAAGATAGACACGTGACTATTTTATGTTGTTGACAGCTAATATGGTTCCAGAAAGTAAGGAGAACCCTCCCCACGCTAGGGAAAACGATAGGGCAAAGATAAAAATTTTATTTTTTTAATCTTAAATTTCATTTTTTTTGTTTTATCTCAAATTTTTTTAATCTCGAACAATAGGTTAATGATGAGTTATAAAAGATTAAAAATATCTCTTAATTTTTAGTGTTAGGATTAACTTGACAAATTTTGTAAATAATAATGGTTAAATTTATTTATTTTTAGAATTAAAACTAAAATAACAAATTTTGTAAATATTGAGGATTAAATTTATTAATTTTTTTATATTTAAGATCAATTTAATAAAATGTGTGAATATTATAGGGTTAATTTTATTACTAGACAAATAAAAAAGGTCGACATTAACTTAGAGCTACTAAAATATTTAATTTCAAAAAATTTAGTGATTAAACTAAAAAAAATCAATAATTGAGTAACCAAAATAGGAAGAAAGACATAATTGGGTGACAATTTTTATAGTTTATCTAAAAAATAATAATTTTCAGCATGGATATGACGTTTTCCATCATCATTTAAAGATAAAATTTAAAGGGTTAATTTGTACGTTTCAACATGTATAAGGACTAATTTGCCCAGTTTTTAGTAGATGGGCCGAAATGCAATCCACCTATAAATATATAGGCTTCCCTGGTACTTTTACCCCAAAGTAGTTAATACCATGAAGGTATAAATACTAAATTCCAAAAATGAATACAGTTAAGGGACCAAAACGAGAAATTAACCAAATTTTCCCCAAAGGAGGGACACGTTGCCATAGTGATAAACAGAGGACGGTACCCAATCTTGTTGACTTGGCTTAAACTTTAGCTTATTTATACAGGTACGTCCCCTTACGGACCCTACACATCTCTCTTTTGCTGCGTTTCATTAGCATATATACATACCACACCCCCCCCCCCAAAAAAAAAAAAAGCTTCGTTGAAAAAACTCCACCATGGGAAGAGCACCTTGCTGTGATAAAAATGGTCTGAAGAAAGGTCCATGGACACCTGAAGAAGATCAGAAACTTATCGATTATATTCAAACACATGGTTATGGTAATTGGAGAACATTGCCCAAGAATGCTGGTAAAGTACTGAATCTCTTCTTTACCTTTATTTCCATTGATGAATATGTTATATAATGGTATGTTATAATGGAGTTTTTTTTTTCGGTTGTTGTTGAATAAAATAGGGTTACAAAGGTGTGGAAAGAGTTGTCGTCTTCGTTGGACTAATTATTTAAGACCTGACATAAAACGAGGCAGGTTTTCATTTGAAGAAGAAGAAGCCATAACTCAACTCCATAGTGTGTTGGGCAACAAGTGAGTTTCATTTCAGTTGTTTCAGTTTTGGTAAAATCATCATGGAGACCCCTAAAGGAGTCGGATTATATTCTCAAAACTGGTCTTTCTCTTAAAAATCAGGATACACTTAGCATAAAAGACCAATTTACTCTTTAACCTAACATGTAAGGACTAATTTGCCAATTTTTAAAATAGAAGGGGCAAAATGCAATTTAACTCTCAGTCAGGGGCAAATCCAAAATTTTTTTAAAGGGGCGTAATTGAACTATAACTTTTTGTGTGGTTAAAATGTAATTTTATCTTGTATTAATTTAAAATTTCGTCACCTTTGAAAGTATTAAACAGAAATCTTTTCATTTTTTGGAAGCTAAAGTGCAACTTTATCATATAGTGACATTTATTAAGGGACTAAAAAGCAATTTTCCCATTTACCTTATTTTTTTCTATAATGTTTTTGATTATATATGTGTAATGTATAGGTGGTCTGCCATAGCTGCACGGTTGCCGGGAAGGACAGATAATGAAATAAAGAACTATTGGAACACACATATTAGGAAGAGGTTGCTTCGAATGGGGATTGATCCAGTGACACACAGTCCACGATTGGATCTTCTTGATTTGTCTTCAATCTTAGGTTGTTGTTCTTTTTATAACCAGTCTCAAATGAACATGTCGACGAGGTTGCTCGGGGGCGGCGGTGGTGTTCAACCCTTGGTGAACCCTGAGATTCTAAGGTTAGCCACGTCTATCATGTCATCACCTCAACGTGAAAACCAAAACCCAGATTTTCTTTTCCACGAAAATCAATACCAGCAACCGCCATTAATGCAAAACACAAATGTAGCAGAACCGGTGATGAACAACAACCCTAATGTAATAATAGATCAGTTCCCATTTAATGGCTGTTTCACTGACTGGCAAAACAATGCCAATGCCGTACTCCCATATTTGACCGAAGATAATTACGTTCCGGTACCGTCAAACTGTTACGGCGGCGGAAACGGAGAACCGAGCTTCAGGACGCCGTCTTCATCGAGTCCAACGCCGTTGAATTCAAATAATTCAACGTACATTAACAGTAGCAGCACTGAAGATGAAAGCTATAGCAGTGATATATTGAAGTTTGAAATCCCAGATTTTTTGGATGTTAATGAATTCATGTAATTTGCAAAAAAAAAATTAAAATTAAAAAAATCAAAATACTCACAAATGAGGTTTTGATTTTTTGGATTCAGTGAAGGGGTTGTTGTTGTTGTTGATACGTGTAAAACCTTCTGCTAATTTTTTTTTTTGGCTGTTGTTGTGATTTTTCTCAAGCTTACTGTATTAGGAAGTAAGGTCCTACCTTTTTTTAATTTAGTCCTTTTTATTATATTGAAAAGTTTCCCATTATTGATATGTCCCTACCATTATTTAATTATTATTTTCGATATCTTGCTTTGTATCTTATCATATTATTATTAGATTAGTCGTCTTATCATTTTTTTATTCAAATCATGTCAAATATAAACACAAATGTCTTCCTCCTATATAAACATACACATAAATATATATATATATTAAGAGTGGATTGAGTCTAACAACGAGTATTATTGTAAATACAAAAAGATATGAGATTAAATATGTTAAAATGTATTATTCTTCTATTTATAAATTAAGAATGGATTATGAATAATTTTAAATATTATCTTAAATAGAACAAATATGATCAGACTCGTAAAATCAAATCATACATAAGGATGATGGTGTTGGCTTTGCTCACAAGATTTTTGACACTCGTAATAAATAAAGCAAGTATCTTTTTAGCCCTTCCTTAATATGTGCAATCTTTTGCCTACAACAAGAAAGTGTTTTAACTTAAACCACTAAACTACAAAATAATGAAGATCTAACTACTGTGTTGCTTGATAATTTCAATCATAAAAAATATAATAAAGGTTAATTGTAGTAGATATCCTTAAATTATAATTTAAATTTTAAATAAATTTTCAAAATTTAAAACATTTTAATTGATCTTCAAAATATCAATATCATATTAGCTATATCTTTCCATTACCCTAATTGTTATGTAGGAACGACACTGAAGGGTCAGCAGGACCTTAACCCCCAAATGATAAATTATCATTTTAGTCCTTTTAAGTTTTTAAAATTAAATTTTTAAAATTATATGTTAGTTTAATGATAAAAATACACTTCGCCACCTCCTAAAGATGAAACATATTTAGTATAATTTCTTTAAAATTCTAAAATAATAAGTATACACAAAGATAAAATTGTACTTTAATTCATTTTAAAATTTATAATTTAATTTTGACTCCCAAAAAAATTTTCTGATACCGTACTTGATTAAATGATTGTTTTAATCACATGGATCAAATTTAAAAAAAAAAAACTGTTCCACATATTATACGGATGACTTGAATTTGATAGGTTAAAAAAAAATTCCCTAAAATTGGACTTTTGTGGAATTAACCCTAAAACATATATATATTATAGGAGAAAGATTTTGGTTTCATAGATCCCGACAAGAATTCAAATACCGGCGGGCTTTCCGTCCATAACAACGTCGGAGGTCGTGAATACGACACGTGTACATGACACCTGTTACGGCTACTGTCTTTTCATGTAGTGATAAAGTAGGTAATTTTGCATGGGGGATTATGGTAAATTGGGGCTTGACCTAAATAATAACAATAAAAGAGAAGGGCACGTGTCGACCTGTCCCATGAGGGCTCGTGTAGGGGACCACCATTAAAAAACATGGCGGGGTCTTGTGTCTTAATGATCGCTCATCACGTCAGCATTTAGGGGACACGTGGACTCAATCATGCATGGGGTTTTTGACTTTTTTGAAACACTTAAAAGCCTTACCGGTTGACCGGGTAACCACACTTAACCTTAACATTGACTTTCTTTCTTGTCATTAACATGTAATTACTTACTACTTTGTCTTTATGCAAAAAAGAAAAATCACATAATCATGCTAATTAATAGTATTTTATATTAATCCATGATTAACATAGTTCACACTTAATTTTGTGCACCAAAGCTTGTTAGGCCAAATGAAATAGAAGTATTGATATTTGAGTATTTAAGTTCAAATCTTATAATGTGTAATTATGACATGTAGATTTTTAATTTTATTATTTGTGTATGTCATGTGTAAGTTTTATTCGATTCTTCTTTTATTAAATTCTATATTTATAATAGTGAAACTTAAAAAAAATATATTAATATAGGATGAAACTAGAAGTTGGATTCAATCCGTAAATTCACTTATTTAGTAATGTAATACATGGGTATATAAGTTTAAGATTATATTGTATAAAAAAATTAGTTCAATATTAAAAGATTTTCATTAATTTGTAATTTAAGGTCAGATTAAAATTCGAATTTAAACAAGCCTCTCTTCCCTTTATAAAGAAAAAAAAACTTATGAATTTACCTATAAGTAGGTCTTTGAACCCCAAAATTGTAAAATTTTAACCTTAATTTCTTTAAAAAATAATAAATTTATAAATTAATATAAAGATAAATTCTAATTTTTGGCTCCCACTTGGTAAAGTTTATTTGGTACATATTCTTTATTTATATACTGCTGTTGTCTTTCAACAATTGTTGTTTTTTTCTTATCAAGGTATTTATTGGAATGAACTCAGTAATTAATCTTTCGCATTCTGTAAGCTCATTAAGAGATAGATACTGGTCGCTAATTTTAAAGCTATTCCACATTCAGGATAAGAATCGAATCTTCGACCACTGATTAAGAAAAGAAGGATCTTTACCTTCTCACATTGTTTTTGTTTTTGTTTCTTATATTATTTTGCTTTTTTGACACATGAAACTCGTGCATGGATGCTCATATTATCGTATATTTGCTTCAAATAAGTTTTTTTTTTTAATTTCGGCTTTGTTTTTTGCATTGATTTCTGCATACGCAGAAACTATGAACACAAGGAAATATATATGGATGGAAATTGGAAAGCCTTTGATCACATTCATCTCTTCACATATATCCGCAACCAACTTTTGTTTACACAATGGATAGACGACACGATTTTGTTTACACTTCATAATTTGAAATTTTTTATTTTTTTTTCTTTTTCAGTGTAAAACCGAGGGTTTCTTCAAGTCACATTAAACTTGAGATTAATGGTAAAATTCTCCCGATAAATGTACGTTCCAAAAAGTTAGAATTTGTGTTGCGCGAGACTTCTACAAAGAGGCAAGCAGGATCTTTGGTTCTCAAAATGATAAATTTACTTTCAAGGTCTCTTGAAATATTATAAATTAATATAATGGTAAAATTCTCTCCTTTAAATTTGTGCACATCTACCACCTCAACCAACAGCTTCTTGGTAATTTGTATTTAATCTCTTTTTGTACTTTAGTTTGAAATAATTTGGTCCCTCTACTTTAATAACATTATAAGTAGATCCAAATTAATAACATTAGTAACGGTTGTTGTTAGAGAGACAATGTGAATATCCATAAATTTGTTAATACTATTAACACTGTTAATTGTTTACGATTAATAATATTTTCAATTTTGATCTATTAGTAATGTTATCAAAAGTAGAAAGCACAAATTATCACAACTAGAAAGATTAAAACTCATAATTTAATTTAATAAATAGCTATTTATAAGCAGACTTGGAAGGTTCTTTTCCTCTTTTACCAATTATAAAAGTCAAAGCCTCCCATGTAAGGTTTACGTAATTTGTACGTCCAATGTAGAGAAAATTGAATATAAGGATATTACTAGGGTTTTAAGGTGTCAATTATGGTAGAAAATTTTGAGTTTATGAAGATAATTAGGGGTAAGGTTCTTCTTTGACTATGAACCGACCACAGCCTGAGAAATAGACAGTACACCATTTCTCGACCGACCAAAGACATTTTCTTCTTTCGAACATGTTGAAATACACTCGAAAGTGGGATTCCTGTCTTAATTATGCATTTAGGGTTTCACTTCAGTTTTTTTTAACTCTTATATGGAAAATGTGGAGAATTTTGTGTTTAAGAAAGAAAAGTCTTTGTGACAAAGATTTTTCTAATTTGGAATGTGAGATTAAAAAGTCATGATTTTTTTGAAAAAGGGAAAAAAATTATAGTTGATGCATGCATTGTCAATATAGTAGATACTAATTAATCTATCATCTAAATAAGTTAATGGTTTTGTTTAGCAATTAGCTGATAGCTTATTGCTAATTACAGTAGCTGATTTGACCAATTGATTCTATTAATTGTTTACTTAAAAGTGTTCGGTAAAACTTAGCTAAAATTTGATACGTGTAAAATGATAAATAAGGGCATGACACATTTTATTGTTAAGTATTTATTTGTTTATAATAAGTCTTTATTAGGTGAAATTATTGAAATAAAACACTATTACCAAGGAATTAAAACAACCATTATGAAAATCAATTAGTGAATTTTTTTGGATTTAATTTGGAGGTGAAAGTGAAAATGAGAGAATGGAGGCTACTAATTAAGAGGATGTGGCAAAAGGAGTAATTTTTGTCAAATATGTCATTCCACATATCTTATTCCCAATCAACTGTGAAAAAAGTTGTTCATCAGAGTGTTTTTTGTATTAGAGGTTTTAGCTTAATAAGCTCTTGTAAATTTCCATTTACCAAACACTACAATTAGAGGGTTTGACTACCTAATCTCCCATTTGTGCCCAAATCAACTAAAAAAAATACCCAAAACTCTATTTACCAAACACCTTCAATATATTTATCTACCATTATTATCATTATTAATTAATTTGAATGTTTATCAACTTGGCTATCAATTGGACACCAACTCAACAATACATTTATAAAAAATTTCACATTTTAAATAAACAATATATATTATTTTAAATGATATGTCATTAAGGGTGATGTTTTGTGTGGTAAAATTTTCTTTTAATTCCTTAAAATTAATAAAATTATAAAATATGAAATGATGAAAATTTGTATTATAAAATTATAATTCAATTATGATCCTATAATATAAAAAAAATTTTGACCCCAAAGCATGAAAGGTAAATTCTAATATGTCAAAAACATGGAATATTTCGTAGATGTGACGATAAGAAAACGTTTTGTAATGTGAATTGTGAGCAAAGATAGTAGACTTTTTCGATTGTATACATGTGTGTGTATATGTGATTGGATAATGGTAAATTTTCGTTAATCGAACCTTAGCTAGCTAGCTGTCTGGAAAAGGACTTAGAAATGGTTAATTGGTGTTGGACTATTCTTGTTCTGAATTTAGTCGTCTTTTTTCTTTTTTTTTTCAATTTAGTTCTAAAATTTAGATTCTATTAAAATATTATAATATGATACTCGCCGACTTTATTACGTCATTATCTGAATTTTGTAAAATATATATTTTTATATTTATAATAATTTTTATATGATTTTTTTTTAAAAATTTCACAAAAGAATATCGTATAATCGTATTTTAATGAAATCTAAATTTAAAAATAAATATAAAAAATTGTCAAAATTCAAAATTAGTGTGTGAGTAAAAAAGAAAAATTGCTTTATCTTTTTCTATAAGGTGGAAATTGTCATTAGCTAAGCTAGGGGTGATTAAATGGTCGATTTGGTTATTAATTGAATTACTCGAAATGTAAAAATCTTTAATCATTAATCAAACTGAATTTTTTTCAAATACATTAATTAAACCGAAATATTTCAGTTAATTCAGCTGGTTAACAGAATTAATCGAAATTTATATTTTTTATTTTTTTGGTTAAAATAATTATAAAATATATTTAAAAAATGCATTACTAATGTTCATTTTATTTTTTTAATAGTTCAAAAAATATAATATATAATATTTATTTCAATTAATATAAAAATTAATAGTTCAAAAAATAAATTGTTAATATAAAAAATATATTATATAATATATATTATTTATTTTGGTTAATTCGATTAATTATTTAATTTCAAACCAAATTAATTGATAATCGAAATTTTAAAAAAAATATTAATTGATTTCCGACCGAATTAAATTCAGTCAACGATCGATTAAATGAGTTGAATCATTTTGATCGATTAATTTAATTTTAATGGAAGTATGAATACCCTAAAATAAGTTGGTCAAAATTTGCTGAAGGCAAAACAGGTGCCAATCTTTTGGGTATAAAATCCTATCAAATCATAAAGGGTTTTTTGTTTTTCCAAAATTAAGGCTTATCTCCGGTAAATAATTAATGGGCTCAAATGAATTCAACTGTCACAATTTAGCCATTACTCTTAGTGAATTTATTAGCTCAGGTTGATTTTGGGTTGGATAAAGGCTTACTGTTTAAGTTGAATCGAGTTAGGATTATTTTAGTTTGTTAATAAAGTATTTTAGTTTGATTATTTCGATTTTTTATTCAGGTTTGATAATTAATTTTGGGTCATTTTGGATTCGAGTAGTTTTAAAATTAAGAAGTCAAAATATAATTTTATCATTTATTAGTTTATAATTTTGTATTTTTTTAAAAAAAAAATTTAGGGTAAATTATAATTTTACCATATATAAATTTATAATTTTATGGTTTTAAGGGAGTTTGAAGTGTAAATCTCCATTTCAGAGATTGCATTTGCTCCTTATAGTCATTTTGAGTTCAGGTCATTTTCGTGTTCAAGTTTGATAAGTTTAAGTTGTTGATTTTTTTAATAATTGAATCTAGTTTTTAGTTCAAATTAATCGAATCAAATTTTTGAGTTTAGGTCGGAGGTACAAATTTAAGTTCCGATCATTTCAAGTTCAGATCATTTCTGGTTTTAAAGTTTAATCATTTCGAGGCTTTTTTATTGGATTTAGACCTCGAGTTCAAATCATTTCATCTTGTTTAAGTTATTCTAAGCTCACTTTGACTTAAATTATTTTCAGGTTTAGATTGAGTGATTTTAAGGTTTTTTTTATCATCAAATCGAGTTTTCTTTAATAAAAATTAATTAAATATTTTTATTCGGGTTGAATTTTCGAGTTGGAGTCAATTAACATCTCTAGCTTAAAGGATTTAAGATATGGGGGAGGCCGATCAAGCTTTAGCATGAATGAAGCCCATGAAAACCAATCAAAGTTTTGGCCCATCGAAGCCAGCCATTGACCTTTCTCTCCTCTCCTCTTCTTTCCTTCTTTCTTCTTCCTCTACCGCCGCTAGGTCACGAGAAGAAAGAGAAATGAAGTTGGACCAAAATTACACATCACAAAATTGATGTCAATCAGAAGAGAATCATCCATGAGAAAATGCATTCAACAGCATATTCTTCAGCTACTTCAATTTTCCACCGCCTTAGCACTGTAGCTTCTTCAAAGCTCCCTCTTTTACCTTCCCTCTCTCTATATCGCCATGTCCAGGTTCGTCTCTTTAACCTTTATTTCTAATTTTTTTTCTGGGTTTTTTTAAGAGTTCTTGGGTTTATTGGGGGATTACTTGTGTTTAATGGTGTTAAAGCTTTCTTTTTTTTTTGTTGTTATAAACAGTTTGAAAGTGAAATAAAAAATGCAATGTTATTGAAGAAGGTTTACTCTGCTGTTTATTGGGCTTTAGCAAAGTGTAATTATTTGGAATTATTACATTAAAGGCTTGAATTTTATTGAAATGAAGTAAGTAAACTTCTTGCTGTTTTGTTGAGTGGAATTGAAGACTGGGTTTTTAATACTTTTGTGTTTCTGTGTAAGATTTAGAATTGGTTCTAAGGTTTTTCATAATTTACATGGTAGATGATGAGTGAATTGCTGGAATGCAGAATTTTGAGATTTGCAAATATTAGGAAAGCTGTGGAATCTGCTATTTCGAACCAGAGGTCGAACCGTTCGGGATTTAGGAAGTATGCGACAGTGGTTTCTGTCGGGTTGCATTTGCCACAGTATAGAGTGTTCTCCCATTATAGGTTCAACAGTGGAGGAAAGGCTCCAATCTTGTTGCAGAATACAAAGGAAGGGTTGTGTCGAGGTTATTTTGCCAAGAACCGTTCCTTCGTTTCTGCAAGTAGTGCAGTAACTCATCGTGCCCAAGTTGCTTGGAAAAGGCTTACACAAAAATGTTCTGCCGGTGGTCGAACATTCCCTCAGATAAGCATGACTGCTCAAGCAGTCAGCTTAGCTTTGTCACACTCGCACTTGATAGTACCTGGTATTTTTGGCTTGACATGTGGACGAATAGCATTGGCACAGAGGACTTTAATAGAAACAGATTACTACCCATCACAGAATACTTTATCAATGCGTGCACGAGATGGACATGCTTTTGTTTCTGCTATACTACTTTCAGCTGTAGAAGGTGTTATTTTGCTGGTGAGAGCTTTGTTTCTTGCGGTTTTGTTCTCTCCTAGCATAATAATGGCACCATTTGCCGACGCATTTGGTCCACAGTTCAGGAAAATGTGGCTTGAAGTTGTGCATCGCTCACTTGAAAAAGCAGGTCCAGCTTTCATAAAGTGGGGTCAATGGGCAGCAACAAGACCAGATCTCTTTCCAAGAGATCTATGCATCAAACTGTCAGAGCTTCACAGCAAAGCTCCTGAGCATAGCTTTGCCTACACAAAGAAAACTATTGAAAAAGCATTTGGCCGTAAGCTATCTGAAATTTTTGAGGCTTTTGAAGAAGAACCTGTGGCATCTGGAAGTATAGCTCAGGTGCACCGGGCTTCTTTGAGATTCCGCTATCCTGGTCAGCGGGTCAAGCCCATGGTAGTTGCAGTAAAGGTTAGGCATCCTGGTGTTGGTGAATCAATTAGGAGAGATTTTGTGATTATCAACTCGGTGGCTAAGTTATCAACGTTCATCCCTACTCTGAAATGGTTGAGATTGGATGAGAGTGTCCAGCAGTTTGCTGTTTTCATGATGTCTCAAGTTGACCTTGCAAGGGAAGCTGCCCATTTGAACCGTTTTATATACAACTTCCGAAGCTGGAGGGATGTTTCTTTTCCTAAGCCTGTGTATCCACTTGTGCATCCCGCTGTTTTAGTGGAAACTTATGAGCAAGGGGAAAGTGTTGCACACTATGTTGATGGCCTTGAAGGACATGATCGGATTAAGTCTGCACTCGCTCATATTGGAACTCATGCACTTTTAAAGATGCTTCTGGTAACGTTTTTATGTTGTCTGCTTGAGAATTAAAGTATGGCAATTCTGGTTTTCTAGAGATTATAATTCTCTTCTTTCAGGTTGACAACTTTATTCATGCTGACATGCATCCGGGAAATATCCTTGTTCGGGTGTCTCAAAGCAAGGCTTCTCGGAAACAGCTTTTTAAAACAAAGCCTCATGTCGTCTTCCTTGATGTAGGCATGACTGCTGAACTTTCAAAGGGTGATCGTGTTAATTTATTGGAATTTTTTAAGGCTGTTGCCCATAGAGATGGCCGTACTGCTGCAGAGTGCACGCTTAGACTATCACAAAGACAAAATTGCCCAAACCCGAAGGCTTTTATTGAGGTGATGTATATAGATTAACCCAAACCGTTCTTTATCCTCCATCATCTGTTGGTTTGTCATTTTAGATGAATGCATTAATGGTCAGTCATAAACATTCCAATTTAGAATTTCTTTTTCTGCTTGGTTTTTTAATACCTTGTTCCAACTTCCAACAGGAAGTAGAAGAAGCCTTCACTTTCTGGGGTACTCCGGAGGGTGATCCAGTCCATCCGGCTGAATGCATGCAAGAATTGCTTGAGAAAGTAAGGCGTCATAAAGTCAATATTGATGGCAATGTATCCACTGTGATGGTCACAACTTTGGTTCTTGAGGTATCATCTTGATCAAACATTTGAGATGTCTTATATGAATTCGTTCTACTTTTGGCATCATTTACCTGCTAGAAATAACTTACCGTCCGTATGTTTACTCATGCTTATTTACCGCGCTTTCTGTTTTTCTGCAGGAAATAAAATAAATAGATATTTTCATAGTCGTCAGAGTAAAATAGATGTTATGTATTCCCATCTAAGGATTGTCTCATAATAGTCCTAGTTCCAACTTGCAGAAATGCCTTCATAATATGAAGATAAACCTAGTCATTTTTACCATTTTAGATTATTGATTTAATTCGATATCACATTTTGGTACTTGTTTAAATTTGTAGGGTTGGCAAAGGAAACTTGATCCAGGATATGATGTAATGCAAACACTACAAACATTGCTACTCAAAGCTGACTGGGCAAAATCTCTTTCTTACACTATCGATGGGTTGATGGCTCCATAGAACATTATCCGAAGTACGGTTAGCCAAATGCGTCCTCCCAAGGGATCTTTAGGATCATGTATTTCTGTTTCTAGAAAAGAAAAAAAGAAACAATTTTGATAGAGTCAAGACGCTAGAATATACCGGTCGTGAAAAGCATAATGAGGATCATTGATCTTTTAACTTGAAATTTTGAGCTATGTGAAGTTTCATCCACATGTAATTATTTGTTACTTATCCCCTATTCATTGCCGTTATATCTTTAAGCCCTGATGACTCACAGGTGAAAGCGGTTAAAGGGCAACACGAGAGGAATAAAAAGTCAAAAAAAACTATTCTTTTTTCTTTAAATTCATTGCATAAAATGGATGGACAAACAGTTGATAAACTTAATTAGTTTAGGGTTGGAATGTTTATTTAGAGTTGAAGCTATATGGATTGTAATGCATTTGGGGCATCACATGACATTTCCTATGCTGTAAATCTCTTGTTCTTTGCTGTAATATCATTTATGGAGGTCCTATTCTAAATTTCATCTCAGATTGCTTAAAAATTAGAGAAATTAGTCTTAGTATATTAAATTAAAAAATAAACTAATTCTTTTGTATAACTAGATCGTATATCACATTTTGACGTGAAATTTTTAATAAAATCAATAGTAATAAACTAATGGTTTTGCACTTAATATAAAAAACAGCAAGAGTCAATTGACAATTGTACAGATTTCAAGCTTTTCATATGAACAAATGGGAGAAATTAACTGTGGTTATATATTCAAAGAAAAAAGTAAATAGTATGAATGATTTTCCATCCTGGGGTATAGTAAGTACATGGTTGATGAATATTACACATTTACAAATTCAATTGCAGCAAACTGGCCGAGTTTCATATAATTCAACTTCAATGGACAATGGGGGGAGAGATAGAATGGACAATTGCATCAAAATCTCTGTGAATGCCACATGCTAGTTGCTGAGAGCAATTCTTCAAAAATGGGGAAAAAACCATAAGACCAGAAATCGCCAGCAGCAATAGCCATAAACTGAGAATCTCTTACATTACATGCCATTGTTCTTTTAATCCATCCTCAACTACTCACTGAGCTCAGCACTGGACCTAAACCTCAAGAATGAGACATTATGTTATAGTTGTAATTTCAGTGGAAGTTGATGAATATCATTGCTATTTGCACATAAAAGACCTTAATAATTCCAAAAGCAACTTACTCTGAACATATAAGCTCGCGGATTTCTTTTATTGCTGTACTAATCCTATACAGGGCCATCTTCTCAACCTGATTTTAGGAGCAAAACCAGAATTATATTTGCATTAATACAGAAAATGAACACTGTTAACTTAAGTCATATTTTGAAAATTTACCTCAAACCTTTTTGCTTTGGCTTTATGATCGTCTGGAAGCAGACGAAATTCATTGATCAACCGGATACACTCGGTCACATTTTCCGGTGAAACAAAGTCCAAAACCACATTAACACAGGACTACAGGTTGTCAGGGGAAAGAAAAGAATACTTACAGCCATATAAGTTGGTAAAATTTCTAAGCAAAACAATTAACTTGTAATTCATAAAATTGCAAAATTGGAGAAGCATATGAAAATTTGCACATAACTTCATTCAGTAAGTTCTGTAACAGTTATTCAAGACTAAAGATATCGGTAGTACGTGTTACCTTAACGTTTCTAATCTGGTATGGACAGCCAGCTGGAATTATTACAGCTTCTCCAACATGTTGTTCAAATGTCCAGGGCTCAATTTCTAGAAGCAGTACAAGGTCAAAAGGATTTCAGTAAGTTTGTCCTTAATTATAACAAGAGATAACAAAACCGAGTACACTCACCATACTCCTCCTTCAGCCTCCTTTTGTGACTTGTATCAAGAAAGAAACTCTGATCGAGGATTGGATGAACCACCTACAGCAGGAGTGTTAAACAATCAGCATTATGTCCATTCTGCTAGCACATTGGCAAGTCTCATAACTGGTCTTACATGTTTTCGAAAGCCACATGTGTGACCAAACTCATTTGAGTGCTTTCTAAGGTACTCCATAAGCTTTGGAACATCCTGTCTGCGGAAGACATCCCATTCTGCACCGCAAGACTTAGCCAAATCTGTTCTTTTCCCAAAGATTTCCTGATCTTCTAATGCTTCTGAGCCGTGAATGGTATCGCATGGATGTAGTGTAGCTTCAGAATTTGAATTACAGTCGGAATCAGAATCAGAGTCACAGTCAGAGCTGTGTTCCTTATCATGTGCATCATGCACTGCAGAAGGTGATCGAGAAAGTTTTGGAACTGTGTTACGAGAATGCATTTCTTTATTGATCATACCATTCAATCCTACTTTTATGTTTTCACCATTTGACTGAGGTTTTTCCTTCACTTCATTAGCCATCTTTTGATCAAGGTGAGTCTTAGCAAGCTCCCTTTCGTCTTGAAATTTTTTCTTTTTCATTAACTTTCTTATTTTATTAAGTTGCTTCATGCAAACAGGAGCATCTGTAGCATGTGCCAAAACATTAACCTGGAATAGGAGGGAGGAAAGAAACACAAATAAACGGAAAAGGTTACTTACATCTGTACGATGTTTACAATAAGGATAATGAACATACGAATTAAAGGGTCTCCACAATAATTATATTATATAAGCTTTGTGTCGATCAATTAGGCACACATATAGGAACTGTTCATTAACAATTATCTTAGAGCAAAAGCAAATTACGTTCAAGTCAAGATAACTTCAATAAAATGTGCATCATACCAAGTTCCAAATGGGATAAAATGACAAAGATAAAAGAGAAGGATAGAGATAGACATACCATATCACATAAACCGTAACACAAATTTGTCACGGAATTGGCTTGTGCAAGTTCCTCACCGCTGCAATAAGAGATAGAGACAGATGGACCTAGGTCAGGCTTTGTGATTTCTTGTGGCAACCTTGCAGCAATGTTCAAAATGCCGCTTCCAGGATTCATATATTCTCGAAGTGGTAAAGATTGAATGATTTCAGAATAATGATCCGGGAATTGTTCTTGAAATAAAGGAGAAGAAAGCCAGCCCTTCAGTTTCAGCTTCTCATCACACATACTAGATTGTGCCAGCCCCCTTAATGACCCCAAAAATAACTGCTTAATACCAATTTCAACCTGCCAGCATATATAAGGCAAAATTGTTTATAACTTACACCTGACTTAAGATCCTAGAAGGCAGCCAAACATAATGAAAAGAACTTAAATGCCAACTCTCATGATCCTTTTTTAAAAGAAAAACAAAATGACTGACAAGCAAGAAATCTGAGAACCCGTGGGCATACGACAGAATCAAGAAGATAGATGCACATGGAAGTTTAAATGCACTTTAATGAATGCCTTATATTAGGATTATGGAGATGGAGTGATGAACTAAAGAGGACCAGTTTATCTTCCTTTTTAACTCCAAAAATTGTAATTTGACATGGCATTGTAATTTAGAAAGCTAACCTCGAACCAGTCTGAACAACTTGTAGCTTTACTTGGCTCTTCATTCTCAGCTTTGGCAACACTATTCTTAAGATATGAGCAAAACAAGAATATTGGATCCCAACTTAAAGCAGTAGTCCGAAGAACATTCCGAAATATTACAGGATGGCCTTTACACCAATGCTTCTGGAAGTGCTCCAGGTTATCACCATGAATGTTCAATATAGTGGGGTAAAATAGGAAGTTATCATTTGAATTCTCTCTCCTAGAAGCCTCTTGCAACTGCTTCACCCTTTTGGCTTCATCATCTGTCGCAGGACATAAGGAGCAGCATGAAAAAGTATCAAATGCTTCCGGCAATTCATAGCTGCCAACTATCTCTTCGGCACTTACTTCCAGCTCCTTGAACCAACTTTGCAGCAAAATACATCTCAGATCAAGAAGGCCATCACCACAACCACCGAACTCACTAGGTGGGCATGAGATAGGAACACTGCCATCAGGAGCTTTCTGACTAGGCAATGATACAGAAGAATCAGAATACCTACTGTCAGAGATCTGCCTAGTTATTCTTACAGATTTCCTATCTGAAAGGCAAATACCGGGCAAACAAGTTTTCCTTCTCTTTGGGCATTTGCAGTTAACTTCTTTGATAGTTCCGAATAAATTCCCTTGAAAGATATCCCGACAACAACTTAAGCAGAGGCTATATGAACACTTTGGGCAGCTTCTATGGAAATCCAGAATGAAAGTCTTGCAGTAACTGCTGCTCCAGAATTAATATCATCACCAAAGAGCAACCAAAGACAAAATTACATAAATTTTATGAAATACATTTTAAGCAACAACGAGCATACCAACAATATTCCTTATTGCCACCAGATTCAGCAGGTTGGACCTGAATATCACACAGTTTTTTGCCTATGATACACAAGAAGACATCACAACCTCTTCCACTGATTAAAACAGAATGCTTTAATAAAAAAAAAAAAAAATCAAGATGCCTCATTGTAAATTACCTTGGATTTTGGCCTCCACATCAATCTCAACACTCTGGTCTTGGTTTATTTGCTTAAAAACAGGAAGGAGCATGCAGATCAAATAATGAAAATCTAACACCTTGTCTACTTTGATCTTGTCCCTTAGAAACCCCTGAAATATAAATACTTTTTTGTATTAGGTGAAACCTTAGATATCTGTGTGGAAAAATGCAAGCAGCATGTCAAAATTGAGGTGTTTCAGATGATATCAGACCTTACATTCATCGTCTCTACGTTGACTCACTAAGCAGGCCCTGCAGCCACAAGTTCCACGGCATACCGGACAAGCTACCTGAACTTCTTCTCGCTTAAAAAAATAGCTGTATGCGATTCAACATCATAAGAGTCAATAAACATCCATGTTTTAACCACAACCAAATGGTTCAAAATCCATTATAGACCACATTCAAATTATAGTGATGAGACAAAGGCTAAATACATTTTGAATGCATCATTTCAAGTTGGCTGAAACAGGAACTTATGCCTTAAAAGCTATTGCATTTTGATAAACTATACATTCTCATGTAGCACAGGATTTGCCTTCTTTGTCAATAAACAAACATATATGATATATCTACATTACAATCACAATTCAAAAACAGAACTAAAAATAAATAAAAGGGTCACTCACTGTTCTTTTATGCAATCCAAGCAAAAGAACTGTTGTTTACAACTAGAACACTTGATCAAATTAGGAGCACCGCCTTTTCGACACCAATGGCACCTTATTCTTCTCCCTCTCCTCAAATTTGCTCCATTCTTCTTGTATGGCAGAACCTGCAAGAATCCCATAATTCAAAAAGAACAAGAAGATATTAATAAAAATTTCAAAATAAAACCATACAAATTACCTGCAATGTACCAACAGGTAATGGCTCAATGTTCTTAGACCGAAACCGCCTTCTGGTAATGGCAACAGCATTATTATCAGTTTCTCCTACTTTAACATTAATACAAGAACCTGAAACAGAACCAGAACCGGAAGCCGAACCAGAACCAGAGCATGAACCTGCATTATCAAAATGTGGACTTGACGAAGAAATAGCCATTAACCCATTAGGCAATTCTCTCATCAAGTCACCCTTTTCATCATCATCATCATCATCATCATCATCATCATCATCATCATCAAAATCACTACACTCACTTTCTTTCCTTTTCTTTTTCTTCTTCTCAGCTTCTCTTTTCAAAACCATCCTTATAAGCTCCAATGGCAAATCCCCTCTCTTCAGTTTCATCTTACGAACAGCTTCATCTAACGCCTCGGATTCCCCTCCGATCACTCGCTTCCTCTTCACCGGCCTCGCTAATTTCAGCAACTTTGCCCTAATTTCAAGCTTATTCTTCTCAAAAACCTTCTTTTTCCTCTTTTTCCTTTGCATTTTCAAGGATTCCGGCACTTTCTGTTTATTCTGTCGATGACGGCCTTGGATATGGTGAAGCTCACAGAGCTTTTTCCCTTCCATTACACGTCGCTTACACCGCCATTGTCTCCCGTCTGTTCGATTGCACCGGAGATGGTCCGGTATGGCACCTTCCCCCTCCATTCCCCTGTTTGGCTAACTTTCCCGGATAAGAAATCAAATCTTTTCCCGGAAAAAACTAATGGGGTTCTCGAGAAAACAGGGAAAAAGATTTGGGTTTGGAGTAGAAAGAGGAGAAAGCAGTTTTTTGGAAGGGTTAAACTTAAAAAGTTGAAGATTAAGGGTTTATTGGGAACAGTAAGAGTATATGTGAAAGAGTGAAAGGGAAAGTGGCAGATATGGTAATTCTGAAGAAATATAGAGTCCGGTTTGGTCCTGGAAACTTTCCAAATGGTGCACAGAGAGGAAAGCTTGACAGTTTTTATGGAAAAAAGCTATCTGTTTTTTGAGTTTTTTCTATTAATTAGCTTTTAATAAGTGAAATATTTATAAACGTCTCTTTTAGCTGTTTTTTGGGGATTTTTTTTTTGTAAATTTTCCCTTTTTTGCATTCATTTGAATGTCTTTGACCATTCCTCTAAGCTAATTTGCAGCAGAAAATATACCAATTTCATGTTTTTTTGTTTTTTCTTACCATATGTTGCAGAACAGTAATATTGCAGATTTCTTTCTTAAGTGCAAGACACAAATCTAAAATCGAGCTAAACCGAATCTCGAAATAACAATAAAGTTCTCTCACTGCTTATTCAAACCCGAAATTCTTATCATTCAACTCAACAAGCATTAGAATGCTGCTGCAGATTAAACTATTTTTTCATGAATTCTACAGAACATATATGATAAAATAGTGATGCAATATCAATGCAAATTTTGTGGAACCCTTGAAAAACTCATCCTTTTTCTTGCTATACTGAATTGACCATTGCAGGTCCCATTTTCTCTCTGGTTCCAACGCTACCTTTTAAACACAAAAATTATTGGCATTGAGGGGTTAACCATCAAAGCTGCAATACAAATACAAAGTCACAAAATATTGCAGAAAAAAAGGGTGTTTTTTTGTTGTGGAAAGAGCAAAAAGAAACATCGTTAAATGCAGTGTTGATGAACTTATCAAAACAGAAAAAAAGCTCATCAACGCTGCACTCAACAATGTTTCTTCAATCTGAGATAATATATGTAAATGCTTAACTTAATTCAACCGATCAACATGCATATACATATATATATGTTACGTTGGGGAAATATTTAAGTCACCTTCAAATTTGTCTGCAGCTCTTTGAATGAAGTTTGCTTGGAGTAGTTGTACTAATTTTCTTTTTGTTTTCTTGGATTGGAATCTTTACCACATTTAACACCAACAATGCAACTATCGAATTCATTTGTATGGTTTGCCATAACTTTCTCTAGAGATAGTATAGTATGTTAAAAAAAAATTGTATAAATGGTTGGCTCTTTTTCACAATTGCAAGCAACTATTTTTCCATATACCAACTCTAAGTTAAGGCCTAAGGGTCTCTTGGTGTCGCAGCTGTTCTGCAATAGTGTTAGTGGTTTTTTTTTGGGGGGTCTATTCTATAATTCACGGAAATTAATTCTTTCCGAATTTGTGGCTATCCCTATTAAGAATATCATCTCTAAAGATACTAATCCTTTATCATGTAACGTGTTAACAAAATTAGCTCCTAAGCTATTCTACTTTTTCTCGTTTAGGTACTTATATTTTGTCCGAAGTGATACCTATGTCATCAATTCCATTTTATTTTACCCAAAAAAGTATAAAATGTCTAATAAGAGCATATTATGTGTTTCATTATTATCGGATTGTATTATGTTTTGGAGATAAAATGAGATAAAATTTATAATTTATATATTATTTTTTATAAAAATAAAACTTTAAATATATCTATATAGAAAACATGAATTGATAAGATAGGAGAAAATATAGCAATTATAATATCTTCAAAGATTTCACCATGTAAAAGTAAAGAAGGGATTGTATGAAACAGTAATATTATCACTTTTTCAATAATTTAATGTCACATTAATCAGTAATTTCATCGTGAATGTTTGAATTTTTATTTGGATTTGATTTTTTTCAGGATAAAAATATTAATATGGCATTAAACTATTGGAAAAGAGATAGAGATGATGTGGCGTCACTATTTCATACAATATTTTTCCTGTAAAGATATATCAAATCCCACATATTATAAGCTACCATACTGATTTGGGTTGAGCTTTTAAGTAAGAAATTTAAGAGAAAAACGTATCATCGTTCATGAATCGACTCAACTCAGCTCATTTTGAACTAGGTTTAAGTTTATCTTTTTAATCTCGAGCTGGTTTTTATTCATTTCAATGAAAAAGACCATTTAAGTGGGCTAGACTAAGCCCGTAAGGAAGTATAACAACTATAATATCATAAAAGGATTTCATCATGTAAAGATATATCAATTTTCCCAAAAAAAAATAAAAAGGCTCAATCTATTATCTAATTCATGAATAGATCTAAAGAGGAGTCTTAGTGGGTATGATTTGGATATTATAAATTTCAGTTTCCATGTACAGTTCCATGGAGAAATCCATGCCCATTACAATTGGTTCTCTTTATGCATGTTTAAATTGAACCATTCCATAAATGAATTAAGCACCATACATGCAAATAGAAGCCCAACGGGCTTAACAAATTACAGTGACGACCTGGCTGGGATGTAACGTACGAAGTTAGAATTTTTATATTAGGGGTCAAAATTAAATTATAATTTTATCATGACTTAAGGTTATGTAATTTGGTTGAGTTTTGGAATTTAAAAAATAATGTTGGATTAAGTTTGAGTATCATGTCTTAGATTTAGAGTTGAGTTTGAGCTCTTGTTTGTTATTATTCGGGTTTGACTTGGCTCAATTACATTCTTATAATTAAGGATGTAATTAAAAAAATTTTGACTGAAAATAAATTATAAATTTAATGAGAGTTAAAATACAATTTCATCATTGTACTTGTCGAAACCATCCTTTTTTTTTAAATTTTAAATCTAATGAAAAAACGGGGAGGAATCGACTTTTGAAAATAAAACATGGAGTCGCCACCGATTTTTCTGTTTTAGTGTGATCGGGTCACCTAAGAATTTGGCTATTTTAATAAAATATTTCTGGTTTACTAAAACAACAATTTTGGTCTACGAACTTTTGAGAAAACGGGTTTGGGAGTCGGTTACGCATGAGGAAGGATTAGCATCCTCACTACGCCCAAAATTGGTACAAAATCAATTAAATACTGTCCTTATGTCTAAGATTTAAAAATGTTTTTTGAAATGTGGTTCCCTTTTGATAATATTTGAATAACCCGAGTTGGTCATCAAAATTCTCTTGCTTAAGAGGAATATAGCACCACATCCAGCACAATAGGACATGATCCTTTATACCCTCGAAAACATGACAAATTTTGACTTCCAAAAATTTATATGTTGAAAACCGTAAAAGGATGCCCAATTATTTAGTCCAACGAGAAAATCGAAACCCAGCACAGTAGGGCACGACTCCTCGAATTTCTAGGTGTCAGACATTGCCTTATTTTATAATTTAAAGAGTATGAGTGAAATTCTAAAGGAATCTTCGATCATTTTGGACAAACAGGAAATCGCAACCCAGCACGATAAGGCACGATTCCCCAAATTGCCAAACATCGAATATTACCTTCGTTTTGAAGAGTTTTTAGAAAACATGAATGAAGTTCCAAAGGGACATTCGATTATTTTGAGCAAACGAGAAATTGCAACCCAACACGTTAGGGCACGATTTCGCGAATTGCCAAATATCGAACATCACATTCGTTTTAAAGGATTTTTTAGAAAACATGAATGGTTATAAAACTAGCTTAAAGTACGTTAATTCGACTCGAAATAAGACGAAACTAATCATAAAAATTTGGATTTTATAAAACTACATTTCGTAGACCAAGTGGAAAACAATGATATGGGATAATATATGTATGCATAAAAGTACGACAATGGAAGAATGAAGATAATACGATTTATTTAATCAACTAACAGTCACTTAAACAATTAAGTATAACTAACTTGGAAATATAACTCAATTTCGATCATGCATGGAGAATAATTAACATGACAATATAAAACAATGAATACATAACATGCAACGACAACATACATGGCATAATATAAAATGATTACTACTAGATGCACAAAAACAAAGTGCAAATCGAAGAAGCAATATGGTATAAAACTATTTTAGAATAATGATAAGTACACGATACACACTATATGAATTGAGGGATTGATGAATAAAAAAACATTTGTAAAGGCAAGCTTAATATACACATGCAATCATTAAAATATATATTATAGAATGAATATTTTTAAAACATATAATATATAAATTGACGAAATTGCATAGAAGCTAATAATATATAATTATTGAAATAAATATTATAGAATAAAAGTTTGAATCAAATTGCATGTAAAATATTTTAAACACAAATTCATTTAGGGGTTTACAAAATATGTGATAATTTAAATAATATATAATATGAAAGGATAATAAAATACATGATGAGACGTAATACACAAAATAGATTTACAAAATATATGCATTGTAATAGCCCAAAATTGGGTCTAGTTGGAACAGAGGTTTCGGGACCACAAAATCTGAGATATAAATAATTATTTTATGATTATTTTGAGGTCTATGATATGATTGCATGATTGTGTGAAAATTTCGTGAAGAAATTCTATGCATAAAGTGCTTAATTCGAAGTTAGGGACTAAATTGAATAAGTTACAAAACTTGCATTCTAGAAGTTTCTAGTATGAAATTGATTTGAAATATTAATTAGGAGGTCTTAAATAGAATTTGACCAATTTCTAAGTTATGGACAAAATTGGACATGGATGGAATTTTTGGAAAGTTTAGTAGTAAGGGTATTTTGGTCATTTAGGGATAAAATGAATTAAAATACAAAATTAAAAGCCAATTTTGCTCATCTTCTTCACCATGGACGTGTATACCAAGGGAGACTCCATGGCTAGGATTTTCAAGCTTCCAAGCTCAATTGTAAGTCCGTTCTAACCCCGTTTTTTAAGTTCTTTACGTTTGTGGAGTCCCGGTAACTTGATTTAGCTTATGCTAGCAATAATTCAACCTAGGGTTCATATTTGGAAAAATACCCATAGGTAAAATTTGTGTATTCTGGTGTTTTATGATACAATATGAGGTTTTAAATTATGTTAGACAACTTGTGCTACTCGGTTTTAAGTGAAAACGAGCAAAAGGGCTTAATCGGTAAAAATACCTAATAGTCATAAGTATATGTTAGAGTGAGAATTTGATGTTGCCATAGAAGGGAAAAGTGATCACCATGTCATAAAACATAAGAATAAGGGATGAAGTTTAATTCCCGAGCCTAGGGGCAAAAGTGTAAATATGCAAAAGTTTAGGGGCAAAATTGTAATTTTTCCAAAGTTTGAGTTAAGGACCGTTTTGAATAGTACATTAATTAAATAAGTAAAATATGATGTTTTAGATCCTGGAAAATGAGATTTGAACCTAGAATGAGAGAAAAATCGAAAATTGGGAAAGTTGGTAAAATGGCCGTTTTAATATCAAGGTAAGTTCATATGTATAATAAGCATTAATTTATGCATGTTTCAATGTAAAATTGATATATTTACTATGATCTCCGAGGTGTTGAAAGTATGTAAGTTGGTATGATAATAATACAACAATAATGCTGTAGTTTATATTTGAAAGTTAATTTTAGTGAATTAATTGAAATATGTTAAATTAAATGATTATGGTGCCAAGTTTATGAATTGATTTAAAAATATGTCTATGGTACATGAAGTGCATTGAATTATCATACATAAATGTGATTTCTATGATTATGAATATTATGGGAAATTGTAAGTTCATATGATTTTTAATAAGACAATGTGTAATTTAATGTTATTCCGTTGATATTAAATGAGATGTAAGTTTATATGTAAGTAATACATCACTATTACTTGTATTATGATATTTTATAAAAATATTGGAAATATGTTTGTGGATAATTACTTGATTGGTGAAATTGTTGGAAAAGAGAGAGAAATCCCGGTTGAACCTTCGGAAAGATTGGATGATACAGATGGTATGTAGCTAGGTCACATGTATAGTGCTGAGTGCACATCATGTGTACAAGAGAGCTACAAGACATTATGATGTAGCTAGGTCGCATGGGTGATACTATGTGTACACCATGTAGACAAGAGAGCTACGGGATATATGTATCTAGGTCGCATGCGGGGTTCCAAGTGAAGGACACCATGTAGACAAGAGAGCTACGAGATAAACTGGCTAGGTCACATGGGTGGTACTAAGTGTTCACCATGTGTACAAGAGAGCCGAACTATATGATGGGTGGAGCTATGTGCTGAAACCACCAAGTATAGAGGATTGATCCAAAGTGTTCAACGGGAGACTCTCTATGTATTGCTTTGTGAGTTTTGTGATGAATATGTGCAGGAACTTGGTTATGTGAATGATGTGTTCATTAAGTGACCAGGATGTGGTAAGGTTATAAACAAGTAAGTTATACATGAGGATGATTTTATGGTGACCTTGTGATCATGGGCCTATACTTGTGATGTATGAAATGTGGTGAAAATGATTTGTGATATGTATGTTAAAATGAGGTTAATACAAAGAAAGTGTGAAAGAGTGAATTAGCAATAAAACTGTTTTGGACAGTAGCAGTGACGTGATTTTGAAAAATCACCAAAAATAGTATAAATTGAATTAGAGACTGAATGAGATATCAAATTAAATCTTAATGAGTTTATTTTCATATAAAAGAAACATAGAAAGCAAAGGAATTCTATATTTTGAGATATTTATGTTTTCATGAGACTGATTCAGAATGATTACGTAATCCCCTATTCTGACTTTGGAAAATCACAAAAATTTGGAGAAAAATAATTAGAGGCTCAAAATTATATTTTTAAAATCCATAATGAGTCTATTTTCAAGATAAATCAACAAGAACATTATCCGAGTTCTGTACTGTGAGATAATTATTTTTTAGTGAAGAGAGATCAGAACTGTCAGAAAGTGAAACAGGGGAAATTTTAATGAATAAACTGTACTAATTAGCTAAACCAAAAATTATGAAAATTTTATGGTGGAATGATATGTGAGTCTAGTTTCAGGGGAAATTTACGGATCTTAATTTGGAGCTCTGTAGCTCGAATTATAAATAATTAAGTGACTATGACTCGTGTGGACAGTTTGATGTGAACATTTATTAGTAAATTGTGAAATCGTACTTACAAGAATGCTATATACATTAAGGATGTGAAATGGAGAGGAGGAGGAGGAAAATAAATATATGTGGAATACATGGAAACTATGGTATATGAAATATTGATATAATGAAATAAATTATATGTGTTTATAAGAAAACAAAAAGAGAATGTTATGTATCATGACATGTATATATATATATGACTAGTCTCAATGTAATGCTTGTTGGGTATGGAATTGAATTGAAATGTTTCAAGCAAACATGTTATTCTGCGCATCTGAATCGTGGTATTTTATAAAGATATGATCTAGCTTTAAATATGAATGCTTGATGATTAAGCTGAAGATATTTGGTAAGATGATAATCTTGGTATAAATGTATAAGTGGTACTATAATAAACAAGGTAAAACGAGTATGAGAGACACATGTATGATGACATACAAATGCTATGTTTGTGGTTTAATTGAGGATTTATAATCATTAAATGAATACCATGTTATATGCTTTTGATTTTGTATAAGTGTGTAAGAGATCAAGGTTGACCAAAGGTTGGAAAATAGCCTAGGTATATTCCACACAGGCAGAGACACGACCATGTGTCTCAGCCGTGTATGGAACACGACTTTGGGACACGGGCGTGTGGAGCCTTAAAGCATAAAATTTCCAAGATTTTCGTAAGTTCTCGGTTTAGTCCCAAACCCTTTCTAAAGTATGTTTTAGGCTTCGTAGACTCAAATAAGGGACTATGTGTAAGAGAATGAACGCTTTGAAATATGAATAAAATTTTATGGCTCGTATTTTAGTTTAATGTTTGTATGTTTGTCTGGTAACGCCTCGTACCTTAGCCTGGCCTCGGATACGAGTAAGGGGTGTTACATGCATAAATAACTTTGAAAATAATCTTTTGTAAAAAACATAGAAATACATACGAGATTAAGTTAATTTTATAATAAACTATATAATGGATTTAAGAACATGCTTACATATATATATATCAAGAAAACTATATGTATAAAATACATAGATTTAATAATAATATATATATCAAATATAGATATCAATAAATATATGTACTTACGTAGTAATAACCTAAAAAATATATTATGTAGGATCATGTAATAATATATAAAAATCAATTTAAAAGGAATTATATATGTAAAATAATATTAAATTAATAAAATGCATAAAAAGAATTAACCTTATTATAAGGTGTATATATATGTGTATATAAAAGAACATTTTAAACAAACAAATTTAAAAGAAAATAAATAAATAGATATTTATAGTTACATGTATTGATATATTTACATATATAAATGAAAGTATGAATAACAAACTAAAACCATGCAAAACTTAATAAAATACTCCAAGATAATATATTAAATGGTGAATAATAAGTAAATTTTCAAAAATAAAAGGGTTTCAAAGAATAAAAACATGCTGAAAGTAATGAATAAATAAAAGAAACTCAATTGAAGCAAAAATAAAACTAAAAAGATAATTAATAAATACAATAAATTACTGAAATTAGAGGAGGGACTAAAGCCTAACGCACGCGGATGCATAGGGACTAAAATTGGCAATATGCCAGATCCCAAACTGCTGCGTTTAAGTGTGGATCGAATTGACTTCGCTTGTAAATTAAAGGAATAAATTTAAAACAAAGGAAGAGGCTGATAGAACTCAATCGCAACACAACGCCGAACAAAAGGACTTAAGGTACAAATATCCCTCTCTGACCTAACACGCGGGTCTTAACCAGGCGTGGGTCGGGTCATTGGGTGAAAGCCACCACACGACGTCGTATCAAGACCATTAAAATTGGTCAAAACGGCACCGTTCCCAGTCTCTTTTATGGACTATGCCAACCGAATCAACAAGCACTCATTCTGCTTATTTTCAAATCCCTAATCCCCTCTGCTAAATGCCGATTCATCTTCACCACGTGGGACTCTTCGAGCCTGAAGGAATCTTAGCCCGAAATCCCTCATCAACTCCGATTTCAACGAAGAAGGGAGAAGAAATCCATGGCTTGCTCGCACGGTAAGGTCGTTTCCTCTTCACTTTATTTGCTTTCGAAATAAAAAAATAAAAAAAATAACACAAAACAAGAGAATAATCACAAAAAGAAAGCCCGGAGATTTAGATCGGAAAATCATCTTCAGATATTGGTTGTCTTTTTGTATTGCCTATTGTGCATCCAAAAAAATACAATGATCGAATGCTTTTGCTTTATAGCTGAAAATGATAGAAAAAAAATAAATAAAAATACAAAATTCTTTCTTTGCTTTCACATTGGGTATATGCTGCTGTTGCTTGTTTATTTTTTTTTGCAGGTACGGGTGCAAGGCGCTCGGGTACGGGACTGTGTTGGCGCGGGCGTGGCTGCTGGACAGTACGGAGCGCACGACGCTGGCATCGTACGGAGGCTTGGTTGCGGCGCAACGTAGACCTTAGGGTTTCTGCCAGTTTTAGAAATTTGGGCCTTTTGGGCCGATGTAATTTTGGGGTTTAATTTGGGGTTATTTGGGCTTTAAGGTCTTGAATTAATTTTGGGCTTTGGACTGTAAAAGGACATTTAATTAATTATTGGTTTTTTTGTTTCTTTATTTTGTATTTTGGTTCTGGCGTGGGCCCGGGCAAATTGGCCCATTTACAGTACTATTTATAGAATAGTCCTTCAACATTTTTAAGCTCACGAGTGGAATATTCCTTCAAATAATATCAATGTACCTATAAATAGTGCAATAAATTCACGTCTTAAATATAAGACCTGCATCCAGTAGATAATATTTACCTATTAAGAAAAATCACTTAATATAAATTCTGCAAAATAAACTTAAATAATTTATTTGAAATTAATCTTATCTTTAGGAATGATAAGCTTATCTTCCTTAGTTAAAAGCTTTTTAATCACATTTGAATATGACGATATTCCCTCCCATCTGGCTAAGATATATGTAAACTTAATGTCAAATTTATCTTCGCTTTTAGCTTTAGCTTTATTCACGAGGAAAGTTAGGTAAGATGGTAAGAGTCCTCGCGTTAATTAGTGGCTAAAAATTATTTTAAAATTTTTTTAATGTTTGTCGAGAAAGATCAATTTATTTATTTTCAAGATTAACAGAGACCAAATGAGTATTTACACCAATTTATTCTTCGAAATATTCAAATTATTCGAGTTATTCGAATTCTAAAATTCAATTAAACTCGAAGCTCGAATTACTTATTCGAGTTAACTCGAATAACTTGAACAAATCAATTTGATTAACTCGAATTTTTTTTTATTGTTTCAAATCAAATCGAATTTTGTTCGCCCATATTGTTATTCATTGATAGTGTATGAAACTCATGTACTAATAGTGTATCAAATATTATTCCTTTATACTCCTTGGAACAAGTGTTTGCCATAGGGACCTTAGAAGTGAGCCATTTTGGGTCTTCTACATCTGTGCATGAGCGTGATAGAACGATCATGTGTCACTCTCTTAAATATCCTTTAATCTAAATGATTTTGTCTTTTCGTGGGACAAACGGAATGTGGATAAGGAATCAACCCCTTAGCGGGAATTTTTTAAGGTTAATATACTATTTGATGCTTGAGTTTAGTTTAAATGTTCAATTTAGTACCTGAGTGTTTTTAGTATGATGCTTGAGTTTGGCTTCGATATTCAATTTAGTAATTGGGCTTGTTTTTCGTTTCAATTATAGAATACACATGTAAAATATTCATTAAGACATATAATATCATTTTATGTAAATACCAAATTAAATATTGAATTAAAAATTTATGGACTAAATTGAGATTAAAAAAACCTCAAATATCAAATAATATAAATATATTTCTTAAAAAAGAATCTGGTGAGGTGTGCGGTCAGCAGGGAAGATTCGTAGCTGTTGACCCATTTGGATTTACATTTATGAAAAGCAGGGCTAAACGTATTTGATGAAATCATGGTGACCCCAAATTTGCATTAAAAAGGACTTTAATGTATATTAAATATAATGGTAAAATCTTTCTCTAGTCCCTTTTAATTTTGAAATTGTGTAAATTGGTCCCTCCTAATAATTTATAATAATTTAATCTATGTCAATTTTGAAAATAATAATAATTAATCGCGACATTAACATCTTTCGTCAATTGTACATAATTTTAATTAGTATAATAATTTTAACCTTCGATCAAGATAAACTTAAACAATAGATATTTTAATTTATAAAGATGAGTCAAGACATTCATCTATCCAAATTCATTTAAAAAATAAGCTACAAATTGCACTTAAATCCAATGGTACAAGGACTACTTACAGTATATTGGTTGAACCTGGACACCTTAGTTTAATATAAAAAAAAAGGGCAAAAAGTAAGTAACACCAACATCCACCTTCCTTCTCTCCCTTCAAAGAAGAAGCCTGGGTCTGCGGTCAAGTTTCTCAGTCTACATATCTCATTGAATTAACTATTACTCAACATTTAATCACTTAAAACTTACCTCGGATGTGGTCGAACGATTTCGGCGGCTATTCGATCACTTTTTCCCTTCCCTTATCCAACTTTGGTCCTCTAAGCTCTTGAGCTAATTCAAACAAATTTAACTTATTAAAGTCTCATTATGCTAGCTTATGACCGAATATGACAAGGAGTTTGATAGGTCATATGGCCACCTATAGCTCAAACACAAAATGGTCATACGCATTTTTAATCACATTGAGCAATTTAATACAATTAATCTAACATTTCCTCATGTGCACCTTTATGGCTGAATACATGCAACACCAATCTATCTATTCATTCATGTATGCATCTTATTTAAGCATGTATATCCACAATTGAATTCATCATATAAATATCTATGATTTCACTCAAATAATCTCATTACAACACACGGTGCTCCAACCATTATTTAAATTCAAAGCTCGGCTAGTACACATATATACACTAGCAATCAATTACTAACATTTTCACTTCATCTTAATAGCTAGCTTAGCAAACCTTAATTTAACACATAATTCATACATATCACATTCCAAGCATTCACTCAATTCTATCACTTAAAACACACACATTACTCAATAACTTCATAGTTCAAATTCGGCAACTACACCACTAATATTCAAAATCATATTCGGCCTTAGTACTCCCTTGTTAGCCGATTTTTCTTCATTTAGCAACTAAAATAATAAACCACAACATTTAAATTCATCTCATTCTTCTCCCATTTGACCGAATGAACATTTATCAAATGAAAATTCAACTAAACAACAACATCTTTCTTTCTAAAATCTATATACACCACACCATCAATTGAAGGTAAATTCATGGTAACATTAGTATTGAAAGGTTGCGTTGTGGGCAGCCTAAGAGGACTCGCAACACTTGGCTTAATTGTTGTAACATATCACATTCGGAGGCTGATTCGGACAGCATCAATAATACAATATTTAGACAGCATAAACAGGGCAGCAATTAACAATACCAACAAGGTAAAATTCGGACAGCAATTTGACAGTTTCAACAATTATCAAATAAAAGTTCAAGGAAAACTCACCAAGGTTCCCAACACTGATTCTACCTATTCAATTTGCTCCTCCCCTTTTTAGCCTTCTACTTGAAAATTTCAACTTATAAGCAAACAAATTTCATGGTTTTCCCCTACATGCAGCCGGCCTCTCCTCTCTAGCTTCATTTGAAAGAGACAAGGAAGCAAGATAGAAAAATAAAAGTTGAAGTCTTTCTTTCTTCCATTCACGGCAATGGAGGGGGGCAACCACACACACTTTTTTTTGTCATCATTTACCTTCCCATTATTATTTTATCCTTTTTCACATAAACCATTAGCACAACATGTTTTATGATATGTTTTGCCCATCACCCTTTGTCATGGCTGGCCACTAGTAATTAAATGGGGGAAATTGACATGCAAGTCCACCCCTTTGATTACATGCACTAATAGATCCTTATGGATTAACCTATCACATTTTAAAAGTGTCACACATAAGTCCTATTACTAAATTCACATGCAATCGACTAAATCGAAGCTTAAAATTTTCACACATTCATATTCACATATTTTAGACAATAAATATCATATTCAAATAATTTGGTGACTCGGTTTAGCGGTCCCGAAACCGCTTTCCGACTAGGGTCATTTTAGGGCTGTCACAATTCTCCCCCACTTAAGAAATTTTCGTCCCCGAAAATTTCTACCGATGCATAATTTAGGATAACGTCCTCTTATTGAATTATATCCACAAAGACATTAGCTCATTGATAGCAATTGTAATTCATTATTTATAAACTCCTCAAAGTTAGAGCTGAGTGTGTAATCATTATTATGCCTTCAAATTGCACAAGCCTGGTGTTCAGAGCCCCTCATGTTTTGGGACAAGCCAGAATAACCAACAACACCAAGAAATTAACACCAACAATCCATGTTGGAACTTGTTTCCCATGGTATGGGAAAAAAACCCACCAAAAGAAGAAGCTTTTCCACATTGTTTCTCAGTTAAAGTGTAGCCAAAACTACCCTTCTTCTTCAGTAATGGAAGATGAGAGGAATCTGGTTGTTTCATCTTTAGGACCAGACAAGTATTCCAAGGAATTGGATGTTGCTGTAAAGGCTGTCCAGATGGCCTGTTCACTATGTCAGAAAGTTCAAGAGAGTTTGATTTCTAAAACCAATAGTCAAATCCATTCTAAAGATGATAATTCTCCTGTTACTGTGGCTGGTATGAATTGACGAATCAAATTTTGTGCTCTTTTTTTTGTAAATTGGGGTTCTTGAGATGAAGCTGCTTTCTGATTTGTTTTTGTTGGTTTCTTATTGTATATTTATTGGGGATGTTTAGTTCTTCTAGAACCTAGGTTAATGCTTATTTCATGTTTATCCTGGATATTTGATGGTTCATTGTGGCAGCTATGACCAGTCCAATTTGTGCTGGTTTTTACTCCATTTTTGTGAATTGGGGTTCTTCAGATAATGGTGTTTTTAATTTGTTTTTATTGGTTTCTTATTATATTTGTTGGGTTTATCTAGTTCCTCTAGGACCTAGTCTAACGCTTCTTTCATGTTTATTCTGCATATTTGGTGGTTCATTGTAGTTCAAATTGTTGCTTCATTGTGGCAGCTATGACCAATCCAATTTGTGCTGGTTTTTAATCCATTTTTTGTGAATTGGGGTTCTTAGATAATTCTGCTTTTCCGGTAAAAGTAGTAATATGAGTTCAATTACATTTTTGTACTCTATACTCAATAAATGGTTAAATTAGTCTCTCTGAGTTAGATCAAAGAGCATATTAGTCCTATTAAAAATTCCTTTCATTTTTACTTTTAAAAATTGGTCCTTGCACGTCAATATGAAGTACATTGTTTGGTTATTCCGTCAGTCATGCTAGTTTTTAAAAGTAGGATAGAAATGGATTAAGTTTTTAACATAAAGGATCAATTTGCTCTCTGATAGGGGCTAATTTGTCTATTTTTTTAGCAAAGGAGACAAAATGCAATCTGACTCCTAGTACAGGAGCCTCCGTGGTACTTTTACTCTATTTTTTCATTGGTTGCTGGGTATATTTAGTTCCTCTAGTGCAAGTCCCTTTGATGTCTTGAGATTTCTACTACTGTTATGCAATGATATTTTATGTGAATGGTGTTTGGTCTACTAAAATCACAAACATCTGTGTAAAAACCAGATTGGAGTGTTCAAGCAACCATTAGCTGGATACTATCCAAATCTTTCGGGTGTCGAAATGTGTCCATTCTTGCAGAAGAAGATGTCGAAAGTCTCTCTAAACCTGATTCAAAAGGGTTATTATCTGCTGTAGTGGAAACAGTCAATGACTGTCTAGTTCAAGCACCTCATTTCGGACTCAAGGGTCCAGAAAAGCTGCTCGGGAGTTCCGACGTTCTTGAAGCCATCGGTCGATGCAATTCAAAAGGAGGTCCTACTGGTAGTTTTTGGGCACTCGACCCTGTTGATGGTACATTGGGGTTTGTACGCGGTGATCAATACGCTGTCGCTTTAGCATTGATAGAGGACGGAGAAGTTGTGCTCGGTGTTCTAGGTTGCCCGAACTATCCAAAGAAGAAGGAATGGCTAAGTTATCACCATCGGTATCATAGAATTATATCTAAACTGACTCCGACAACATCCGAATCATGGGATAAAGGGTGTGTACTTTATGCAACGAAAGGCAGCGGCGAGGCTTGGATGCAACTATTACGCCAGACAAATAAGCTGCTAGCATGGCCGAACTCTGCAATACCGATACGAGTATCTGCCATCGATGATCCAGCATTGGCTACTTTCTGTGAACCGGTTGAGAAGTCAAATTCGAGCCACTCTTTCACTGCAGGATTAGCTCACAGTGTTGGCCTTAGGTACATATACATATATATACATATATATCCCATTGGAACTCAAAGTTCTATATATATTGTTCCATGGGATCTCATCAAAAGGAACTAGTTTCCTAAGTTAGAAGGGCTTGGCTAGCTTAGATTTTCAAGTCATTTCAAGTTCAGTGTTAGTTTTGGCTTTGGGTCAATCTAGATTCAGCTCGTTTGTGTTTGAGGCTTCAAGTCGGGTCATTTCTAGTCATGTTTTCAGATTCTACATGCATTAGACTATGTATCAAAACAAAGCAATGAACATAGTTCTTTTTTGTCAAATGCAGGAAGCAACCGCTGCGTGTATACAGCATGGTGAAATATGCAGCAATAGCACGAGGCGATGCTGAAATATTCATGAAGTTTGCGAGGACAGGGTACAAGGAAAAGATATGGGATCATGCGGCCGGCGTGATCATCATACAAGAGGCTGGTGGTGTGGTAACTGATGCGGGAGGTTCCCCATTGGATTTTTCCAAAGGTATCTTCTTGGAAGGTCTTGATCGAGGTATAATCGCTTGTGGTGGAGCTAAACTACATGAAAGAATCACCAAATCTGTTGATGCTAGTTGGAACTGTTCTAGTCTATAGTCATTTTTATAAATTTTGTTCATTGATTGCTACAAAAAGAAAAAAAA
The DNA here is from genome assembly GCF_007990345.1 of Gossypium hirsutum. NCBI lineage: Eukaryota > Viridiplantae > Streptophyta > Magnoliopsida > Malvales > Malvaceae > Gossypium > Gossypium hirsutum. The sequence goes on from NC_053433.1 coordinate 2,054,590, forward strand.
ATGGTTGGCCTAGTGAAGGTGCTAAGCCATAGTTGTGTTTTGTTCATTTGTGTTTATAAAAAGCTCAAGATATTAGGGTACCAAGTCATTCTTATAAATCATAGTATTGGAAAAGGATTTTGGAAGAAAAGGCTGTTTTGCAAGTTAGGGTTTAATGTTTAAATATAAAATGAATCGATAAAAACACCATTTCAAAATTTTTATATTAAAAGTTAGATTACATTTTAAAATTCTTGTATTAAAAGTTAAATTGTATTTTCCTTGTATAAAAATAAGAAAAGTCAGATTACATTTCAACAATGGGGTTAGTTCCTTTACTAGTATAGAGCACTTAATCCAAGGTTCGAAAATTTAACGTTCAACAATGTGTCTGCCTACGATCGTGAGTATAAGGCACATTGGTGAGAAAAAAATATTCAAATAATGAAATAATTAAGACCCATCCAACAAATGCTATATGAACTGTAATAAAAAAAATTTCGGAGTAATGTATGAAACTACAACTGTATGTGTATCAAGTAAGCCCCCACCCCCAAAAAATAAACTAACATATATTCATTGTCCATGATCCCACCATGAGCTGACAAAACTCAGTTGTCTTGTCGCTTATGTTTTTTGCTGCGCCTTTGATACCTTAAAAATGGATCCACCCAGTTCTTGTCTGCTTCCACAGATTGATTCCATCGCTCTTTAAACACTTTTAGTTCCCAAGTGGATTGCCTCCGAATCTGAAACAATGCCATTAACGTAAACTGAATTAGAAGATGAAGAATCTAAACATAATCGTGTCCCACAAGGCTATGTTATGTCTCGTTTTTCAGGAGTCGGGGGATCGTTGAATTGTATTCGTTCACCAGGAGAAACCCGATTAGAACTCTGGCTACAAGGTTTATAATATCAGGTGATTAGCATCGAAATATCAAAGAGGAGTTTTCCTAATATCTGTTTATCGCATTAGTTTCTTCCCGTAAGGGCTATGCCACTATTCACAATTACAAATCTCACCTCGGTTCTTAGATCAAAGCTTGAAGCACCGTGTCTCTGCACATCAGCAGGAAAATCGATTAACAAACCGAGTGAATTACTTATCGTAGTTTTAGCTTGATGAAAAGATAACAAAATGACTCAGTGAAGGGACAGCTATAATTGTAATGCAATAATAAAGGGTTCCAACAACTAAAAGAAACAAAGTTCAGACAAAACTTGAAAGCCAATGACATGATGCAATCGAATTATGTCATACGGAGAAAAATACAGAAAGTACGAGAAGGGAAGGAGGCAAAGCAAGAACCTTCATGGTTGTCCTCATTGTGGGATGGCCGCTGCCCCCTAAACTTTGTATACCCTTATGAACAATGTACTCGCTATCAACCACACCAACCTTCTTCGAGCGATCACCCTGAGTAATAACATATATATCGATAGTAAGCATTTTATTTCTAAGCAAGTTGAAAACAGCATCGAGTCAATTGTACCTGCGCGCAATACCCGAGTTTCATATCTACTCCCCATCCGTGTACAAGATCATTCTGAATGAAAGCAAAAGAAAAGGCTAAATGAGAAAATTATGCGTGCCATGATACACCTCTAAAGCTGCAAATTGACCGAAAAAGGGATCATGTGGAAATACAAGGCAGAGCCATCATTAACTGTGAAAAACGGACAACATGCAAAATTACCTGTATGAGATGCCATGCACAATACCAGGCAGATCTTGAAAAAACAGGAGCCATTCCCTCCACAAATCTAAGAATAAATCACTAAAAATTAGTACAGTAATGATTAGCGGGATAAGGACACTAGATGTTCTTTGATAGTAGAATAACTCACCCAGTGCATGGTGGCCCCTCACTCGAATTTGAACACTTCGTTTTACCTCTGAGGTCATAAACTCTCCTGTGATTGTCAAAACTTTTCGTATAAGTATTATACGAATAATAATATGTAAGCTTTTTATGAATAGTCGTGGACAATCCTCATTCACCTATGAAACTTTTTCGTTCTGGCACGAATAGTGATCCTGTGGTGTATTTCTGTTGAATTTGGGTCTAAAGCTGGCTGAGAAATCTCTAAACCTTCCGACTTCACAATTTCTAGGTACCTGGAGAAGGAAGACTTGCCGATCAATCAACTTGTTGAGAAAACCCAAGAGAAGATCATATTATCATTCAAGAACACGTAATATCACGTTAACTTGAGATAACATCATAATATTGCATGTAACAGAAATGTTGTAAAAGCCATTTACCTCGTTGGGTCAAAATGCTCCACCCCCAAATCTTCATCCCAGAGAAATATGTAGTCGTAAACAGACACAATATCGGGATGCAGAAAGCGCTTTGCAAACCACCTGAAAGAGGGAAGAGATCACTAAGCTTAACCGATGTTCCCAAAGCTTAATCATTGCCACATGTCAAATATTCATTGGACCACATAAGTAGAAGTTTACACCGTTTGTCATCGGGTACATTTTGTGTAACCAAAGCCAAACATAGGTACCAAAAAGAATATTTACGCTATTTTCTACAATATGTCCCAAGCTGGAAGACTCTAACTTAAAACCACTAAAAGCATCATTTTCCCAACTATCCTATAGCTCGAATTATGAAATGTGTTATATTTTAAATCCCAGAGATAACATAAGTTAAAACTCATCCGAAACAGATTCAGGAGAACCTACAATAGTTGCAGTGCTTTGATTTTGATACGAACATACACATCCACCGACACATTCAACAGGATATAGAACAAAGAAACTTTTCACCAGCATTGAGCCTTACCATTTTGTTTGGTTATGAGCTACTATGTGAATGGCTTTCTCGCCCCAACCAAGATCCCACCATCCATCGACATTACCATCATAATGAAACAAAATAATGGTAAAATTCGCTGCAAGAAACTGAATTCAATAAAATTAGAAAAAAGAACATGCCAATTCATCAAATTTGAAAGATCAACGGGATAAGATGCAATACCTTTTTCACAACATCGTCAACATAATCCTTTTGCTTGATACCAACAGGCATTGCCAGCAAGTTCTTATTTGTCGTAACACTAGCCTGCAACAAAATAGCCATAACAAAAAGATAAAAAATGAGTCATCGACCTGTTAGCCTTACCAAGATCATATGCTACTATACATTCAAGGAGAAACATGCCAACAAACAAACAGATTAGCGTCTCACTTTTGACTGTGAATTGCTTGACCATAGAGGCCTTAGTTCCAAATCCGAACGAGCTTGCATAATGCCACGAGGCAAACCTCTTAATTTCCCAAGATGCAAATGATAATCCTAGGCACAAACATACTCGTTTAGTTTCCAAGACCAGTAATCCTAGCCGCAAACATGATACAAACAGCGTACAAAACAAGCAGATAATCAATAAGAACTATAACCAAGAAGTTTCCTAGCTCTACAATATAGCACAGAAAGGAGCTAAAAACCAAATTGGCACGGTATATGCTAGTAATTAAGACATGTTTTTTACCTTAACTGTTGCAAAAGGGTGAAATCTTGTTTCCATCTGATAATAAGAGAAAAAAAAAAGCATTTAAAAGAGATTAGAATATAGGTATAGTAAGCCTTACAAGGTGCTTTTCTTGGTTGAATTATCAAACATGTTTGTTCCACAATAAACCATTGCCAATATGAAACGAGTGAGCCAAAAAGGTAACAAAAAAGATCCCTTAAACATGACAATACCAGGAAGAACAAATCCATTTTGTCTCCTAAGACATAAACTGAAACCATTGAAATGAAGGGAGAAACAGGAGTTGGCATATACCTCTGTCTTGTGGTATTGATAATCCGTAGTTCTATACACAATGAACAACATAACTGTACAAATAACTCCCATAAATGGAAGCTGCCTCATTTTAAATCCACAATTTCCCTGCAACAGCATTAGACAATTAGAAGCTTTAAACTAAAAACTATTTGTTGAGGGCGCCGACTAGTCCTTCAAGAGAAATCTTCAAAATATCGTCCACTAGGCAACTGACTGAACCCCTTGGTGGTCTATGCAGCTCAAGTGGTACCATATTACCCAAAAGATGACCTATATCCTATCAGTCAGGGGTTCAAACCCTACCGAGTGTGAGACTTACATGTCCCCTCGTTAGGTGGCTTGTGAATCACGCACCGCGCAGCTGGTCAACCTGCTGGTGATCTATGCAGCTCAAGTGGTACCATATTACCCAAGAGCCTATAGGTCAGGGTTCAAACCAAACAGAGTAGGAGACTCACACATCCCCTCGGTAGGTGCCTTGCTCTGCTAAACCCACCTCAAGCTCAAGCTCTCAACAAAGTTAAGAGACAAAACCCGACTCGACTCGAGGATAATATCAACAGTTGAGGGATCTGCCGGCTCCGAACCAGCGATACTTCGAAGACTTATCGTGAAGGAATACACCCTAAACACTACTAAAACTTCTATTTTCCAAGGCATTCAAGCTTAAAGTAAACGAAAGAACATACCGCTTCAGCTAAAGCATTTCTTTTCTTGACCAGTGCATTCCATGATTGAAATGTCTTCATAGACAATCAAAGCCTTTTTTATATTACCCTCAAAACCTGCAGGAAATTGCATTTAAAGCCAAAAAAAAGGAGTTATATCCAATGTTCTTCAAAGTAAATGATACAACTAATAAGCTACTTAACTTTGTTTTTCACTAAAGCACCATAAATAATAATAAGAAAAAGACCCCATTTTCTTCTTTGCTTAGCTTCATCAAATAAGATAAGGAAACAAAAATGGAGAAGGAAAAGAGAAAAAATAGGGGAAGCCATTAAAACTTTAAAAACTTAGAAGGGTGTTTAAATATGTTGAAGCTATTGGCTCCCACCAAGAATGAAAAAAACGAAGCTTGTGTATATGCATGTGCGGGTCTCAAAATGGCCAGATCTCAAAGGCAAAAAAAATTATATATATGTTTCACATTCTAAATTTAGAAATTAGACCGACACCCAAAAATCTAGAAAAAAAAAAGACCAAAATCCCAGTAACAAATATTTTTTTTTATAGAAAAAACACATAAAAATGGAGTATTTGTTAGATCTAAGGCTGTGGCTGTTACTATTGTAAACACCTCATTGAGATTTAAAACAAAAAATGAAACAATGAAAAGATTAAAAAAAATTGGTTTTTAAAAGTAAAGTTTCGGTTTATAGATTGAAGTGAAAATACTATCAACTATTACCGGATCTTGATCCACCGACCATTAATAAAAAACACCCATAAATTTGAAGAGAAAATATGATCAGAGCTGAAGCTAGGAACGAGTAAAAAAGCTTGGAATAATAATACGCCATCATCCAATACTGGTTCAACTAAAAACAAGTTGAACGAATCGGAAATAAACCCATAAATCGAAGCAACGCCACGTTTCAAAGGAGCATTCGAAAGAACAAAAAAAAGAGGAGATTTTGTGAGGGGACCTTTTGCTTTAGCGGTTAAGCATTTCCATGGCGGATTTTAAGCTTTTTTTCTGGGTTTGGGGGTTTTGTATTTTTGGGGTTTATGAGTTTTCTTTGTCGAGAAATGGATCGTCGATGAGTCCCACAGCGGTAGACCTTTCCTGTTATCCAAATACACACATTCTGTAACAACGAAAAAGAAAAAACATTGATGTCGTGTGTCTCACTTCACTTTACTGTCTCTCCCTCTCACATGGATTTTCTTTTTAAAATTGTGTTAAAGATTTTAAATGGATAAATTCTATTGTTAGTCCTTATATTATACATAAGTTATAGATTTAGTTATTCTACTTTAATTTTAATTGTACATTTTCAAATTTTGACATTTACAAAATTTTATGTGGAAAATACATTATCACATATATAATTCCATACAATAATGTTTGAAATGGTGGTTGAATTGATTTTTTTTTTGAATTTTTAATATTTTTAATCGAATCAATTGGACCGATGAATCGATGGCCTGACTGATTCGACCATCAATCAAGTTCTAAAAACATTGATGTTGAACCATTTTCCTATTTCCACGTAATACTTATAGAAACTTATGTTATTTTAGTTAATAAATTTATCAATTATTCTAAAAGTATAAGGATTAAAATATCAAATTGAAGAATTAGAACTAAACCCACAACTTGCTAAATTAATAAAAAAATTGACTAATTTGAAAGTACATGGATTAATTTTGATCAAATTAAAATGTAAAAACTAAATCCATACTTTATAAATAGTACGAGGACTAATAACATAATTTTTATCGTTTTAAATTAGATAGACATTGTGAACGCCACTTTTTGAACACTTTTTGTTTCCAAAATATCATATAAATAAAATAAATTATTATTTTAATATATTAAAAATAAATTCTTGTTTCATATATTTACGGTGGCGGTTTTCTTATTTATTTATTTTTCTAAATATAATTTCAGTCAATATCATATTATTGTTGGTATTTTTTATATATCATTTTAAATTTATCAATATTTCAAAAATATTTTAACATATAATTTATACACATACAAATATATCTTAATTATATACATATAAATTATATATGAATATAATCTTTTTTTTTAATGATAGACATATAAAATTTAAAATTGTTGGATTTAATATGCTAATTATTTCTATAAACTTATAGAATTAATGATTAATTACCAATCTCTTCAAAAGTGACCAAGTTTTAATTTATAGAATAGAAAATAATTTATAGAACTCGTGTATTGATATTATGATTAGGGTGTTCATCGCCCCAAGTATATTTTAGTTTCGAATTGCACTAGTCATATTGTTATTAAAATATCATCCTTTTCTTATAATTTACCAAATAATATATATTATATTGTAGGTGGAAAATGGAGTTGAGTGGGTGCATAATAATTCAGAATCTTAATAATGTGTAATTAAACTATAATATAGATTAATGTTTAAGCTAAAATGACTTAGGTTGGGTGACCAAACTTTTAAAGAATAAATGTGGTGAAGATGTGCTTTGGCATTAACTAAACAAATTCATTTTTATTATATGGTCAAATGAACATAACTATGTAAAATGTCATCTATTCAAAGTTAGCAAGAAATGTTTATAGATTACGTTGAGTTTAGATATGATATTAATATATTTTATATTTGTCTAAGCATAGCTCGAGATAGGATTTTAAAATTTTTCCCAAATCTATTTATAGTTGTAAATAACTGCCCAACTTTTGTAATAACTTAAAAATACATTTATATTATTTTTAATTTAATATTTAATAATTTTATATATTTTTTATGTGCTATAAATTACATGTAAAAATAACATAATACAAAAACATCAAAAACTTTAAAAAAAGCCCAGACTTTGAATATTTAAGTCCAAGTTCAACCCCATATTTTAAACGAGTTTATTTTTCTTGCTCAAACTCATTTTTCAGGCTTAATATGATTGTGCAAACCTTCTAAATTTTGAACAAGTATTTGAGTTTAGACAAGTAACCTAACCCATGAACAGGTCTAAATCTGGCAAACCCTTCAACATATTGGGTATTGTTTTTAATAGGAGTTTTGTCTCTTAACTCTACCGAAAACTTGAATACTTGAAGAGCAAGAAAGTGGGTTAGGTTGTGTACATTCACACCTATAAAAAGTGTCGTGTATGTTATAGTGTACAAGTTCTTGTCCAACTATAGGCAACACGCATGATTTACCTTATCAGACGCTTGATGATGTGCTCTCTCTATGAACTTGCAATCTCTCATCCACTCGAGTTCACAGAGCAAAGTGTTGTCCATCTGTTGATGATGGACTCCTCAACATGTCAGATATTATCTCTTGTGAAGATTTTGTCTCTCAATTTTATTGAAAATCAGAGCGCCTAAAAAAAATTGAGTACACGTAACAAAAATGTAAGTTAAGTGGTAATATTCTCATCCATAAAAATGTCTTATATGCCACAGGACATAATTTAGAATGAAAAACACTTTGTTAACTTCTTGTCCTATTTTTTTCTAAAATATAATACATGACACAAATTGTTTCAATAGCACATGTTTCGTATCTAATTTGCAAATCTGGGTCAGAATTAAAACAAATTGCAAGATTTGGTGTCATGGACGGCAGATTCCTGATTTTCTTTTTTTTTTTAAATTAATACTACTAATTATTTTTTTTAAAAATATTACTAATAAAAAAGTAATTATTTAATATTATTAATAGAGTTTTTTACTCTATAAGCGAATTGAAAGTGTCACATTTATATATGTAATTAATTTTTTTTTATTTTTTTGCGACAGTTTATAATATACTTATTAAACTTTCAACCTGCGTCTAAAAACCTCCGCTGACGATATTCATTAATATTTGAAAAATTATGTTACATCCATGATAGCGTATGAAGCAGAAAACTTCATGAAAAAAATGCATATTTATAAAAGATCAATTTATTAATTTAACTATAGTTGGGGTTTTAAAGGTGTTATGTATAAATCTTTTATCAGTTTTTTTTTATCTAAACCTTGAGCATTCGATTTATTTTAAACTGAGGATTGTTCTATTGTTTTATGTAAAAATTTTATATATCTTATGATAATATTTATTATTTAAAAAATTGATTTTGGGTTCTCCGTGGTTTAATTGTAGTTTTCAACGAAGTCGAGAAATAAAATTTCAAAATAAAATAGAATATAAAGTTTCCATATCAAATACTAAACTTATTAGGGGGTCAACGTAGATTTCTTGATTGAACTGGTGTTACAAACCAAATGATACCAACTACATATCTAAAAAGTATAAAAAAAAAAAACAATAATTTCAATTTTTTAAAATATCACACCTAAATAAGCAAGTTAACCATTATTTCATAAACTAATCGTTTTTTTTAAGTCGGTTTTAGAGAGAGTGTGTGAAAGCGCATTCAATTGGATAATCTTTTGCTGATATGTCAAGAAAGCACGTTCAACTAGAAACATTTCTTAAAAATTCCTAAATGTATCTTTCATTCTCTCTTCAAAATTAACCTATTTCCCTAAATCTTAAAAAAAAAATATTTCATCAAATTAAGAAAAATAATGATATATATGATTAATTTAGCCAAATATTAAATATGTTCTTAGTGGAAAATATGTCGGTGCATAACTAATCATTAAGAATCTTAATAATATGTAATTAACAAATATATCTGTGTTAATTAAATTAATGTTGAAGCTAAAATGTTTTAGGTTATGATGACAACATTGCTTTTAAAAATAGGGATTTATGGTGAAGATGTGCTTTGACGTTAACTAAACAATATAGCATAATCTTAATTGGCCCTAACTACTATACTGTATAAGAATCAACGATACCATAAGAATCAACGATGCACGTGGATGCACCTATACCAGCCTCTCTCCGTATTTTACATTTAATAGGAATTAATTTGGGTTAATTCACTAGTTAGGACTTGAATTTGGGAATTATTTTTATATTGAAATTTGAACTCTTTTTTTTGTCTAAGTTAGTACCTAAACTTACTAATTGTTCTCAAATTAGAGCTTGAACCTTTTTTGTGTTCAAGTTAATCTATGATATTTCCTTGGAACAAAAAGAAGTTCACCTCAATATGGGAACAATTAACTAGTTCAATCCCTGTACTCTTCATATATTTAGAATTTAGTCCCTCAATTTTTTTTAAGAATTTAGGTTTTTTATTTTTCATATCTCAAAATTCAACTTCAACTATTAAAATCGTTGAAATTCTCAACTATTAAAATCGTTGAAATTCTCCTATTAAATCCATTGGTGAGACATTTAAAAGAAAATTCTTACTTGTTATTCATGTAACAAAAAAAAGTGACGTTTTAATGAACTTAAATATAACAAGAGAAATTTAATAATGTTAACAATTGAATCTGCATTTTTTAAATCCAAAAAGGTACAAAGTTAAATTTTTGGTAAAAGTACCACGGAGGCCCTTATAGTAGGAGCGAAATTACATTTTGCTTCATCTACTCAAAAATAGGTAAATTAGTCCATGTATATCAAATAAAAGAATAAATTTGTCATTTCCTTAAATATTTCATCTATTTTTAAAGTTTAAAACTGGTTCATATACGTCAACATGAAGTACCCATGGCACACCACGTATAACTATTTGGTCATTATGTTAGCCATGTTGGTATTTAATAGTAGAAATAGATAAAAAAATTTAACAAAAATGATCAATTTGCACTTTAATCTAACGTACATAGACTGATTTACCCATTTTTAATAAAATAGATGAAATACAATTTAATTCCTAATACAATGACCTTCATAATTCTTTTACCCTAAACTTCTTAAAACAAAACTTAAAGAATTAAATTATAAATGTATAAAAAAGTATAATAACTTATATATATTATAATCCATGGTTTAATGTTGGGAATAGTTAAAGTTCAGTTCGAACCAATCCAACTCATGAACATCTCTACTCTTAATTTTGTTTCGTAATAAATAGGGTTAAGTTTTCGAGTCAGAGAGAAAAGCATTGGTCAATACTAGGGTTTTTGTCTGCTTAATATAAACACAACAATTCATTTAAGTTACCTACATAGGCATAGATCCTTCCACGTATATCATAATATATAATATTTATATATATTAACTCAAATCTCTATGTCCTAACCTAGACAAAACAGAAGTGATTAGTTACATTTATTACCAAAACCCATAATTAATAAATAGTTTATATGATCTTGCTTCCTAAACCTGCTAGCTGCACTTAATTAAAAAAAACAGAATTTAGCTACACTTAATATATTATATAATATAGTTTTAATGCTATATCTGCATGAGGATGGACCATCTTACCATATTCACGAAAAATATATATTATCTTATGCACATATGTGTGCTCAAATCATTGGTGATTGCTTAGTGTTGATAGTGATACATATATAACCATTATAAATACAATAAAAGTACATATCCTAACGATTATATCGTAAAATCAAATTACTATAAAATATAGTGGATGATGAATTGGACACATGATATACACATGGATGAAATCAAAAAAAATTGTTTTAGGAGGACTAGAAATTAATGACAAATTGTTGGGAGAGTTAAAATACAAATTTATTATACTAACATGTAATTTCATAAAAACTTAAAGAATTTAATGGTAAATCTATATATATATATATTTGTTTTGGGGGGGGGAGAGCAAGGACAGTAATTGCTCCCTTTACCTTTGTCTCTAGATGTACATGTCACGGGCCTTGAACAAATGCACAAAGAACGTCTCATGAAAGTCAATCGATTAAATGAGACTCATTCAACCCACTTGAATTGGCTCAATTTGTGGAACATGTGGAGAAGCTCATTTACTTAAAGTCTTGTTGACCTAGTCAAACACTTTAAAAAGTTATGATTATTTTGATAAATACGAAAAGTAATATTAGAATACATGTAATCTGATATTTGATTTTATAATCTTAGGGGATCATGTAAATCCCTTAAAAATATCAATTGTAGATAGACTTTAATCTCGACAGTTGATATAAAATAAACTGTACTATTAGATCTAAAGGAGCTCAACTATAAATAGAAGTCTTCTCCTTATTCGAAATCATATCATTGTATCCTCATTCATAGTAATTGAACACTATTTAGAACATTTACTCAAAGAACATTGTGAGCGTCGTTTTCTTGTGATTTATTTTCACTTTGTGAGAATTAGACTAACTTAAACTGATTTGAAACAAAAAAAAAAGTCACTTAAGGCTACACGGATTGCAAGATTAAAGTTCTAGTTTCATGACATACACTCAGTGACATATAAAACCTACACATTACAATTGTACATAACGAGACTCAAAATTATACACTAAAAAATTCAAAATCTCCGCTAACATAATATATTTTTTTATTAAATTTGATATTATGAATCAAGTTAAAAAAAAACTTAAAAAATCAATTTTTAAGTGGATGATTGTAATTAAAAAGGTGTTGTTATCTTTTTAATATTTTTAATATTATCTTTTAAAAAGTTATCTATTTGTTTAAAAATTCACCTCATTAAAAAACCATTATCTTTTTAAAATTAAATATGGAGTCCTATAAAAGTACTCCTACACCCATTAAAAGTTTGTCAACAATTTAAAACTTTTATATGTGGTGGTTTTTGTTATACCCACTGTGTGGGTGGAAGGAAAAAAATATTTATTTTAGAAGTATTTAAAAAAAAGTAGTTTAAGTTATTTTATTTAAATATATTATTTACCACCTTAAAAAAATCCTGAATATATATTAAGAATCAAGAAAATAAATATTAAATAATTATATAATATTTAAAATTATTTATAGCCTCCTCTCAACTTTTAAATAAGAAGATAATACAATTCAGCATATTCGAATCCAGATTCTCTTACACTGACAATAATACTAATACCAATCAAATTATGACTTAATCGGCAAATCCCAACAATATTTTGTTGTCTTTATAATGGGATTGGATGGGGTTGCTTTAGTGAAAAAAATAATTGACAAAAGTTGCTTAAAAAATAAGTGATCAAAGTGGTTAAAGCTCATAGCATATTTTAGCAAAAAAACGAGGTAACCAACACCACCCAACAAGTGAGAGAGGCCATAGCTTCATTAAAAATTCATTTTTATATATATTTTTTATAATTATTCTGTATACTTTAAAATTAAACAACTCCAGCTAAAAATTTGTCAAATTCCTTATTTCTGTTATTTTAATTATTTTTATAATTCATATTTTAAAGGAATTAATAAAATTTTATTTTTTTAATAATTTTTTATGTAAAGTTTATATTTTTTTAATCATAATAATTTTTTATATAAGTGTAACACCCCCTACCCATATCCGTTGTCGGAATAGGGTACGAGGCATTACTGGAACTTACGGAACCAATTTCCATTTACCCAAACCAAGTACCATTGATTTATCGAAAATTATTATTACGTTCCTTAGATGGGCTTCCGAAGCCCAAGTTATGTATCGGGACCAGACCGGAATCAAATCAAAATCACAGGAATTTTTTCGCAAAATTCCAAAATTATACTTACCCTAGCCATGCCAATAGCTAAGTTACAAACATCCATTTCCATGTAAACATTGGTATTTAGTCTATACATGCCATTCTTTCAAAATAAGTTATTTTCATATATCAAAAGATATGAGTTGATAGTGTGATAAAGCTTCGACTAATTTTCGACCTTTGAGCTCCCGAGCACTACAAAACAGGGAAAAGGAGAACAGGGTAAGCACATGGTGCTTAGTAAGTTCATGCAACATGAATTATATTTACCATACTTATACATCCATCATTTAACAACACAAGCACACATCCAATTCACATAGACATATACCTATCACATACAAACTCAACTTTTGCATTAGTTAAGCAACATCATATAAATTCAATACAAAGATAAATGATTGATGAGCTCATCAATTCCATAATTTTCATGTTCTTCCATTTCTTATATTTATCCCGTTGAATTTCTTGAAATTTCAATGGATATTCAGTAGTACACTTTTGTGTACAATTCCAGGTCTGTCAATTCTTACACCTATGGGTATACCTTTTTTCCAGAGAGCACACTCTCAGAAGCCTCATTTCTTATAGCGAGATTACCAATCCAGCCTAAATCCATTTCACATATATTCTTCAAGAGGGCTAATATTTGGATCACTCGTCCGGGCTAGATCCTTTTTACCGTCAATTCCCTTTTCAGTGATCCATCGAAGTCCACTTCATTCAACCGAGATTTAATTTTTTATCGATAATTAACAATTTTCATCAAATATCATACAATGAACATCTAAACCACATTCACATCAATAAACATACATTTCAAACATTTAAGAATATAATTCAAGTTACACAAACTTACGCGTAACAATTTGTAGTAGTTGTAGAGATTTTAGGGACTATTCGGCAACTTTTTCCTTCCCTCGTTTATCTTCAATTTCTTGATCTATAATATAAAATTTTCCATGTATCAGCTTCTAATTTTAATATAATTTATTTCACAATTTATACCTCTCAATTTTCAAAATTTCATATTTATCCCAAATTTTACAGTCTTTACAATTTGGTCCCTACTCAATTAACCCCCCCAATTGAGCTGATTTTTCCTCAATTAACAATTTATTCTATCATATCAAACTACTTCACAACCTTTAGAAATTATAATTTCAGCATCAAACCTTAATTCCAAAGTTTTTCACAATTAAGTCCTAAAAATCAATTTCTACTAAAAACATTTAATAAATCCATCTTTTGATAAAACTAGAACTTAAAATCCATGTTTATTCATCATAAAATTTCAGTACTCAACCACGGTAACTTTCAATTTCATCCATAAAATAAAAAAAAACTAATGAGTTTAATAGTAGGACCTAGTTGTAAAAGTCTTAAAAACATAAAAATTACAAGAAAAAGGCAAGAATTAACTCACTTGATGCAAAAATTATGAAACACAAGCTTAAAGAACCCCTCCTATTTAGTTAATTATGCAATATTCCAATTTTACCCTTAAATCATCAATTTTCTTGCTGATTTCATACCCTTGCCGTCCAGCCCAAATAATTTTGGGTCTAATTGCCCTTGACACTTAAGCTATTTAATCATTCTACCAACTTTTACACCTTTTTCAATTTAATCCTCTTTATTTAATTGACTACCCAACGTTAAAATTTTCTAACGAAATTTTAATAACACAATACCAACATTTATAAATATTTATAAAAATATTTTTGACTCAGTTTTACAAGATCGAGGTCTCGATACCTCATTTTTACCTAATTTCTTCAATAATTTTTTTAATTAATCACTAAATCGATAAAATTTTTCTATCGATATTTTCATACGACTTTCCTATCATATTAATATTCATGCAATAATTTTTAAAATAAATATTCTTTTTAAATCAAATTTGTGGTTACGAAACCACTGCTTCGATAACCTTGAATTTAGGCCATTACAATAAGTTTTCACATTGATAATAATTTATATTATCCAAATTTCTGTTATTTTAATTATTTTTATATTATGTGTCATGTTTTTTTTTGCTAAATTGGGCCCTAATAGTGGTTATATACCACAAATTTATATTGGGCCATCCAATCCCTGTTAGGCATGACCCATGTAATATGGGCTTTTTAAGTTACTGGACTCTAATAATTATTTTGGGCTACATTTTATAAAATTTTGCGTTAAATTTTATTTCAAATATAACATGAAACATGTTTAAAACACGTAAATTAAAATATAAATATGCATATACTTACTACATATGGATCTGACATGTTAAAAAGAAAAATAAATCCAAATGGTATACGTGATTAGTAAACATTTGTTACAATTTGATCCACATTTTATGGATATATTTCATGTTAGCTACTATTTGACGCCCAAACCAGTAGTTAGATTGAGAGGACCTAACTAATATGATATTAATACTTTAAAATTTAAAACTCAGACCATGTTTTGATCAGATGATTTGATTGATATAGACTCAATTAAAAAGTTTTAAAATTTTGAACAATGTTTTGAGGACATTTGGTGCAATTAACCCTAAAAACTTGAGGGTTCCTCTTTTTCTTTTCTATTTATTTCATTTTATTTTCACTAATTACTGTTAGTGTTACAACTTATAGTGCAGTTCTGCAACTGTTTTCAAAAAAATAGAAAAAAAACTTAATACACCACATATAGACACCTTTCTACATTTAGTACAAAAAAGAAAATCAATTTACAGTATACAATACGATCACCGGGCTCGGGTTCTCTTTCTTCCTTTCGCTGCACTTTCCGATTTTTTACTAGCTTGTCCGCAACCCCCTTTTCTCGGTCGAGCCGAACCCTTTTTTCTCACCACTAACGATTCCATCAATGGAGGAGAGCTTGCATTTGTTGGTTTTTTACTTACATTAGAGTTCCCAACTACTGGATTCCTATTGTTGGCTGCATTTCCCGGCGGTTTATGATTACCGGGACGAATGCTCCGGGGCTTTGCGGGAGGCTTATGTATAGGCCTGGTAGGGGCAAAGGTGGCGATCGGAACCTTAGTTCTGTACTCCTTGAAATGCTGTCGCAGAGATGTGGTGACAATATGTCGGAGAAGTAGTGCGGATTTATATTCTCGTGTGTTCTTTGAATAGAAAACCAAGGCGTTGTTGGCGACTAATAGCATATCTCGAAAGAGTTCTCTAACGGAATTGATTGAATTACTGCCTATTCTAGATTTTATGGTGTCGAAATCCATGTGCCGAAGGATCATTTTCTTGTATCTTCCTCTTTTCTGCGAGTGAATAAAGAACGAAACCAGCGCTCGGATTAAAAATGAAAAATGGACATCATTAGGAAACTAAACGGAGAATATTTGTCTTTACCTGGCTATCGAGCCTTCGTCGAAAAACGGAAGCACAATCGGTCTGTGCTACGGAACTGAAAATTCCCATTATTTCATCGATTCTGTCCTTGCTTGAATCTCTGCTTTGATCCTCAACACCTGAAGATCGAGCAATCTGAGCCGAGTTGCTAGCTGAAGTTTCTTTGCACCACGAGACACTTGCGAAATCCGATGCACCTAGAAACTCGCTTTCTCCGACACTCCCTTCTTTGGGACTGCAATATTTTCTCTTCCTCTTTCCCCTTCTCTTCCGTATACTCCGTAACTGTCCTCCGAGGAAAGCATCCGCCAAATTATCAATTGTTGAAATTTTCTCTCTCTCAGCTGAGGTTGGTGAATTTCCCGGCTTCAAGTCCATCTCTTCAGCAGGAACTGCCACTGGGACCGGACAATCGGGTGCCCATTTTGTCTCGGCTTCCTGCGTGAAACTACCAGCAGAGAGGCCATCCTTGTATGTATCCTTACTGGAAAACTCGACTCCTTCGGATCTAACACATGGTAGGGCGGATTCCGTCTGACTGGAATCATAACCAACCCGTGAATCATCTCCTTTCTCAGCCTTTAAGGTTTCAAGCTTCGATTCCAACGACCTAAAAGAACTAACATGAGTCCGGTGTAATATAAACGAAAAAATGCAAGTTTTAGGATGTAAAAATTCCCAAAGAAACAATCTGAAATTAAAAACACGATCAAATCCTCAAACCCGATTTATGCATATCTTCGCTAAGCTAAAGTTCAAACTGTTATGCAAACAAAAGAAATCAGCATGATCCCAAAAAACTCGATTTAAGTAAAATGGAACTAGCTGAACTATATGATTAGCCATATCCCGCGTCAGTTGCAAAGGCAAATTACTCACCCAATAGAATCTTCGGATTTCTCTAAAGCTCGTCTCAGCTCCTCCATCCGTTGTTTACGTAACTCCTCGAACCAAGCTCTAAGAAGGAAAAATCATAATAGAAATGTTAATAAAGCATCGTATTTCAGAATGTAACTATGCAAACAAGCGAATGAATGAACTCCGGACATGATTACTCACGTGCTACCTGAGTAACGCTGTCGTAAATCCTCGTACTTAGCTTTACAAACCTGCATTAAGAAACAGACTTCATCAGATAAAATTCAAGAACAAAATTAAGCAGTGCAGACAAATAATTCAATACAATTCAATACAGTATTCAATAAAAGACACACTAGGTTCAGTGAATCCACGGCAATGTCAAGAATTGTCGGAATACCGATAAATACTGAATGTAAATATCACATGAGCCAACCTATATTATGTAACTAGTTCAAATGGCAAACCCTTTGCGGGGTTCGAACTTTGGATCATTCTTATCAAACATTAGGACAAGTTTATACTTAACTACCATTGAAGTTGCAAAACATCATTCACAGTGACATCAAGAATTGTCGAAATACTAATAAAGACCGTACGTAAACGTTGCACGAGCCAACCTACATTACGTAGCTAGTGCAAAAGGCGAACCCTTTGGGGGATTCGAACTTTGGATCGTTCTTATCAAATGTAAGGACAAGCTTATACATCTAACAATCATTGAAATCATGAAACATCATTCACAGCAACATCAAGAATTGTTGGAATACTAATAGACACTGTACGGAAACGCTGCAACGGCAAACCCTCTGCAGGATTCGAACTTCAGGTTGTTCTTACAAACATTATGACAAGCTTATACATCCAACAATAATTGAAGTTGTGAAACATCATTCACAGCGATGTCAAGAATTGTCAGAATACTAATAATGACCGTACGTAAACGTCACACGAGCCAACCTACATTACGTAACTAGTTCAAACGGGAAACCCTTTGCGGAACTCAAACTCCGGGTCGTTCTTATCAAACATTAGGACAAGCTTATGCTTTAACAATCATTGAAGTTCCATGGTTCTCAAAGGTTAGCTTGTACTATACCTAACAAAACAAAGCATTAGTTGATACAAATTAAGTAAAAGATTAGTAGTACTAATAGCTTCCATAATTAGCATTTAATTGAATCTCATTAACCCCTAATTTCTTAAAAGTTTCCACTTCCAAACTCAAACCATACTTTTTCTTTTTCTTTTTTAATTGATTAATAATTACAAAGAAAATACATCCGAATCTTTACAAGCAAAACAAATTATTACAAAACACAACTCTAGACCAAAATAATTTTGGACCGAACATGTCTAAAGGTGAAACTCAAACTTAGATACTTGATATCAGAGTACATGATCATACATTATTAACCAATGTCTATCCACTAATCCTCATTGGTCACGTGGACATCACGTGACAAACCAGAAGTCACCATTGACATTGACCAATGACCATTTCTTAAACTTTTTAATTATGTTGTAATAAATTTTTTTTTTTCAAAACCATGCAAATAGAAACATTATTATGTTAGTCAAAGTCAAGACGTGTTCGCCACATAAAATGTAAACTATCCCTTACATTCTTTTTTTTGGCATCTTTCCCATTTATTTAATACCAATAATTAAATAAATTAAACAAACAATTAAAAAATATATAATATTGTAAATAAAATCTAAAAAATTTATGATGATAAAGGAAAAATTATCATAATTTGAAGTATATTAATTGGCTTAATTAATAACCTCTGGGGTGAAATCAAATGGAGAAATGGATCGGGTTCGGAGCTCCGAAGCGACGAGGTTCCAATCTCGGGCACCGTGACGGAGAACCGCCCCACCTAACAAAAGCTCTTCCCACGTACCCCAACGCCGCGTTATCATATCCGTTCCCATATCCACGTGTACGGCCAAGATTTACTTCAAAAAACGACGAAGACCCACCACCGGAAAATTAAATCAAATTAAAAAGCCACCGCCTTTGCCTTCGCCTTAAGGCACCTCCGGTGCACGTTAGCAAAAGCCACCCTCTCAAAAAAAAATTCCCCGGAAATGAAAACAAAAAAGGCGGGTTTTTTAGGTTTTTTTTTTAATGAATTTTGAAATTCGTTCAAAAGGGTATAATTTTTTTCGAAAATTTCGAAAGAATTCAGTTGAGAAATAAAGGAGATTTGTGGAACAATGTCGAAGAATTGAAGAAATAGAAATAGAATTTAACGATTGCAAGGATTCAAAAAAAAATCAGAAAAGGGAAGAATTTTAAAGATTAGAAATTCTTTTTAGTGCGAAAAACATGGACGAAAGGAGAAAAAAAAAAGAGAAATTCAATTGGGGCATGATTTATTTTTTATTTTTTTATAATTATTAGACTATTTTTGTGTTGGTTTCTGTTGGGCGGACAGACAAGATTGACCAAAATGTCGCCAATATCCACTTTGTAAATTACAATTAAATCCTTTCTTAATTAGGATTTATTCATAGATTATTTTAGTCACTAATTTCAGGATTGTAAAATAAGTGGATAAATATAGTTTACTTAATCAAAGTGATAATAGATTTATATTTAAGTATTTAATTTTCAGATTGAATATTTACTCAATTGATATGCATATTATTGTCAATATAAGAGGATATGAGTTCAAGTCCGTTGAAGCTTATTATCCTTCTATTTATGATTAACGAGAGATAATGGGTAACATAATCAAACTAAATTCTTAATTTTTATAAATTTTAATCATTAAATTCTTATTGCTTAAAAGTAAAATAAAAAGAGTCTCGTATTTAGATTTGAATAATATATATTTTTTTTAAAAAAATCACCACTTGAGGAAATTACATTTTATCTAAAAATGATAAAATTTTAATTTAATTTTTTAAAAATTTATAAAATTATATATTATTAAAATAATAAAAATTATATTTTAACTCTTACAAAATTATATAATTTAATTTTGATCCACAAAAAATTTCTGAATTCACCCCTAATCTTTCCCCTCCCCCTCCCAAATGATAAATATATCTTTTAATCCCTTTAAATTTTACAAAATTTTAAGTTTTGATCCTTAAAAAAATTACAATTTAAGTAATGTCCCAACTTCATCTTCCATGAAAGTCATGTTTGACTTCTATCTATAAATTATTTTTGTTGCATTTAACAAATGACATTCACCCAGTTTGACTTTACTCTTTCACAATGATGGAACAATCAAAGTGGATTTTGTTGTACAGTTTCATGCATTCTTTTTAAACATCATTAAATAGATGATTAATGATCCATTGGCTGTCTTAATCACAATGTTTTTTCAAAAAAAAATAACAACTAATTAAATTAAAATGAAAAGAATCTTTGTAAATAATTACAATCTTTTTTTTCTTGTGAAATGTTATTTTAACTATTCAATCAATTTTTTTATTTTTCTTTTTAAGAATATGTTGTAGTATTTAATTCTCTACATTTTGCAGGAGCTGATGTAACGTCGAATTTAAAGTCTTTGAAGTGCGTTTATATTATTATCGGAAATAATCATCAAAGTTTTATAATTAATTGCACAAAAATGTAAAATATTATAAATTTTAAAGTGTTACTACTAGTTGTTATAAATATTTTTATAAAGGCTTGTTAATAGAATATATTTATAAAATTTATGGAAGAAATTAAAATAATGAACGGCTTTCATTATTCAGGAAATAAGAGCGGACCCTTTGAATAAAAAAAAGGACATTAGGAAAAATACGTTTACGGCTTTGCTCAATTACGTTGCAACCTACGGCGTACATGAAACTAACGTCTAATGGATTTGTGACCTTAAAAAAGATATTTTAACATTTAGCTATTTTAACATTTAGCCCTTGAACTTGATAGTTTTTCTCAATATGATCCTTAAACTTTTTTGGTCCATATTTTTAGATAATTATGTAACACAATCTTAAAGTGCCACATCATCACAATAACCAAGATTGGAAAAAGTTGCTAAATCCAAGTACTAACGTGGTAACAAAAATATTCAAGCACTAAGTAAGTGTTAGAAAATTTTAAGGATTAAATGTTGCTTTATCTCAGGAAAAAAAAAATTTCGACGGAGGACGGGATGGTTTTCGGTTAAGATGTTCGTAATTATTAGCTCAAGATCGAGTTTAGATCAAACTTACGTCGTCTCAAAAAACCGCCTTGTCCAATTGCCATCCCTATCTCTTATAAATGTATAAGGGATTTTTTAAACTGATTTTTACTACAAAGAGACTTTGGATAAAGATGGTAACAAGAAGAAATAAGGGCTTTTCAAGGAATTTGACAAATTTCATTGAATATATATTATAAGGTGAAGAGTATATATTTGCATTAGGGACATGCTTACATTTTTTACCAAAAAGGAAAAGGGGACTAAGAGCACTACACTAAGAGGAAGGAAAGTTTTGTGGGAGTACCAGAGACATTAAGGTTCACAAGTTGGCCGGTTGGCTGGCTTCTTCCATCGTCGAGATTGAAACGGTTGCATTGCGAGTGACAATACTCACTCGAGCTGGCATGTCGGTACTGACAAAAGCTGGTAGAGATCGATATAGTAAGGTGGCAAGATCAAATTTGTGCATCTATGAACTGACCATTCTATGGCACTTGATTGAATCTTTTTATAAGTGGTGTCGACTCAGCCACCTTTTTCTTGTTCGTGGTTTGGTAGCAGATGGTTTTACAGATGGCGCCATGGTGGCATTCGTCGATCATTCTTGAAGAACTAGATTCAGTTCTTGTGCACATCTTGCTATCACACCACCTCTCCTGTAGTAACACAAAAAGTTCATCATGTCATCTGTAGGAATTAATTACGCAACTCGAGATTTCATCACTTGATGAAAAGCTTATAATCGTCATGATGTGCAAATGGATATTATCATTATAACGGAAGTTGTGATCAAGAAATGTGAAAAGACCCTAAATCCTTCAAGCATCTCACCTTTCGAATGGTGGAAGAAGTTTCAGAATCTTTTGCAGCTGCGTGAAACACTGATTGCAGCATTCTCGCCTGTGTTCGAATTTCAAAAAATCAATTTAGTTCATAGTGGCATCGCCAAATCCACAATAGACAAAAAACCCAAGTAGATATTGATAAATAGGTATATTAGCACCTTTGCTCAGCATGTAAATCGACACCAATACCACGTGGGGCTGAAACAGTTGAGCGTACCATTGGACCAAATACTGCTACAAGCTTCAAAAGCATCTCCAACGAGATATTTACGTGCCTGAAGATTCATATCACAGAAACAAAAATCAGTATGAACATCATAACTCATAAGTAGAAATTTGTGTTATTTAAATGTTGAAAAAGAGACAAATATGAAAAGTAAAGTTTTGAAAGCAACGGATGAATACAGTATCTTACAATACCCAAAACTAAAACTCTGCAGTAAAAATTACCTATCCGTTTTACTATCTAATAAGCCCTTAAGCACAGGGAGCAGGCCAGAAAACAGATCCAAGGTAAGAATCTCCATTTTTTCCATGAGAACACTGATTACATCGACTTGCACCTGCACCAGAAGTAACTGAGTCTAAGCAAAAGAGCGAATATGTTTGACAACCCTTTAGTTACTACTCGTAACTATCATTCAAAAACCGAATAAAGCAACACACATGAAATCTTCCCATAAATACCCACAGAATGATCCGGCAGCTTCTGCAGGGCACTGATTGCACCTTTAATGTTATTCTTTTCCCAAAAATGTCGCACCACCTGTAGGTTCACCAAACAAAATCAATGAAGAAATCCAAACAAAATGTCATTCCATGTTCGTTTTTACTAAACTTAAATTTCTTTCTTTTCACTAGAACAAAAGTTTGCATCCATCACAGGTTTTCAGATGCAAATGTATGGTTCTAAATCATAACAATGATATAATATTCTAAAATCCATTCATTGTACAAGTATCCACATGTCTTTGCCTAAAGCTATAATGCAGCAGCTACTTATATCCACGAACACAGTTAAAATTTACCTGTAATTTTGTCAAGCGAGACCTAAGAGTGCTTAAGAATATATCATGTGTTTGCATTAGACTTTCAGTTATGATTCCATCATCAGGAGAGATTGATGTGCCCTTTGAAACTTGGCTTTCAATAATAGTAGCATTCCCATCATTAGCAGAATTCAATCCCCTCCGAGAAATTTGATTCTCAGTAACTGTACCATTTGGTCCACTTCTATCATTAACAGAAATTGCTTCCCTTCTAGAAAGTTGATTTCTAGAAATCATCCCATCTGCAGTGGAAGTTGATTCCCTTCTCATAATTTGATTTACAGTAATGCTGTCAGAAGCAGAGGTTGATTTCATTCTAGAAATTTGATTTCCAGTAATGGTGCCACTAGAAGCAGAGTTTGATTCTCTTCTGGAAATTCGGTTTCCAGCAATGATCCTCTCAGGGGTTATGGTTGATTCCTTTCTAGAAGTTTGGTTTCCAGTAATGACCTTATCAGGATTGGACATTAATTCCGCTCTAGGAAGTTGATCCCCAGTAACAAGCCCACCGGAAGTGGGAGTTGATTCCCTTCTAGAAGTTTGGTTTCCAATAATGACCTTATCAGGAGTTGACGTTAATTCCGCTCTAGGAAGTTGATCGCCAGTAATGAGCCCACCAGAAGTGGGAGTTGATTCCCTTCTAGAAATCTGAATTCCGGTAATACTTACCTCACAGCTTGAAGTTGATTCCATTCTAGAAATTTGACTTCCACCCTGCTTGACATCATTGGCAGAGATTGCTTTTGTTTCGGAGATTTGTCTCTCTTCTTTCTGTTAGATGAAAACATGAAAACTACATTGAATTCAATCATGAAAACATGGAAATACATGCACATGCAAGTCTGTCCAACTTTGTTTAGACAGTTTTCTAATATCTGAATCATGTAATAACGGAAGTTTTAAACTTCAAGAAAAGATACAATTAGCTTACCATTTTGGTTGGTGTTCTATCTGTTTCAAGTACCAGGGGAGGAGTATCGTTAGTTACCGGACCATCACCGCTGTTTAATCTCTCTCTTCGTTCAAACTTCTCAACCAGAGTACGTGTTCTCCCTGAAACAACAGCCACTGCCAAGAGAGAAATTTCTAAGGATTAAAATAGATCCAACTTTATACTCAGAAGACTTAGCAGGAAAGAGAGAACAAACCTCCTCTGACAATTTTGACAGAGTTTGAATCTTTGCTGCAAGTAAGCGATTCATAACCTGACAAAGTAAAAAGAAAATAATCACCAATCATTAACTTCTAACATACAAATGTATGACCATAGACTGAGGAAGAAATAATAACATGGTTTAGAACAAAACTTACAAGTTTCTTGATTAGGGGGTGTCTGTGGCGATAACACCTTTTCAGATTTCTCTATAACACTCTGGATATTTGAGTCCTTTTCATCACATGATTTTCTAACTCCATCTTCTGATACAAGCCTACTTTGAGAATTCAGATCCGTTGCATTGTCTAAACCGCTTTTTACATTGCCAGGAGTTCCTGAATCAACTGTAGCCGACAGCTTTTCAACCTCAAACTTGTTGACAGATGGTCTCCTAACATGAGCTGGTTTGAGCAGCATGCCTGGTTTTGTCTTTGAAAAGGTGATGGATTCTTTTGCAGAATTGCTAGAGTTTTTACCAATAGGATTGTCCCTTGGAACAACACTAGGTTTTGCATTGACTTCTGTTCCAGGACTCTTCTTCACTGCTTCTTGATCACTTATTTCACAGGCATCCATTGGGGGTAACACTTTTGGAGAATTCAAAGAGCCATCTTTCTGTGTGGCAATAGGATTACTACCAGCAGCTTTTTACAGAAACCGGAGCATCATGTCAGAAAATATAGCTTAATAACTTCTACAAAAGTTTTATGTTTTGAAATTAAATTTATTTTGACATTTGCCATCACGGAAGCAATCAAACTCCTCAAACATGGGTATTAACTGTACCAACAAAGTAACAATGGGTAGAACAACTAAATCGAATAATAAAAACAACTAAGAAGCACTCACTGTCAATATATATGTTCTTTATTTCCTTTGTCTCACAATCAGGAGACAATGGCCGTGATCCCAAAGTAGACCTCATGCCATTCCCTGCTTTCACAGAAGAATAACTTCTCTCAAGATTAAATTTCTTCTCTGTTTGGTTGTTTCTTCCATATGGCTCGATATGCTGAGATGTGGGCAAACAAGGCATTAAGAAAGGAAGGTAAGACCAATGTATTGTCGCTCAGGTTCAGAATTAAAGCAGGTCAAAACTGAACCAACATAAGAGGATGCAAAGTTAAAAAAGAATTGATTGTAAATACCGCTATATCTGCCACCCAAACTCCAACAGAATTTCGATAGTATGAGCAACCCAAAAGTTTGCCTTCATTGATGCAAAGGTCGCCAAGTGTTGACCATCCCATGTCAACAGAATCATGACAAACTACTGGCTCCCACGAATAAACCTACAATAATGACAACCAAAATTCAGACTTTTGCTTCTTAATTGTGATGGAATCGAACAGATTTTACTACTGAAGGTAAAACCTTCAAACCATCATCTGCTCCACAGAACAAAGTTCTCCCATCAGGATGAAAGGCAATTGAGCGAAAATCTGTAGCCTGAAAAGAAAAAACACGAACATTTTACAAGAGTATGATGAAAAACGTTTATTATAAACAATTACTTTTGTTTTTTTTTTGTTAAAGTGAGAGAATATGTTTCTCGTATTTGGAAAGTTTGCAGGGTCATGAAAAGTTAACTGTTCAAAGGTATACTTTACCTCAGGTCTGGAAGATCCAATCAGTTCAAAGGTTTCTAAATCCCAGAATTTAACCGTTCTGTCCGCTGAACCTGAAAATTTTGACCACTATCAATTATGATATTCCCAATGAAATGCTGGCTTCAATATTGAGTACATGCTCAACATACAAATGATAAAAGGAACAAATTTGAAGGTTATCAATTTTTAATATTTACAAAAGAACAATGCATGAAACATGGAAGGACAAGTCATTTTCCTAACAGAAAAAGATTGGATCTTTGCAGTCAAGTTAAGGTAGTCTATCCCACCTTAACCTGGAAAAAATAATTGTCATCAAGCAGTTAATGGCAAGCAATGCAGAAAAAGACAAATGCACTATAATAAACCCATCGGCTCATACTGAAGTCACAGACTCACCTGTAGCTAACAGAAACTCAAGAGGATGGAAGTCTATGGTGCGAATATGGCCTTCATGAAACTTAAACTCGTTCAAGAGTTTTCCAGCAGTAAGGTCCCAAATCTTTTCAGCAGAGACAGGATACAAATGTTAATTGATTAGATAAACACAATTGACAACTCATTCAACACAGATGATGATATGATTCCTAGTTTACCTTTACAACATTATCAAATCCACCAGAAACTACCCAGCGACCATCAGGAGTGAATCTAATTGTACTAATGCCTCGAGTATGGCCCTTGTACGTATGAATGCATCCCTTCTTTCTGATATCCCAAACCTTTAGATTTGTGCCCATGGAACCAGATACAAAGAACTCACCAAATGGATGGAATTCCAAGGCAGTGCAATTAGATCTGTGTCCTGTTAGCCCGCGAACCACTACACTTCAAGGATAACATCAAGCATTTTACAAGTTGATTCTTACTCAATTTCAGTTTGGAATAAAAAAAATGATCCGCATGTTTTAAACAGGTGAAAGTTAAAAATAAGTTGGAGTTGTGAAATATCTTATCCAACACTGTTCTCTATGCCTAACAAGCTCCCACCATGATACACTTATAGAGAAGGCTCTTAATATAATTTCCTAAGGAGGAATCAAAGACTTACTCTTTGTTTCTTCCAGGTCCCAAAGCTTTATCCCCCCTGTAGATGATCCAGCAAGCACCAAGACTTCTGCCGAATCAAAAGCTAAAGATTCCACCGGACTAGTATGACCACAGAGACTCTGCACATTAACATGTATACCCTTACTTATTTTTTAAATACAACTTCACCCTTATTGGCATCTATTAATCCAAAATGTAGTTTCAAGCAACAAAAACAAATTACCCTGTAAGAGATACCATACAAGGCTAAACTTGGCAAGAATCTAAGCAAGAGAGAAACCATATAAAAAACTTACCATTAGAGAAGTTGGTTTCCCAATTGCCCAAACATTCACTTTATGATCATCTCCACCAGTAATAAGAAGCCTACATGTCTTTTTTCCCATACTTAGACAATTTACACTTGTTGTATGCGCCACAAATTCCTCTACATTCATTTTGTCAAGGAAGTAAGCAACTAAAAACAGAGAAAAGAAAAACCCAAAGAACCTTCAAATTTCCACTTTTGGATAAATACAACAAACATTTTTTAGAGTTTTCTCTTCAACTTGATACTAGTTGAGTTCAAACTAGCATTATCTGTTAAAGAACAAATCTTTACAAAAGCTTAAAAGTTTTCACTTAAATAAACACTAATTACTTCAATTTTTTTCCCTTTTCCTCTATTGTCTTTAGCTAAAGCCAAAGTAGCAACCATGACGAATTTAATCAAATACAAAAAAATAAAATTTTCAAAAAAAGCAACAAATTTGAGCTGAAATTTCGTACAAAATACAAAACAAGCTAATAACTCACTTCGTAACTTAAATAAATGAAGCTAAATCAAGCTAAGCATTTCAATAACAACAACAACAAAAATACAAGAATTTAAGCTCAAAGGATACGCAGCTTATATCCACGCTTCGACATTTTTTACCGACGAAATTATATCCAAAACGAGATCGGAATCGGAACCGGGATTTACAATGAATTTCGCGCGTAACTGTTCCTCGAGATTCAACTTAAAAAAAAAGAAGAAGACGAAAATCGGAAACTTAAAAAAAGAAAAATGTTTACTTTTCTTGGAAAGTAAATCCACCAAGAATTCCAAGAAAAGCTAGGAATCAAATTCTGGTGAGAACGTGAAAGACCTTAAAAAAATAAAATTAAATTAAAATAACAAAGAAATTAAAATTTCAGAGGAAATTTGAAAAAGAAAAAAAAAATCCTCGAATTCCTACGACTCATTTTAAAAACACTACAATTTTTTGTAGACCATGATATATGGTTGAACCCAGTTTCTTGACTGTTTATTGTAATTTACCAAAACACCCCCTCAGTCTTTTTTTATAGTCCTAGGACTTGTGCATCCTATAGTTTTATCGTATTCCTGTTAAATTTAAAGTCGAGTTAAGTTGAATTTTTATATCGAAACAAAACTCTTTTTAACAATTTAACAATGTTTATAATATTTATTCGATACTTCACGGAAAAAATTATTTTACTTAGAGTTATTTTAGATTTTTCGATAAAATTATTAAATGGGGATAAAATTCTTTTAATATTATTATCTCTGTTTAAAACTTAAACTCGATATTTTAAATAAAAATTTTAAATTTTTTATCACTTGACTTGTGATATTACTTAAATACCCCTTAGCCTTTAGCTGTCGTAATATTGCAGCAATTTACTCAATATACTATAGTCTTCTACGTGTTGACGTGTCGGTTGGATCCCCCTATTAAACACTCGTGGTATAGGTTTTTTGTCTTTTTCAATCTCTTTTTTGAGAACATTATTTTTTAAAAATTTTGATTAATTCTTTTCTATTTATTTATTATTTGGAAAATGATGTTAAAGGACAAAATAAAGAATTTGCGGCAATAACAATAAACAAAATGATTCTTTAAAATTAATTCTTCATTCTCTCAATGGTCTAATTCTGGTTTTCGTCCTTCTAATGTACTAAAATTTGTGCTTTAATCCTTTTTTACTTTAATTGACTTAATTTGTTCCAACTTGGTAACATCATTAGTTGCTACCATGAAAGTGATGATGTAGTTTTTTTTACTATAATTCAATCATATAATCAAAATCACGTAAAAATCAAATCAACTATGTTCAATCAATAATAAATCAACTGAATGTTTAAAATTGTTTTAAAGAAAACACATGTCACCATTTTAATGACAGCGGTTAATGGTGTTATCAATTTGGACTTACTAATAAAATAATTGATTACACAAAACTAAAGTTGAAGGAGTAAATCTCAAACTCCATCACGATTGAAGGACTGAAACCATAATTAAACTTTTATTTTAAATTGAGAAATTTAGAATGTGCTGACATAAATAAACTTATAAATTAGCTGACTTTAAAGTTGTTAGCTTGTCACTAGGTCTAGGTTGTTTATTAACTACTCTAATTATGTCACCTTTCTTTTATTTTTTATTTTTTGGTTTAAGTTTAGACCTAATGAAAAATAAAATAAAATATCAAGTATTTGTCAATTTGTATTTTTTTTTCTTTTTAATTTTAAGATATACTTGTTGATTGAGTCTTAATTTGATTAGCAAGTGTATTGTTGTCAATGCAGGAATATGTGGGTTCGAGTGCGTTGGAGCACGTTATCTTCCTATTTATGAGTTGAGGAGGAGATATAGGTAGTTTTAAGCATTATATTTAACAATAACAGATATTATTAGAATTTATAATTTTTTATTTTTTATTTTACTACTAAGAGTTATATTTAAATATTAATCAATGAAGTATTTATAGAAATATAAACAACCAAATTCTTAAATTATAAATTAAGCAATGCTTATCAACCCTAATTAAGCTAAATCTTAAATTACATACAATTACCAACAACTTTATTCATTCATGAAATATTGAAAAAATTAATAATTGTTCAAAAATTGGATAACTCATTAAAGTTTAGGGTTCATCCGAAATATGAGAAGATTTGGACAAAAGTATAAAGTTCGAAAATAATTTTGGATAAAAAATTATATTAATTTAAAATACAGGTCAATATTTAACTCTAGCATTCAAGACCCAAACTTGACCCTACTTTTTTTTATTATAATATATTGTTTGTTTTATTTTACATATTATGTAGTTTATATCAGATAAAATATATAATGTAATATAATGTAAACCTTAAAAAATTAAGTGAAGCTGTAAATATTTAAATTTATAATAAAACGAGTAAACACTCTTAATATGCATAATTTTTTTATAAAAGAAAAAATTAATAAATATTTTTAAAAGTAGATTTTAAAATATAAAAATAATACAAGACATTTATTTGAATTAAATATTTATTAATATGAATGAGACTGAACAAATATAAAATGTGCTAATATACAGAGAGCGGGTTGGTAACCTATCTCCACTTGATAAAATGGGTGAAAATATGAAAAATAAAATCTTAAGATTTCATAGAAAATCTTAAGATTTTAGATTTATATAAATAATTAAAGCATGCAATATCTTCATAATTATATACTTTTTTACAATTTAATTTTTTCTATAATTTTTTTGAAATTGAGATAGAATTTTCATGTATAGGATGAAGTTATGATTAAAAGCACATATCTTAATAAAAATAAATACTAAAAGTAATTTTTAATTAAACAGGACTAATAATGATTACATTTAAATTCAAGGTTGATGCCTTTCATGGCTAAGATGTGGTTTCAGAGTTGTAATAATTATATATCTTTTTGCAGTGTATTTAAAGAAGAAAAATGCAATGATTAGTTTGTTGAGTAACAAATATGCTTCTTTTGGGTCAAAGGAGCCTAATGGTTGGAAAATTATATAAAATTTTATTAATGATTAATTTATACAATAAAATAATGTGATGGTTATATTATAAATATTAAAGTATTACGTACTTTCGATTAGATTTGTTCATAGGTTTAAATCCATTCAAAATTTGAAAAGATTTAGGTAAAAATGTTAAGCCTAAAAATGAGCTTAGTTAAAAAAAGGTAGATTCATTTAAAATATGAGCTGCGTTCGAGTCTCGAACCTGACCCATTTTAAGTTTATAATATTTTGTATTATGTTATTTTTATATATTATATAATATAGAATATATTAAAAAAATAAACTAATACTACTCTAATATAAACATTAAAATAATATTAATATAACTATATAAAAAAATTCAATAAATAAAAATTATTAAATATTAAAATAAAATAATATGGGCTTGCTTAAAAAGGGTATGGGTTAGTTTTTTACAAATATAGGTAAAATTTTAGGCTCTGATTTCTGGTCAAATCGAACTTGGACAAGTATAAAGTATGTTAATATTATACTTAGGCCCGACCCGACTCAACTTATGAACATTTCTACTATCGATATAAGTAGAAAAAATATAAAAGTAATTTAAAAAAATTATAAAAAAAATTTCATAATGATTTATTTTATAAAAATATTTTTTAAATAATATCCAAATAAATTAGTGTTGAATTATGTAATGATACTGATTTAATTACTCACCTAATATATCGTATAGATTAAAAGAATAGGCGGTTAAGCGTTAAACCACCATGTACCTAATACTAATAATAATTTATGCATTAGCTGTTCAAATGTCAATTTTATCATATTAAAACTAAGCTTAAATGTTTATGTGGGTTGTGGAACCCAATTTGGATTATGAAACCATAGAAAGAAATATAAATAATGCTTCGAATTTGAGTCATGTAACGAAGTTAAAAAATTGTTTCAGGGAGTTAAAGTGCAATTTTTTCATTATATCAACATGTATTTTTATTAAATTTAAGAGATTCAATAGAAAATCTATCATTTTTGAAGGGCCAAAACCACTATTTGCCCCTTTTATCTTAGTCCTTATTTGTGATTAAAGAAAACAACAATGGGAAAATTTTACCTTCTATTTAAAAGTCTAATCAAACTTAATTGTACAATCAATTGAAACTAGATTTGTTAATAGGCCGAATTGGGTCCACCCAAAAGTGAAAGAGTTTGGACAAAAATATAGGTCTGAAAAATGAATTTTGGTAAAAAAAAATCCGTTTAGAAATGAGTTAAGCCTCAGATAAGTTTTTTTTATCCAGCCTGACTCAAATTTGCAACAACAGAAAGAAGAAGTTATTTTGTTGTGTTTTCTCACTGTTTTGCTGTCATTTTACTATTATGTTGCTAACATTTTATTGTTATTGTTTAGATATTATATAAATCTTGTTTTATTATTAATTTTACTACTATTTTAGAGGTATTTGCATGTTAAATTGCACCTATCTTAGTATTATTTAAGTATAAAGATTTCTTTTAGTTTATTTTTAATTTATTGAGAAACATTTATTTTAATATTTTTAGTGTTTTTAATGTATTATATTTTTAAAATTTTTATATAAAAAATAATAAATAATATCAAAATTTTTAATACAATTGGGCCAAACCCATATTTTAACATTTTTATTCGAATTGAACTTTGATAAAATTTTAGACCTATTTTTTAAGTTCAAATTTATTAAATAAGCTTAAAATCTTATTAAGGCTTGACCGAACCTGCCCATTGATAGCTCTAATTGAAACTCAATATAGTGAAATTCAAAACAAAAAGTATATATATATATGAGAAGCTTAAATGTATTAAAAAATAAAGTAGTTTAGCTTAAAATATTTAATACTTGGTATTAAAGGAAAAGCGCTATATTATCCAATGCAAATTTTGAGATAAAATATAGAGGTGAGAGGAGTAAATGTGCAATGGCAGGGACCAATATCCAAACATAGGACATTAGATAATATTAGATGCAATTTTTGGTAGATTGTCTGTAGCGAAAATGTGCAGTGCCGCTGCCAGGGATAATATACGTTCCTTCTTTTCTTATAACACTTTTATTTACTGTTGAAATTGTATTACATTTATAACCATATTTATAATTTAAATCATAATTTTCCAGAATTTCAAATTAAAAAATTAAAAAATATTAATAGTAATATTTAGGGATAATATAATATTTGGCTATTGAATTTGACAATTAAGTTCATTTTGACCCCTGAATTTAAAAAATGTAAAAATTTAGTAACGTGATAGTCTAAGATTGTATCACATCATCACTTGAAATTAACATATATATATATTCAGATGATCAACTTTAGAGTGCCTCTGATTTTCGATTCAATTGGCTTGATCAATTCAATTGCTAGACAACAATAATTACATAAATAATTAAAATTTATATAAAACTTAACACATTTTTAATGTTTATATAGTATTTTATTACATATTTAATTTTACGTGATATAAATTATATAATATATGTAAATCAAAATATATTACAAAAATATAAAACGGGTTAGGTCCGGCTAGACTCAAACCTTAAGACTTTACTTGGTAAAGTGGAAAGATATTGGAAGGATGAAAAATTGAAGGAGTAGAAAACTATAATGATGGAAAATCTAATTTTTCTTTCTTAGGTGTACTTGATACGAGAGATGAAAAAAATAGAAAGAAAGAAAATAAAACTTTTGAAAAATACATAATTTTGAACAAACATACACATCTCTGACATTTCCTCTCTTTTTATCATTTTAATTTGAAAAGATTGATTTTTATATATTAGTACGGAAATTTATCATCTTTCTTCACTACTTTTCCACTCAACAAGTACATCATAAATTTTGAAGTCCAAACTTGACACATAATTTAAAACTTAATCTTTTTGCTCAATCCCTGTTTTTGAGTTTCGTATTTTTGTTATAAATCCTTCCATATATTAAAAAAACCTTTAAACTTAAATAGATAACTTAACTCATTCTAGTGGTGTTCAATCGGTTAACCGACCCAAACTACTATTAACCGAATTAATCAACCCTTTTAAACCTTTAACCATTAATCGAACTGAAATTTTTTCAAAAAAAATACTCGAACCGTACTTTTTCGGTTAATCCAGTCAGTTAACCCAATTAACTGATATTTATATATATATATATTTTTATTTTTGATTAAAACAAGTATAAAACATGTAAAAAATTAACCAACTTAACTAAATAATTTATTTATATTTTCAAAAAATTAACCGATCCGAACCGACAGAACACTTATGTATTATAATATTATTTATTAAATTCAGTTAATCGACCGATTTCTAACCGAATTAACCATTAACCGAACTTCCAAAAAATTATTAACCGATCTCGACCAAATTAATTCGATTAACTAAATTCGATTGATTAACTGAATTAATTCGATTTTACCTGAAATGTACACACCTAACTCATTCACCACTCTAATAATTCCCATTTCTTTGATATTTCATCACCTCATTCCATCAATCAACGGCTGATTTAGCAGAACTCAAACTCACATAATGGTATCTTGGTTTTATTTATTGCTTAAAAAACGTGGTAGATTTTCGCAGTTGCCAACATCTTATCCATGTGGTGGATTCACATGTTTATTAATGGCTTAAAATCTCTCATCTGCCCATCTTCCTTCTCTATCAAGACCCTCAAACTAATCCAAGATCACTATCCGACGTTGTATTGAGCGTGTAGAGCAGGATAAGAATGGACGCTGCTAAATTCACTTGTATTTCATACATTTTATTTCACCATTATCTCTATTCATTAATAATATAAGTAAAATAGTAATTTTATATAGTAAAACGAGATAGTACGAATTGTACAATTATTATATTCTCTCTAGATTTCATATCCATTGTTAGAAAAAATCCACCGCACCCTTCTTTATTCACATTCACTTTCCAAAAAAAAAAATTCACTCTATTTGAGAGGAATCAATTTAAAATTTATAAAATAGTTTGAATTTTACCATCCCTATTTATATCCATTAAACCCAACAATCTTTGTCTTCAACTTCCCGTATTCTTTCTAACTTTAAAATTTTAGACTTAAGCCCTAAATTCATTAAGGTATATAACATATATGGTCACACGTATAATGTCATATCCGCTTGTATTTTCACATATTACTCAAGAGTCAATTAATAGATTTAAAGTATGTCATATACGTCAGAACTGAAATTTTAAAACTTGAAAAACAAAGAGACTAAAAATTATCGAAAAACATAGACTAAATCTACAACTTTACGTGTAGTATAAAACTACAAGAACTAAACAAATTTAATTATTACCATTTAGGTCACGGAATTTTAAAAGTTGAAAAGTACAAAACTAATTTGAAAAATTAGGTAGACTAAAATTGACTAAATTAAATTACAGAAATCAAATCCACAACTTATGAATATTAGATACAGGAATTAATAGCAGAGTTTGTGAAAAGAAAACAATAATAGGAACTATATAAAACATGGCTTTATAATATATAACCTAAATAAGACCTCAAATGACCACAATATAACACTTAAAAACAGTTTTGGCAGAGATAAACAAAAATATTATCACCTCCCCACTAAAAACATGAATCAAAAGGGGTGAGGACTGAAAAAAAATTTGCTGTTAGAACATCAATGGAGGTAATCTAATGCAAAACAAAAACCCCGATATATACTACAGGAAGCATCTAATAATCCGTGGCTTCGATTGATACGTATCCCTTTTTTCTTTTCTTGCAGATAAACCTCGTAATCATCCATTCTTCTATGTACAGCCAAATTGCTAATAAGATTCACCTTTTAAATCATGTGTAAAAGGTCTTGGACTATTTCGGATATTGGCGGTCTGAATCCGGGTTCCGACTGCAGGAAGATAAAAACATTAGATAACTTGAGGTGGAAAGAATATGGGGACATGCTTTTTGTGGACTTTGGTTTATCCCATTCCTAGTTATAAATCGACTACCGTTTGGGAGCAGTGTATGTTTAGTTCGATGTTTAAGACGGGTCATTCGGGATTTCACTTGTGTAAAAGCATGCTACAAGAGTAGGAGTGTTAAGAAATTTACCTGCACGCATCTGGATATTATATCGGCAAAGCGTGACAATGACTTCACTGGATACACTCCATTTAGGGTGATATCAACCATCCTAACTAATGCATCGATATCGTGAAGCTGCTGAATTGCCCATCTAACGAGAAATTGCTCCCCCAGAGGCCGTGACCTAGAAATGTTCTTTAATTATAAACTTATGGCAAGGAAAAAGATTTAAACCGGATGCAAGATTTGGTTTACCTATCGAAGGATTCTCGCCCGGTGAGCAGTTCTAACATTACGACGCCAAGGCTATAGACATCACTCTGGCAAGTATAGCTTCCGAACTCGATTTCCGGGGCTGCATAACCGTATGATACAAAAAGGCTTCCAGAGAACTGGGAATACATCCACCAAGATTAGCCTCAGTGTTGTAAGATAGTTAATACGAAAACACCTATAATACGCACATCTTAACAATGTTTGAGCAATAGTAGGAAAATCAGTTCCCATTCTCTTGCAACATATTTATCTATAGTTTCGTAGTGTATCCATAAATCTCATAGTTCATTACCTTTTTTTTTTTTGCAATATTTGTATTTGGTAGTAACTAAATTTTTTGTAAAACCTCAAATCATTAGGACTTGCACAGCACACAAATATATATACACAATTGTATACATAATTACCTCGCTTGTAGAGCCAGAAGACAACAATGGAGCCAAACCGCATTCCGAGACACGAACTGCAAGCTTGTCATCAAGAAGAATATTCACAGATTTGATATTCTTGTGCATAATGGGTGGTTGACAAGCTTCATGCAGATACCTTATCGACACCACGGGAAGAAAAATGAAATACTCAACTTTTGGTTGAAAGATAGCTTTAAAACATAGAGACTAAAGGCATTCATATATGTCACAAGCACGGAATTCTAGACTCTTCCAGGTTTCTTCTAAGCATCATATGAAAGATGATATAAGCTGATAAAATATGTTTACTTACTGAATGGCTCTTGCAACTCCGAGTGCCACTCGGACACGTGCATTCCATGAGAGTTTCTTATGCATCTCATCATCAATATGCAATGCATCATACAGTGTCCCATTTCTGCAATACTGATAAACAAGTAACCGTTGGCCGTGCTCGTTACAGTAACCCACAAGCTCCACGATGTTAGGATGTCTAAGTTTAGAGATAGTAGAAATGAGTTGTAGAAATTCAGCATCAGTCTTCCATCTTGAAGCTCTAGTATCCAATTTCTTGATCGCTAGTAGCTACAAAAGAATGTCAAACATATGGAGAATAGAGGTTAGGAGGAAGTAAAAGAAAGTCGCATCCGCAGGGGCCGGAACATTGTTTACTACGGCATCAAAATCATCTTACCTTTCCATCTGGAAGCTCAGCCCTGTAAACACCACCGAGCATCCCTTCTCCAATAAAGTTTTCCTCAGCAAAGCTGTTTGTATACTGCTGAAGCGAGGCAATGGTGAAGGCGGTCACATCCAAAGAACACGAGTCCCTACCTCTAGAAGAGCGACCAGGTCCATTTACTTCTGTTGGTATTATTGGGCTTACACTGGCCTCCTCCACAGTAGGAAGTAAAGGAGGAGGTAGTGGCGGCCGTATTGATAAGGACTTGACATCCAAACCTCCCTTGTTTATCTCATGATTTTTCTGGTGCCTTGAACTTGCAGGCCTTGTATTTGCATCAAGAAGCTGTTCATCTTGTAAATTTGGACTTATTCCCGTATCTCCACTTTCTAGTCCATATCCATCCATTGGCCTCATGACTGTTGCTTTATCAACTGTTATACATAGTGCCCTTGAATTACATAGAGAATTTTACAAGATCTACCACAAGGATAGACTATAATTAAGTTACCTTTCTCCGTTTGATATGCTGGTCGAGATGAAGATTTTTGAACTTGGTTAAGCTTTTTACCGGAGATGTTATATGCATTTGCACCATGCTTATTAGAATCTTTGTTCCCTCTAAAGCATCTCAACACCAAAAGCAGAACCACTCCAAGAACAATAAGTGTTATAATCCCAGCAGCAGCAATCACGATAACTCTCTTATTCGTCCAAAATACTCTACCCTTTGACCACTGAGGTAATACTAGGCTAGAAGAAGGTCCGTCAGCTGGTCGTCCCCTAGGTGGTCCGTGTAAAGGAGATGGAGCCCAGGCTATAAATGGAGGAAGTGCTGCTGGTGGTGAAGGAAGAATAGTGGTATTAAATGGATTTCCATCTTTCCTGCAGAAAAGACATCATGCATCATCAAGGGCAATGTGGGGGTTATTGCCAGGTTGGGGTTGAACGCGGAAACAGAGAAACATGCAATACAATAGCGAGGATTCACCTGAAATTTGGAATATTCAGCAACTTTGGAGGTATAGGACCAGAAAGTTTGTTGTTCTCTACATTCCTACACAAGAATAAAGTGATAATTCATTACATGCTAAGCTACTTTCGGGTTTAATGCTTGATCATTTGGTGATAAATTTGTGAAAACAAATATTGAATGAAGGAAATTAAGAGGGAAAAAGAGTACAAATCCGAAAGGGGAAGATCCTGTAGAACATTAAGGACCCCGGAAATCTTATTATTCTGAAAATGCCTGCAACAGAAAAAGCATACATGAATATGAGTGATTCGTGGAAATAACTTCGTATGAATCAATCTAATGGCCTCATCCTTTAATGAGATTAATACTCACAATGTGGTAAGAGATGACAAATTCCCAAATGAGGGAGGTAGCTGACCGGTCAAATTATTTCCTGATAGATCCCTGAAACATAACATGTCAGAATTCAACCTAGAAATGAAAACAGGAAAACAAGCTATACAACTAGCGAGCTTACAAATCGGCCAAACTCCTAAGCTCTTGAAAGGAATCTGGTATGTTGTCACTTAAACGGTTATCATCCAAAAACCTGAAAGAGAATGATGGTAGAATATTGAATGATGATGAGAAACGATTATTGTCTTGAGCACGATTTTAGAATAAGCAAGTTCGAATTGAACTTACAATTGTGTTAGTTGTGTTAAGGCAGACAAAGTAACAGGGATGCTCCCATTGAACTGATTACCTGAAAGAAAACTAAAAAGAAGAGAGAAAAAAAAAACAAAGTTGGTACAATCACGGAGAAGCATAGTAAAAGAAAGGCGCATAATATTATCTTGTATTAGCTGTACTCTATAGATAAATATAAAGATTGTATAGTCCAACATACAGATTTCTGATGGTGAGAGGTATGTTGGATGGTATGCTCCCTCCAATTTGATTGTGACTTAGATCCCTGCTTCATAAAACACCGAAAAGCGGCATAAGACTATACAGAATTTTATATACATATAATATATATATGTGATCCTTGGAAGGCATACAATTCAAGCCATATGAACGACTTGTTGATTGCTCAAGAAGCACAAAGCTTAAAACAGCCTGAATTAATCATTCATGGAAATGCATTCGAGATATTGTCAACAATGCCAATAACATGGAAACTATACATTTAAGAAAGAAAAAGTCTTACATTATCAATATCGATTCGAAGTCTCCGATGCCTTCATCCAAAATGCCTCCAAGGTTCAAGCCGCTTAGTCGTCTGAATAAACACCATTAAGCTCAACAAATTGATACAAAAATTCATTGATGAAAAAATTATGGAAAAGTAGAAGGAAAATTCCATTTACAGTTCAGTTATATTGGAGAAAACACATGAAACTCCTTGCCATCCTTCTCCACATGGATCTCCTCCGGCAGGTATCCACCCCAGAAGTGGTGGTGAACCCAAAGAAGTATATAATCTATTTATTGCTGAAACTGGGGAACCATAAAAAAAAAACAAAAAAAAAACAAAGAAAGAAACAATCACTAAAAGTTTCATATGACTTTGCTTACATTAAATTTCTTCAAAAAAAAAATTGAAATAAAACTTATGCTTCTCATTACATTTGGTTGAACACAATGAGTGTTACAAGCTCAACCTTGCAAATCATGTAAGCTAAAAAAGTTAATAAACTCCATTTTTCTTGTAATTTCTATCACTTTCCTCGAACTTTCTCGACACCCAAACAGACCGTCATCATTCAACAATAACTAAATTTCCAAAAAAAGTGATGCAAACATGAGCTAAGAAACAATTACTACAGGTTTAATATGACTTTGCTTAAATTAAATTTCTTCAAAAATTTTAAAATGAAATAAAACTTATGCTTCTCACTGACACTTGGTTGAACACAATGAGTGTTACAAGCTCAACCTTGCATATCATGTAAGCTAAAAAAGTATTTTCTATCACTTTCCTCAAACTTTCTCGACACCCAAACAGAGCTTCATCATTCAACAAGAACTAAGTTCCCCCCCCCCAAAAAAAAGAAAAAAAAAGAAAAAAGAAGTGATGCAAACATGAACTAAGATACTTTAATACTTTACCATCACGAGGGTCAGTATCTCCAGTAGAAAACGGTAGAGTCAAAACCAGCAACAACCCAACCCGTACAATACCCCAACTCACAAAACCCATTTACCTGCTCAACAGAAGAACCTTCAAACAAAAAACAAAAATCCAAACTTTCTCTCCTTTTCCCAGAAAAAAAAAACCCAGCAATGTCTATGTTTACATAGAAATTTGGGTATCTGGGTTTTCAAAATGGAAAGCTCTGGTAGAGAGAGAGAGTATGTGTGACAAAGCAAGCTAGTAAAGTGCAGAGAGCCAGTGAATGAAGAGAACAGAAGAGTATTTTTTGTTTATTTATTTATTGATTTAAATTAATCTTAGTATTTTGGTCTAAATTTTCTCTGTTTCCGTTAAAACTCGAAGTGAGCTCCACTTGTGTTTGTTTGTCTCTATTATTTTCTTTCTTTAATTTGGTTAAAAAGTAAACCACGACCAAACCAACGGCATGCAAAGTTGTGTTTCTTGTGACTCGTGACTTATCTTTTCTACTTACTTTATTTTTTTTCTCGGATTTATAATTGAGTCTCGATTAAATTTAAAGCGGAGCTAAATTTATAAAATTATTTGAATTAAAATTGTTAAATTGAGAATTAATAATAATATTGTTTAAAGAAAGCCATGGAACTGAACAATTGAATCAAATTTTTATTTTTATGAATTAAATCTAATTTTTATAATTTTAAGGGGTTAAAGTATAATTTTTTTAAAAAATTAAAGGCTAAAATAATAAATTTACATTTTAGAGGGGCCAAGGCCCATGCCAGCCCCCTGGCTTCGCCCCTGATAATGTTTAAAGAAAGCCATTGAATTGAACAATTAGATCGAATTTTTATTTTTATGATTTTTTGTATAATTTATTTAATCAAATGACCATATCAGTGAAACGATAGATTAATTTATTTGACCACTTATCTATTTTTGAAAATTTTACAAATTTGATCCTTAATTAAAAAGTAAAGTTCCTTCATTGTTATTTTTATCTACAAAAGTCAAATTCGAGACTTTATTTAAAAGACATCAAATTTTTTATCATTTCAACAGTATCAAGAGTTGATATATTTCTAAATAGGGATAAAACAAATTTAGTTTTTATATATTTTTTACATTGATCATTGAATATTTTTTATCTAATTTAGTCTTAAAATTTAGTAGATTTATCCAATTTAGTCCATAAACTTGAATTTAGTTAAAATATGATGACATATATAACACTGTGAGATTGCGTCAAAATCATCATTTAAAAATTTTTAAAATTTATAATTTTTAAAATTTTCAGATGATAACATGACAAACTCAAAATGTTATGTCATCAAATCTTAGCATAGTCCAAATTCAAATACTAAATTGACAAGTCAAATTTCAATAATAATGTAAAAAAAATCAAAAACCAAATAAAAAGATTTTCAAATTTTAGAAATTAAATGTTAATTTTAGATTCATGTAAATATTAGTTATTTCCTTTTTTTAAGATGGGAAACATTTTTTAAAATAAAAAAAAAGTAATCTTTATATAGTAATGGCTAAAATACAAGGAACGGTCAAAGTTAAAAAAAATAGAATAATGAAAGCTAATTTAAGCGCCGACATACAAAATTAGTAAACTTATTTCTCATCTAACCTTAATTATAGTACCGATTGAGGCTTAAGTCGATTTGTATGAATATTATTGTTAATATAGTTAGATATGAGTTGAGTATACTTTAAGATATTATCCTCTTATTTATGGGTTATAAAAGAACTATGGTTAATTTTAGATATTGGGTCAAATAGAGGTGGATACAAGTGTGGCTAGCAGTGGCCCTGGCCCTCTTAAAATAAAAAATTTATATTTAAGCCCTTAAATTTTTTTTATAATTTTAAATTAGTAAAGGTAAAATTATACTTTGTTCTTCTATCATTATAAAAATTCGATTTAATCCTTTAAAAATTATAAATATATAAATTATAAAAAATTAAAATTTCATTCAGCTTCCTAAAAATTTGTTCTAGCTTCGCCCCTGATGTCAAAAAAACAGATATAATCATATCTATAATGAAATTATAAAAATAAGTTAATTATAGTTTATTACTAAATATGTAAAAAAAAATTCTAACCTTTTTTCAGATTCATGATGAATTATGTGCTTTTTTTTGGGTATAAAAATGGTTAAAAACTAAAAAAAAAATGAAAAGGAAGCCATGGGCATCATCGTCATCATCATGTCATTTAATAATATAATATAAAGTTTTTATTTATTTATCTTTTAAGGATGTTGTGATTGATGGACATAATTTGCGCATTTTACGGCTTTTATTTTGCTCAATTTTTTTGAAAAAAAAATTGCTGATAATCCGATGATGATTAATTAAGGATGGTAAAAAAAAATTATTTTGACTTAATTTGATTTTATTGGGAAAGTATTTATAAATAAAAATCCAATACCAACTTGAGTAATTTTATTGTCATTTATAATTAAGAGTAAGAGAAAATTGGTAAGTAAGTGGTCTTTGTTATAGCTGTAAATTAAAGTCCATGATAAATATAAACAGATTTTTTTTTAAGAGGTTAACTAATCAAATAAAGCTCATTTAATCAATTTAAATTGGCTCGATTCGTGGAACATATAAGAAAGTTTGACGGTGGTTTAGTGAAACATTCCATTAAAACTAAAATTACCATAGTTAATGTAAATCCTAAATTATAAAATTGTATAGTGTTTAAAACCAGTTTTACTTTGTTGTTATTCATAATCAAGGGCAAGGAAAATGAGGCTTTCATCTTCCAAAATGGTAAATTTATTATTAACTATTTAATGTGAAATTATATGTTAATATAATTGTAAATTTACAGTTTGACTCGCTAAAAAATTTATAATTCATCTCTAATCTTCTAAAACAATTTTTTTTACTTCACCCCTGTACGTGACAATAATATTCAACTTAAATTAAGTTTTACTTGTATTAAAAAAATGTTAAATCACTATTTAAGGCATGAAGTTGATAACAACTCTCATATTGGAGCTTAAACTTTATTTTAGTCCAAGTTAGTTCCTGAAGTTGATAATTGTTTCCATATTATGGCTTAAATTTTTCTTTGTGCAAATTAGTCTCAAAATTGACAATGATTCTCATACTGGGGCTTACGGTTTTCAAGAAAATCTCATAGACTAACTTAGACAAAAAAATTCAAGTCACAATTTGAGAACAATTACTAAATTCAGAGTCTAACTTAACCAATACCTTAATATGAAAATAATTGTCAAATTTAAACCTCAAAAAGTAGTTTAACCTTAAATTCTTTTTTCAATAATGTGTGATATGTTGAATGATAAATCACAATCTGCTACATATAACATGCATGCATGCCTGTCACCCTTTTCTTTTAGCTGGATTCCTACTAGCTGCTGCCCCCTCAATGACCGAAAGCGAAAGCTTTAACGGAAACATATATATATACACACATAACGTTAAAAAAATCTATAATTTGAGTCGAATAAATCAGATAATAATACATGTATTAATCTAACGGTTGGTTTTGACTTTTATTATATATTTGGCTCCAATAGTCCGCTCCTTCTCGTCCCTGGTAGGTCTAGAGTATGGGGTTTTTTTTATAAAATTAATCCTTTTATTATTAAATTTATCAATTTAATCCATAATTGCATGTACTGTTAAATAGGAATCTATTAAGGTCAAGTTTTAATAGAATTAGCATTTTAAAAACTTTTA
Organism: Gossypium hirsutum; assembly: GCF_007990345.1. Lineage (NCBI taxonomy): Eukaryota > Viridiplantae > Streptophyta > Magnoliopsida > Malvales > Malvaceae > Gossypium > Gossypium hirsutum. The sequence continues at coordinate 2,098,701 of NC_053433.1, forward strand.
TGAATCTCGTGGTCAGGGGTGAAGCCAGAAAATTATCATTTTTAGGAGGGCTAAAATATAATTTTACCTTTACTAAATTAAAATTTTAAAAATTTAAAATGGCTTAAATGAAAAAAAATCATTTTAAAAGGGCCCTCACTGCTACACCCCTGAGTTCAAAATTTATTTTTATTAATTTTAAATTTTTATGATTAAAATAGTAAAAATAACTTAAAAAACACCGCATAAAAGTTGTCAAAAACAAAAAGTTCAAACCAGGTGATGTATATATGGATATGTATGCATATATATATTGTTCAAAATGTATGTACATATATTCCAAGCCTTCTATTTTGAAGAACAACAGTGTTCCATTAATGGAGAAACTTGTTATTTGAAGAAATTATAGTTCAAACCAGCATAATTTTTGCATTTAAAACAAGCTGGTGTAAATATGGAGGTTTAAAAATTAAATACACTGTTTTACAATTAATTTCCATTCCATATGTAACAAGCTGCCCTTTGAAACTTCTTTCCATATTCTCAAAAGAACAATTATATTAATATTACCTCAACTTTTTTTACATTTAATGGTGGAAATTTTTAAGTATTGCCATAGCTAGGCAATCCACCAAAAACTCTCTCTCTATATATACACAATATATATAGATCTTTATGGTCGAGTAGCGGAGAAAAAAGGGCAACTCCGATCCAACTAGACGGTCTCTACTTGTTCATTGAAAACTTCCGGGAGAGTAATTGTGATAGTTGTTCGGTGTAGCATGTGGGAATCAGTTTCTTGAGTTTCTCTGTCAATGACTTGTGTCAATGGTTATGGTAGTCGGGATTGGCCGTTGAATCATGTTGATGCTGCAGTAATGAAGGGCGTTCAGGGGGACAGGGAACTGGAGCTGGGTGAGCGATGAAAGTAGGAATTTCATCACCCGGCATTAATACAGAAACTCCACTGGTGTATACCGTCATCTGCAAAAATGTCAAAGTAGACTACCTTTATAAGAACATTGTATTATCTTGGAAAGTCGAGGACTTGACTTGGTCAACACTCAAAGCATAGAAAAACAATAATTTCACCGAAATTATTGAAAAAAATGAAGTTATATGCAACAACACCAATAAAAGATTAAGGCTCTGCAAGAGAAAGAAAATGTAACAATGCATGATATCACGTTGAGCAGTTCAGAGATATCAACATATGAGGCTATATCGAGCTAGTTTCTAAAGTTCGAGAAATGGATAAATCCGAAGCCAAAGGTAGAGATTTTTCTTAGCCAAATGAGGGTTAAAAGCAATTGAAGGAAAAGCTATATAAAGCCACCAATTTAGGCCCTACCTAGTTGACATTTCCTAGACAAGCATCCTTTTTTTTAAAAGCATGGACCTTACTGGTACTACCTTACGATCACAAACCAACAACCCACCAAGCTGTTGTAATATTAAACAATCGGACAAAACTCGAACCACCAATCATGCAGATTTGATGTTTTAATTGCCTTGAAAAAAATAACAAAACAATGTGCCAGACAGCATCAAAACATAAAGATTATATGAACATAGAAGTCAACAATCTACTTAGCAATACGTGAAAACAAAACAACCAATCGATACCGTAAATTCCTACAATTCTTAACGTAGAAGAGAGGGCAGCGCATTATCTCAAATATCAACATTACAGGTTTGCATTCAAATTCAAAACTGACAGTTACTTCTAAGTTACTTATCAATAGAATAGAATGCTTTTCCAGGATTGCAATTAAGCCGGACTAATTGATCACATCGACAAGAATGTATCTTGTTTGTTGATATATCCAACAGTATCCTAAAGGATTCGGTCCCGCAAACACAACAAAGCATTAACTTCCAACCCTCAACAAAAAAATCCTAGCTTCCCCAAATAGGTGCTACTCAAAAACATTATCATGTCTCAAGATGCCAGAATATAAGAAAACACAGGTCCCGAACACAAAATCAGGAGTACTGGTTGATCTGATGCAACCTATCACCACCACCAAAACTGTCGCGTTCTGTTTAAAACTTCATCCATTTTCGCTGTAAAAAACTGATCCCTATATGTTAGCATGAGGTACACGCGACAAGCCATATGTCACTAAGTTCACGTCAGCTTTTAACAATACAAATGAATGTAATTTTTAATAAAAATGACCAATTTACTCCTTGATCTAATGTACAGGGATTAATTTGCCCATTTTTCTGAGTAAAGGGGAGCAAAATGCAATCCAACTCCTACTACAAGGGCCTCCATGATACTTTTACTCCTATATTGAACAATTTAGAGGGTTTTGGACTTGAAGTAGGCTAAAGATTTGTTGCATAAAAATGCAGAATTACACTCATAGGATACCCTAAAACAGTGATAATTCATCTAAATTTGCCTTATCACACTTTCCATAATGAAAGTGGATCATACATGATCTTCATTATCAAAAGAATCCAAGGGAGCAAATTATCAGAGTGCACAACAAGGTAACCATTTGCTCCCATTCCCATGTATGGCCATGGTAAATTGGTAGGGTCCAAACTCTAAAACATAAACAACCATATCTATTTGTTATATATACTCTTCAAGGGGGCCCAAACCATTCAACTTCAGTGGGACATTTTGCCTAAATATTAATAAATACAATGACAGACAATTGACTGTTCCAGAGAAAAGATCTTTGACTAAAAAAGATGCAAACTTCGCAATTGCATGAAACTTGAAAGGAAGAAAATTTAAGCAACTGAAATGCTTTATATATCATTAGGTAGCAAATTGAAAGAAAAATAAGCCCTCATTAGCAATCTTTAAATGAGGGTCCCCAAGACAAAAAGGAACATACATAAAAGAGAAAGCTTTAACATTGAGCTTAGACAAAGCTTGCAAGGAATGGGGAAAAAATGTCCACAAAAAATCTCTTTTGCCTAAAGAAAAAGCTTATAATGATATTGATAGCCAATTAAGTACACAAAAATGACCACAAATTTTACGGCTAATGCAAAATGTATGATGCAATTGCATGAAACTTGAAAGGAAGAAATTTTAAGCAACAGAGATGTTTTATATGTCATTAGGTACCAAATTGAAAGAAACAAAAAAAAGAAATGAGGGTCCCCAAAACAAAAAGGAACATACATAAAAGAGAAACTTTTTAACATAGAGCTTAAACAAAGCTTGTGATGATGTTGGTAGCTAATTAAGTATCTATAACATGCTTAAAACCAGTTTTACTGCTAATTAATAAACCACACCCCAAATAGTCAAAAAAGATGGGTTTTTTTTTGGATTAAACACATAAATGAATAAACTTTGAACAAAATTAAAGAAAACCCAGAAATGAGAACAAAAAGGGGAACTCACTTTAGGTGATGGGTGACTAAGTTTGCCATTGAAACCAAGCTCAAGGTCACCATGGTTAGGTCCAGCAGTAGTAGAAGAGTTATTAGGTCTAAGGAACCGTTCAAATATAGCCATTACTAAGAACATAGAGATGAGAATAGCAGTAGCAACGAAACCAAAAGACACTGCATTCACTGAGTTATCAAAATGTCTCCATTGTTCTTCTCTTCCAACATTCAATGGTGAACCTACCGGTGGCCAACCATACAAGTAGCTTTCTTCTTTTCCCATTTTTTTACACCAGCTCCAAAAAATAAAAAAAGAGAAAAAAAAAGGAAGCAAATTTTGGCTCCTTTACTGCTTAACTCTCATAGCTGTCTGTTGATGAGAGAGATAGAGAGAGTGTGTGGGTGGGTGGTAAAGGAAGGTTTTTTTTTTTTTTGGATGGGTAATGGCAGTACTTGAAAGGCTTTTTCTTTTTACACCATAACCAAAGCTTCTTGGAGTACTTAAACTGGTAAAGATTTTGGGACTTTGCGAGAGAGAAAAATAAAAAAGAGGGAAGCATGTGAGCATGTGGGGCTATATAATCTTTTACAAGGAGCTGACCTATTTGGAAGTGAATAAGAATGGGTTAATATAATTTTTGGTCCCTTGGTAATTTGATTCACTTTGCTACTTACATTTTTTTGTCCTAGCAGGGGAGAGCAATTTTCAATTTTAACCTAAAAACCGATTCATTCGGATTTTTCAGTTTGGTCGGGTGGATGGATTAGTCAATTTTGACCTCGATTTGATTGGTTAATTTGATTGGTTATCGATTTTTGAATCCTAAAATCAAAAATATATTTATATTTTATAATATATAATAATTATATAATCATATAATAAGAAGGTCGATTAATTGAAAAAATCGACCAAATCAAAGTCGGTTTAGTTTGGTCAGCTTTCTCAACTAAAGTCAGTTGGGTTGGTTTTCTCATGTTAAAGCCAATTCGAAAAAAAAAAAGTTGAACTGACGAATTAAACTGGTTGCTCTTCCTTACATTTCAATACCTGAATTTGACAACTATGTCTATTTAGGTTCATTGTAACACCCCTAACCCGTATTCGCTGCCAGAACAGGGTTTCGGAGCATTACTACCATTTACAGATCACTAAAAAAAATTTAAATACTTACCGATTCAATGCATCATATAAATAAATATATTACCATTCAATCAACAGTTTGACACTTGTATAAGCATCAAACAGCAACATTGTTAGTATACTTGCACATATCTCATATAAATTCAACATTGATATATCTATTTTCTCGACATATCGCACTTGAGTTTAATAATAGTCTCAACTTACATAATTTCCTTGTCTCAACATATCAAAGATAATCATATATGTACATGTCATGAGACATATCATGCTCTTACCGTGTCTTCATAAGCATATATTATTCATTTCATTATATCAATATTTCATGCTCCATCATTTCCATATATTTTATGTATATTTATTCCGGTAATAGCTTATATCAAACTTAACATAAATTATATTCCATGTACTTATACTTATTTCGTTTATCTATCTTCATAATTATTTCATATAACCATTCGTCATTTGATACATATTACCTGAATATCAATTGTTCAACAGATGTTAGAGTGTCTCCCATCCACGGTCTTATTTATCTTTGACATGATGCCATAGTGTCTTTCAACTATGGTCTTACTCATTTTCTGTCATGTTACCATGGTATCTTTCAACCATGGTCTTGTTCATTTCATATCACGTTGCCATGGTATCTTTCAACCATGGTCTTACACATTTCATATCAGGCTGTCATGGTATCTTTCAACCATGGTCTTACACATTTCATATCAGAGAGCACACTCCCGCGAACCTCATCTTTACAGTGGGATTACCAGTCCAGGCTAAATCCCCTGTAATATAAACTCATAGAGTATTGTCGGGATTACCAGTCCAGGCTAAATCCCCTGCAACGACAATTACTCTAATGAGCTTGGATCTGAATTGCCAGTCCAGGCTAAATTCAGACCCTAATTCGGATTACCCGTCCGGGCTAAATCCATTTTACACGTATTCTTCGGGAGGGCTATATCAGAATAGGATCACCCGTCCGGGCTAGATCCTTTTTATTGTCAATTCCTTTTCAGAGATCCATCGAATTTTCCTTTCATTCAACTGGGATTTATTTTCAATTTATATCGAGTATTATCAATATTTCATCAAATATCATGAATTGAACATTCAAATCATATTTTCATCACATAACCACATATTTCAAGTATTTAAAATACAATTCAAGTTACACAAACTTACCTCATTTCTTGTTTGTGTTTATAATTTCATTAATCCGATATCTTTTCTTTTCCACGATCAAGTCTCATATTTGAGTCGTCCGGATCTTTATAAATAAATTTGATCATCATTTTCATTCATTTCATCTTCTAATGCATTTAATTAATGCTCTAGGCAAAATTATCATTTTGCCCCTAAACTTTTAATTAATGATGATTTCGTCCTTAGGGTCAAAAAAATAAAATTCTTGCACTTTAATCCTTATTTCCAGCTATTATTCTCATATATATTGATAACAGTCCATGAATTCTATAAAATATCAGAATTTTCCATAATTTCAACATTTTTCAATTTAATCCCTAAAACATGTTTTCCCCCGATCTTGAACTAAATTAATAATTTCATTCAATTTTATAATTTAAATAATGAATAATCCATTTCATGCAATTTGGTCGTTTCTGAAATTTTTACAAAATTACCCATAAAGTTTTACTTTTATTCAATTTAGTCCCTAAGCCTAAAATATGCAAATTAGCCATGCTTAATGAATATTCATATATGTTTTCCTCCTCCTCCTCTCCATTCCACATACTTGATGTATGTAGCACACTTGTAAGTAACATTATCTATAATCTTTATTATTTACTTTTATGAATATTCAAGTTGTCCATCTGTGTCATAGTCACTAAATTATTTATATCTCGAGCTATAGGACTCCAAATTAAGATCCGCTAATTTTCCCTTAAACTAGACTCATATATCTTATTACTATAAAATTTTCAGAATTTTTGGTTTAGTCAATAAGTACAGTTTATTCTTTAAAGTTACCCCTATTCTGCTGTTTGACAGTTGTGACCCTTCTTCACTAAAAATTAATTATCTCCTTGTACAGAATTCGAATGATGTTCATATTTGTTTCTATTGAAAATAGACTCATTCATGATTCTAAACATATAAATTTAAGCCCCTAATTATTTTTATCTAATTTTTTTATGATTTTACAAATTCAGAACAGGGGAACCCGAAATCATTCTGACCTTGTCTCACAAAATTCATCATGTCTCATGATTTAGAATTCCATTGCTTACATAATTTCTTCTATAAGAAACTATACTTAATAAGCTTTAATTTCATATTTTATTCACCCTATAATTAGATTTTTACAATTTTTTATGATTTTTCAAAGTTAGACTACTACTGCTGTCCAAAACTGTTTTAGTACAAGATATTAATTACCATGTTATAACATCCTTATTTTCTTTTTCTACACCATTTCTCATCACTTTCTCTTATTTTTTCTTCACTAACATATCAAGAACATAGGACCTTATGTAAGAAAACTCTACTATAACATTATTTCCATGCTTTATCAATAATAACAAACTTAAAAACATATTGAAATCTTGATGTACTTACCTTTTCTTATTGACTTCAATCTTTAACTTGATTTTTCTCTCTCCTCCAGCTTCGATTTCTTGAATCCAACTTGATATTCTTGCTCTCCATCATCTCCTTGCTATCTTTCTCTCTTGATGGCTATGGAAATTCTTTCAATTTTTAGGTGAAAATAATAAATTTTTGGTGGAATGACTAAATTGTAAAGAAAGCAAACTTCTTTTCTTCTTCTTATCTTACGTTAGTTTGCATGGGAAAGGAAATGTGTTGATAATTCTTCATCTTTCCTTCCTTTTATACTAAATAAATAATAATATAATAATAATAAACATCTCATAAAATATTAATAAAATAATATTTATCCAATTAATTAATTTAAAATATCATCAACATAATTATTACATTCTAGAATTCTCTCTCTTACTAATTGACCATTTTGTCCTTCATGATCTTTTAGAATTTCATCCTTGAGTCATCACTTAATTTGGTAAAATTGCGATGTAGTCCCTCATAATTTTTTACCTATTCAATTTGGTCCTAATTTATCAATTTTTCTTGGTTTCTAGATCATTCCACCCTTAAAATACTTGCACCTTAGTCCTTCAACTTTTTTATATTTACACTTCAACCCCTTAAATTTTGAGTATTTACTCTTGTGCAACAAGACTTTTCTCATCTTTGCAATTTAGTCCTTTCTTGAATTAATATATCATAATATACTTCTCAATATTGACATCACTCAAAAATTCCCTTTTTGTCACTTTATTTCATTATTTTACTATATCACGGATAATATTTTACTGTAAAAATTTTCGGGGTATTACATTCATGAAGTTGGATTCCGTCAAAATTTGATGATTTGGCCTAGATAGCCAGTATTGTATCATTGGACGTTTCGTTTTTCTAATGGTATTGGTATGTATAGGTACTAGCCTGTTTTAGTTTACCGCTTCGGATTTATCTTATTTTTAAAAAACACATGATATATGTGTATAAAAATATTTACAAACATCAAATAATGAGATTAAATAAATTTCAAATATAAATATTTATCAACTATAAAAAATATTTTTTAATAAGCTTTAAAATAGATAAACAAAAAATTTATTTCATAAATTAAACAACAAGATCCTCCCATGCTATGAATATAACAATCCATAATTAAACAAATCCAAAATAAGTAATAAAATTTTTAAATTTAGATTTAAAATATTTTTTTTAAAAAATTGTACAAATGAAATCAACTAGTACACACCGATATCAATCGAAATTTGCACCAAAATAGAACTTAAAGTTTGTTCTTCCAGTTTACTACCGAAACGAAACATTCTGACTAGTACCAGCAATGCTAGAACATAATTGACTACCGTAAATGTGGCACTCTGAAATTATAACATATCATCACCTGCAAATAGAATCTAAATTCAAGTATGAATATGGATCAAAATTAAGTACAAACGTCATAATGGATTTAATTATCAAATTTATGAGTCAAAAATTATATTAAGTGTAATGGGCTTTTTCTTTTTTTTTTTTTAACTATTGGCTAACAACTTGTGTAGTTTTTTTTTATTATAAAATTTCAAATTTGGTCCTTCAACTATGTTAAAAAATGAAATTTAATCTTTACACTTTTATTTTAATATAATTTGATCTTTCAATTTTATAAATTTATTTGCTAATCCAATTTGTTAGCACAATTAGTTACTTTTAAAGTGCTAACATGCAACTTTTAATAAATGATGTTTTAAAATGAAAATAAATCAAATAACTTAATATAATTAAAAATTATTTGTGAATAGAATGTTGTTGGAGTTGTGTGACTCGAATTTCAGTTAAAAAAGTTTGAGGTGCAATTGAATTGTCAAAGAAATAAGATAAAGAGGCAAAATTGGAGATCTATAGGGGCGAAGGACCGAGGGTCGAATACCTTACTACACAAGTTGAATTCGTATAGGACTATTCTTATTCTATTAGACGTTGATTATAAAAGAGTTGTTTAACCCTTAATACATCTGTAGCAGAAAACCTCTTATATTATTGGTTTTCAACATTAGTGAATTTCTCCTCCTCTGTTTGTGGTCTTTATTGATAAGTGTTTTTCACGTAAAATTTGCATATTTTTATTTTTCTTTCTTAGCTCTTTACGATAATTCCAATTTTCATTATTGACGTATAGTATAACAAATGCTTAACAGTTCTTATTTTTCAAATCAAAACATCAATTAAAATGAAAATAGCAGCTATACTGTAACGATACTGTAACGTGAACAAAAAAAATAAAAATAAACCCACCGCACTAAAAATAAACACCCATCCAACCAGTTCATCTAATTTAATTAAATAAATCATTAAAAATATCGTAAAAATTTATTTTACAAAACTGATTCAATCCATCCGTAATGTTGTCCAAATCAACCAATTTTATACATATTTCCAGACCATTACTGACTAGTCGGTTGTATCCAATTCAAACATTGATATATATATATACAAAGGAAATTAAAGTGTTGAAATGGACATGTCAATGTTTGTTCGGCCTTCATGTAATCAAGGTTCAGAAAACTAACAGCAGTTAAAAACCGATGTGTGGAGCAGTAAGCACTCAGACATTGTTGTCCCCTATTGGCCCTATATGTATGTCTTTAGTTGGTTCAAAACAGACATTCTCCCCCATTACCCACTTTTCCTTTTTATATAATCTTTTAATATGTGGTAGATCTTATATTCGAGTTAGGTCCAACTATGAATTATTCGAATACGACTAAACATTTCAAAATGGTCGATTAACATTTACAAAAAGTGAAACCAAATAAAGGATAAACTTTTTTTTAAGCTGCTCAAATAAGGTTTTAAACTATGTTTTATTCTAAATACGTCAGTATTTATTTAAAATTCACTACAAATAGAACTAAACTGCATGAAAAGTCCTTATTTAAATATTTTTATAAAAGTCAAACCGTTATATGACAATTTTAAAAGGCTTAATTGAGCAACTCTTAAAAGATTGGGCTCTAGTTTAAGCATTTAATCAATCTAATACCTAAAAAGATAGAAATTTGATCATATGAATCATAATTCAAATTTCATGCATATAATTATACCAAATCAAAATTCATATATAAATTCGATATATGTATCTTTCTTATCACTCGATCTAACAGATATTAAATTAATATTTAAGAAGGATTTGATGAATATGGTGTTGAATTATGAATTCCTTTTTTATCTGAAAAATAATTTAAGAAGGATTTGATGAATATGGTGTTGAATTATGAATTCCTTTTTTATCTGAAAAATAATTCAACCAGCTTTGCACCACTTTACTTAAGCCAGTTTCACAATCATGCCCTATATAAAATATATGGTTATCTTTAGAATGCAAAATACCCCTTTAATGGTAAAGTAGGACTGCAACATGATACCCAACATGCTAAAAGATTTAAAAAGATGTTAGCTTCCCCCCAATCCCATCTAATCCCATCTAGCTTCTAGACTTTGCTTCCCAATCCATGAAAACATTTGTCGAGATTGATTAATCGAAAATCGATTACGGTATCAATTCGAAAAAAAAAATTAAATTAATTGATCTAAAAATTGGTATGAAACAATTAAGCTAACTTTTTTTATGAATTTTTTAATAATTTATTTAATCTAAAACTTTACTAAAATTATTCTTATTTAAACACTAAATTTTTTTTTCTTAGACAGATTAAAACATTCAACTCTATCATGGGCCATTGCCAGCTCCCAGAAATCTCCTTTATTTTTTTATTTTTTTCTTTGTCTAGTTTATATTAGTTTATTTCACTTTTGGGACCATCAAAATAAGAAATAATTTGTCTATGTTTATTAAGTCGAATAGTAAGAAATTAGATGTCACTTAATACCATTTTCTAATATTGTCAATGGATATAAGAAGACAAAGAGTTAAAGGAATATTGCCTAAAGTTTAGGGTCTAACTTGATTCGAATTCAGATTTAGTAAATAAGTTCGAAACAAGGAAACATGAAAAAAAAAATGTACTTTAGATTACTTGCATCAAACTGCTCAAAGTATGATTTAAATTCTAAGTTCATCCTCTATCATACCAATAGTCTGGATTTGGCTTGATATAAAAAAAAAACAACTTTCTATAAATTTTAATGATATTATTTGTTTTAAAATGTCATTGTTCGTAAAGTAGAATTACGTAATTCAAATATCAACTGATATTAATATTGAACCTGACGGTTAGGCAGATAAAAAAGAACTTAATACTTTGAAGATTCAATTAAAATGTATTAAAATTAGAGATCAAATTTGAATTTGAGCAATCATTTAGGGATGATTGATGAAATTATCACATTTTTAATTTGTGGGTATTTGTGAAATTAGGAAAGATAAATGGTGAAATTCGAAAAATACTAGAATAGTCCAAAGCAAGAATTGCAGTGAAAATAAAAAGGTGAGTGAATGCCGCAGAGAGAGAACGACAAACAGATTACAACATGATGTCAAATCATGAAAAACAAAAGCGAAAAGTATTATTATTATTATTATTATTAGGGATAAACTAGTGTCTAGTCTTCAAATTTGATATATTTTTTATTATGGTCCTTAAATTTTTTTATTCACATTAATCTCAAAATGCTGGAGGTTTTTTTTTTCTCATTTTGATCCCCAAATTTGGATTTGCTAAGATTTAATAGTGCGACACTTGTGCCACATCATTTTTTTAAATTTTTATAATTCCTTTATACTTCTTTATTTTTTTAGATTTTATATAGAATTTTTAAAATTTTCAAGTAATGATATGACATAATCTTAAAGTTCCACATCTCATACTTAAAAAAATCCAAGTCCAAAAATCAAATTGAAAAATTTTGCTAAGTTTCGAAATTAATATGGACAAAAATATATATCATAAATTAGATTGAAAAAATTTATCAAGTTTAGGGATTAGATGTTACCTTATCCCCTATTATTATTAGGATAAATTACATCTAATGTCACTGAATTATTACATTTTGGTGCCGTTACATGGCCTTCTCCATTCTCACCTGCGACACTAATGGAAAGAGTAAATTCCCCCTCTTCTTCTATAGTTTAATTATTTCATGATACAACATTGAACGTCATAAATCTATTAATCAAAACCCAAACAACTTTCTTCATTAATCTCTAACGCTAATCATCAATTAGCTTGAATCTAATATATGTTCTTTTACTCATCAATGTGTATTGTTCCACTGTATCGATCATCGAATCATTGTTAGAAGCTTGTCAACTTAACTTTAAAAAAAAAATCTCATCAATCCAATGACTTAAATGTAAACATTCAAATAGTTTAAAAATTATTTTGTAACTTTTTAAAATTGACTGACCAAAATATAATTTTATTAATAGTTTAATGACATGGGATTTAGTTTATCCTTATTATAATGAGTATTATTATTTTCTTCAAAAATCTTGAGAAAGACAGCTCAGAAAAAGTGGTCCCCCTAAGGACTCCAAACCGAGCTTTTTGTGGTAATAGTGCTATGATTATGTGGCAGCATCCGACATACATGTTTTTATGATCCAACGTAATATTAATTTCACATCATTACCCAGCAGTTCTTGCGAACCTCCCATGTATCCCAAAATTTTTTATGTGGTTGTAATTTTTTAAAATTAAATAATTAAAATATAATTTTATTAATAATTTATTTTAAAAAAATAAAATTACATAAATTAAGTTATATTTCTGTAAAAGTATTTAGAAAGATTTTATATTAAGAGTCGATTATATTTTACTTTATTTATTTAAAAAAAGAACAAATTAATTTTTATATATTAAATTAATATGTAAATTAATTATTTTGTTAAAAATTTTATTTATTTTTACTATTAAAATTTAATTATTATATATCAATATAAGATAACACGTGTGTAATTCATATGGTAACACATAAAAAAATAATAAATGTAATATGATAACTTATATAAAAACATGTACGATCCACCGTATAACACATAAAAAATTTATTGGATAAACTCTTATATAATCGAAGTAGTTGACTCAACTAGTAAGATACATTCCAAGCTATTGTATAGAGACTAGTTTAGTCCCCTGTCGTAAGAATCACGAAGAGGGAAAAGCCATTAGCCAATAGCAAGAAAACCCAAAGGGGCGTTTGTCTTTCAGTTTTCACCACACCGTAGGTGGTCAGTGCCGGTCCCTAAGCAATTAGCCCCTTTGAGACCCCAAATTTCATGAACCATCCACATGATATGTTCCCTTGAATGTTGGTAAAACCCTAAACCCCCACCTTGTCCCTAAATTTCCCATCCTCTCACATGCCACGTCTACCCTATCTTCCACGTGGCAAGATTCGTTCTTTAAAAAGCGGGTAAACCACCTGAGAGGTCCGATTATAACAAATTAATTCTTATATTATTAAAAAAATTAAATAAATCGAAATTGTAACATAGTTAACAATTAATGTAAAAAAATTTCCTAAAATGATCTTTTCCCTCAATTACAGTTTAATTTTATGTAAAAAATATTAATTATGTTAAATAATAAATGATATTTTTAAAATGTTAAATCGATTCCTAATTGGCCTTATTTGATTATTTTTTTATAGTAAATTGCTTAAACCAATCCATTCAACAGTAGAAGGACTAAACTGATAAGTCCATATAATAAAGGGACCTTTCAAATACATTCACATTTGAAAAAATAAAAGCCTCACAAAAGGTTAAAATATGTTATAAGTCCCTATAATTTTCATAAATTTAGAATTCAACCATCATACTTTTATTTCTAAGAATTTAGTCTATTTACTTTTTAGATTTAAAAAATTCAAGGCAAACTATTAACATTAAAATTATTTTATTAAATTTAGGTTCATTACAATATCATTTTTTAGTTACATTGCTACAAAGTGAGTAATTTTTTATTTTAAAATGTCACATCAACCAATTTAATAGTGATAACAATTAGACCCAAATTTTAAAATTTTAAAAATAAAAAAACTAAATTCATAAAAATAAAAATACGAGGACTAAATTTTAAATCTATTAAGAGTTCAAGGAACTAAAACATATTTTAACCCTCCAAAAATCTGATACACTAGGCTTCTCCTCTTAGTTGTTTACATTGCAGGCATGAGAGAAAACCGACCAAATCAAAAATTGACCCTGAATCTAGGTATTTGGATGGTTTATAAAATTTTAAAATATGATTATTCAGTATTAAATTAAATTTTATTTTTATTTAATATATAATTAATTTTAATTTTTATAATAAAAATAAATAATTTATATTTAAAGTAATAAAAATAATTTAAATATTTTTTAAAATTATTATTTTTAAAAAATATTTATGAAAAAGACCTTAAAATTTTATTAAATAGTATTTAAAAACCATAAAACAAAATTTATTTAATCAAGATTAATCTAAAAAATAAATAAACATATATAAAAAAAATTGAACCGAATTAAACCGAACCAAATTAAAATAAACTATACATAAATTTAAAAAATCCGATCAAAACAGAACCGATTAACTCTTAAGTCTTAACCACCCTCGAGATTATCTCTCTCATACTTCAACGGCCAGATCGATTGTTACATCCCTTTCGGGGGTCTTGACCCGTTGATTTTTTTGTCAGTAGGGTCAAAACACTGTTTAAAAGAAAAAAAAAGCTGTTCTCACGCGTGTACATACTTTACTATCACACGTGTGATACGTAGTTAACCAAAAGAGAGTACGGTGGTGGTGATCTGGTGGGGGCAGTGCATTGAGGTTGCTGTGTCAGGTGCTGGTGATGGGCATGGCTCGTGCTATTAAGCTTTTTGCTTAAATGGGTCACGTGAAAGGATCTTTTACGTGCTATTTATTTATTTTATTTATTGGCCTCTGTTTTTCTTGTTTTACTTTCTCTTCTTTTTAGGTATCTTTTTTGATGTTGTTGAATATTGACCGCTTAATGACTTGGGATTGGGCCTTTCTTTTTTTCTTTAAGGTAAATTATAGTAATAGTCAATCACTATTCATAAATTTTACAATTTTAACTCTCAATATTCATACATTATATCAATTTAGTATTGATTGTAAAAATTTTAACCCTTAACATTTACACATTATATAATTCTTTTTTACTTTTTTTTCTTTTTTGTGATCATTTTACCTAAAAGTTAAAAAAACAAATTTATTAGATTGAAAAATACAAAAATGGGAACACTTAAAAATTTAAGATAATATTTTTCATATTTTTCTCTTTCTTTTAAAATTAACTCTCAATATCACAAAAAAAAAATTGCAAAAAATAAGAAGATTAAATTACACAATGTAAATCTCTCAAATAGAAACTTGTAAAAATTGTAATTCCCATAAAATATAATTTAATTTTAAAAAATACATTCTCGCTACTTTATGACAGAATAACAATATATAAAGCTTGTGTGTTAATAGCTTTACTAGTGTCATCTGTTTATAATGAGAGATAAGATAATTCTAGTTGAATAATAACAACACAAGTAATATTTATTTAATAGAAAAGCACTCCTAATCTAACTAGAAAATGTGGGCAACACATAAAAAAATAAAATAAAATAAAAAAACTAAGGTTGTCACCCTTCACATGTAATATGAGAGGATTTGAGCATCTCCTGTATTAGATTAAGTATACATATTTCTTAGACTTTTAACTCAACACTTTATAATTTAATCTAACTCAATATTTATTTTTTATTTCTCAAAATGATTATTAATTAATTAATCAATTTAGCTAAATTAATTTTTCAATTAAATAATTTTCTCAACTTAATTCTAATTTCGATAAAGCCATGACAGCGTTACCGTATTCAGAAGATTCATAATAACTAATAATTTCATTTCATTTTTGAACTTTAATTATTTAATTATAATTATCAATTAATTAATAATTTGAAAATCTTAAAATAATTCTCAAGTTATTTCTATACTTAAGTGAGAAAATACGTTCATTTGTGAATGCGACTCATTTCTCTAACTTCATCATTTTCATTCATTTTTGTTCATTCGGTTCTATATTCAATTCACTTATAGTTTCAATGAGCTAGCACACAGATCGATTGGATGTATATAATTAGGGTTTAAATAATTTATAATTAAGTTTTGACTTTTTTCCTTCCAATTGTAAACTTATTTAGTCACGAAGTCATTCTACTATAGTATCGTAATTGAGGTATTCATAATTACATGCCACTATGAAAGCTACTTAATTAGTGCTTGACTCTCTGCAACACTCAACCGTTAGGGTCCCTATGGCGCATTTTACCAATTCGAGTCTAAAAAATAGCGTAGAACACACTAAATCACTTATTAAATCAAAAAGTTAAAACCAAGTAAAAACAAGGAAAAGACATTCAAATTACTCGAGAATAAACTCATTAAGTGTAATTGAGAACCTAATTTGACACAGCAGATCACTGCTCATCTAATGACATTGTCATAAATGTGTTACCCTCGTAGGATATCATTAATCTCGTTGGAATAAATCCGTTCTTTTAATATAATCCTATTTTACACATGGTAACCATTACATATTCTTCCATGAAAAGTCAATTACTGTCAAATAGTAATCAAATCATTTATCACAAAGATAAACGATTCGTGGTCACGTTTACTTGTCATCTATCATGTAATGTCGATGAAGGGATATTGTTTTCCTATTAGTTGGGTTATGAATTCCACTATTGTGAACAATACTACATACTGCAGAAAGTCATATATTAAATACAACAACTTTCAATTATTTATCTATTTGAACTCAAGTTTTCATTTACATCAAAGCATATGAGTCACACACATATAGTCCATCATTCACTCAATATTAAGATATGTCACACTATGAACGTCACAAGTGAATAATTCATAAATGAAATTAGGATCTATTATACTTGGGTCATATTTGATGTATTTTCAATTTAGTCAGTTACATTTATATCTCCATCTTATTGGAGTCATTCGCTCTAATGCTCACGACAAAGCATTTTCCTCATTTGGACTTGATAAATGATATATTGGTTTTTCAATCGGTTTATTCCTTTCTAATTACAATAAGGACATGTTTAGATTCATATACTAATACGACTATCTTTCCGTATTATGATCCGAACATATAAT
Organism: Gossypium hirsutum; assembly: GCF_007990345.1. Classification (NCBI taxonomy): domain Eukaryota; kingdom Viridiplantae; phylum Streptophyta; class Magnoliopsida; order Malvales; family Malvaceae; genus Gossypium; species Gossypium hirsutum. The sequence goes on from NC_053433.1 coordinate 2,115,885, forward strand.
ACTGCTTAGTATTAGTTAAATGTTAAATAACTAGTAAGCTAATATTTGCTTTCATTTTGCTCTAAATGCAAAAACATTGAGGACAATATACAAAGAGTATTAATGTAATTAATGAATATTTTTATTAAAACAAATTTTTCGAAAAATAAAAGTATACAAAACGAATATAATACACTTGGGACACCAGATCCAACAAAAACTACATTAACATAATTTATAAATGTTGAGGGTTAAAGTTGCTATTATGCCAATTTTAAAAGTTGTCACTGCTAGCCAGCTAGTAACCACAAAAGATAAATTTGAATAGTTAGGCGACCATTTTGTAACTTTTTTATAGTTAGAGGACCAAAAATAACATTAACTAATAGTTAGGTAACTATTTTATAACTTTTAATAATTAAATGATATAAAAAATTAATAGTTGAAGGACTACTAATGTAATTTAATTTTTTAAAATATATTATATAATATATGTTAGCTTTTGCACGTCTATGGCTATGTAGGCTAAGTTTATTTTCATTCATGCGCATGATCTTTCATGCTTTGGGCCTTTCCCATTCTAGCTAAGGTATTTGGCTAAAGGTTGATACATTGGAAATATCTTATTCATTTCTTTATATCTCATACATTATTGGAGCAAATCAATACATTTATTCATGCATTAGATTTAAAAAATAAGTTTCGATAAAAAATTAGATTCGTTTAGAATATGGATCAGGTTCGAATTCAAACATTTAAAACTTAATTTTTTAATGTTTATAATAAATTATATTATGTTATTTTTATGTATTATATAATTTACAATACATAAAAACTAAATCTATAATAATATATAACACTATAATGTAAATATTTTAAAATGTTAAATATTTAAAAATGTTAAAGATGTATACATATAATTTTTTAATAAATGAAAAATATATAAAATTATTAAATATGAAAGTAAAAATAATATAAATATTTTAAAAAATTCAAAAAAATATGAATGGGTCTAAAATAAGCTTGAATTAGCCATTTATAAACATGGGTAGGCTAGGGCAAAATTTTAAGCTTATATTTTGGGCTAGACGGGACTTAGGTAAGTATAAAATATGTTAATATTATATTTAAGCCCGACTCGACCTGTGAACACTTCTGATATGGAGTACACACCCTTGACCAATGAACCAAACACGAATTCAAATTTTTTATTCATTTGATATTGACCTTGCTAGAAAGCAACATTATTTTTGGCTAAAAAAATAAATTATGGTTCGCTTACTTTATGAATCAAAAATCGTGTAAAATATATATTTATAAAAAATATAAAAAATATTGGAGTTTTAACTGTGATGGTAAAGTTAAAATATTAAAAATTAAGATAAATATTAAATCAATTTCCGACATTAACTCAAACATTAAATATAGTAAAGATGTAAGATACAATATTTTTACTTAAATTAATGTAATGGCAAACAAGACATTTTCAAGGAGAAAATATTATCCCTATTATAGTATGTTACATGGTACATTTTCGCTTATTTGTTATAGAATATGCTACTTATACATGACTAAGGTAAATTTTTTTACTTTATTAATAAATTAACTTTTAAACTATATCCAAATTTCATGTTAATCCTTTAATTTTTATCGGGAGTGATCTTTAATTTTACCGTGCGTTTTTGTTTAGGATAAAATGTGATGAAATCGATTGTGTAAAAGACAACTTTTGACAAAAAAAAAAAAAAACTTTAAGGACTAATTTGAGAATTGGAGTATAGTGCATGGGCCAATTTACGAATAAAACTTTTTTTAGCAGTTATCTTTTTTATCAGAGCTGAACCACGCAACAATGGCTGCAAATCTCTTTTTCCCCTTCTTCCTCCGTTGGCTCTAAGCTCCGCCATGCATCGACGGTGGCCAACGTATCGAATATATAAACCACTGACAGTGTTTTCGTCGGTTCCTCAGCCTTCCGATACCCCGCGAAGAAATATAACTGTGTCCCGATCGGCGCCATTGTTAAGTAAAGCCGTTCCATGGCCGAGATCGGCGGATTGAAACGTGACCCGTCGACTTCGGTCCACATGTTGAGGTTCTCGTCGTAAGCTTCGATGTGTCCTTTCCATGGGTTAAGGCAATCGCCGGAGCTAAACAATTTACCGTCTACGTCGACGATTTGATTCGGCGGTACGTCCAATTGCCACATCCCAGCCTCGAGGTCCCATTTCTCCGCTCCGGCGTGGAACACCTCAGCGGAGCACCGCTGCGGCGAGAACGTCAGCATGTTGGGGACAGAATCGTCTTTTTCGGCGAAGCCACCCACTACGTAGATTTGGCCTTGCCATGTTACCCCTACACATTTGTACCTCAACGTACTCATACTAGGCAAGTCGGTCCATCGACCGGTAACCGGATCATAAACCTCTGCCGATGTCATTCCTCGAGTGCTATTCAAACCGGATTTTCCCCCCGCGACGTAAATTTTATCGTTACAAACACAACACGCAAAATCATACCGTGGCGTCCCCAACGACGCACATTTCGACCATTTGTTCAACCGAATGTTGTATCGAAGTACTAATGCTGACACTTCTACATCAACATCAGGAATCTCATTCGATTCCCGAGGTTTTCGTTTGTTCCATAACCTCCCACCGATAACATAAACAGATTCTCCGAGTGAAACCATCACAAAACCCTTTAAGACATGGTTTTCACGTAGGTTGGGAATGATGCTAACATGTTCCCATGTATTATTACAAGGGTTGTAACATTGTATACAGTTGAAAACATTAGTACTAGGCCCTGCCTCTTTAGGACAGAACGCGGCGATCACTCGATATCGAGAAGAACTGAACACGGGTGGTGGTGATGGTGATGCCGATCGTTGCTGGGAAGAGATCGAACCCATTGGACTTGTACGGGAAAAGTGATCGGGCTCGAGTCGAGCGAGTTCCGATGCTTTGTTTCAATGTCAAATGGGGAGAACCAATGTGATGGTTATAGGTCAGATATAGGTAAAAAAAAAAATGCATGGCGGACTAAACAATGAGGATTGTGAATATTTAAGCATAAACTATGAAATAAAGATATGGACAGTACGTATCATACAAGAATGGGGGATCATATCTATGGTTTTTTGCTTGTTTATGTTTCATTTTTTGGGGAAATTTCTTGTTTATGTTCTGACCAAACATTTGATTCAATGTTTTGTTTTTTTGGGTAGGTTTTGTTGTTTGTTGTGGTGGAACCGTAGAAATCCCTAGTTTACAATGACTTTGAATATACTTTTTTGTAAGGTTAATTATAATTTAATTTACTTGAATATGTTTTTTTTTAATTTTTTGAACCGTTTATTATAATTTAGTTTAATGTTATTTATTTTTAAAATAATTTTTAGGGTTTTAAATTTTTAGATTTTTTAAAATAAAATTACATTTGTTTTATAGTGAAGAAATTTCAAAGCTTTTTTTAAGATTTTTTTTTAAAAAGTTAATTTTTAAAGTAAATAATAAATAAATGAATTTTGTCACATGGGTGAAAATTGTATGCAACAAATTTCACAAAAAAATATAATATAACTTTGTTTAAAATGAAAAAATAAAAATAAAAAAAAAACAAAAATTAAATATTATAATGTTTTGAGTTTGAAGGCAAGTATTTTTCTAGATTATATATATAAAAATAAAATTACCTTCAAAATAATACTTATTGCTTACTACAAATGAGGAGATTTGGATAAACTCACTGTTGAGTTAGTGACCTTGTTGAGGGTGACACCAACTCAGTAAAACACTTAAATATGGTAAAAGATAAATAAATAACTCATATATTGTAATTTTTTGAAATATTTTTATATAAAAAATTTAAATTATTTTTACTATTTTAAATATAAAGTGTTTATTTTTATGTTCAAAGAATAAAATTAATTATAAATGAAATTAACAACAATATTTAATTCAATTTGATTCGAATAAATGAATCAAAACATCATTATTCAAATCGATTTTCAATTTTTCGAATTTTTTTCTAACCCTAATAGCATGCTGCTTTGTTTATACTATAACCCTAATGCCATGAGTGCTTTTTATTTTCTTTAACTTATTTAAGGGTTAATTGCAAGAGAGGTTTGCAAATCAGATTTTTAATTAATTTTTAAACTTTAAAATGTGTCAATTACGTTATTAAATTATCGATATTTGTGAATCAAATTATTCTTTTAGTCTAACCGACAACGTGGATGTTAAATACTAATTCAAATATGAGATAGAACATATTTAAAATATATGAATTAATTTTAAAAAATACATGTATCTATCGAATGGAAAACTTAAAATTTGATTTGTTAAAAAAGTTTCATTAAAATTTAGTAGAGCTATTTTTTTAACAAGTCAGGTGATCAAATTTATCTGGGTGATTGGTACACACATTTTTCAAATTTAATCCACGTATTCTAAATATGTTCCGCGTCAAATTCAAGTTTACTAGTCAAGCTAACAACTAGATTAAAAACTTGATTGATATGATACGTATCATATCAATCGAGGATCATGAATATCTTTAAGAATGTATATATGATATAATTAGCCCATTATTTAATCATAACTTGTGTACATCTCTAGTGGGATTAAAAATAATCCTACATTTTGTTTGGGTTAAAAATCTACACATTTCAAATTTATTCTCTACTTTTACTTTTAAAAGTTTAGTCTTTTAAATTTTTCGAGATTTTAATCAATACTTTTAAATATATATTAAATGTTTTATTAGAATTAAAAATTGAGAAAATAACAAAGGCTACCTAAATTCTTAAAAATATAAATTTAGGATTAAATACTAAATTTACGAATTATATATTTATAAAGATTTGGAAAGATCTTGCATAAAAAAAAAGTGATACTACCATCATAGTCTGGTCTCTTTGCCTATACTATCCCTTTTTTTAATTCACTTCTTTTTCTTTTTACTTTTAGGAAAGGAATTTTAGCATCCCTACGTATCACCATTTTCCATTCATTCTTTTCTCCCCCTTTTTGTTTCTTTCTTAATTTCATTCATTATTGTTCTTTCATTTTGATACCATTTTTGCTTCCCCTATAAGGCTCTACGAGTTTTTTTTTTCAAAAAATGGTTAAGGGTTTCATGGAAAAGCTTGAATGGGCAAGTAGTTATGGTAAGAAACAATGCAGAAACCTTTTTTGGAAAATGAAAGCAGCTTTGAAGAGAAGAAGGAAAAGGCAGTTCAAGTTCCATTATGATCCTTCAAGTTATGCTCTAAACTTTGATGATGGTTATTGCCATTGTGGTGTCGGAACAAGTACAGTCCAACTTGCTAGATTGCAGGGATTTTCAGAGTGTGAGAATGTTATTTGGGTTTATGTTTTTGGGATCAAATTGTAAAAAAAAAACCAATCTCTTTGGTTTTGCTTTCCATGTTCTGTTTTTGTTCATCTTGTTTCTGTAGAAATAAAAGAGGGTAAAGCTTGCAGCTATGGTTTTTTGGGAGGTACTTAGAAGATGATTTGCTTGTTCAATGGCTGCATTTTCTTTGGTTAAATTTTGAATTTAGTCCCTCTATCTATATTTTATGTTGAAATAATAAGACAACTTTACTTTTTATAACGCCATTTAACTAGTTTAAATTAATTAACATAGTCAACTATTCTGGTTTAAATACTAGCAAAGTATCTGCGGGCTCCTGTAATCTTCTAAATCAGATTATATTTTGTCTCTTCTATTTAAAAAATAAGTAGATTAATCCTTATACGTAAGATTAATGAACAAATTAATCTTTCTATTAAAAAAATGAACAAATTAATCTTTCTATTAAAAAATTCATCCATTTTTATTATTAATGAACACTTGGCATATCTCGTGTGCCTAAACAAAAATGGATGAAATTTTTAATAAATAATAAAATGCATGAAATTTTTAATAGAATAATTAATTTCCTCTTTAATCTAAGATACAATAATTAATTTACCTATTTTTTTAACTAGAGAAAATAAAATGCAACCTAACTCAGTATTTCTATTTTTTTTCCCTTAAAAATGTCTATTCTGATACGGATTTCTTTTATATTGAAAGTGGTGCTTTAACATTACAACCGGAACAGTGGATCAAATTCTGTCAACGACCAAATATCAAAATTGAGCTAAAACCACAATTTGACCCATTTTTTATCCTCATTTGTTGACCCCGTTTCTTGGTAACAAGTTAAAATTCAATATATTAGAGCAAATACCATGGAGAAAAACATAGCAATAACAATTTTGTTTTGGTTGCTTCAAACTGTCTAATGGAATCCCTCCCCATTTAAGGGATAAAATGCATGATCATCAATTGTACAAATGCACTAACTTCAACTTGGAACAAAGTAAAAGACCAACCAAAAGGCAACTTAATTCTTCTAAAAATGAAGATAAGACATCAAATACGTCAAATACGTCATAGCAAAATAGCAATGCATCCAACAAATTCCTAACTGGATTCCATTCAGTTCTATCTATGTTTCAATTTCAAAGCAACTACAGATTCATCCATAGTGTTTTTCGAACCTTTGTTTCAAACCGTGGGATCTTCGAGCGTGGCATTTGACAAATTGTTTATGCGAGGATAAGCAGCTTTCTCATCGAGTTGATTCTGAGCCCATATCAGCATCTTTAGTAAGCTTGGAAGCTTCGGGTCTGTAAATGATCGAGCAGGTTAAGAACATTTTATTATTTCTTAATCTCAAAGTTTGAATCAAACCGGGACATGCAGAGGTATTCAACTTATATGACTAAAAAATCATTTGGTAAACCATGGAGGGCATTGTACTACAAGTCAAATTGCATTTTTCCCCCTCTACTTAAAAAATGAGAAAATTAGACCCTTTACACTAAATCAAAGAGCAAATTGCTGTACAGTTAAAAATTGACATGGCTAACGAAATAACCAAACAGTTACATGTAGCGTGCCACGCATAACTCACGCTGATGTACAAGGACTAGTTTTTAACAGTAAAAATGGACAATTTTTAACAGAAAGACCGGTTTGCTTTTTGATCTAACATATAGGGACTAATTTGCCCATTTTTTGAGTAGAGGGGGCAAAATGCAATCCAACTCCTAGGATAAGGGCCTCTATGGTACTTTTACCTCAAAAGGTTATACAAACGACCAAAACTGATGCATAATTTTGATATTTACCCTCAAAATAAAATAAATTCAGTAACCAAAGTACATCTGATCGTCGATATTAAGGCTTCTATGACCTTTTTGTATCTACTATGTACATACTAGGCACTGTATTCTAACTTAATGATGGCAGTACCAGTTGAAGGACAAATAGACATAGCTGCATGAATATTGCTACTTACAACTAGGGAAATACATAGTAGCCAAGGTAAAAACAGTTGGTATCGAGTAACTTGCAAAAACAATGTTGGGAGACCATGGTATGAAGGTCACAACGTCTTTAATTACTTGCAATCAATCGTTGGCTCCCCAAAAGTAGATAAATAATGAAAATAAAAGACAACACACAGACCTTTTTCATGAGACTGGCTAGTAAGAATGGCTGCATTCACTTCGCTTGCTGTCTTAATGCGTTGTGATATGTCCAAAAGCTCTCCAAGCGGGCAGTTTGAAACATCTTCAAACGCCAGGAGCGAAACGGTCCTCTCTAATTCTTCTAGAAAGGTTTGCTGCAGAAAAAAAATGTTGTCTTAGATTCAAATATGCATAAGAAAGTTCTTATTGCATTACTGAAGGATAGTTACGTTCTCTTCTCCCCTCGGTGCAAGCTCTTCCTGAGCAAACTCCAAGGCTTCCTCTATTTTTCCATTTCGAATCAATTCTATCAATCTCTGTTGTTGGAGATGGAAAAAGAGTTGTGGGTTTGTATCCAATATCTGCCAAGAAATGAATCTTGAGAAGTGAAGATAGTTTCGAAAGAATATTCATATCTGAAACGAATCCGCTACCCTTATGACAGACTTTCCAAAGTTGCTTAACTAAGACCGAAGACGGGATTACTAATTTCAAATCGAAAAAGTTAAACATATGAGTGCCTCCTTTTAACACCTAATTGCTCTCAATACTATTGCCGGCGAAAGACAAGAAAAACAACTGTATTTAGAAGTACAACAAGGTCATAATAATGGATTTTATAATAGTTTATCTAGCTATGACTAAAAACAAGATATCACAGGTGTAAAATTCTCTAACTAATCTTATTAGTACAAACTCTCTTTCTCATTGCGCATCATTGCATTAATAAGATAATGGTGAAAATATGGCACAAGTCCCTGTACTTTTTAAAAAATTCTATTAACTTTTATTTCAGGAATTTAGTCCCTCTACTTTTTAAATTTCAAAATTCAAGTCCAGCTGCTAACACAGTTGAATTTTTTTTTGTTAAATTTGTTTGTGTGACATTTTGAAATTAAATTAAAAACTCATTTGATAGCCATGTAACTAAAAAGATAATGTTGTAATTAACCTGAATTTAACAAAAAATTTGAATAGTGTTAATAGTTGGACCTAAATTTTGAAATTTGAAAAGTAGAGGGACTAAATTCCTGGAAATAAAAGTACAGGGACTAAATTCCAAATTTCCAAAGAGTATAGGAACTTATGACATATTTTAACCTAACATAATTCTTTCTTATTAGTACAAACTCCCTTTGCTGTTATGCACTATTACTTCTTCCATTACATTAATAAGAGAAGTTCACATTTTCATAGAGACCAGTGGAAGGAAAGAATTATAGTAACAAAGAACGAATGATATAAAACAGATCCGTGTTCATTTCAGAAAGTAAATGCATAGCTTAACATCATTGTAAACAAGGATCGTACCTCAGGATTTAGATCGTTAACTTTCTCAATAGCATCCTCAACATTTCCACATTGTACAGCCTTTTTAACAGCCATGCGATCCGAGATTGTTGCAAGATCAATGTCTGCTGTTCAATAATAAGGAAAAATAAAACTTATACTTTTAAGTACAGTAAAAGTATAAAGAACAAGAGTAAAACATTCGTTTTCTTCATAGGATACGTTCGGTTCCAGATTCCATCTGGAATTTTTCAGCAGCTTCGACATAACCCTCCGTGACAAGAAAATTCATCACCAATTTATTCATGTCTTCTTTCCTGATTTTAACATCATTCAATCTCTTTTCCCACTCTTCCCTTGTAATCACTTTCTTTGAGGTTGCCTATAAGTGAAACAATTTGAAAACATAAGTACATCAATGCCTTCAAGCAAGATACAAGCTCAAGGTAATCATGTCTCTCATGCATAGTATTTCAATACAAACCGAAAATTGACAATTCAAAACAAAAATAACTAAAACTAAATTTCTCTTTGTCAAGATTAAAGATTTCATTTGCTTCAACAATATCAAAATGTAAAATCTAATACATGAAACCTTACATATTGGCATTGATAACTTAGAATTAACTTCTGAGGGTAATAGCACCATAGAGGCCCCTGTACTAGAAGTCAAATTGCATTTTGTCCTCTATACTAATAAAAAGAAACAAATTAGTTTCTTTACATTAGATCAAAGAGCAAACTAGTCATTCTATTAAAAAATTTATCCACATGTCCCTGTTTGATTATTCCGCCTGCCGCACCAATTTTTACTAGTACAAATGGATGACAATTTTATTAGAAAAGACCAGTTTGTTCTTTGATCTAACATACATGGACTAATTTGCCCATTTTTTGAGTATAAGGGTTATAATGCAATCTGACTCATAGTACGGCGCCTTCCATGCTATTTTTACTACTTTTAAGCTATAAGTTATGACTTCAAATTCTTATCAATGAAACAATTTGAAAACATAAATCACTTCCATCACATAAACTACTACTTCAATGCCTTCAAGCAAAGATTCCATTTCAAGGGAATCTATTATATCTCTCATGCATCATACTTTTTTGGTACATATGAGCGTGAAAAATCCGCTTTAACAGCCGCTCTAGGATGCATCACACCTAAGAAATCATTTTGTAGAAGTCTTATGACAGCAACAAGTGGATCATTAAACTTGGTAACCTCAATATCAACATTATAACCTAAAGAAGCTAGGAAATCCGCACCAAGAATTCGCCTCTCTCATGCATCACACTTGAATACAAGTAAAATACAGACAATTGGTAAATATTCCATTGCTTCAACAATATCTAAATGTAAACTCTGACACAAAATCTTTACATATTGGCATAGCCAAGTTTGAAATAACTTCAGAGCTATAAATTGCAACTTCAAAATTCTTATCATTAAAACAATTTAGAACCATTTATCACTTCCATCATATAAACTACTAATTCAATGCCTTCAAGCAAGATTCCATTTCAAGGTAATCTATCATGTCCCTCATGCATAATACTTCAATACATATAAACATTTTCATTGCTTATCTAAATGTAGACTCTAATACACAAAATCTTACATATTGACATAACTAACTTTTTATTAACTTTTTGAGCTATAAATTACAAATTCAAATTCTTTAAAAACAAAAAAAGAGAGTAAATGATAAAATTATCCCTGATCATCAAATTAAAATTAAATAATAATAAGAGGAAGAAGAAGAAGAAAAAGGGAAATATACCATTCTTTCTTCAATTTCAGCTAATCGACGAATTACAATCCAAAACAGTGACATCAGTGCTCTACCTTCACTCCCATTTGATTTCCCAAACCTTCTCAAATATAAAAAATAAAAACCCAGAATTTTACATTAAAAAGATTTCAACTTTTTAATCTCCCGAATCCACCGAACAATTAGCCAACAAAAAATACCCTTAATTTTGCAGAAATTAGCAGAAAGAAGATACCTTAGAGAGATAGATTTAGAAATAACTGAAATTGCAAGGCGTAGCTAACTTAGAATATTAATTAATAAACGATAAAAAGATTTGGGTTTATTAGTATTTGGGTTTCAAAAGAATTCTTGCCGCAGCAATCCTTCGTTTTCCCTTTTTTTGCAGCGCCGCTTTATGATTGCTTCAGATAAGGGTTAATTCGATAAAAGGTACTCAAACCATGATTACAATTTTAATTTGGTCCTAAATTTTAAAACATTCCAATTAAATGCTTAAATTAAATTTTTAGTAATTTCGTATTTGGGTAAGACAGATAATAAGTGTTTTAAAAATAAATTTTACTTCAAATTTTAGAATTTAATTTAATTTTTTTTACATTTAGAAATCAATTTAAAAGTTGGAACTTTTTGTAGAATTAACCAAAAAAGTTGAGAACTTTTTGTGGAATTAACCCAAAAATAACATTTTGGGTTGGTGAAGATGACTTGTTTATTGGGCTATGATGACTGAGTTGGGCTAGGAGACTCGGTCTAGTGATTCTATTAACTTGACTCAGTTCAACTTGGATTTCAACAGATTACGGAGTATTGGGTAATTGGTCCTTTCCTTGATCCTTCATAGTAAATTCTACTACAATTAGTCTTATTATTTTGAATTCATTATTTTTCTTTTATCAAAACAAGCACATACTGCAATTTTTTGAGGATAGAGATGAGTTACTCAGGGCTTGAACCTTGGTATTTTGTTGGTATTGTTTTGTATTTTAAAAATTCTAACTTTAATCGTTACAAATTTTTTAATGTTTAATTACATATTTTACTCGAATTTATATCTGAGTTACATCAGTATCTATTTACGTATGTCTACTTTTTTTCTCTAAATTATTTATGTATTTGAAGCTCATATCTCATATCTTTGTTCGAATATATGGCGGGTATAAGTACTTCAAGCGACATAAAAAGTCTTAGTAGCATAAATTGAAATTATTGATTGAAGTAAGCGGGGCTTGAACCTTGGTATCATTTGCTAGATTGAATTGCGGGTGTTGTTTTGAAACTTAAGAGCTCTAGTTTAATCTAATTGTTACAAAATTTTTAGTATTTAATTATATTATATTACTCGTACTTTCATGTGAATTATATCAATACTCGTCTAAAATAAATATATTCATTTTCTCTCCAAAATTCGTTATGTATTCGAAGCTCATATCTCATAAATACAGCATAAATTGAGATTATGAGGTAAGCTTTCTGCTACAAAAGCATGTTGAATTGTAATAGGCCGGCTGCTGGGGGCTAGGTTGAAAGCTATTGCTATTATATTACTTATGTACATGAATTATTGAAAATCCTATACAAACTAGAATTAGTGGATGCATCAACCTCATTAAAATGAAAAATGAATTTTGCTTTTCTCAGTTGATTATTGTTTGTAGACCCTAAAGGGAGAGTGAAGGGGACAGTAGGGTGTGTTTCCTTTTTATTAGGGGGGCTTTATTTTGGGGATTTTGATTTGTATTATTTAGCCCTCATGGTCCTCATTCCTTACTACTTGATAGAACAAAGCTTGCTTTGAGTTCTTGACCTTGAAAATACATGCATCTCCAACTACTGTCTACAGGGCACTACATACATACATACATAGGAGAGTCTCATCTCATTTCATAATTGCAGGTGATTTTGCTTACTGTATTAAATTAGGTATGCAAGCTAGGGGATCTAAATATTGATGAGAGAGGATGGTGCTATTGTTAGATATCTCCTAGTAGCCTCACATGATACAGTTTGGAAAAGATTCTGTTTCTTAGGGAAGGTGGTTTCCACGTATATCCGAAGTGTGATAATAGCTAAATGATTTGATTTATGTTTAGTTGATTAGATTTTACAGGGAATTGTCGATTGAGTGTTAGTTTAGTTAGTATTGGTATTGTTGTCATTGTAAGAAGACGTCGGTTCGAGTGCGTTAAAGCGCATTATATTCTTATTTAAGGATTGGGGAGAGATTATAGGTAATTCTAGGCATTGTCTCAAAAAATAAAGATTAAAAATCGTGATACTAATTCATATGAAATGAAGTAAATAAAAAAAATATTAACCAAGAAATTGTTCAATGCTTAATTTTTGGATAGTTGACCAAGGGAATGGTGATCTGGTATTCTAGAGGTCCCTGTATTAAGAGTTGGATTGCATTTTACTCTCTTTACTAAAAAAATGGCAAATTAGTTCCTGTACATTAGATTAAAGAGCAAATTGGTCATTCTGTTAAAATTTTCATCCACTTCTATTGTTAAAAACTAGACCCTGTACAGTATGACATACACATGACACGCCATATGTTATTGTTAACAGTACAAATAGATTAAATTTTAATAGAAAGAACCAATTTACTCTTTGATCTTACGTACAAGGACTAATTTACCATTTTCAATAGACGGGCAAATACAATTTGAATCCTAATACATGGGCCTTAATGGTGCTTTTACCATGATTTCAGTGAGCAATTGTATACACAATTTATTTGTTGTGTCGAATCTAATAAGAAACAAAGACAATTTTGAATGTTCATATCCAATTGGATTTAGGGATGGTAAAACCCGAACCGTTCGATGGATTATGAATTGATCGACTTTGTATGGAGCGGTTGTAATAATTGTTTATCTCACCTCGACCCACTCCACCATATGAAATTATTGTTCTATCTTTGAATATATAAAAATATTAAAATGATAAAAAAAACTTAATAACATAATATTGAAAAAAATCCATATATTTTATGATTAAATATTTTTTTTGAAAAATTATATTTAAATATTTACTTATCTTTAAAAAGATTGAAAATATTAAAAATAAATAACAAATTTAAATTGAAGTGCAGCAGGGTGGGACGGGATGGATGTTTCCAACATAGATGGAGGTAGTAATGATTTTTAAGATTATACATGTATAGTGGAGTGTGGTGAGTGGTGAAATATATGGTACCAATTATAGAACAATGATGGATTTAGCAATATTTACCCTACCCGCTTCGCTTCCATCCGTAACTACATCATTTACATCTCTTTGAAATCCAATACATCCAAATGGATAGGATACTATGGTCCTATTAGGCTGTAATTTCATAATAATACTTTTTCACATGCTTGGCTAAATGCTCAAGGAAAATAGCCAAAAACTAGCTTGTAAGAATTAATCATGTGAAACTTTTGGTTTATCCACAATCCATTCCCCATGTTAGGTAGGTCAAATAAGTGCTGCAAATGCTCTGTTCACTTTTGTTAGTGGCAGTAGAAAGTAGAAACCTTCAAAAGCACAAAAGAGGAATAAAAATGGAAATAATATTTGAGGATCATAGATAGGTATTGGCTCTATTGGTTCCTTGGTAGCATTTTATAATTAAATTCAGTGATGAGCAAAGTGAAAGTAGGTCAAAATTTGGGGGCTTGCCTGTGCTAGCCAAAAAGGGTTTCTCTAGGGAAATTCAGCCATATTTTGATTTTTTAAAGCATTATTAGATTAGTCTGCTTGATTTAATATAATCAATGATTATGCTGCTACCTTGATGAGAAGCATTTCAAATAGTCAACATTCAGAAAGTAGTTCAGACTCCCTTTAATTTATATACACAGTTATGAGATAAGTTCATCCAGAAACCTTTTCAAGATAGTGTACTCTTATCATCTGGTTGTCAATGCACAAGTTCTTAGGTCATCATGAAAATTGATAATGCTTGAGCCCCCACTAAAATGAGAACAAACAAATAAAAATTGTGCATTTTGCAATCAAATTTTGTGGTCAAACAATTGTGGCAAAAGAATAAATATATTATCATTTTACACAATACCTGTTCTTAAGATGTTATGTGACAGATAGATTTTTCTCAAGGATGAGGCTTATCAGAATCAGATTTTTGGTCCATTGGAAATTTTATACATAATATGTTCCACATGCCGTTTGTGTCTTCTCATGCTTCAGAATAGTCAGACGACAATTGATTACCAATATCACCCACCATTTTTTCATAGTCTCTTGTATGTGTAAAACTCTATAACATAGGTCAAAAGATACTGGGTATGAATGGCTTAAGCACTTGTTTTCTGAAAAATAGAATCACAAATCTTATGTCTTGTAGTGAGAAGAACTATTACATTGTTTGTATCATGTGAAGAAGGAATAACACCACTGTGATTGGCAAATGAGTACTAGAAATTACCTCTTTATAGGCTTCATATTATAGAAAACCAAGAAAAGGGTATAGGTATTTTTTATATGTTAATTTGTTGAGAGGTTTTCTTGGCACAGCTTAATCATGTAGGCATCAAGAGGGGTTATACAATTGTACCAAACTGTTCAAAGTGTATTTGAATTGATTTTACCAATCAATGTACTAAAGCACTTTTAATCTTGCCCCTTTCTGGCAGCAATATGTCTTTTAAATGATATATATTACGGATGTAAGTATCAGATATAAGAACATGTTTGGCATGGATTTGGAGCGTTCTTGGAAGACCATATCCCATATCCATTTCCGTGTATGTGTAACATAGAGTAGAACCACTTTAAACTTGGTTTTCCTTAGAACAAACAACCTTCTGAAATCTTTTCTCAAGGTTGCAGGCAAATTTACCTTAGCTGATAACAATGTTGATTGAGAATATATGATGATAGTGATGCACACTCATATATTAGTTAAAACAATAATGCTTTCTATAATGAATTTAAGCAAAGATCCGCCCTTTTCTTTTTTTAACATTATATACATTCATGATTACTGGAAGTGGATTGATGCCAATATGAATGAAAAAAAGTGTTTAGCAAGGGATTAGGTGAACATCCATTTGGCCAATATAAATTAGGTTGAGGACTTGCAGTATAGAGTCAAAGTAGACTAGCCAGTTTTGCTTTTTAGGTGCCACCTCTTGGTGCAAAAACAGGATGAGCACTTGTGTGATGAATGTCACTACTACAATAAGTGAAGCAAAAAGATTTAATGTTATTTTATCTCATATTTATTATCTAGCTAAAGGGAGCATTTGTCATATTACAATGGGATGGATCAGCATCACATCTAGCTATTATTTGTTTATGTTTCACTAATGCTTTTAGAAGGAGTGCTTAAACTATTTATGGAAACTTTGTTTAGGACTATCTTTGATGCATGGGATGATGTTATATATCAGTTGGTATTAAATGCAAATCAAAAAGAAAATAAATAAATAAAAGTTAAATCATTATTTGGGGTTTGAATTTGATAATTTTTTTACATTGGAGTTTGAACTTTTATTTTGGTTTAAGTTAGGTTTTGAACTTGACAATTGTTCCCACATTAAGGCTTCAAATTTAGGGTTTTCAGAGACTAATTTAGACAAAAAAAGTTCAAGCCTAATGTGAAAATAATTGTTAAATTCAGGGCCTAACTTGAATTGCAGAAGTGTGGGAATAATTGCCAAATTTTGAACCTAACTTGCAGAGGCAAAGATCGGGGGCACGCCTTACCTCCCTCCACCAAAGTGGTAAATTTGCTATAGAGACATTTTAAATTTTGTCAAATCATAAGTTAATATAATGATAAAATTATACTTTAATCTTCAAAAAATTATTATTCATTTTTAACCTCTTTAAAGTAATTTTTTAGCTTTGTCCCGCTAACTTTAACAGAAAATTTTTTTTTAACTCCAATATGATTTAACCTTAAAAAAAAAAAAAGACATCAACAATTCACACATTGAATACCTATGGTATGTTTTCCCATCTCATTATTCAATGAATTATAAAGTTGGAATCCAGGTCATTTGTTCAACAGCCTAATTGATGGTTCCTTCACCACCTGGGGTTCATCAGATTCAAGAGTCATAACGCACAAGGTTCGCCACAAAAACTTCAATTTTCAACTTTGTGATGATGAAGATGCTTAAAAACAGTTGGTTTCTCTTTCTATATTTCAGAAGAACCACTAGTTTCGAATATGCATGCCACCATGTCTTTTCAGACATATTGGCTATACTTCTTGATAAGATAATTCATTGGCAATAAGGTAGTCATTTCTCATGAAGATACTGCCATGTTCTGTTGTAGTCTTTGTATAATCATAGATGTGGACCATTGTGGACTCTGCAATAGTCTCTCTGACCCTCAAATGATTTAACCTCCCATCTTTTTCTTTGGACAGTGATGCTAACTTAGAATAGGGTTGATAATAATAATACCATAGCATTCAAGGTCCTCATATTTGGTAGTTGTTACTGTTAGTACTTACAGTGCAATTTTAGGTCATCAGATTGGTAAATAATTGATACAAGCCAATGCCTTAACTCGTCCTACCTTTTTACAGCACTCCAATTAGACTTGATTTATTCGTTGTATATGCAGAACTGAAAAAAAAAACAACCATATTGTTTGTATGTTTGTCAAAGAAGCTAACTATTTCAGCACTATATCCATGCATACATATATATTAAGAATTTATGCAAGTATGTATCCCCTTTGTTAACGATTGTCCCTTGGTTTGGATACGTATTGAACATGTTTGATCTCAGCTTTCATGGTCAGCCATTCCATCATTGAAGTGAAAGAAAAATGGAACACAAAATTTTCTAGGTTAAATGCTAACCTTTACAAATGTGTACTTAAATGAGGCTAAATCTTAAAATAGTTTGAAAAGTGTTCAAATAAGGGCTTCTCATATGTAGTATATTATATTTCAAATTATGCTATGATTATTTTCTTTTCTTTCTAGGCAATATTTGATTCAGCTGTTGTATGTTTTATTCTAAATATGTTAGCATTTATTTAATTTTTTTACAAATTAAATTGAAGTACCTGAAAATCCCTTATTTGAACATATTTGCAAATTTTAAGTCTTTGTTTAACTATTTTGAAAGGTTTAATTCTTATGTGAGCAACCTCTAAAAGATTGAATTCTAATATGAGCATTTAGTCCATGGTAGAATGGGTAAAATTCTTCATGTGCTTTCCCAGTCAAAGATTTATGTTCAAACTTCAAAGTTAAAAGTTACACAGTTGAATTCCCATTATTTTGAACATTATCTTAGACATTGGTACAAGAGTGTAGAAAATTGAATACCAATTCAGGACTTGTTCCATCATATCTCCATGGACTGTCTGTCTAGTTCTTAATAACCTATGATCCTTTCGACTGAATGAATATGGACTTATTTGAATTACCATTTAAATGTGCTTGTTCCATCATACCATTTAATATTTGAAGGATTTGGATAAAGGATCAAAAACACAAAAATGGAAGTTAACCATTGTGTCAGCTTAAATGTGTCTAATCTTTTTTTTTTAATGTTTTCTTAATTAATAGGGATTCTTCAAAGAAAAAATAAAAAAGGGGAGTTTACCTGTCTTATTTTCTTGGAAGATAATTTCCACATAATCACAATAAAAGCTTCTTACCTTTTCAGGTGCTTTTTTTCCCTTTTAATATCCTTCCTTTGTTTATCTTTATTGCACTTATTTATATGCATTTCTGTAGAATTTCTTTTTATGTATTTTGAGGATGATATTTTTATATTCATGTCTAAATATGTATCAGATATGAATATTTTTAACAAAAATAAAAAGTCAATTTAGGTAAAAGCTTCAAGGTCTTTATATTTGGAGTTAGATTGCATTTTGCCCTCTCTACTAAAAAAAATGAGTAAATTAATCTTTGTATGTTAAATCAAAGAGTAAATTAGTCCTTTTTGTTAAATATTTCATCCATATCTAATGCTAAAAACTGGCGTGACTGATGGAATAACTAGATAATTACACATGGCACGCGGTACATGGACCCGTTTTTAATAGTAAAATTGGATAAAATTTTTAACAAAATGATCAATCTGCTCTCTCTTTTTTTGGTGAAAAATACAAATACCATAGAGAGTTAAGCTATGTTGACAATGTTGAAAGCACCGCTAGACTTATCACAATCAAGAATCTCAATTAACTCCAAAGGAGCTGTTGTCAAATTTTGTACCCCTTCCAAGTCAGTCGGAGCCATCTTAGAAATTTGATCAACAACATGATTAGCTTCTCTAGAGATGTGTCGTAGCACCCAATGATCTTTGTCTTGAAGTAGTATCTGAATATGCCTAATCAAAGCTGAATTTGGATTAGTTGAAATTATCCCTTGGATTGCCAGAACTGGTTCTAGACTATCAATTTGGATCAAAATTCTATTTACCTCCCGTTCTTGTAGAATGGACAAACCATCTAGAATGCCCCATAATTCGACTTCGAAAGCTGAGCACACACCCAAAAATTAATTAAAGCCCAAAATCCATTCCCCTAGGTGATTTTGCAACACTTCCGCTGCAGCTGCAAAACTTGTAGTCAAATTAACTGTCCCATCAGTACGTAGATGAGCCCATTTATCTAGTAAAGGCTCCCCGCCTCAGTGGAGGTACAACTTTGATTAAAGCCCTCCTTATGTGTGGACAAAAATTCTCTCACCCAAGTAACGGAAACTTTAATAATCTTATCAGCTTTCCATGAAAGGTCTTGGAAAACAAATAAATTCTTATTCTTCTAAATACGCCACAAAATGAGATCAAACAAACTTGTTAAATTAACTTCCATAGAATCCATCAAGCTCACAAGAGTGTAAAGTCATATAGTCCACATAATCATTTTGCTCTTTAATCTAATGTATAAATATTTATTTATCTAATTTTTTACTAAAAATAATAAAATATAATTCAACTTTTAATATAAATATCTCCTTTATACTTTTGGCCGTCAATTTATTGGTTTCATGGGAATGGATAAAATTTGCAAGTCACTAGTAAAAGGGCATAAAGTGCATGGATTGCAGTGTAAAACAGTAAATTTATTGGGTTTCATGGGAGTGGATAAAACTTGTAAGTCACATTGAGACCATTACTTAGTTACTCAAAATTTCCAAGACTTTTTTGTTTAATCAACAAATAATCACAGATTGGATATCAAGTAGTATATCTCTTGTTAATTTTAGAATCAAACTTTTTTCCATAGTATTGATAGTGATCATTGCTTTGATAAATAATAAAGATTACCATGATTATCCATGTACTTCGCATTACCATGATTCAACAACCCAACAAGAGATACCCACCGTCCTTTGAACACTCTAGAAAACTGTTTAAAATCCATGTCAGATATTGCCATACAATCATATATAAAAAAAATCAAGGTGCCACCTAAGACAGTTTCTTCTCTATCTTTGTACTTTTGTAATAGTTCCTATACTGAAGCAGTATAAATAGATATGCCATCTTCTTGCTACTCATCATCCATCTGATTTGTATCTCTCTCTATAATCAAACATGGATTTTGGGCTAAAAGTGGTTGTTTTCATTATGCTGGCTTTTGTTTCAACCATATCATCAGTACTTCCTGTCACTGGTGGTAGCCATTGGCGGTGGTATAACAAGAAGGGATTGAGTTCCCTAGGAAATAATGATGATCATCTCGTTACCAACTTGCCTGGCCAACCGCCTGTTGATTTCCGACATTATGCTGGCTATGTCACTGTGAATGAAAAAAATGGAAGAGCACTTTTTTATTGGTTCTATGAAGCTATGTCTCAGCCTGATGAAAAACCATTGGTGCTGTGGCTTAATGGAGGTAAGATTAATATAGATTAAATTGTTTTGTTCACCTCTTGGTCTAGTGTATAATATGCATATTTATATATGTGTGTGTATATATATATATATCTTACCTCCATCTATAAAGGAGAGAAAAAAGAGAAAGATATCACAGATTTCTTCACTTTCAGAGTGTTGCCTGGTTATTAGACAGACCGGGGCCATATAAATGAACTTTTTTGTTGAAATAATTGATATAATATCATAAGGTGTAAGATATCATGATCATTGTCACATGTTATTGCTTAGTGGAGGTCATTGTTTTTCCTTTATTCTATGCTCTCTAATAAGCTGACAAGTTTATATGTTTCAGGTCCTGGGTGCTCTTCTGTGGGATATGGTGCGACTCAAGAGATTGGTCCTTTCATAGTGGACACTGATGGCCGTGGAATTAAATTTAATAACTTCTCATGGAATAAAGGTGTAAAAGTCGACAACTTATCGTTTTCTAGCCACTTGTATATCTTCTTTAAGTAATGCTCTCACCTATACTAAGAATTTTTTTTAATGTCTATGGTGATGCAGAAGCCAATATGTTATTCTTAGAATCTCCAATTGGTGTTGGATTTTCATACTCAAATATTTCTACTGATTACAGAAATATAGGAGATGAGTTCACCGGTGAGTTTAACCCCAAAAACAAAACTCTCTTGCCTGCAAATTATTGCTATTATCTTTTGTTCCTCACAATCTATATACATGCATGAAAAAGTATGTGTAGCTTCTATGTATATAAATCATATAATAGCAGCTTTTGATCATTATTCAGATTACCAGAAAGATTATTCTTGTATAACTGAATTATGCTTGTTTCTGCCATGGATTTACTTACACCAGCAAACGATGCTTACACTTTCCTGCATAAGTGGTTCGTGATGTTTCCGTCGTATAGAACACGATCCTTTTACATAGCTGGAGAAAGCTATGCGGGTATTACTCTGAAAACTTTACTTTTTAACTCAATAGAGTGATTCTCAAACCATATTCCGACTGAACCGAAATCCCTTGCCCTGGACGGGTGCCCCCATACATGCCCCTTCAATAACATAATGTCAAGAATTGGTCTATCCGTTCAAACTCCAAGTCCATTATATTATTTATATCATAAAAAATATTATATTATAATGTAAATATAAAAAATATATATTAAATTATTTATGTTTAGAAATTTAATAGAAAAAAATATAATAGTAGTAAATTATTTTTACTTAATATTAAATAAAATTAATTATTTTTAAAAATAAAAAATTGACACACCTAAATGATCTTGGTTTAATATTTACAAATATAGGTATATTTTTATAAAATTTGAGGCTTTTATTTTGAGTCAAGCTGGATTTGAACAACTATATACGTCCATAGGCCTAACCTGAATCTGACTCAGCTTGACTCATAAACACTTTTAAATTTAAAAAAATTTCAACCTATAAACTTCTTTTAAAAAAAAAATTATTTTTCAGATTCAATATTTTTTCATCAATAAAAAGACAAAGTATATATTAATAGAAAAAAAATATTGAATTTAAAAAATAATTTTTTAAAAAAAAGATGACGTTTCAGATGAGGTTTGCTTCAAATGTAGAGACGTTCATGAATTGAGTCAAGTCAAATTTAGGTCGAGTCTATGCATAATGTCAATGAAGTATTTAGTTGTTAAAGCTCGACTTCACACAGGATAAAAACCTCAAAACTTGATCAAATTCACCTAATTTTGCTTAAACCCTTTCAAAATTTTGGATGGATAGTTCAACCTTTGAACATGTATATTTAAATCTAACTTTTGACTCATACAATAATTTATTATATTTATTATATAATTTATATATAAAAAATTGTAAGACATATAAAAAAATAAAAATTTAATTTTTTGGTTAATATTTCAAATTTAATTGGAAAAATCAATTTTTCAAAATTTGATATACTAAATTTGTTGAGGCAATCTTCAACTATTTTTATTTTTAATTTGTATAAATTAAAAAATTGGGGTTATGTTATTCAAGAGGCACGGATAAGAGCACTCATCCGAGACAGGAGATTTCGGTTCATTTCGACTCGTGATGAATCCATAGGCACTCAAAATAAGTATATGTTTTATGAACTCTTGTTTTTCACAGGCAAATATGTGCCAGAGCTGGCTGATCTCATTTATGACAACAACAAGGATCCTTCACTTTATATTGAGCTTAAGGGTATTTTGGTATGGTACTACTCAATCTGGTCTTATTTTTCACACTAGACTATGGCTTGCTTGCTTGGCTGGTTCCTCAAGGAGCTGAAAATTTCCTACATGTGTAACAGTTAGGTAATCCAGAAACAAATGATGCTGAAGACTGGAGAGGCATGGTGGATTATGCTTGGAGTCATGCTATAGTATCTGATGAAACTTACAAAATCATCATTGAGAGCTGTGATTTTAAGAGCAATGATACATGGAGCAGTGAAATTTGTAGTCAAGGTGTGGATGAAGTACTCAAACAATATCACGAGATCGATATTTACAGCTTATACACTCCGCTATGTATCAGAGACACCGCAGCTTCCGATGACCTATCGATGCTGCAAGTCATGATGAAACGAACATCCAATATGGTGATTGATATAAATATCACATGCTCCATTTTCTATAATACAACATATCACCTTGTTTAAAACAAAGTTTTTGACATAGTGATTCCATGGTTACCAGATACCAAGGATTATGGGTGGCTTTGATCCTTGCCTTGATGATTATGCAAAAGCTTTCTACAATAGACTCGATGTTCAAAAAGCTCTTCATGTTAGTGATGGTCACCACTTCAAGAACTGGAGCATCTGCAAGTAATAATGCTTTTACACATATCTTTGCAATGATTATAAGCTTATAACTAGGTAAAAGTATTATAGAGGCCCTTATATTAGGAGTGATTGCATTTTACCTCCTCTACTTAAAAAATGGGCAAATTAATCCTTATACATTAGATCAAAGAGCAAATTGGTCATTATACGTTAGTAAGGTACATGTGTCATGTGGTTATTTCGTTAGCCATACAAATTTTTAATAGTTAAAATTGATGAAATTTTTAAAAGAAATGACCAATTTACTTTTTGATAAATGATCAATTTGCTTTTTGATCTAACGTAAACGATTAATTTGCCCATCTTTTGAGTAAAGTGGAGTAAAAAATGTAATTTGACTCCTAGTACAGGAGCCTCCATGATATTTTTACCCCTATAACTATTGTTGTTTTTAGGGTTAATATATATGGAGAAACTTGAGCTAGACAAATTATAACTATTTGGTATCTAATTTTTTTTGGACCTAATTAGTACACGTAAACATAGAAATTATAAGTCAACTTGGTACCTAAATAACACTATTAAAATATGCTAACGTGGACATTGTTAAAAGTATTTTTTTTATTTTTGTCACATATCAAAATGTGAGACTATTACGTGTTATTATGCTATTGATTGTCCACATATTTTAAAGGTATTAGTCGAGTACATAAAAAAAGGTACCATGTTAACTCACAGTTCCCAAGTTTAAATATCACTTAAGTCTATAAAGAAAATTTAGTTACCAAGTAAATAAATATGGCCAAATTCGAATACCTACGTATATATTTACTCTTGTTTTCAAATGCTAAATTTAACAGTTTTGTTGCCTTTTTGCCATATGCAGCATGACTATATATAAGAATTGGACAGATTCAAAACCATCAGTGCTTCCCGTATACAAAAAACTTATTGCTGCTGGAGTTAGAATTTGGGTCTATAGGTAACTTTCATGTTTCAAAACAGTCCCCCAAACATTCATATTCTCTGTCTCTGGATATATACACATCTGATTGTGATCGGTTTGTGAGTGGTTTAGTGGAGACACAGATGGAAGAGTTCCTGTTTTGTCCACCAGATACAGCATAAGTGCATTGGGGTTGCCCATAACTAAGACATGGAGACCATGGTACCATGAAAAACAGGTATTGATGATGACAATTATAGTGAAAATGGAAACATCTGGCTTTTAAGTTTTAACTATTAATTTAATCATATTCTATCATGGTGGCTCTATTTGTGACATCATGAAACAATGCCCACCTTGTTATAAAAAAAATTAATTAACTAAACCCTACCATGTGATGGTTTTAGTGGACTAACACTAAAAAAACAAAAAAAAAAAACCTCTACTTTAATATTATTTTTTGAGATTATTATCATCGGATTATTGATTCTCTAAAGTTGGTGTTGTTTATCATCATATTATCGATTTTAATTTAATAATCCATCTTTCTCTACATATAATATAAATGGGACAAAGTTCCATTTTGTCTCTGAATTTAATAACTTTTTTTAATTTACTTTTTGAAAATTTTTGTCTATATTAATCTTAAAATTTAACAAATTTTTTCAATTTAGTCTTTAAAATTAAATTCCATTAAAATGCAGAGACATGGCATTATGAGGTTACGTCACATCATGCCCTGAAAATTTTAAAAATTATATAAATTCTAAAAAGTACAATAAAAGTATTATTTTTTAAAAATAATCATGTAGTGTAATCTCAAAACACCATAATATTATTCCTTTGACAAAATCTTAAGTTTAGGGGCCAAATTAAGAAAATTTGTCAAGTTTTAAAATTAATATGGACAAAAGAAATTGAAGGACTAAGATAGAAAAAATTACCAAGTATATTTTTCATTTGTTCTTGTGGTCAGGTGAGTGGGTGGTTCCAAGAATACAAAGGACTAACATTTGCAACATTCAGAGGAGCTGGGCATGCAGTGCCTTGCTTCAAACCAAGCAGTTCACTGGCTTTTTTCTCATCTTTTCTCCTTGGGGAAACCCCACCTTCCTCTAGATAAAGTTTTTTGAGGATTTTGGTCTTAGTATTAATGTACTATATATATATATGAGCAGTGGTGCATGGGAGATGCGTTAAAACCCTAAACAACTATTGAGAATAAAATAAGGCAAAATCAATAGGAATGCCTTCAGTTGTAAGGCAATCCTCCTTTTTTGTAGCAGAATTAATAATAATAAAATGTCCCTTTTTGCACTATATTGTATTTATCTCATTACAAATATATAAATTAACAATATCTGATGACTAA
This sequence comes from Gossypium hirsutum, assembly GCF_007990345.1. Lineage (NCBI taxonomy): Eukaryota > Viridiplantae > Streptophyta > Magnoliopsida > Malvales > Malvaceae > Gossypium > Gossypium hirsutum. The sequence continues at coordinate 2,141,414 of NC_053433.1, forward strand.
TTGCATAAAGCAATCGAAATGTCTTGTAATTTTGTGGATGAAAAATATCATTAAGAGAATTCTATTCTATTGTTGTCTAAATTCAACTTGATTTAATTTCGAGTTTAATTGAAATCTAATAAAAATAATGAGATTATTGAATACGGAGAGTTTTTAAAAATAATTGTTCTAACGTATACGCACGAAATTTAAATTACGGCTCATATGTGTACATAAAGTTTAATTTTGATTCAATTGTACACATTTAAAGAAATAAATATATACATTTATTTTCATATTGAATTTATATAATTGTTTGTATATGTAATATATCAACGTAAAATGGTGCTAATTTAAAAATATTGTTAGTGATTTGTAAAAATTGAATCGAATTAAAATTTCATATATAAAATCGTATAAAAACAAAGTTTATATATGACACTGTACATTAAATCAAAGTTCATATATAGTTTCGATATTTATCCGAAAGTAAAAATCCCTGATTGTGTTTGATATTGTAAGTTAGGCTGCATTTGTTTCACTGGAAATAACTTTCGAAAAATGATTTCTAGAAAATGAATTGATTTTAAGGAAAAGCTTCTTTTTTTTTGTATTTGGATGATTCTGTATAAAATATTTTTCGTTGTTTGGTAAATTTTCCTAAAATTATTTTCTAAAAACTGTTCTTTGTGAAATGAACATGACATAAATATATTTGTTACAAAATATTATAATACAATTTCCTTTTGACAATCGAAACTTATTTTATAATAAGATAATATTTTGTAATAATCAATATCATATATAAACTTGATAATAAATAATGTCTAATTAAAACTTAATTTAAATTATATATATTATACATACGAGAGTACTTATTGACACATATTTATATAATTAAAATATTCATATTTTATACTAGGTTAGAAAATGTCATAAGTCTTTATATTCTTTGTAAAATTAAAATTTAGTCTCTATACTTCTATTTTTGGGAATTTAGTCCTATTTTTTAGATTTCAAAATTTAGGTCCAACTATTAATGCTATTAAAAATATTTTATTAAATTTAGGTTCACTACTACGTCATTTTTTAATTACATGACTACCAAGTAAGTTTTTTTATTTAAAAATGTCACATCAATTAAATTGACAAAAAAAATGATAATATTAACAATTAGACCTAATTTTAAAAGGTGAAAAGTAGATGGACTAAATTCCTGAAAATAAAATTACAAGGACTGAATTCTGAATTTTTAAAGAGTAAATGAACTTATGACATATTTTAACCTTAATTTATACTACATTTATCATTGTAGTATATATATTTATTATTAATATATTAATATAAATATTTTAACATGAAGACTATTAATTAAAATTTATTTTTTTTAAAAATTATTATTAAAATAAAATTATAATATTAAATAATTTATTAAAATGATAAATTGTATTAATAGTTTATTATATTGTCAAATATAAATAATTAAATATGTATAATAATACTGAAAATGATATTATTATTTTAATATTTAAAAAATAAAATTAAAATTAAAGATTTATTATTAATATAATAATATTAGGTAATTTAAGTTAATTTTTATATAAAAATAAAATTACTCATAGCTCTTTTTTAGAAAATGACTTATGTTTTTTAAAAATGTATGTCCTTTTACAAGAATTTTTTTTTCATTGTCCTGTAAGTTATTTTCCTTTAACCAAGCTGATTTCTATGAAATAAATACAAGAAAATACAAAAAAAAATTCATAAATTATTTTTTGTAAAACAAACGCACTTTTATTAAACGGAAGTTATGAAATTGTGAAGATATTAATATATTTTACTGTATTTAAATTAAAAATAACTATTTTTCACAAAAACTACCCATTTGATGGACCCTCAACCCTAAGATTTTTCCAAAAATGTTCATCTACATAATTGTGTGACAAATTTGAAGTATTTTAGAAAATTAGTATATTGATTTGTCATTTGTTGATAAAAATAAAAATACAGTTGTTAAATAAGTGGCCCATTTACAAATCAATGGATGGGCTCGTGTTGATCAACAGAAAAGGTTTTGATTAAAGTTGGGCTTTATCCTGAGAAAACAAAAAATGATCTAATTTGATTTTAACCCTTCTTTTATGCTATACTTTTTAATTTAATATCTCTACTTTAATGACATACTTTAATTTTAGGTTCAATTTGATAACATTAGTTTTGATATATCTACTATGTTGAATATTTAGATTTAGTTCATCTTTCAATGACATAATTTATATTTTTATAAAATTATTAGTAGGTTTAAATCGATAAATAAAACTGTTAAATTTTTTTGTTAAATATAATAAATTTATATGTCAATTGAATGTTTAACACTATTTAAATAAAATTTTCACAAAATCATTTTGACGATTAACAATGTTATCAATTTGAACCTACTAATAACATAAGTAGAGAACACCAAATTGTATCAAATTAATGTGGAAGATCAAACGTAAAGTTTCAGCATAGTAGAGGGACTAAAACCACAATTACACCAAAACATAATTACATGATTCAAAGCCAAAAGTTGCAATTTTGAAGCAAGAAACAATGACCCAATCCCCAAAATCATGATACATCAAGAAATTATATATATATCTTTGAACATTTAAGATATTTTCTGAGATTAAATGCTTTGAAGAAAAAAGGAAACTTAATGTATTTAAGAGCTTCTCTCCTTCAGCCTCTAACTGGTATCATAATATACATCTTGCAAGCATGTCCAGCAACATATGCACCCATTCTATAACGCTTATTCATTGAAACAAATGAGTGCTGCAATAAAAACATCACAAAAAAACATGTCAATAATCCATTAGATTAAAGTTCAAACCATCGAAAAGGACTAAATCATACTTTCCATAAGTCTCGAACGGCGACCAGAGTGGACGGGGAGAGGCCGATTTCCCTCCATTTAACTGATATAATTGCTCTAGCTTGGCTTCTATTCCATAACACCACCACCACCCTTTTCCCTGATAGAGGCCCTGCCCAAACCTGTGTAGATTTTTGATGAGGAAATCGGTGTAGATTTTTTATGAGGAAATCCAAAAGTGTGATCAAGTTATGTGTGCTCGAAACGGTTTACCTCTAGGCCTCCATTGGATCGTATTTTCCTCCCTTGAACTCCTAGGGAGTCTTGGTTAACATCGATCACTTCCTTGTTTCCAAGAATGGTTAGAGTCTCTTTGCTCGCAGATCGAACATCGCATCCAATTAGGAGAGGAGCCTGGTGATGAAAAGAGTTTTTTAGCATGTGATCACTAGAGGTTTATGTGTGCAAGGTGGAATTGAGAGACAGATACCTTCATAAGAGCCCATATACTGAAATGAGACCGGTATTCCTCAATGTTCATCCCTCAGTTTCCCACTTCCAGCATGTCGGGATCTTGTGTGAATTTTAATAAATTAATGAAATATCACTTTAACATCACTATAACTTGCATGTGCATGTGTGTGTATGTATGAATGCATGCATGTATGTATGTATGTATGTATGTATGTATGTATGTATGTATGTATGTATGTATGTATGTATGTGTGTGTGTGTGTATCTGTACTATAACATCACTATGACTTGCGCGAGTGCGTGTGTATGCATGTATGAGTCTGTCTGTCTGTCTGTATGCAAGAAGTTAGAAATTTGCAGCTACCATTCCACCTGCCAGGACCGGCATATCTCCCCCAAATGTTGTTCGAATCTGCTATTGATGTTATACTAGAAAAAGAATGAATTGTGAAAACAACTAATTCAATGGTTCATCAAGAATCATAAACGGTCAAACCAGTTTATGTATATGTGAACAAACCTTGCCCATGTATCGTTGATATCCCCAGTAGTCCTCCAAGAATGGCCATAAGAACCGGCCCATTTTGCCGGATCCTCTTGTCCCCTACAAAATAACAGTTCTTAAATTTTTGCAAAAAGCTGATGACATAAACTTCATATGCACATATGACATACCATTCACATAATGAGAAAAGGATCAGCCTACCAGCATTTCTTAATGCACGACTCATCGCAGCATATCTTTTCACAAAACAGAATTACATGTCTGTCACATAACATCAAATGTTCTTTAACTTTGTAATAAACTCGAGTGATGAATAAGACTACCTTGTTTGAGGTTTCGAACCGTCATTATAACAGTTGTCGTACTTTAAGTAATCGACCCCCTGTGAAAATAACCACACTATTGGCCTGAATCCTGCATTTTAAGCAAATTCTATAATTGCAAATGTAAAGATACAAACCCATTCAGCAAAAATTTTTGTGTCTTGATATTCATGCCCGAGTGAGCCCGGCATTTTGTTACTGCAGGTTCTTTTACTGCGGAGATCAAACAAGGTTTTCGAATGTTCAAACGGTTCAATTATTATTTGTTTTGTAAGCTGATCAAAATATAAAATTTATACACGTTTTCATTTACCCCGCATCAGCATATATTCCAAGTTTCAAGCCTTTGGAATGAACATAATCTACAAGGGCTTTAATGCCGGAAGGAAATGTGGAGGCTTTGGCCCTTAAATTACCCACGTTGTCTCTTTCTCCCTCGGCCCAACAATCATCTGCTTTCGTATAACCAATAAGGAAAATAGTGAAAACTCATGCAATCACCATTAAAGCATAAAGAAAGAAAAAAAAAAGACTTGTTTTGGATTCATACCGAGATTTACATACTTGTATCTGAGTCTTGCCAAACCAGTTGAAACAATAGCATCCGCTGTTCTTGGCAGGAGGGGTAGTCATAAAAGAATATCAAAATTAACATTCTTGAAACACTTATGTGTTTCGATTTTATTCGGTTTGAATCCTAAGTTCATAACAATAAACCGAATTCCATATTCCGGCAAGTACAAGATTGTCAAAGAAAAACAGAGGAAATAGTTCAGTTGTCCCCTTAAAGTTCATTAAAACATTAATAGAATGCAGAGGCAAAATCTATGTTGTTCGGACTCTTCATTTTTCTTGAAGCACCAGTGTTTGACAGATGGATATTACATGGAAAACCTTTGAAAAATGAAAAATCTAACGATACTCGTGTCAAATGCACACCCGTATTTGACACTCACACCCGAGTCCGAATAACATAGGGCAAAATTCACTATGTCAACTAACAATTGAGAGCTAGGGATCACAAAATGATAGGTTGTTGCTCAGACTCTTCATTTTTCTTGAAGCACTCGTGTCGGACACATGGATATTACATAGAAAACCTTTGAAAAGTCTAACAATACTCTCATTAAATACATACCCATATTTGACACTTACACCAGAGTCCGAATAACATAGGGCAAAATTAACTATGTCAACTGACAATTGACAGCAAGCGATCACACAATGCTATGTTGCTCAGGCTCTTCATTTTTCTTGAAGCACCAGTGTTTGACATATGTATATTACATGGAAAACCTTTGAAAAGTCAAACGATACTCGTGTTAAATACATACCGGTATTTGACACTCACACCCAAGTCCGAGTAACATAGGGCAAAATTCACTATGTCAACTAATAAATCAAGGGATCATCATCACACAAGATTTTTAGAAAACAATAAATAAATAACCCCAACAACCAAATGATGAAAGAATTTGAAATTCAAAGTCAGTGTATCAAAAACTAAATGCAGACAAAAATTCACCAACTTTTAAATGCATTGAATAATTTATATGATCCTTATTCAAGGAAAGTAAAGAAGTAAGGGTCTTCATTTCAAACATCTCTGTGTTGGACTAATTCAGAACCTTAATAAAGAAGTGTTAAGTATAGAATTCATGGGTATGTTCATTCACTTTTAAGCATGAAAATATTTTAATTTTAGTACAAGCAAGAATTATATTACGGGGACCAAACCCTGTACCTCGTGCCAATCAACTTGAAACTGGCTAACCATGCAAATAGCAAATTCATTCAAAGTTTCAAACCCTAATTAATTACTGTAATAGAAAGAGCACTGAGGACTATTCAAAGTCAAAAAAACAAAAAAAGAAAGTATAAATTAGATTTAAAGGCTGTAAATAGCGTAGTGGTGATGGTGGTGGTCTCAAGCATCAGTTGATTCTATTCACTATTTTTCAGCAACAAAATACCAATCAAATTAATGAAAAAGCATGCATGATCCAAGTCCAACATTGAATATAATTAATGCTCACTGCAAGTTTTAAAATTTTGGGTATTTGAAGTTGAAAATCTTAGCAAGTACTTGAATACAAATTCTGGGTTTTATTTAATAAAAATTAGGGTCTTCATTTCAAGCATAATATAAGGTAATTTATCAAATCTATAATTAAATTTCAAGAATTTCTTGATTGGACTGATTCAGATCCTAATAAACAAGTGTGCAGGCAATTCATGGGCATTTTTCGTTCGTGTCAAGTATACAAATAGCAACCCATACCCAAAGTTTCAAACCAGAATTAATTAATGTAATAGAAAGAACACTGAAACACTGCTTATAAAAGGGTATTATGAAATTATCTACTGTTGCAATATTCAAAGTCAAAAAACTAAGAAGATGGAAGTATAAATTAGATTTGAAGGCTGGAAACTGCACGGTGATGGCGGTGGTTTAAAGCATCTGTTGATTCTACTATACCAATCAAATTAATGGATAAGCATGCATGATCCAAGTCCAATATTGAATTTATGTAAATCTCAAGCACAAGTTTTAAAATTTTGGGTATTTGAAGTTGAAAATCTTAGCAAGTACTTAAATGCAAATTCTGGGTTTTAGGCTATATATAAATAATTAGAGTAAGTTAAGAAGCTTACCAGTACTTTTTATAGTCTTCTCATCTATATCACAATGAAAGTGATTCCAGCTATTCCACCTACAAACAATGAAAAAATTAATCACCTTTTTTTTATAAAATATGAAGGCTTTAAAAAAAAAAGTGAAAGAATTGATACCCCATTGGAGGGGTACGAGCAACCCCATTGGCAAGAAGGGAATGAGAGTAAGCTTGTTGGCTTCTGTGAGTGGAGTTCACTGGACTTGATGCAGTCACTTGGTGGGCATGCCATAGTAGGTGAAAAATAGCGGCAAAAAGGAAGGGCATTGTCAATCCTATACTGTATAGAAAGAGGGGTAAAGATGGAAGATGGGAAATGAAAAATGGAGAGATTGAATTCAAAAGGTGGAGAAGAAATGGGGAAATGGAGATGGGAAGAGGACAGTCCTTTAAACGGGGCATGCATGAGGTGGCTGTCTGGTTTGGGTTGTCGGTTGGGACACAATCTTCTTAATTATGATCTTTGCTTTTACAGCTAAACTAGATTTTATGCGACATTTCTAACATTTTGAACCGGATTTATCGGTTCGGAGAAAAATATTGAATTGATCGGTTCAGGGAACAATATAAATCAGTTGAATTAGATAGAAGAACTAAAATTTTATTTTATTTTTTAATTTTTTAATAAAATTAAACGAGTTGATTAGATTAATAAATTAATAATCTAATCAATTTGATCACCAATTTAATTTTAAAAACTTTGATATCGAATAAAGCTAAAAATAAGGCACAAGGCAGGAATAGGATTGTAAATGAAAATATTTGGAGGAAATCTAGAGGATTTATATAAAAAGGATTTAAGTAGAAATAAATTCAAAAACATTTAAATATAATTGATAAAAATACCTCTTTGATTTCTTTTAATTTCGATATTAAATAAATTGTTTTCTCTCAAAAAAATTAGATCAATTTAATCACTGTCAATTTTATAAGTTATTAATTAGGAACAATTAATCACAATGTTTTCTATAAAAAAATCATAGTGCTAATGTTTTTATCAATTGTATGTAATTTTTATCGATATAATAAAATATTTAACCCTCTATATTAATTTTGTTAAATTAAAGGAAAATTAACAGAATGTGTAAACTCTAAGAGCTAAATTTATTATTATACCAATAAAAATATATATAATTGACAAGAAATATCAACGTCGTGATTAATTATCTTTAATTGCTTAATTTTGAAATTAATAAGATTAAATTACTCTAATTTTTTTAGAGGCATCAATTTATATTACATAATTTATATAAAGTGAGAGTCAAATCGATGCATCACAGTGAGAACATCTCATTGGCTCGTTTGTTTAAAATTATATAAGTATGTGTTTGCTTGTTCAACGTAAATGAACTTGTCAGTGAAGATTAAACAAATATGTTATATTTTTGTAAACATGTTCATGGATATATCATTAAATATATCAACGAATAATTATAAATCTAATCAAAAATAATAATTTTGTGAGAATGATTCACGTATATTGATGTAAACCTCAAATAATTTTACACTTTTTTATAATTTTTATATCATTAATATTTTATAAATTTTACTTTCATATTTTATTCAATTATAAATTAAGATTTTTTTCCCTCGTTATCACTCTTCAAAAACAATTTATTATACAAATTAATAAAATATATTCTAGGATTTTTATAACATTTTTTTTCTTAGAACCTAAAATTATTGTAATCTGACAATGGAAAAAAAATATTAAAATAGATCATATTTCACATTTTTAAATTATTTATATTAAAATTAATTGAGTCTTAATTTGATTAGTATAAGTATTGTCGTCAATGTAATAGGATGTAGGTTATATGGAGGAGCTATGGTTAATTTTAGACATAATATAAAAATATATATATAATCAAAATTTATAATAAAATTATTTTTAAAAAATTAAACTTTGTGGACCAAGCTCGCAAAATTACAGCTGACAAAGTAGCAGTAATAAATAGAGACTGTCATGTGTGTATTATCAAAATTAGTTAAAAACCAATAGATAATTAATTTAGTGAATGAAATCTAAAACTAGTTGTATTAATTAAAAAATAAATAGATAATTAATCGATGCCTCTAATTTAAAATTATTGCCGGCCTAAATAAGTAAATATAATTTTTCTTCCTAAAACACGCATGTTTGACATGATTATTGTGGTCCAACATTTTGAGTCGAAGAAACTCTCAACAACAATTAAGAATCATTATTATGAAATATTTATCTAAATCAAGTCTCTACATTTAATTAACTACTTCTGCTGCCAATTAAATTTTAGTTCAATTAATATTGGTATTGTTGCCAGTACAGGAGGATGTGGGTTCGAGTACGCTGATGTTGTTCCAATAGGGTCGGAAGCGTGTAAATTATTGTACTAAAAAATCACACAAAGTTCAATTCCCAGGGAAGAGAGGTGGATCACAAGGATCTCTTAAATACCAAGTCTTTCCTTAGTCACAATTAAATACTACTATTATACCCTCAAATATTGAAAGAAAAATAGGACAAGAAAGAACACAAGAGTTTTAACGAGGTTCGGTAAATTATACCTACGTCCTCAGGCACTAACACCAGATGATAACTTTACTATCTCCAAAATATTACAAACAAATAGAATTCCTTAAGAATTCTCAAATGGGAGAAGAGAGAAAACTAAGAGAGAAAGATTGGTTGAGATGGTTGAAATGAAAAATGATTAGGCCTATTTATAGTTGAGGTTGAGGGACCAATTTGCAAATGGCCTAAAAAATTAGGGACCAAAATTACAATTATCTCATTCAACTTTAAACAACTTGCCTATCACTTTTTCTTTTTGTGCCAATTGCACCTCCCATTTTTTACTTTAGAGAATGACTATGTCTAATTCTAAACATTGTATAAAAAAGAACAAATATGATAAGAACCTATAATGAGATTAATGTTAAAAAATTAACTCCTCCTTTTCACATTTTCAAAAATTTTCATATTTAAATTTTGAATTTTATTTGAATTTGGAAATTGTTGAGGAATAGGATTTTCAATAATCAAAGTTTTGTTTTTCGTTTTGTCGAGAGCTTTGATAAGTTCAAATAATCGGAATGTTTTGTAGTGCCAAAAAACATAAAACCATGTGAAATCGAAGGGTTTGCATGCAATTGGACTCGACTCCATGACTTACGACATGGAGAAACTCTTCAATTTTACAGGTTCAATTTTACGATTTTTGAGTAAAGATAAATATACTTTTTGGTATTTAAGTTTGACTTCAATGTTTAAAGTGATAATATATTTCTTCAGATTGATACCCGAATTTGACTTCTATCGTACATTTTAGTTCATTTTTGTAACTAATTAAAATTGAATAACGTGGGTCAATCAAGTTTAGACACATAGCACATATGCCACACTATCCGTTGATATACCACCCATATATAACAACTTAATCAGTCCACATCATTCAATTTTAACGAGATTACAAAAAATATAAATATCAATTTAAATATTGAAATTAAATTTAAGTATAAAAATATATTTACCCCTTAATTAAATATTCCACTTTGCATGTTATATATATATACACTATGTTAGCATGTCATTATTGGCAGCAATAAGTTTAGAAATTAAAATAATGGCATCCTAATTTGATTTTCTTCTTTCTTGTATTTTTCCTTTTCTGCAATTAAAAATGGAATCTAGAAAAAGCTAATGCAAATCACAGGAACTATTGCCATCATTTCTCAGGAATTAGTTAAATTGCATTGTCAAAGGATTTGACTTGGTTTTACCGTCTACTTCACTCATTTTTCAACCCTCAACGTCAACTCCAATATATCTTCTCCTGTTACTTAATATTTGTCAACGTTGACATTTTGAGTTTAAATTTCTTTTTTCTACATAAATCAGTAATTTTTTTCTCGTTTTGCTTCATTGATGGGTAAGAAATGGGAGAAATTTCTGGGTAAAATGAAAAAAAAAATCGAATTTAATCGTTAGAGAATTAAAAATATTATGGAGCTCCTAATTTAAGATCGGATTACATTTTATCTTTTCTATTTTAAAAAGAATAAATTGGTCTATATACGTTAGATCAAAGAGTAAATTAATTTTTTACTAAAAATTTCATACATTTTTACTGTTAAAAACGAGTTATTGTATTTCAATATGAGATACACGTGACACGATTCGTGTCAGCATTGTTGTTTGGATCAATTTTTTTTATAAATATATTTATTACTTATTGTTTTCACGTAATCTAATACTAAATAATTAGTTAATTTAATAAATAAACGGTTAAATCCAAGTAATTAAAACTTACTAGAACTTAATTGCACATTAATTTCACTATAATTTTTTATATTATTAAGCTAACATAAATCTTACAAGCAACCACTTTTAATTAAGAGTCAAATACCAAAGCTTACGTGTGTCGACAGTTGACTTTCACATGCGGATGGTTTTACTTCTATGCATATATATCAGTTGTAGACTTGTAGGTAGCTTTGTATGTTAGTAAAATATTTCTTAGTCAAGAACAAGGTCAAATTGTGATTTTGGCTATCTACTATGTTCAAATTTGGGATTTAGTCCCTATATTATAATTTGGCATGATTTGGATCCTCTAATTTTATAATGCCATCACAGTTAAATATGGTCCAATTCAATTGTTAGAAAGGTAAAAATATTATGGAGGACTTTTATTAGGAGTTGGGTTGCATTTTGCCTCCTATATTTAAAAATTGGACAAATTAATTTATGTATGTTAACTTAAAAAGTAAACTAGTCATTCTGTTAAAAAAATTATTGATTTCTATTGTTAACTATACCGATTAAAAAATTAAAGTGAATTTAGGTTGGAACCTTAAGATTTTCTAAAGCAAAACTTCGATAGAAATTCATGAAAATTAGTGCTGTGTAGTACAGATTGATGAAACCTCCTAGAAATTTTCTAGCAGGAAAATAAATCCCCAATTACCTCTTTATATATATATATACAAACTTACATTAATTTCTGGGCATAAACCCAGATTCATCAATGAAATTTCCTGCCCTGTCTCCGCATTTTCAGCTTCTCTTTCTTTCCTTCTTCTTCTTTTTTAAATAATAATAATAAAAAGCTTCTCTTTCTTTCCATGGTGTAAATGGAGAAGACCCATGGATTACTCAAATAACCAACAAACAAATAATAATAATAACTATTTTATTGAATTTTGACCATATTACAAAAGAATATTCATTCGAGTACCAATATATATGCATGTTTCAACAGAAAAAAAAGGAAAAAAGTTTACAAAAATTTACAACTTATTTGGAGTAAAAAATTTGGGGGTTTACTACACAAAAAAATTAAATTTTGAAAAAAAAATCATTAAGAAAATGGGGTTTAAATTTTGAGAGAAATTTTTGAAGTATTATTGTTCAAAGTTGATGGAGTCTAATATCATCTCCAGACTCTTTATACAATTCGAATGCTTAAGGCAAGATTCAAATGAGCAAGAGCACTTGTCAAAATGAATAGTGTGTCATGCATGACTATTTATTAAAAGAATGTGAGTCTTTATGCTTAGTATTTGAACTTGTCAAGTACTTGGGCTCTTTACAGAATTGGGAGAAAAAATTCGGAGACAATAACAAATCTATTAAAAGTTCATCTACTCCAAACAAACAATGCTTCAATATCTTCTCCTAAAATAATGTTACAAAAAAATTAATGCCATTAACAAATAAATTGAAATATCTTCATTCTTGTTGACGACCCTGCACAATATATATGTACTTTTCTTGCTTCAATTACCATCTTCCAATTCCACCAAGTTCTTAATAACAGCATCGGTTGCACAATTCAAGAAACCCGACCAGTCCCTTTAATTACAAAACAAAACAAAACAAAAAAATGTCAGAAATTCCATTTTTTAAAATTATCTTAACATTATTAAAAGTTGTGTTTCATACCCTTGTAAACTATCGAACGTAAGTCCAACGGTATATTTAGCTTCCTCGAGAGCCCAACTAAACCTTTCCAATTCCTCGGCCGAGCTGGCCCCGTAATCCACCACCCGAAGCTGCGACGGTTTCACGTCGTAAAATATGGGTACAACCCTTTTCTTACACTCCATCAAAAGCGCAAGCTCATGTAAGCAAAAGTACGAATCGCAATAATTCGGCGAAAAGATCGCCACGCCGAGCTTACAGCTCCGAATAGCCAGGTCTATTTTACCGAACAGCTTATCGCCGGGTTTCATATTCATGCTATCGAGGAAAGGTCTCAACCCCAACCTGAACAAATGGCCGTGGAGCAACCCCGCAATGGTTCTCTTCGTATCAACCCCACAGTGGTTGATGAAGATATCGCAAAGTGGCGGCTGCAGTGGCGGCTGAGGTGGCGGAGGCGGCGGAGGCGGCGGTGGCCGGACTGAGGCAACTCGGTGGGGTTGAAGGATTTTGCGGCATAATTTCACAGCTGATGAAGCACAATGTTGCTGCATGGTTACTTCCAAGAACTACAAGAGAGAGATTGATTGAAGTGAATGTTTTAAGGTAAAATACTACTTTTCAAGTGTATATATAAAGGTTCCAAAGATCTAATAAATGGGTTTAATGGGTGAATTTTTATTTTTATTTTTTTGATTTTCAATTTAAGAAATTTAGAAATTTCAAGTTTGACTCTTTGATGCTTTTCTTCCTATTTTATTTGTATAATCCTTCCAACACGTTTAATATCTATATATATATACACCATTTGAAACAGTCTCTCCTGGAAATACTGCAGCTTCTTATAGTAGTAAATATATATATATTTAATTAGACTAAAGTGAATGCATTGAAATATTCCTCTTCTTCCTTTCTTTTTATTTACTGCTTATTTTTTTTAGTTAATATTACTCTCATTAGTAATGTATAATTCTATGCATTATCAATAAATAAAATTAAATAAATTTAATTTTAAATTATATATATCATATGATTCGCTTTAAAAATCCTTCAATCATTTAATTAATTACACCTTAAAAGTGAAAAAAATGTAAAATTATATATAAATCCTTTACTTCTTACTTCATTTTTATAAACCCATTATTTCTATAAACCAAATATATATATATATCAAAAGACATAAGCATACATACCTAGAGAATCTAATAATTGAAAATATAATAAAAGTACAAGGCTAATAAAAAAAGATTTACAAATTCTAATTATTAATTAATAGTGAATTCAATATTGTATCATAATGTTTACTTGTCATTGGCGGGTCCAAGGGTCTAAAATGAAAAAAAAATACTTAGACCCCTTAATAATTTATAAAATTTTAAATTAGTAATAGTAAAATTAAGGGCGAAGTCAGAACAATTTTTTAGGGGAGGGCCGAATGAAATTTTAATTTTTATAGTCTATATCTTTATAATTTTTAAAGGATTAAATCAGATTTTTATAATTTTAAGGGGGCCAAAGTACAATTTTATCTTTACTAATTTAAAATTTAAAAAAAATTAAAGGCTTAAATAACAGTTTTACATTTTAGAGGGCCATGCCAGCCCTCCTCTAGATTTGCCATCGAGTAAAATTGTATTTTGATTATCCAAATATGATAAAAGTTTTATTTAATCTTTTAAAAATTATAAAGATATAAATAAAATTATGTTTTTATCATCGTAAAAATATATAATTTAATTCTAACCCCAAATTGTTTTTTGGCTTCGACCCTTATAATCATTATTTTCTTTGTATTAATTTAGCAATGAACCCTAAAAATGAAGAATAATATGTTTTTCTTTTTTCTTTTTGATGAAGCATGCAAAATTTCCATTTACGTGCGTCCATAACTGCGAAAGGTTAGTTCACTTGTTATTTTCAAATCTCATTTGTTTTGGGAATGTAAATTACGAATATATATATATATATATGTATAACACTATGTGTTACACGTGGTTCAACCTATAATTAGCAACTAATTATGCCATTAATGACTTAAGACTCCTATAGTTAATTCCCAACTAAATTTAATTTATATGCTAATACAATAGTAAAAATACATTTAATTCCCGTTAAAATATATCACTTAATCTTTTTTAAAAATTTCTAACTTTGCCCTCGAGTTTATATATTATTATAGTACTAAATTACATTAAATGTAAAATTTAACTTTATTCACAACTTTTAATATAACATATGAATATATATAATTATATATAATAATCTCAAATAATAGGTACAAAACCCATTAAATTAAAAACACACCTATAATTCATTTCTTAAAACATCATCTAAAAAATATATATATGTATTGATATAAAGGGAAACGCCACGTTATTTGTATCCATTTTTCAATAGTTTTATGTCACGTTAGTATTTTCATTTTGAAAAAAATTAAATCTAAATTAAAATCCTGAAATACAGGATAAAATTACTGATATACAGGGGCAAAGCCAGAATAAATATTTAGGGGGGCCAGATAAAATTTTAATTTTTTATAGTTTATATCTTTATAATTTATAAAGGATTAAATTGAATTTTTATAATTATAGAGGGCCAAATTATAATTTTATATTTACTAATTTAAAATTTTTATAAAATTTTAAGGGCTAAAAGAATAAATTTACATTTTAAAGGGGGCCGAGCCAATGCCAGCCTCTGACTTTGCCCCTGCTGATATAGTATTAAACTATTAGAAATATATAATATTTTTATTTCGTAAAATCTTTTCTCTTAATGTAAAATAGTTTCATGGGTATATATTATTATATATATAGCCATAGAAAATCCAAATGAAGAATCATATGAACTGGTCTCTTGAGGCATGCAAATTTTCTATTTATGTACGTCTTCATATGCAGGAAAATTAAGTCACGTGCTACGTTCATAAATCCCATTTTGTCGAGGAAAATGATAATGCCGTTAAACTTGTCGGAATTGCGGCACACTCAGGTTTCACACTACTCCATTTAAAAGGAACAAAAATCATTTTATGGGTTCGTCTAGAATTTTTTTTATATTACTAACGTACAATTTTGATAATTTTTTTATTTTAAGTCTTGAACTTTAAACTTAAATTTTAAACTTAAAATCTTAAATTTTAAACTCAAATTCTAACCTTAAATATTAAATTTGGAAGTTAGGATTCAAACTCCAATTTTGAGGTTAATGATTCGAAGTTTAAGGTAATCACTACCTATAACCTCTCCTCATCTTTTAAAAAATAGCTTAACATTTTTTTTACATTAAATTAACCAAAATTAGTAGTTTCAAATTCACATGATTACTGAGAACTGAATCAGCTCTTTAGTTTTCATAAAATAAAACGATCAAATTTCGACAAATTAAAATAAATAGACTTACTTCTGAAGTTATGTAAAGTAAAAGGATTCAATTCAAAATTAAACCAATACCTTTTATGTAACATGCAGGGGCGACGCCAAGCGAGGCAATCCCCTCTAAAAATGGTAAATTTATGTTCAATCCCTCTAAACATTATAAAATTATATTTTGACACCTTAAAAATTTATAATTTAAATTTAACTTCATTAACAATAAAATATAGTGTACCAAATAGGCTAAATTAACCATATATGCCCAAGAAAAATGTTAATTGACCAAATAAGTCATTTTTTTTAAAATTTAGGGAAATAGATCATTTTTGAAAAGAAAGTATGAAAGCGTACCCACCTGGACGAGCTTTCTTTGTAGTTATCAGAAAACATGTCCTACTGGACGCACTTTAACACTCTCTCTTCAAAAACAACTTATTTCTCTAAGTTAAAAAAATCTATTTAATTTATTTATTTATTTTTCGACAGCTAATTTAACCTAATAGAAAATGAAAAATACATTATATAATACAATAAACGTAAGAAAAAAGAAATTAGATGTGGGCAATGAGTCCAAAGGAGCAGTTTAATATGAAAATACTGACTCATTTAATTGAACACGTCATACTGGGACATGATTAAGGCCAAATTAAAAGGTGGTGGGCTAATGGCAATACCGAAAATAGATATAAAAATAATTTTAGTACAAAGTTTTATATAATCGGTCCATGAGACTTTACTTAAATTAAAGCTGTAGTATGTGAAGTGTGAACCAACTTTTTCTTTGTTATATATTACATGAACCTGAATTTCCAATATTTGATTAATTCAAAAAAAATCCAAGTTTTGAAATTTTAATTATTTTAATTATAACACGGTCAGCAAGTCCAAATTTCATAACTGCTTGAAAAATTAATAATTAATTAGTTTCTTTTAAATTTTTTTCCATTAGGTACCTGGGCAATGATTTTTTTATTATAAAAGTATCGAGGAGATTCTTGTACTATAAATTAGATTGTATTTTGTTTTCTCTACTAAAAATAAATGAGTAAAATTAGTATTTAAATGTTAAATCAAATAGCAAATTAGTTGTTCTATTAAAAATTTCATCTATTTTTATTGTTAAAAACTAGTGATTGTACGTCAATATGAGCTACACATGGCACGCCGCCTGTAATTATCTGGTTATTTTGTTGGTCACGCTAGTTTTTAACATTAGAAATAAATGAATATTTTAATAGCTAGAAATGACCAATTGGCTATTTGATCTAATGTATAGGAATTAATTGCACATTTTAAAGTAAACAAGGGCCTCTACGGTACTTTTACCAATTTTTGCAATGTTTTAATAACTGAATCGATGGTTGAACAGACCCAATCACCGATTTCCAATTCAACCGTTTGTCTAACATTAAATAAATAAAAATTAATATAATGTTAAAAATATATTTTTTTATTTTGGTTTTTGTCTAGATTTTTTTTTATCTCAAACAATTCACTTAGAGGTTGATTCAACCCTTTTGTCTAGACCGATACATCGATCTATTCTTGGTCCAATCAACTTGTCCGGTTCAATCCCAATAATAGTGAAGTTTTCACATCAACTTGGCCTAAATTAAATAAGTTTAAAAATATATTTTTGATACATATTAGGGATGAGATCATACACTTTGAATCCATGCCAAACAAGTGTCAGATAAAAGATTTAACCATCGCTTTAGACAAATCAATATAAGTTTTAAAATATTTTTATTTAAATGTAATTATAAAAATATAATAAATACGAATATGAAATTATATATATTTTTTAATAATTTTAATTTTAAATAGTAAATCAAATTGTAAACATGTGTATAATATCTACTCTATGAACAATTTAGACCTGACTTGTTTACTATTCTATCCATGTTTTGAACATTCTCTCTACCGTATTTGAGTTGGCATTTAATGCCCCAAACAAATAATGCTTAGCAAAAGGATCTAATTGATACTATAACGATATTTTAAGGACTCAATTAAAATATTTTAACATTTGGGACCAATTTTAAATATATCTAACGCAATTGACCCATCAAATTAAACTAAGCAACTTAAATCCAAGACTTAAGATTCCATTTTTCTTTCGTTAAATAAATATCATCGTTAGTAGTTCAAAGGTGTTGAATTGAAGGAGTAGAATAATATATGTATGACTATTTTGTGGAATACAGCAATTTTACAAAATTCAAATAAGACAATATTATGTACAAGCTAAAACATGTTTCTAAGTGTTTGTTATTTTTTATATTTAGAATTTAGTCCTTTTATTTTTAATTTAAAGAATTTAATCCATTTACTTTTTGGATTTTAACAATCTCGTAGATTCAATCCTTTAAGAATTATAAAGATATAAATATTAAAATAATAAAATTATAATTTTATTATGATAAAACTACACGACTTAATTCCGACCCCAAAAATATTTGTAACTTCATGGCTAGTTGTAATTTCATGATTATTTTTCCATGGCTCTATAGTTTACTATATATAATTTAACCATAACTTGAACGTATTTTATCTTCTTTTCTAGAAAATATTTAAACACATAAAAGAGGGGAAAATTCAACTAAGAACCATACTCTGTTAAAAAAGATCATAAATTGGATTAAATTTAGTAAAATTAAGATTAAAAATTTTTATAGAACCAACCCATTAAACCTTAAGAGATTTTGTAGTTTAAACTAAGCAAACACACACCATTCAATTTAAACCCACTCTGTAGATTTTTGTTAAGCTAAAACCCAAAAATTTTAACAAATAATCTTACTTTTAATTTTTGTTCTTTTTAATCATTGGCTTTCTTGTTTTTAGAGATACCCCCTTCCAAAAAAAAAAAAACATGCACAGCAACACCAAACTGGGTTTTTTTTTTTTTTTCAATGGTTCTTTGTTTTGTCATAAAATTATAGAACATTGATTTTTTTTTTTGTTTTTTATTTTGGCTTTGTGGCGAATTGTTTGGTCGTAGATTAGTTGATAATGCCAGGAACTTTCTGTGGTTTATCACCAATGTTGTTTGGTCGGAAGCTTGTACAGGTAATTTAATTATTCAGATTATTTTGTTATTTATTGGTCAAATTTCATAAAAGGTCTTTGTACTATGTGTCTTTTGTGGTTTTGATCCTTCTATTATAATCGGATCTCTTTTACTTCCTTTTTTTTTTCGAAAGGTCGTGGTTATTTGGTGTAATTTAATTAATTTATTTTGGTTAAAATATGCTATATATCTTCGTATTTTTTTACAAATTTAGAATTTAATCTTTATATTTTTACTTTTCATGAATTTAACCTGTTTACTTTGCAAATTTCAAAGTCCAAATCTAATTGTTCATACAGCTGGTTTTATTTTTAATTTATTAGTGTGATATTTTGAAATAAAAAAAATTTACCTTATAGTAATATAATTAAAAAAATAACATTATAATGAACTTGAATTTAATAAAATAATTTTAACATCGTTAATAATTAGACCTAAAATTTGAAAATATGAAAAATAAAAAGACAAAGTTCCAAAATTTTGAAGAATATAAAAACTTTTGGCTAAATTTAAATTATTTAAAGTGATTAACCTGATTAGATATTTAAATTAAATGTTGATATAAATATAGTAGAAAGATCAAAATTGAAATTTGACTTTTTATATATATGTGTATATATATATAAAATTGAATCTTGTTTAAGCAGGGACAAAAAGCCCCTCTACCAAGGAAGGAAAATTCATGTCAATCAAGTGCCTGCAACTTCATTTTGATTATGGAGCTTAGGAAAAAAATCATTGCTTTCAGGGACATCATTGATCTGCCACCACCTTCTAGCACTTTAGTTTCAACAGACCAGGTAATGCATGAATTTAAAAATTAGGTCAATTATATTTGTAATCATCAACCATTAGTAATTTTTTAAAATTGTCTCAAAAATTTACCGGCAAATAAAATATTAATAATAACTTAACAGCTTTTAAGGTTGGTATAATAATTATTTTAACAGTCAATATTTGTACATTGCGTCAATTTAGTCTTAATTTAAAAAAAAATAACTCACAGCATTTACACATTGTGTAATTTGGTCTTTTTTTTAATTTTACTTTTATTTATAACATTAAGGATTAATTTTAAAATAATAAGAAAAGATGTAAATTATTGTTTTGAATTTTTGAGTATTTTTATTTTTGATATATTTTTAATTAAATTTAGTTGATAGATTTTTTTTTAACTTTTTATGTAAAAAATTTACAAAGAAAAGTAAAATTGAAAAAAAAAGTATCAAATTTTACAATGTGTAAAGGTTGAAGATTAAAATTGCTATTATGTCAATTTTAAAAAATACCTTATCATCTTTTCACTGGCCATTTAACTGTCGGTGACAACAAATATTAAATAATTAAGTAACCATTTTATAACTTTTCGAGAAAAAATATTTATCAGTAGTCGGGTTACTACAAGTGTTACATTAGTTAAAAAATAAGTTTGTAATATAATTAAAGCGATAATAAAATAAAATTAAAAATTTTGAAATAATTTCCAGTTGTTTCAATTATTTTGTGTTGCTGCAGTTGTTGATTGGAACAATGAAAGATCTTCATAAGTTCTACCCTGAAAGCATACCCTATTTTCGCATTTCAGAGTTTAAAAAATTGCCCCTTGATAAGGTATTTTGCCCACTTTTCATAAATTTTTAAGCTAAAAAATGGGTATTCTGAAGGATCGTACGCTAACTGTTTGATGAAATGCCTGAACAGGCGCTGATATACTTTTGCAAGGCATTGCAAGGCCTTGGGGACACATCAAAGATGAGCGATGAGTGGATAAACAAATATAAGTACGATATACATGATAATGACAACTGCAAAAATGTCGATAAACTCGGTATGTTAGTTAATTTTGCTCAGCCATGTTGGCAATGGTCACGGGCGAAGAGGTTAAAGTACAATTTTTTTATTTTAATTTGAAATTTTATAAATTATGCCTAAATGAAAATAAAGTCCGAGGCTTCTGACAACACCCCGGCTTCGCCACTGGCAATGGCTATGTTGTTCTTACATTTTTTTGAACTTTGGCAGTTGAAATTGCTGTGGCTACACTCAATGGATTGATTAAGATAGCAAAGGAGAAATTCGATATGATGGATGAAGATGATGAGAACAAAGAGTTCGGTCCGAAGGCTAAAACGTTTGGAAAGGTTTTGAAGGAATCGTATTCGGAGTATGGCTCGAGTAGCCCTTCTCCGGTGACACCAACTTCTGTCCTGCCTGAATTGATGAATGGTTCGCCGAAATCCTCTTATTCGTCAACACTTTTGTTGCCTCTTCGGGTTCAAGCGGTTGGGAAATCGAATCCTGTAGATGTGAAGCGGCTCGGGTCAGATATGCTTCCGAAGGTTCAAGTCCATGTTCAGAACTCATTGAACCAAAAGAAGGTTGCTGCTGTTGAGAAACAGAAGAAAGACGCAAAGGGCAATTCCCCAGTGAGAAAAACATCAGAGGTTCCCCATTTGAATTCAAGCAATGCTTCCGGTGATAGAGCAAAGAGCTCACTGAATGTATTGCCATCATCGCCTTCAGGGAGGCTACATTCCGAGTTGTTGAAAGATAAAGTAGGTGCTGAAAAATCAACATTGCCATCACCATCACCACTATCAGCATCCCTATTTCCGTCACCGTCACTGTCAGCATCACCATTACCATCACCATCAGCATCACAATTGTCATCACCACTATCAACATCGCTATTGCCATCACCGTCACCATCAGCATCACAATTGTCATCACCACTATCAACATCCCTATTGCCATCACCGTCACCTTCAGCATCACCATTGCCATCACCCTCAGCGTCACAATTGCCATCACCGTCACCACTATCAGAAACATCATCTGCAGAAGTGTTACTGCCATCCCCGCAATCACAGCGAGTAAAGATGTCAATGGATATGGAGACGGACATAAGATTACTTCCACCACCACCGAAACCGTCGGCTGAAGTTTTATTGGCACCCCTGCCATCCCTGCCAACAAAGCTGTCAACAGATAAGGCAGTAGATATAAGAGCATTTGCACCATCGGCTCCACCGACAGCAGCATCAGCACTAGCACCACCATTGTTGCAACAAAATGTAGTATCGGGAGGACCGCCATTGCCTTCGCCCCCAATGTTGCAACGAAATGTAGAAGCGGTACAAGCAACAAAAGTAGCAACAGAGTCACAGTTGCCTTCACCACTTTCAATGCTAACAAATATAACAGTGGCTGGAATACCATTACCACGTCCGCCCTCACCTCCACCTCCGGTCTCATCGAAGCCAAATGTAGTGGCTATAGGAGCACCCCTTCCACCACCACCTCCAGTCCTATTGCAGTCAAAAGTAGTGGCAACCGGAGCACCACTTCCACCACCACCTCCTCCTCCTCCTGGAACAGTATCAACAATGCCACCACCCCAACCACCGATGATCCTTTCACAGGGATCGGGAGCATTGCTGCCGCCACCGCCATCACCCCCCATGTCAAACGGAGGAGCTGCTCCACCACCTCCTCCACATGGTGCGGCAAAATCCTTGCGCCCCAAGAAAGCAAATACTAAATTGAAGAGATCAAGCCATATAGGTAACCTATATCGGGTTTGGAGGGGCAAAATCGAAGAATGTCCCATGCAAGGCAAGTCACCTAGTGGTACAAAAACTGGGGTTGCAACCATCATCATCAATGGCAAACAAGGCATATCTGATGCATTAGCAGAGATGAACAAGAGGTATATCAAGACCTGCACCTCATTCAAATTTTGTTTTTGTTTTTTTTACTAATCACACATTCTTCATTCTTTTTTTCGGCCTCAGATCGGATTATTTCCCACAAATCGAAGAAGACGTCGACAAGCATGCTAAATCAATCACAGAACTCAAAACTGCTGTCAACGCATTCAATACAAAGGACATGACAAAGCTGCTCAAGTTCCACAAACATGTAGAATCCATTCTTGAGAACTTTACAGATGAAACTCAGGTTATTTGAACATTGCTTATCAATCTTTATTGCCCTATGCTTAATGATTCTATGATTATGAAGAATGTTTTTGGGTTTGCAGGTTCTAACAAGGTTTGAAGGGTTCCCAACAAAAAAGTTGGAAGCATTAAGGACAGCTTCAGGACTTTATTTGAAATTAGAATCAATGGTCACTGTGCTACAAAACTGGAAGATTGAGCCTCCTTTGGCTGAGCTTCTTAACAAGGTTGATCGTTACTTCAACAAGGTATGATTTGGCTCTTTTATAAACATAAGATAATTAATAATAGGTCGAATTATGGTTTTAGCCTTAATACTATAGTTAAATTTAGGATTTAATTCTATCGAAAGGAGGCCAGACTCACAAGGGAAGAATCCGTCGAGGACCGAAGGACCCATCACAAGTTCGATATTGGGTCGGGGATGTCTATGCTCGGTTTTATCCTTGAGTTTTGTTTTTCAGCTCTGCTAAGAGCCCAAGCAGGTTCAGAGAGTTAGATCAAGTGGTACCCCTACCCACAAATGCCTTATAAGTCCATGTGTTCATATCCCATCAAGAACAAATGTATATATTTTTGTTGGTGGGTAAGGGTGTTGATGCTCTGTGAACGTGCCACCTTCTTGGGCTCTCAGCAGAGTAACTTCGCGAACTCATTTGGGCCCTCTGCAATGTTGGAAGACAAAATTTAGGATAAAACTAAGCATAAACGTCTTAGGCCCAATAGCAAACTTATTGAGGGGTTTGTGGACCATTGATGGATGACATTTTGCAAACTTTTCCTTTAGTGACACTGACCTTCCCTTAACAAGTCCTAATACTTAAGTATTGGCATGACTTAACATATATTTTTTTAATAATATCATTAATTAGTCAAATAGTTAATACTGATAATTATTTCAGTTAAAATGCTAATGTAGTTTTTTTTAAACACTTTTTTTACCTATCTTCTTTTTCATGCATGAATAAGAATACATGTTAACATCTTAATAGTTATAACCGTGAAATATATTGATTAAATTCTAAATTCATCCGTAATAAACGTATCAAAACCAAAATTTTACCTAAGTAACACCATTTCCTCCCTAACCAACCAAAATTCATACAATTTTAAAACAGATCAAAGGTGAAATAGTCGCCCTGGAAAGAACCAAAGATGAATTAACCAAGAAATTCAAGAGCCAAGACATCGATTTCGACTTCCAAATCCTCGTACAAATTAAAGAAGCAATGGTTGATGTTTCTTCCAATTGCATGGAACTAGCAATGAAGGTAAGCTCCAACTCAATGTCTCCATTAATCAATATTGAAAATTCTTCTTAAAAAAAAAACTTTGGTGTTAAAAATAAACCCAGGAAAGAAGAGAAGTGAAGCTAAGAGAAAACGAAGTATCCAAAGCCAAAGCTGAAGCTCAAAGGAAAGTGTGCATTAAAATGCTGTGGAGAGCTTTCCAATTGGCTTTCAGGGTTTATACATTCGCCGGCCTAAGCCATGATGATCGTGCCGATCAACTGACCCCAGAATTGGCTGACGAAAGCCAGATCGATCCTCAATAATTCATTATAAATATAAATTTAAATATATATATATATATGGCTTGAGGAACTTGAATTGAAGTTTCAAAAGGGCTTTGTAAATTTAAACTAAGAAAATTTGCAAACTCAAAAAAGCTTGAGATTGTAATTTTTATGTCATTCATTTTTTCCCTTGTAACCAACGTCGAACTATTGATTTTTCTTATTAAATTAATAAAATGTTTATTATTCTTTTTTATAATTTACTAAGTGTAATATCAAATTAATACGGAGTAGAAAGTGTTGAAGAATCGAAATATAAATGGACAAAACTCATCCACAATAATTCAGTATGGTGGGATTGGAGAGATATATGTATATATATATGTGTGAGATAATCATACTGGATAATCGTATAATTCATTATATATAATAGATTAAATTTTACTATCAATCCTTATACTTTATGAAAGTTGTAGATTTAGTCTCGTACTTTAATTTGACTAATTTTAGTTATTGTATTTTTTAAATTTTTAGTCTTGACACAGATAATAATAATCAGCTTACTTTAGTTAAATTCAATTACTAGTGTTATGCTATGCGTACAATTGTAAATTTAGTATATGTTTGACAATTGAATTATTCTAAATCTCTATTTTTGTCAAATTTTAAAATTTTAATCTTACGTGAATGATAATCGTTAATCCATTAACTGAATTTTTAGTGAATAATATGTTAAAATAACAAGCTCACATCACATGGCATTAGACATATGATGATATATTTGCTTATTATTAGATTTTGAAAATAACATAACTTAATGAATTTAACCGTTATTGTTTGTTGAGTATTGAAATTTTAAAATTCGAAAAAATATAGAGATTAAAAATGACTAAATCCACAACTTCTGCAAATTACAAAGACTAATAATGGAATTTGATTTTTTTTTATTCACTCCAACTTCACACAATTATGGATTTAATGGAGCAAAGCTTGCTGGTTTCATCTTACCGTTGTAACGATCATTGCATCAATGGCTATAGCTTGCAACCAGATGGTTATAAGCAGTTTCAAAGCTCAAAAGGCATCAATTTATCATGTTACAGATATGTGCACCCTAAGCTCCCTAATTATTGTCATACGTCTCACTCCGCTTCGCTTCACTCAAGAGATCTCGTCAAATGTCTGCCTCATCAAGACTCATTGCCTTATCAAAGAGATCTCGTCAAATGTTTGCCTCATCAAGGCTCATTGCCTTATCAAAGGCAAAGGCCTTGTCACGCCTTGCATGCCATCGTCATGCAAACTCCAAATGACCAGTGAAGTGAGACACAACTCAAAAGACATACATTAACACATGTCAGCAGTGTCACATGACTCAACCCATGAATATCAAGATGATGACACCTATCCTAAAGTATGTACATATAGTTCTCCAGGGACAAAATCAAAAAATTACTTTAAGAGATATTAAAAGATTAATGTGCAATTTTATCATTATACTAATATGTAATTTCTTAAAAACTTAAGGGACTAAATGATAAATCTATCATTTTTGAAGGGCAAAGGTTACCACCTACCCCGTTTACCTTTGTCCCTATAGCTTCCATACACTAAAAAAGGAAAACATTTATGGGCTTAGATAGGCTCTCGACACACAACAATGTAAACCATCTTCCTTTATCTTGTCTCTCTTTTCAACAATGTCTAAAATAAAAATTTTAAATTCTCACGCAATTTTTGATAACAATATCAAATACTTTAAAAACTACACTTTTTCACATACTTTTTAAAAACATATTTTTAAACAAACTTTTTTACAGCACCAAATTTGTCCTTAAAAAATTATTAAAAATTTCAAAAAGTTCATTAAAAATTATATTAAAATTAGTAAACCACTGTTGTAACTTTGCATGAACAGCAAGAAATGTCAAAATGTTCTCCTCTCTAAGTTAAAATTTATATTTCTTACCATTATTATAATCTTATTCTAATCATTAACATAATTAATATTGTTTAATTCGATTTTGGGAACACATATATTTTGGTTCTTTTTCTTTTGAATATTAATTTTATTATATGTTTTTATCATATCTGGCATACATTTTTTCCAACACTTAAATCGAAAGATAATATATTATAATACCAGTTGAATTAAAACTCAATTGACATTTTAATATTTTTATATGAAGATAATTAATTAACTCGAACAAATCTAGTTAGTAATAGAAGATTTTATTAAAAAAATATCATTACTTTGATTAAGGTGGAATTGATTGACTTGTCTTTAGGTAAATATCAACAGCTGATGATAATTGAAAATCTTTTGAGTGGTTAGTGGTGTAAATGACAAAGTTGTCTTTTTCTTTTGTCCCCACATTTAATTATCCATTGCTTGCCATACATTTTCTCTTATCATTAATGGAGGCACATCAATCATCTTGCCCTTTAATTCTAATATTTTAATGCTCCACCAAATCATTTTCTACCCTTGTCAACGTTTTTTTAATTCTCATCTAACCCTTTGCCATTGAAATACAGTCGAAACAGTGAAATATGGTGCAATACTGTAAATTATTGTTATGGGTTCACAAAACAATAATATTTTATCAAGTCTTTATGAAGGTATATTATAAGTTTAGTGTATGGTTGAACTCGAATTGGTGTTTTGTACGACACTTGGCATTTTTACCCATAAGTGTCTTATAGCATATAAGACATGTGTTTGAGTCCAACTATGTGCGGGATATAAAAGCCTAAGGAGGCCCCTCAAGTGCAGCAGGCTTGAATTGGTGCACTTTCAAGAAGAAATGGTTTAGAAATTCTCCAAATGTGTCAAAGATTTTTAAAGCTTTCAAAGAGTCTGAAAGTTTGAGAAGAAACCAAAATCTTGTGGAATCAAGTAAAATGTTTTGGAAGCTCTAGAAAGATATAGCTTTCTATAGAATTGTATATGTAAGTTTATATAGAATACTCTAAAAGTACAATTCTTCATCGTTGAATGTAATAAATCCTAGTCGCAGGATCAAAGGGGCTTGACCTATATAAATTATAAAGGAGATAGGCCACCTTTATTTGTATACAAATAACTTGGCACTTAAATAGTAATACTTCTTATCATTCTCTCAAACTCTCTTCTGTAAGAATCAAGTATAATGTCAAACTCTTTCTCTTGTGTGTTTTAGGTGAGGCTTAAGTCTAACTAGTGACTTTTTGATCCGAATAGAAGGTTGACTTGGGTATATATTAGTAGAAGAATCGAGCAGGTCATATGTTGGTGAAACTAAAGTCTTGGCTCATAACTTAAGGTGCAGGTTGCACCTTCTCAAGCTCGATAATGTTGTAGAAGATTCACTAGTCAATTAGAGAGACATGTGATTGCAACGCATTGAATATTCTACACCTCAGTAGCTAAGGTTTTTTTCTAATCCAGTTTGGTATTTAAACTGACGACCTACATGTGGTATATGATAAAGAATTTTTTTCATTTTAAATTTTCAATTACATTTAGTTTAATTTATTTTAAATTTTAATTTAATATAATTTATTTATTTTATTTTGATTAGTCAAAACTCTTGTTTTTTCTTCAATAGTAATTTGTTAAACATAGCTCAAAACACAATTTTTTAACACGAATTTCTTCTAATATTGACAATACTTTTATGAAATTGAGGACTTTGTGAAAATCAAGTCATATTTTAAGCATGTGGTCCCTCTTAAATAATTCATACATTTAACCATTAAAGTGATCTCAACTTCAATAAAAAGTAAAATTTGAGCATATCCTTTAGCAAAATAGAGAAAAATCTAAATAAATAGAATTATTCTTACCATTAAATTTAATGTCATTTACTAACTATAAAAAAAAAACTAACACACACAGTTAGTGTTTTTGGGTAATTTTTATAGCATTTAATTAATTTAGGTATCAAATTAAAAAAAATTATCAATTGTGTGCCAAATTCGAAAAATGTGTAAAGTTTAGATATCAGGAAAAAACTTAAATATCAACTAAAAAAGAATTTAAATGTTAGATTAAGCGAAATTAAAATAATATAACATTCATCTTTGGATCTTGCTAAGCTTGTAGCAAGGAAAGTCCACAACAGTGAGTTATCATTCTTTCCTTCGTGGCTTCTACGATTTTGCATTTAATTTCGTGGATAAACACGAAAGACAAAATCAAAATCACTAAACAAAATCAATTAAACTAATCTTCCAATCATATTCAAATACGTATTTGAGTAATTATTACTTTCTTTAGAAGTAAAACCACGCTACCCTAACCTCAAACCTCTGCACATATATATAGTCCCACCATTTGTTCCTGCTTTTTTCTCTCGCTTTTACTTAAAATTCCTTTTTCCTTTTCTGTTTACTTCTCTGGGTCATAATTTTTTTTGAGATTTTTGTTTAAGCTTTGTGGGGGGAGGGGGTTGCCCTTTTAACTATGGCTTCAACGTTGTTACTGGCTCTGGTTTTTGTGATTGATCTTATTGCTTTTGGACTTGCTGTTGCTGCTGAGCAAAGGAGAAGCACCG
This sequence comes from Gossypium hirsutum, assembly GCF_007990345.1. Taxonomy (NCBI): domain Eukaryota; kingdom Viridiplantae; phylum Streptophyta; class Magnoliopsida; order Malvales; family Malvaceae; genus Gossypium; species Gossypium hirsutum. The sequence goes on from NC_053433.1 coordinate 2,170,592, forward strand.
TGAGTTTTCTTCATACAAAAAAAAAAAAACTATCCTTTTGTTCTTTCCTTTTTTTTTTTTGGAGTACTCTTTGCTGTATATGACTAATTTCTTATGGTTTGCTTATTTTGTTTATATGATTTCCTGAATGGGTTTTTGATTCCATGTTGTAGAGTTTAGGCTTTTTAGTTGTAAGGTAAAAAGTTGCTTGCTTTCTAGACAAAATGAATATTTGTTATATAGCATGGTTGTTTGTATTTGAAGTTCCAAGTTTTCAATAAGCGCCCACTGTGAAAACTAAGCTAGAAATGCACTTGGGTGCAAAATATTTAACAATAAAGATGGGTTAAACAAGATTTAGTTGCAAGTATTAGTAGTTTTACTTACCGGGAAAACCGTATTTTGGGCTAATTTAGTATTCCCGTTGAATTCAAAAAGTGATCTAGTTTGGTTCTAAATAGGCTAAATGCCCAAATTGAGACCAAACGTCTTTTGGGTTGTTTACATAAGGGACAAATTTTTTAAAATGGTGTCTAATATTTACAAAAGTGCTCAAATGAGGTAAAATCTTTTCGAAAATACTCAAATAAGTGCTAAACTATTTCAAAAGTGCTCAAATAAGGACTTCTCAAATGTAGTATATCATATTTTAAAATATGTTTATTGTTTTCATTTCTTTTCAAGTTATATCTACTTCAGTTGTCATGTGTTTTATTTTAAACAAGTCAACATTCACCTAATTTTTATGACAAACAGAGAAAGTGCATAAAAAGTCTTTATTTGAACACTTTTATAAAGGTTAAGCTATTATTTTATCATTTTAAAAAAATTGGCGCTTATGTGAGTTACACTTAAAAGGTTGGGCCCTAATTTGAGCATTTAACCGCTCTAAATACATCCTTTTATCATCAAGCTTGTTTAGTTCATGATAACAGGAATATTCAATAAAAAATGTAGGAAAACACTAAGAGGAAACCATGCTGAAAACATTGTATATCTTTAATACCATTTTAGATGCTATGTTACTTCAAGAATGTTTTAATTTAGAACTTGAGGCTAAGGGAAGAAATGTCTTTGTTGTTCTTATTGATCCCAAATAGAGTGCACATGGCCTCTGAAAGAGGTTATTGCCTTGAGATTTAGGTAATGTATCTGTTGGTTCTAAGATCATAGGCTGGCTATGCTTCTTTCGATGCCAGCAGGAATGTTTCGTAGTTACAAACAATGTATCTACAGCGAACGATATTTGGTTATGCCGGTGCAATCATCGACAATTCTAAATGGGGACATCCCTTGCTCTCTGTTTGCAGGCCACTGTTCACAATAATGGGAACGAAAGTTTTTGTGTTTATGATAAGGATATTGCAACTGGCTTAGGTGTAGGTTCATTCCTTTTCCTTCTAGTCGGTCAGATACTAATCATGGTGGCTAGCCGATGCTTATGCTGTGGTAAAGCCATGAAACCGAGTGGCTCTAGAGCATGGGCAGTTGTACTCTTCATCACTTGCTGGTAATATTTTTTCACTGCTTTTTAACTCCTCGTGTTCGTTTCCCCAATCGTCTAATCAACGTGTTGCATCGGGTATTTCAGGGTGTTCTTTCTCATCGCGGAGGTATGCTTGCTAGCAGGGTCGGTCCGTAACGCATACCACACCAAATACAAGAATCTCTTGGATAATCCTCCATCATGTGCAACGTTGAGAAAAGGTGTGTTTGGCGCCGGGGCTGCATTCGTTTTCTTAACGGCCGTAGTTTCCGAGCTTTACTATGTTAGCTACTCGAAAGCAGCTAGGGATGAGAAGCCTAACAACTATGCTAGGGACACTGGAGTGAGAATGGGAAACCTATAAGATGAGTATATATCTGTGGTCATTGATGATCATATGAAATATTCTTATGTAGTAATTCATTGTTAATTTGACCTTGGTGTGTTTTTGGTGTAGAAAAACTTAGATGATAACATCTGTGATTGACTATACATTGTATCTTTGACCATGCTGACTTTATCCCTTTTTTTTCCTTCTGCTTTTCAATGTTTTTTACCTAGGGTAAATTCAGAACTTTTTTTTAGAAGTTAAAAGTTAAATTATAAATTTAATTTTATTATTTTTTATAAAAAATTATATCATATTTTTATTATTTTTGGAAAGTCGAAATGCAACATTTTTCACGTATTAACTTAAGCTTTATAAATTTTTCACTAATTTCATTGTCCTTGTCTACCCATTTGGTGTCACCCTGACCTATTTATAAAATGTTGTAAAAAAAAGCATAATTTTTCATTCAAAAGATGTTTCAAATAGTCACATTCTTTACTCGTCTTGTAGTGTTTTTATATATAGTATTACACATGGTACTTCCATCACTGAGTACCTTCATCAGAGGACTTTGTCAATGTATCTCTACCAAAGGTATTGTTCACTCAAGTCCTAAAAACACATAAGCCCATCATTGTTAGTTAGACAATTTATATTGACGTGACAATTATCACCTATTACTTATATACCCTACAACAACGCATTACTCATCAATCTAAGCCATTTGAAAGAATCAATGAACCAACCAAAAGGCTACCATGTGCCTCCATGGGCCTATGCCTTTATAAACTTGTCTCACACCTGCATACCCTACAATATCACATTACTCATCAGTCTAAGCCCTTCGAAAAAATCAACGAACCAACCAAAGGCTACCATGTGCCTACATAGGCCTAGGCTACTAGACACAAACCATACCTCTCCTAGCTCCTTCATTCCTCTCCATATCCTCCTACTCCATCAACCAATCCTCCAAGAACACCCAGCATCTTAACTTGACAACTCTCCACCCACATAGATGAACCGGCCTTGCATCCTTCACCGTCTACTCCTCCTTCCAGATCCCTTTTATCAAACATATAACAATCTCTCACCGACCAATTTTTATTTCAACAAAATTCAATAAATTATTACCTAGAATCAGAGGAAAAAAAATATATTTTCTCAACAATCCCATAGTAGATAAAAACTCAATCAAAGGAAGCTGATGCTATAAAAACAAATTAGGAAACAGAGAGTGGAAAGTGTAGCCCCAATGTCCACATGCTCTGGATCTCTCAACTTAGAGAGGATGAGAGCAGACCATGTTGGAACAAAGATTTTGGTGCCTACTAAACTAGTAATAATGTAAACATAGAAGTACACGGTTTAGACTGGCCAGCTAGAAGAGGGCAAAAAAAGAAGAAGAAGAAAACTAAAGAAAAAAAAACCCTACTTTCCAACCAGACAAAGAAAAGAGAATGATTCTCAACAAGTGGTCATAAATTATAAAGAAAAAGAATCTAACTATATTACAACTATTCAGATATGTCCCTAAATATGCATATCCACATCAACGACCTTCCATCACATTCAGTTTGCCCAGCATAGCTGGAAAAAGACCCCATTTTTGAACTTTCATATATCATATAGGTTTTGAAACTATTGGCAAAAGCTGAGAAATCCAACTTTGAAAGTTCGAATTCGTGTCTCATTATATGCGATTATAATGTGTGGGTTTTCTTCTTATGTGTGAGTCTTATCCAATTATTTTCGGATTAGTCTGACTTTTGTCCGATTTTCATTCTTTATGCATTGTATTAATTGTATTTTATATTACAGTTTGGTGTGTCGTATAAATTTATACTTATTTTATACTTATAATTTATACTTGCCTTTGTCTTTGTGTTACCGCATATATATATATATATGATATATCCCTCTTGAACGCCTTAGCTTAATGGTAAGATTAAGGTCTCAAGTTCGAGTACTTTATAATTCTTATATAAGTGTGTAAATTCTCTACTAAATTTAATCTAATTAATTAATTAATTAATTTATAATTAATTATGATGATTGATTCTATTCCAACCGTAATAGTAATAATTATAAAAATAACATATCCCACCATCTTTCCCACTTTTCCATTCATACACCTAACATGCAAATTCATATTCTTGCATTATGTAAAGATGTAGAGAGTACAAAATAATGTACACCTAAAACCCAGAGCTGAATCTGAAAAATCACAGCTTTGTGAACAATAATCAATCTAAGGGGCCAAAAAAAAAAGTAAATGAGAAAAAGGAATCTCCTACATATTAACATTGAATATATGATTAAAATTTGCTTTTCATGGTTTGATCTCAGAATCAACCCATGGTATGTTGTTGAGATCAGTAGAGACCAGTTCATCAATATCATCCAGGTTCCAGTAATTTGCCATGTCCATGCTTGCACTAGGCAATTGCCATGTCTGTGAACGACTACTGTTTGCTTCGCCAGTGTAGTTATAGATACTTGGTGAAATGGAGCTAGAACTTGAGCTTGAAAACGGGAATTCTTGGCCTTGAGTTTGAGGTAACAAAAGGGATGATGATGAACCCATTAGCATGTTATTACAGTCCAACAATGGTGGAAATGGATGTTGTTGCTGCCATTGGATTGCCATCAAGGAATCAAGCAACAGCCTATTGCTATTATCACTAGAGGCAGTGCTGGTGTTAATGGCGGTGCTGACAGCTTTGATGCCAGGCTTGAGCCGCTTGTTTTTACGACCACCACCGACAGGTACATTCCGGAGAGTGCCACCTTTAGTCCAATGTCTCTTACAAGCCTTGCAGAAATGTCTAGGCTGTGATTTGTTGTAGTTATTGTAATAACAAAACTTTGTGTTCAAAGAATCACATCTAGGACACTTCAATGGCTGCTGGTGCTGGTTTTGTGTGTGTCGCTTCTTGATTATTGACGCTTTTGGTAGTGTTTGAGCCTGCAACAAAGGTTGGCTCCAACCATGACCACCATCGCTAGAAACCTGTTTAGAACTCAATCCCATAACACTATATATCTTTAATCTAAGCTATATGTCTCACATACATATATATACATAAAATAGTGAGTTTGTTTTAGACTTTGATAAACAAATAAAGATATGATGATTAATATATAGAAGCATAGAAGAGGAGAGAGGATTTCTTTCTTAACAATGAAGGTGAAAGTGGGGTAGGGAGGGTGAAACGTGGGATTATTTGGACCGTTGATGGTGGAGAGTGATTGGATAGGCTGTAAAGAGCAAAACGTAGAGTTCATGTTACATGCTACACTAAGTAATAGTAAATTAATTAAGGTATGCTACAATGTCATGCATATCGTATAGTGTATATACATATAATAATCTTCCCTTAACATTTAGGTGGGGGGAGAAAATGGGTCTCTTAAAACCTATAATTTGGGAGTTATGAAAATAGTCTCGCATGTCATGATAGCTGATAGATGATTCTTGTGATGATGATCTTATGGGCCTATGTACATGTGATTATGCACGTACGGGCTCGCCCTTATGTGTGAAGATCCCCAAGTTGGTTTTTTTCACTAAATATTGGCTCGAAAGTTGGCTCTAAAAACTTTAAAATATTGTTATTTCTTGTTAAAATTTTAATAATTCATTTAATTTTTATATAAAAAATTTGACGTGAAAGAGAGTGTTTGAGTGGTCGAGTATAGAAGTAGAAAGGAAAAAAGGAGAAAGTAACAATTGAGAGAGAGACTACAATGAGTATCTTGGCTCATATTTGGGCCTCGAGCGCCTTATAAATAGTATTGTCGATCCTTTTTTGAGATTACATATGTCTTTCTATTATTGTTTTCGTACTACATAGATTGGCTAACCTACTAATATTCTTTTCCCCTATGTGCAGGCTGCCTTATCAGGATAATAAATAAGCGTAGTATATAGACGTCATGTGGTCTCTCAACATGTACTTACCTTATTATTAATCTGTGAGACAGGTGTTTCAAAGTCTTAACCAGTGATATCTAGTCTTTATTTTTAGTCTTAGCTCGTAAGACGAACTCTCTAAGTGCCATTAATTAATTCAGGAGATATACATATAACACGGATTAATTTTATCTAAATAATAATAATCAAAAGTGAATGGTTAAATGGTACCTAAAAAGCTCAATAAGCACACATCAACTTTTGGTGTTGGAATGAAATGGCATTCGGTATGCGATTAACAAGAGAATAATCGGTATAAAATTTTATCTGATATAATTAACAAATGTCATTATTAGTTGTATCCATGAAAGGCTTATCAGAATATGAATATGTATGCAATTGGACAGTCGCTCAAATTTTTAAACCATCAAAGGATCGAAATAATTAGGCCAGGGATGATGCATAAGTATGATTTTATTTTTTAAAGTAAAAAATCAGTAATAATGTAACCTAAATCTTTTGTCGGTTGGTTAGGTAAAGTAGATTTGTATAGCCATTTTTCAATACTTCCCATAACATCTGTCCCACAGTTTAGAAAGTGACTAAGCACACTAGCCAATTGAACGAAAACATGTCTTTATCGATCGTCTGGGAAACCAGTTGGTGGCTACGATAGCGCCAGCGAGGGTCCTCTGCAAAGCACCAATACCCGCCTGTGAGGAAGGAAGCGTCGCCGCTGAATTTGTTTTGTTACAATTATTGACTTGAAATTTGTTGATGCTGAAGAAAGAAGTATCTTCTTGTTCTCGGAATAATAGTTCTTAATCTGGTAATTTTCTCTACATTAGAAACTTTACAATGTGCTTTTCTTCATCATCTTGCCTGCAGCATTAACGATACGAAATTATGATTCCGCAGGTAACGACTCTCATATTATTGAAATTTGATTCGGATTTTTTATTTTTTATATTAATTTATTTTAATTTTTTAAAATTTATTTTGATAAAATGAGTTTTATTTTATAGTAATTTATATTATTTAACAAAATTTTAAGGTATTTTCATAAATATTTCTAAAAATAATATTTTTTTTAAAAACTTCTAAATTGTTTTCATTATTTCAAATATAAAATATTTATTTTTATATCATACAAAATTAAAATTAATTATATATTAAATAAAAAACAGAATTCAATTAGTCAAGAGTCTATTGATGAGAAGGCACTGGGGAAAGCTTGAACCCAATTGCTACAGTGATGAATATAAGCACAATTGAAATTTCTGAAGAGTTATACATTTGTGTACTGATAAGACCATTCACTATTTCTTGAAGCTCGATCTCTCTCCCGGATGAACCATATAGCTAAGAGAAACCATGAACCAGAATAGAAGAGCTTGCCCCACCCATGAGTAAATATTTCGTAGTAGCCTCATTAGATCGTACATCTTTCTTGGTATATCCAGATAATAAGTAGGAGCATAAACTGAAACATTCTGGAGCTATAAAGATAGTTATTAAATCGTTAACACCGCATAAAAACATTCCTTCTAGAGTAACTATTAATACGAATAACAAAAACTCAGCTATAACCATTTCTGTACATTCAATGTACTCTACGGATAGAGGAATACATAGAGTTGAACATAGTAAAATAAGAAATTAAAATATTTCATTGAAATTGTTCATTTGGAAATTTCCTGAATCATAGTAAAATAAGAAATTGAAAGATTTCGTTGAAATTGTTTGTTTAGAAATTTCCTGAAAAGCTAATAATAGATTCTTCTCTCCATCGGAACAATAAGGTCGTTATGCTCGTTACTAAACTTGTTGAACAATTTTTTAAGAATACTTTTAGAATAAAAAATACATTATTAATATCCCTAACACCCACCCAATTATTTTATTACATGCCAAAATAGTTAAACTAGTCAAAACAACAGACTTGTTAGAAATAAATTTAGTAAAAAAAAAGATTCACACGTGTGTGTATACGATTGCACGTGAGAGAAGTTGGGCTATGAGTCCGGTTATAATTGAATGATGAGATAAAGATGGACTTTTTCAATTTTCTAGTTTATGGGTCTCAATTAATCTTATTCGAAACCCAATATAAATTCAATAATTATCCATTTTGATAGAATTTTTTGGTCAGAGTCTCCTAAGAGTCCCTATACTACTATATAAATTTCATTTTAATCCCTTTACCAAAAATTGCTCTAGCTTAATCCTTATATGTTAAAATTTTATTCAAAGCCTGATACATTTACAACTTTTCATTAGGTTACTAATAATTTGAACAAAATATATCATACTTAATTGATATACTCATGACCGACTGGATCCATAAAAAACCAACCATCTCGAAAAAAATTCATGTATTTCTGAAATACCGAACTGCTAAATTATTAGTAACTTAATAATAGATTATAACAATGTCATGATTTGAATAAATTTTTAATGTACAAAGATTAATCTAAAGTAGTTTTTAATAAAGGGACTAAAATGAATTTTACATAGTAATATAGGGACTCCCGATAAACTTTGACTGAATTTTTTTAGAAAAAAATATCCAAACTGCCGTAAACTAGGACACTAAATTGTTTTATTTATTATTTTTTAACAGCTTAAAGTTATTTTATTAAATTTAATTTTATTATAAAATATAATTGTCGAATAGATTTATATAAATTAAATTTTTGAAAATAAAAATATAAAAAATAATTCTAAATTTATGGCTAGTAATATAAAATTAAGACATTTTAATCTATATATTTAAATTTAACAAAATAAAATATACGATATTAAATAAAAAATAATTATATTTTGTAAAATACGAACGGTGCCATTCCTTATTTACGAGGAAGGAAAAGCAGTGAAAGCGAATGCGAAAAGAAGGCACATGCTTTAGCTTTTTAAGAGGCGGCCGACTATAAAGAGGCTGCTTCAGTTTCACTTTCTTAAATGCATTTGTCAGAAACCAATTCGCCATGTCTTAAATTTATTTCTTCATTTAAAATTGGAAAACAATAATAACAGTGTGGACATAGGAACATACAACATGTTTTTCCTTACCATGATGTCTTGTTACAAAAATCACATGATCTATTTGACATTGAAGGTAAAATTAATTCATAATTATGATTGTTAAGTATTTGTTTTGTTATCCTCTCATTTTCACGTGTATACATAAGATACGATTTATTGAAATAATGTGTTATAGATAATTACGTGTCATGTTTTTTTTAAAAGTTACATATATTTTAGATATTCTTCAGAGGATTATAATAAACAAGTGATACTATACAAGTAGTTTATACTCATAACGGGTGAACTATTTAAAAAATCATTAAATTGATAGATTGTCAGATTGACATACACATCAAACGTTTTATATTACAGTGTAACAATGTAATGTAATATAAATTATTAAATGATAGTTTTTCTTGTTTAAAATATAAATTATTGGTAATCCTATGACAAAATTTATTAATGAAATTATTGTGGGAATTTTTTTTTGTGAAAATTGATTTTATCTTTAAATTTTTATCTATATTAATAAATAACAACCACTAAAAATAATTATTTACTTCAAAATTTTCAAATTAAAATTTCAAAATAAGATTATTTTCAATAAAGATTCTTTTTGAAGTTTTTCTTTTTACCTACAGGGTGGGTTTAATTGATGTCAATAGATATTGTTTAATAACGTAAGATATATTTCTAGAAATTAGTTTGTCTTATATGTATTTAATGAATATTGTCTACTTAATTATATGTAACTTATAGTAAACTACATGATATAAATATTAATATAAATAATATTAAGGAATATAAAACAAATTAAAATAAAGAAGGAAAATCTTGGAGAAGCCATTGGTCAAGAACTCAAGTGAAAGGGTTTCATCAACGTAGATTTCTTTTTGTTTTTGCTTACATCATCATCATCATTATTATTATTATTCAGCAGCAATTAAACCGTATCTTTAGTCAACTTTGGGTACATTAATTAACAAGTGGCCTTACATAAGAAAGATCGTAAATGAGTTCATTAGCATGTGCCCAACTTCCCCAAACCCTATAAATTGGACCTAAAATCAAATTGAATAATGGCAACTCCTTACAAAAGAATCATTCAATGTAAATTGCACGACTTAAACAATAAATAAATGTGCCATTGCATCACATTCAGAGATGCAAAATGCATATTAAAATGGGGTGATATTGCTGTACTCATTGACTTCTCAATATTATGTCTATCATGATTGCCAAATGGTGAAATATACAAAAACATGTCTTTTTTATATCTATGATTCAATTGAGTGTACTTTTTTTATAAACACTCAATTAATATTTGTTTTTTTATTATACTATTTAACCTTAGAAGATGACCTAATTTGAGCATTAAATATAGTTTAAATATCAATTTAGTCTTTTTTTAATATGAAATGGTAAAGCTCACTGCCATAGTTGATGATACCGAGTTGCTACTTGGGTATGTTTTTCTATTTCATTCCATATATCTGAAGAATTACAAAAGATAATATTTTATACTATCATGTTCATATATTTCGAACACTGAGAATCAAATACAAAATTTTCAAGAAAAATGAAGGGGGAAGCAGCCTGGTTTGAAAGATGAATTTGTGGCAATTACATGATTAATGGTCCCAAACTGGATCAGGATAATGGTTGCAATTGGTATATAAATCTAAGAGAATATGGTAAGACAAAGAGATAAATTACATATAAAAGAACACACGCATGGTACCATGATGTAAACCAAGCCCAAGAGTAGGTGTCTTACATTAATTGGAGGCAGCTGAGAAATCACTTTCATGTCTTATTCAAGCAATTACATCCTACATTATCTCTGAATTTTTTGGGTTAATATATAATTTGATATTTGAATATGGTTTTAATGTTCAATTTAGTACTTGAATTTCTTTGTTGTATCTATTTGGTACCTAATTATGTTTGTTAAAAGTACTATGGAGGCCCATTTATTAGGAATTAAATTGTAGTTTGCTTTCTTTACTCAAAAAATAGATAAATCAGTCCCTATACATTAGATTAAAAAGTAAACAGGTTCTTTTATTAAAAATTTTATCTATTTTCACTGTTAAAAATTGATCTTCATACATCAGCATCAGATATACGTGGCATGTCACATTTTAGTGTTTGGTTATTCTATCAACCACATCAGTTTTAAACAATAAAAATAGATAAAAATTTTAACTAAAATGACCAATTTGCTATTTTCTAATAGTGAAGGCAAAATGCAATCTGACTCTTAGTACGTAATGTTCGACCTAACATCCAAACTAAATAGTGTCATATGACCCAATGAATATTTGACACATGTGCTCTAATAAAAAACCATACATACTTAATTGGGATAAAAGAAAACTCAAAAACCAAATTAAATTTTGAAACCATGCGTAAGTGAGGAAAAAACACCCCAAGTATCAAATTGAACACTAAAATTAAACTCAGTTACCAATAGTAAATTAACCTTTTTCTTCAACCAGTAATTGGATAAAATCAAATAAACCCAAATCTCAATTATTACTATCTTTATGTTATAAAGCATGAAAAACATGTATAGTAAAAGCATGATTTAACAACATACTTTTCTTTTCTTTTTTTACTTTCAAAATTAAAAAAAAAAAACAAACAAACAAAAAAAACAGCATACTATTCTTCCTTTTCATTTTCATAAGTTGAAATCACAGGCAGCAAAAAGAAAAAGGATTAAAAAAAAAACCCAAACTGAAAATATTTAATGAGATGAATTGAACCTTATTATATATAAATCTATACTTACAAACTTGATGTTGAAATATTGCAAAAAATACAACAATCTGATATAATATGATGAACAATGCTACCTTCTTCAACTCTAACATCCTTACTTTGCCTGTTCCAAAGATGAACAGTATAGCTTTGTCTTCGGATTTGCTCGAGTTTACGACGTAACCAATCCGATTGAATCCAATTATTAGGCCCTCGGAATAAGCTACGGATCCGACTCCAATCGACCGGATAAAAAGCCGGCGGTGGCAACACGGTGAAGTTAAATTCAGGCCCATTGGTAACTCTACCAACTACCCTTGAAACTAAATAAGGACCATTGTGACCCCATTTATTACCATCAAAAGTAAGTGCAAATTCTTGTATGAATTTGTACAACAATGGATGATGTTTATCAAAAATCAACACAGCATTGTTTAATCTACTCCAAGTTTTGGTCTCAATTTTCATGGACTGTGCACCAATCACATTGCTCAAATTGTTGAAACTTTTTAAAACAATAACATCTGTGTCGATATAAACGCCGCCGTATTTGTATAACAAGACCAATCGGAGTAGATTAGACAGGTTTTGTCCTAAAGAAACCTCACCTGGATTGATATTGCCTGTCTTTAATCGATTAAACCATGTTTCTGCATATGTGTGCTTGAATATAGAACCAAAATCAGGACTTACAGTGATTAAATTAAACCCCATGTTTAAAAATGGTTTTAAAACAGCATTTCCTTTTGGGGAATCTAATGAAGTGGATACAATGACAAGACAAGCTTTGGGGTTTGATTTGAACACACTTTCAATGACAAGTAATTCTCTATGACTTAATGAATGTAATGATGAAATCCATGTCATGAAAAAACGAAGCTTACAGTTTGAATTTTGGAAAAAAGCCCTTAATTTGGTGGAGAAAGTGAAACCCTTTGCTGTTTTTGTTGTCCTTAATTGCAAAGCCTTCAATGTTTGAGGACTAAAACGATGAGGTTGTTTTTTTGGCTTTAAAACCATTGAAATGTTGGGGTTTTGTAAAAGAGATAAATGGGTTTTTAAATTTAAAGATGGGTTCTCTTCTTTCACTGCATACATAACTGAGGAAGATGATAATTTTTTCACCGGTTTGTCACCGGGAAGGATCTCCAGTAACAAATTGGCGGGCTCCGGTGAAGTTTTGGCGGGAACAGAGAGGTTAATGTAGAAAACAGAGAAGCCATTACAAGCTAAAAGAAGAAGAAGGAAAAGTGGTAATAAAAACACAAAGCTAAAGACTGAATTTTTGGTATGATGGAAATTATGGTAAAGTTTAGACATTTGAAACATTGTTTTTTTTTTTTTGGTTTTTTTTTGGGGGGGTTGTAAGAAATTAAAGTGGATTTGTTGCAGATATTGATGGTGGTGGTAATAGTTTCATTTGTACATGAAAAAAAATTAAGAAAAAGAGGGCATTTCAATGGAAGCTAGAGGAAGAAGAAGAACAGGGGCTTTAATGGAGGAAATTGCAAAATAATGGGGATTTAAAAAAGAACAAATTTATTGTAGAAGTGTTTGTGTGGTTTTGGACCTTGAAAGCAAACATGTAAGCAAGAAGAGAGGTCTCTCCAACTCTCAAAGCTGCTTCTATTATTGCTATTATTAGCCAAAAGGAAAAAATAAAAATAAAAAATTGTTGTAATAGAATAGTTTATTTTTGGTTTAAATATGCACTCAGTCCCTTGTCTATTTTTACTTTTAGGAATTTAATCTCTTTGTTTGTCAGATTTGAAAAGTAATGGGTTAAATCATTATTTGAGGTCTAAACTTGTCAACTACTTTCATATGGGAACTTGAACTTTTTTTACCCCAATTTAGTCCCTCAACTTGGCATTTGTTCCCACATTAGAGCTTAAACTTTTTTTGTCCAAATTAACCCTTGAACTTGGCAATTGTTCCCATGTTGGGGCATGAACTTTAAGGTTTTCAAGAAAATGCCATGGATTAACTTGGACAAAAAAAAATTTAGCTCACAATATGAGAACAATTGTCAAGTTCAAGGATTATCTTGGATAAGAAAAGTTTAAACTTAGGTGTGGGAACAATTGTCTAGTTTAGGCTCAATATGAGAATAATTATTGTTAAATATGGAATCCATATGTACTTCATGGTAATTTTTTTGGACTTTTACTTTTCTTTTGAATTTTAAGTTTTAATATTTTTATAATTTTCAAAATATTTGTCAATGTGATATATAAAATAAATAATATAATATTAATAGAAATTACACAGAAATTATCATGCAAATTGCCGCGTTATGTAAACGTATTATTATACCAAAATATAATATTAATAAACCTTAAATCAGTACTATTGGCATCATTTATAAATAATTATAAATGTTTGAAGTGAATCTTCTCATGTGATATATATTATTCTTTCCTTGACTAATAATAGGACTCAAACTGATACATCAAATGCCAGCCAAAGTAGTGGAAAATATTATTGTATATTGGATAATGATTGATTTATAATTTATAATTTATAATTTATAAATAATAAACTAATAAATGTTTGAAGTAAATCTTTTTCAAGTGAGAAAAATATAAGGTTAAATTAGTTATATAGGTAGAAATAGTTTGTTAATTAGTTATATTGGTTGATTTTTTGAAAATTTAGAAAAATAAATTGTTTTGGAGAGAGAATATGAAATGGGTGCGCTTTCTGCACAGTTGACAGGAAAGCTCGTACAACTTTTTGTTGATATGTCAGGGAAATCGTGGCCAACTAGACACGTTTTCTTTGAAATTTTGAGAAAACGCTTCTATCTAAGCGCACATTCCTTAACATGTCAGTAGAAAGTTCGCCCAACTAGACACGTTTCTATTTTCTCTCTTCAAAATATTTCAAAAAAATCCAACTATATAAGTAATTAACAAACTATTCAATATATGGTTAATTTAACCAAAATATTATTCTTTCATTGACTAATAATAGGGCTTAATTAATTTCTCAATCGATACATTAAAATGCAGCCAAATGTCGTGGAAAATAATGCTTATTATTCAAATAAATGATTGGACCTCAATGTTATCTGACTTTGATTTTCCATTATTTAAAATACCAAATATAAAAAATTTAATGCACGTTTTAGTGCTTGAATATTATTTTTTTTTTCATTTCAGTCTTTCACATTGTCGAACTTTTCAGTTTAATCATTTGAATGTTAAAAATTAATTGCTGAATTATTTAATTATTTAATTAATCATATATTGCCACATGCCATACAATGATGTAATAATGATGTCATCATAAAAAATTTTAAAAAATAAAAAAGTATTAAAAAATTAAAAAATTACAACAATACTATAAAAAATTACTAAAATGTACTAATTACTAGAGAATTATAAAAAATATTAGAAATTTTAATATTTTTAGAACTTTATGAATCACAAGCTTGAAAATGAGATCATTGTCTATTCAAAGAATACCACCTATTATAATTATTTTATAATTCAATCAATTGAAATTTATAATTGGTAGATATTTTTAGGTGATAAATTTAGAGAAAATTTACAATTTTTTAAATAATAAAATAATTTTATTTAAATTAAATAATATTTAAATTATTCCAAATATTTGTTACTATCTCAAGATAAATTATTTGTCTCTAGATCAAAATCTTAAAAACTATTGTCGAGTGCTTGACCATTCTAAAAAACTTTGGTACAAAATAAAAAGAGTATGTGTGCGATGATGAATGAAGGAAATTTACTTCAGACGTTGAATGGGAAGCTGAGTCAAATAAATATGCTGTTAATAACACTGGTAAAGTACTAAAAATTGATATATTTTAAAATATTAAAAAGTTGAAATAGATATATATTAGAATTTTATTAATACAATTTAAAAAAATTATAAAAATTAATTTTGTTACAATAGACAATTTTTATCAAATTTTTAATATTTTAAATGTGATTAGCAAAGGTATATTTTATGAAAAAATATAACAATTTTTACTATTTTAATATTTTTGTACAATCTTTTATGATTTCTAATCATTTTTAAATTTTTTAAATATTTTTTATAATTTTTTTAAATTCCAACATAATTTTAATTTTTTAAACAATTATATATATTTTTATAATTTTATAAAATTTTTATTTTTTTTAATTTGTAGTTTTTTTTCTAAATGATGAAGTCAATGTATGCCCTGTGGCAAATTTATGATTTATTGGATATCCAAGTCAAGTTTTTTTGTATTCAACCATTTTTTAAATGCCCAAGGGATTAAACCAAAAACATTTGATAATGTTAGGGATTGGATTTTGAACGTTTGATAGCGTTAAGGATTGAAGTCGGCAAAAAAACACTTTAAGGACCAAAGTGAAAAAATGTTATACTTAAAGGGTTAAAATGTTCATTATATAAAAAATGAGCTTATTATTCTCAAATAATTTAAAAACAAGTATGGATAATGTGGTTTTTTGGCTTCTAATTTCAATATTAGGTTTATTTTGGTTTTTTTTTTTGGTTTATTGGTATTTAACTCTACAATTAAGTCTAATTTGTTAATTTGGTTTTTGAACTTTTGAAAGAAATACAAGTTAGATGACATTTGAAAATTATAAAAGTAATTTTTAAAAATTTTTCTAAGTAGTGACATGATATAATCTTGTA
Organism: Gossypium hirsutum; assembly: GCF_007990345.1. Classification (NCBI taxonomy): domain Eukaryota; kingdom Viridiplantae; phylum Streptophyta; class Magnoliopsida; order Malvales; family Malvaceae; genus Gossypium; species Gossypium hirsutum. The sequence continues at coordinate 2,186,756 of NC_053433.1, forward strand.
GTATCAAATTAATAAATATTGATAAAATCCAAATTTAATGATGAAAATGGCTTTAGTTTTCAAATTGTATCAAAGTAGATAGAAAAATACGGTTAAATCACCTTTGAGGCCTGATTTTGGCGACTTTTCTCATATTAGGGTTTGAATTTTTTCTTGTATAAGTTAGACACTGAATTTGGCAATTGTTCCCACACTGGAGTTTGAATTTCTTTTAATCCAAGTTAGGCCATAAACTTGGCAATTGCTCACTCATTAGGGCTTGAATTATTTTTGTGCAGGTTAGTCCTTAAAAACCCTAAAGTTCGTACCCCACTATAGGAACAATTGTCAAGTTCAAGCCTTAATATGAGAATAACTACTAAGTTCAGGGACTAACTTGAACAAGAAAAGTTCAAGCCCTAATATGAAAATAATTGCCTGGTTTAGGACTCAATGTGAAAACATTTACCAATTTTAGGGCCTAACTTGGATAAGAAAAAGGTCTATCCCCTAATGAGGGAATAGTTTCCAATTTCAAGCCCCAAAATGTAATTTAACCTTAAAATACAAATATGACAAAAGAATTTGCTAAGTTCAGGGATTAAAAATTATATTAACCAAATAATTATTTCGTTAGTTGGTTGCTGTGTGTGGCGTGGGGGGATGTTGCGCCTGTCGGTAGGCCACACGATAAAGGGTATTTTTTGATCCCACATCGACTGTCTTGTTAGTTTCTTACGAATTTTGTATAAAAAATAATCAGGAATTTCAATTATTATGTATCCTTTTTGACTAAAGAAAAGCTGCTCCTATGTATTTGTCATATGCAGTTCAACCAAAATAAATTACTGCCTGTGAGACCATGTTTTCATAATTTGTAAGTTGAAAGATGATCTATAGATATTTTTTAGGGTATTGTTCACTCATGTTATAAAATTATTATTAAATTATTTGATAATTTTCATTTAAGTCACTGAACCATTCAAGTTTTTTTATTTAAGTCATTGAATTGTTAAGTTTTATTTTCTTAAGTTTGGCTTGTGAGCTTCAAGTGATAATTCGATGATTGGTACGTTAGATCAGCACTCATCGACGTGTAGAAAAACATACCTTAGGTTCAAGTCAATGTAACAACCTAATTTTCAGTGGTGTCGGAACAGTGATTCGAGATCACTAAATCAGACAAATGAGTAGGAAATATTATTAATTTAGTGAGTATAAGTTAAATATGAAGTTAGGAAAAATTTTGAAGTAGTGAATAGTGTACTAAAAATAAATATTAAAATAATTAGAATCGAAAACGAGGTATCGAGATCTCGAGAATTTTAAATCGAGACATAAATATTTTTATAAATATTTATGGAGTGTTACTAAGTCAGTATTAAAGTTTCGTCAAGAAATTTTAAAGTTCTGATAGTTAATTGAAAAAAAGGACTAAATTGTATTAAATACAAAATTGTGGGAAATGATTAAATAGCTTAAATGATAAAAGAAAGAGGGTTTAAAAGGAAAATAGACCCAAGGTCTCTTTGGGCTGGACGGCAATGGCATGAAATCAGCAAGAAAATAAGGAGAACTAAGGGCAAAATTGGAAAATTGCAAAATTTACTTAATAAAGCTAGGACTAAAGTGGAACTATCTAGATTTCTCTTTATTTTTCTGCATTCTCATCAGCAAAAACACCATGGAAGAGTTCCCTTAAGCTGGTTTTTTCATATTTTTACTTCAGGTAAGTTCAATTCTTGATTATTTATTGAATTTTTTGTGTTTTTGTGACTTTTACAACTAGGTCCACTTGTTAAATTCATTAGTTTTTGATTCTATGAAAGAAATTGAAAGTTTCTATGAATATGTGCTGGAAGTATATGATGATTTGGCATGGAATTAGGGCTTTAAATTGTTTATATTCTGATTTTATTGAAAGAATTGAATAGAAAGTGAATGTTTGGGACCTAATTGTAAAAGAGTTTGAAGTTAGAGTTTTATGTAGAAATTATAAATTTAAATAGTTATGAAATAACTTATAATGTCTAAGAAAAGTATTAATTGAGAAAATTATCTTAATTGAGAGGTTAATTGAGCAAAGACTGAATTGTATGAATTGTGAACTTTGGGGCAAAATGGAAATCAACATTTTGCACTAAAACTGTTTTGGACAGCAGCAGTAGTCTAACTTTGAAAAATCACCAAAAATTTTAGAAATGGAATTAGAGGATGAATAAAATATGAAATTAAATCTTATTGAGTCTAGTTTCTTATAGAAGAAATTATGTAAGCAATGGAATTGTAAATCATGAGATATGATAAATTTTGTGAGACAAGTTCAGAATGATTTCGGGTTCCCCTGTTCTGACTTTGTAAAATGATAAAAAAATTTATAAAAATAATTAGGGGCTTAAATTTATATGTTTAGAATCCTGAATGAGTCTATTTTCAAGATAAATAAACGGGAATATCATTCGAATCCTGTACGAGGAGATAATTAAATTTTAGTGAAGAAGGGTCGGAACTGTCAGACAGCAGAACAGGGGAGACTTTAATGAATAAACTGTATTAATTGGTCCAACCAAAAAGTATGAAATTTTTTTGGTAATAATATATATGAGTCTAGTTTCATGGAAAATTAGCGGATCTTAATTTTGAGTTCCGTAGCTCCAGATATAAATAATTTAGTGACTACGACACGGGTGGATAGTCTGAATATTCACATAAGTAATTAGTGAAAATTATGGATAATGTTACTTACAAGTGTGTTATTTATACCAATGATGTGGATGGAGAGGAGGAGGAGAAAAAATATATGAATGAATCGTGTATAAATTAAACACATGCCCGATTATAATCGATAAGTGTTAGATTAGAAATGATATAATGTTTTATGTGGAATATTTATTATGAAATTATGATTATCGTTATAATACAAAATTTGTACTTGTGAGTTTATATGGCTAAATTTGTAATGCCCCTAACCCGAATCCGTCACCGGAATAGAGTTACGGAGCATTACCGGAGTTACCGATTCATTTATCAGATATTTCATTAATCCGATATCTTTTCTTTTCCACGTTCAAGTCTCGTATTCAAGTCATCCGGATCTTTATAAAGAAATTTGATCGTCGTTTTCATTTATTTAATGTTATAATACATTCAATCAATGCTCTAAACAAAATTATCATTTTACCCCTAAACTTTTAATTAATGACGGTTTCATCCTTAGGTTAAAATAAAATAAAATTATTGCAATTTAATCCTTATTTCCAGCCGTTATTCTCACACAAATTGATAACAACCTATGAATTCTATAAAATGTCAGAATTTTCCATAATTTTAACACTTTTCAATTTAATCCTTAAAACATGTTTTTCCCTGGTCTTGAGCTAAATTAATAATTTCATTAAATTTTGTAATTTAAATAATAAAATAATCCATTTCATGCAAATTGGTCATTTTTAACATTTTTTTACAAAATTGCCCATAAAATTTTACTTTTATTCAATTTAGTCCATGAGCCTAAAACATACAAATTAGCCATGCTAGCTGAATATTCATACATATTTTCCTCCTCCTCCTCCTCTCCATTCCACATCCTTAATTTATATAACATGCAACAAGTAACATTATCAATAATTTTACTATTTACTTATGTATATTCAAAACTGTCCATTTGCATCATAGTCACTAAATTATTTATATCTTAAGCTACAGAACTCGAAATTAAGATCCGCTAATTTTCCCTAAAACTAGACTTACTTATATTATTACCATAAAATTTTCAGAATTTTTGGTTTATCCAATAAGTACAGTTTATTCTTTAAAGTTTCCCCTGTTCTGCTGTCTGACAGTTCCGACCATTCTTCACTAAGAATTAATTATCTCATCGTACAAGATTCAGATGATGTTCCCACTTATTTATATTGAAAATAGACTCTTTAAGGATTTTAAACATATAAATTTAATCCCTTAATTATTTTTTTCCCAATTTTTGATGATTTTCCAAAGTCAGAACAGGGGAACCCAAAATCATTCTGATATTGTCTCACAAAACTTATTATATCTCATGATTTACAATTCCATTGCTTACACCATTTCTTCTATAAGAAACTAGACTCAATAAGCTTTAATTTCATATTTTATTCATCCTCTAATTAGATTTATAAAATTTTTAGAGATTTTTCAAAGTTAGACTATTGCTGCTGTCCAAAACTGTTTTAGTGCAAAATGTTGATTTTCATTTTGCCCCAAGTTTCACAGTTTATACAATTTAGTCCTTACTTAATTAACCCCTCAATTAAACTAATTTTCTCAATTAATACTTTTCCTAGACATTATAAGTTATTTCATAACTATTGAAATTCAGAATTTCCACATAAAACTCTAACTTCAAACTCTTTTACAATTTAGGTCCCAAACATTCACTTTCTATTCAATTCTTTCAATAAAATCAGCATATAAACAATTTAAAGCTCTAATTCTATGTCAAATCATCATATACTTCCAGCACATATTCATATAAATTTTCAATTTCTTTCATAGAATCAAGAACTAATGAATTCAACAAATGGTCCTAGTTGTAAAAGTCACAAAAACACAAAAATTTCAAGAAATAATCAAGAATTGAACTTACCTGCAATAAAAATATGAAAACCAGCTTAAGGGAACTCTTCCATGGTGTTTTTGCTGATGAGAATGCAGAAAAATAAAGAGAAATCTAGATAATTCCACTTTAGTCCTAGCTTTATTAAGCAAATTTTGCAAAATTTCCAATTTTGCCCTTAATTCTCCTTATTTTCTTGCTGATTTCATGCCCATTCCGTCCAGCCCAAATAGACCTTGGGTCTCTTTTCCTTTTAAACCCTCTTTCTTTTATCATTTAAGCTATTTAATCATTTCCCACAATTTTACATTTGATACAATTTAGTCCTTTTTGTTCAATTAACTATCAGAACTTTAAAATTTCTTGACGAAACTTTAATACTAACTTATTAACACTCTATAAATATTTATAAAAATATTTATGGCTCGATTTTAAATTCCCGAGGTCTCGATACCTCGTTTTCGATTCCAATTATTTTAGTATTTATTTTTAGTACACTATTCACTATTTCAAAATATTTCCTAACTTCACATTTAACTTATACTCACTAAATGAATAATATTTCTTACTCATTTGTCGAATTTAGTGATCTCGAATCACTGTTTCGACACCACTGAAAATTAGGCTGTTACAAAATTTTAGTGATTATTTGTTAATTTTATGAATTTCATGATGTGTTATTTCATATGTATTAATGATAAAATCGTGAATAATGTAAAAGCATGAAAATTGAATAAATGATCAAATTGAGCATTTCAGTTCACTGATAAGATGAATTGAAGGAAAAGACCATTGTTGGACCATGGCAACAAGTGATAAGTGATAGCTTCGGCTACACTTATCTGATCAAGGATAAGTGAAAATGATAAGTAATAGCTTCGGCTACACTTATCTGATCAAGGATAAGTGAAAGTGATAAGTAATAGCTTCGGCTACACTTATCTGATCAAGGACAAATGACAAGTGAAAAGTGGTAGCTTCGGCTACCTGATCAGTGAAAAGTGGTAGCTTCGGCTACCTGATCAGTGAAAAGTGGTAGCTTCTGCTACCTGATCAGTAAAAAATGGTAGCTTCTGCTACCTGATCAATGAAAAATGGTAGCTTCGGCTACCTGATCAATGAATAGTGGTAGCTTCGGCTACAAGTGACAAGTGATTTCCGTATAAGACCATATCTGGGATATGGCATCGGTGTGATATATGCTACTGTATAAGACCATATCTGGGATATGACATCAGTGAGATATGTGATTCGTGTAAGACCATAGCTGGGCTATGGCATCGATATGTGATATGTGATTACGTGTAAGACCATAGCTGGCTATGACATCAATATATGAAGATGTGTAAGACCATAGTTGAACTATGACATCGAGTAAACGAAGTACTCAATTCCGTAAGACGTTCACTAATTTGACAAAGTTTGGTAAGTGTTACATGGAATTATGTGATACAGGAAGTACGAGTTAATAAGATATGAGTATAGAACTTGGGTGATAAATGAATTCATTTGTGATTATATAATTGTTCATCTTGAATGTACTGTCCATATGTATTGATAATTCAAACGTATTAATGAATAAAGTTTCGACATGGAATAAATTGAACACGAGACAAATAATTATGAAATTGAACTCGGAATTCATGAAAATGATGGTTATTGATATATGGAGACATGAGACATTGGTATATGAATATGGAAAATATTTGATAAATGTGTTTATTCATAATTATGGAATTATATACCTCATGTGTACTATTTGCATAAAGATGATATTTCAAATACATTGGTTATTTAAGCTTAAATATGAAACAGTATGAAATCAAGATAAGTTGTTATAAAAATATAATTTAGATTACAGAGATATGGCTGATATATGTTGTATGATTACATAACGTGAAATTGTGTATATATATGAGAAATTTAATGAGAAATGAGCCCATACACGTTTCTTGTTATTTATATGAAGTGTACGACTGACAAGGGTGATGAAGTTATAGACAGAGAGTTACACGGGTTGAAAACACGGGCGTGTGACTCTCCAAAGTGTGAAAATTTTCTAAGTGTTGCAAAAGTTTCATATGTTTACGGTTTGGTCCCGAACCACCCTGAATGTATGTTTTGGGCCCCATAGGCCCATATAAGGGACGTTAAACATATGTATGAAAGTTTTTAATTTAGAAGAAGTTTTATGGCTGATTTTTACATGATTGATCATATTAAGTTCGGTAATGCCTCGTACCCTATTCTGGGCTCGGAATACTGGTAGGGGGTGTTACAGTCAATATGATGATTAGTATAAAAAATTAAAGAAAAAAACTATTTGAATTTTAGTTCGCAAATTTATGACGCTCAAATTGTTTTATGGGGAAAATTTAAACTATACAAGAGAAAGGGAATGAGAGCTTTTAATTGGTGCAGGTGTTGAGAACAGAGAAGGCCATACAATAACGATTTTAACAACCTAATAATTTAAACAAAAACTTTTAAATAGTTTAATGACCATTTTGTAACATTTCGAAGTTAAGTGACCAAAACGTAATTTGTAGTGACCTCAATATAATTTACGCTATTTTTATAGGGTGTGCAAGATATTGAATAAATAAGGAAGATCGAATTGGATAAATAAAAATAATTCAATTTATTCGATTTCCAAATTTAAGTGATTTACTCGATGAGGTATCTATTTTAAATATTTAAACCGAATAAATTAATTAAACATTAAATCCATCTCAATATTCAAAAACATAATATCCAATTATTTTAAAAAATTAACCCAAATAAAATATAACCAAATCCAATTAATTACCTAATTAATTAAGTAAATATACAATAACTCAACTTAATTAATTAATTAAACCCAAATATAAAATTAAATAATTAAATTAAAAATAATCCAATTAGCTAATTTGAATAAATAACCTAATCCATCACCCAAATATAAAATAACACATCCCCAACACATTTAATTAACTTAAGGTAAATATAAAATTTCTATAAATTCATTGAGATAAAAATATATCATTAACTAAGATTCAAGATTTTACAATCGAAAGAAATTTAAATTTCGCGGCCAATCATTAAATATGAATTATCGAGTTAATTTCATTAAGAATAATATGAAAACATAAAATAAAGTTTAAAGAAGAGATTAATTTAATTAATTTCAATATTATAGTAACAAATTGATTAATATTAACGAAGGATAAATTTTTTTCAACAATTTATTTAATTGGTTTTCATATTTTGAAATTTAAAATTTCAATATTGAAAAAAGAAGAAGAGAATTTCCGAGAATGTGATAAACAAGTACAGCAAATTTTTAATACATTATTGTAGTTTCTACCATTTTTTCACTTTAATCCTTAATTTTTTTACTCCGATCAATACTTTAAAAAATGATATTTTTTCGATGACTAAAATAAAAACGACCTAAAAGTTTGGTGACCAAAATGAAAGTGAAACACGATGTTACATGTAAAGTTAATCGCCATTAGAGATTTAGCGGTGACTAAAATGAAAGCGCCTTAAAAGATAAGTTACAAAATTGCAAAAATTTCATCTTATATAACCAAAATAAAAACACCCTAAAAGTTAAATAACCAGTTAGGTAGTTTATCCAAAGTCAAATATCTCCATGTCATATTTTCGTGTCTTATGCAAAAAAATTAATGGGCTTTTTCATTCGGGTATAAACACAAATAGGGTTCTTTGCATAAAGAGGGTCCATATTTAGTCCTGAAGCAACAAATTTTCCCTACTTAATTTTTGAACTTTTGTCCATGGATACTTGTGCCACATAATCACTTAAATTATTATAATTTTATAAAAATAAATGTCACGTGACACAACCTCAAAATATCACGAATTTAAAATTGAGAAAAATTATAAATTTCAGAATTAATTTCGACAAATAAAAGGTTCATCCCCATTTGCAATATCCATTATTTTTCATAAAATAAAAGAAACATAGTATTTCAAAAACCATAATTTTATAAACCAAAAAGAACATACATAATATTCGTTTTACGGCAGTTTGATAAAATGCTATAGAACAAACTTTCCACTTAAACAACAGCTGGAAATAATAAATATATTTATTAACTCTAGAGGAGACCTCTTCTTCTCTTGTAGTCACTAACTGTCAAGGTAAGAGCATGTCTCCTTCCATCATTCTCGGGGACTCGGCATCCAACGGTTGCTTCTATCCTTTGTTTCCTGGCCATGAATCCAGCCACCGCGCCCTCGTGACCACCGAACTTCCGAAGCACGTCCAATGAGATCGGAAGCTCAAAGTCATGTAGCATGTTAGATTCTGTCCCTTCATCGACAGGGGCATTTGTGTCAACCAATTTCCCCGCACCTGCAGCTTCTTGCAAGGCAGCTGCTGTGGCTGCCCTGCCAGCCTCAGCAGCAGCAGCCCCTGCATCATTGCCATTTCCACTGCCAATTGCACCATTTGTGTCACCATTAGCTACCGCTGCCGCATCTCCTCCAGGAGCCTTTGCATTATAGTAGTTCCTTGATCTAGTCCACCTCCTCGAAAATGGATCATACCCAGCTTCCCCTGCTTTTAAACCAGTATTTACAGGTTTCAATCCAGATGCATTTTTGAAATTCTCAACCCTGTTCTTTCGGTTCATCTCAGCCAACCTAACAGCCTTGGCATCTTTCTCCTGTGACTGCCGGGAGGCCTCTAGTTGCTGCAGTCTCTTCTTAATCCTCTCAACCTCTGCATCATCATGCTTGCTTTGTGCAATTTCTAGGTCCCTTCTCAATCGGTCCTTCTCAGCTGCAACATTTAACGGTCTAGATGAACTGGACTTTTTCTCCTGCAACATCTGCTTTACGGTAGCTGCTGAGTAGACAAAAGTTTTGGCCTTCTGTAATGCTTCTTTCTTTTCAAGCACATCTTGCTTGCTCGGCATCCGGCCTCCACTTCGCTCCACCTCCCTAATCAATTGTCTAAACTCCTCCTCTTGCGGTGGGGAGTCTGAAATCATAGCCATCTGCCACCTGGCAGCGGAGCTTTCGTTTCCCCAAATCACATTCAAGTACTTATATGTTGTCTTGGTCTCTAGTTTGTATGTCCGATCAGGATCCGTGGCATCAACATTCCTGACCATGCAGAGCCTGTAGATAGCGCCAGTTTTTGACCGTCCAATACCGACTCTTACAAAACAACCCACAATCAACTCCTCAAAAAATGGCTCCATAAACCATTTTGCAAGTTTTGACCTTCTGATAGTAATTTCCTTAATGTCATTAAATGTTGGCCCATTTGGCCCCCATGTGCCCCTCTCATCCTCACTATCAACCATTCCGCCATCCCCAGTTGACCCTTCGTCTTCACTGTTAGACCTGCTTTCACTCTCACTCTGACTAGAGCTACTTAGACTTGATGCAGTGAAGGGTTTCCTCTTGACTGGTGATAAGCCCCGGTTGCCAGAACTACCTCTAGATGCATCTCTCAACTTACGATGTGCCTCTGGATCCTGCTGCTTCAGCCGTTTTGCTCTCAACTCATTCAGGGCATCATCTTTAGCAGCAGCCCTATCCGCAGATCTAGCCGATGACCGCACTCCGCGAGAAGAAGGAAGAGGCGGAGTCTCTCTCTGTGACCGGCTAGGCCTATCGTTTTCCCGCTTCGATCTAATCTTCTCAGTAAATTTCTTATCACCTCTCTTATCTGCTCGTTCCGACAGAATCATTTCTCTTTCCAGTTCAGTCAACTGCGCAAGCTGTCTCCTGTCTTCCTCATTCTTGTAAAGATCGTCACCAACATCAGATTCATCACTGCTGTCACGCTCTCGACCAGAACCAGCATCATCATAATCACCTTCTTCCTGACTGCCCTGATCATCATCTCTTTCAGCAGGGTCTAACCTCTTCTTCAATGGAACTTGTGAACCAGACGGTTTTCTACTTGCATACCCATGATCATCATCCGAATCATCATCCCTAGAGTCACTTCCCCCATCTGAATATGAACCTTCACGTCGCCTTCTAGATGGTGGAAGTGAGTGTCGGTTCCTTCCCCCAGTACCAGTTCTTCCCGCTGCCTCAAGAAGCAAATTTTCTAAGTCTGCCATAATCACCCGTGCACCCGTCTAGGCTGTGACAATTTGTTTCACCTCTGAAACAATTTTAAAAGTTATAGTAAACCAATTTGAACGTTCATATATATATATATATATATAGCGTTAACCAGTTTGAACATTCATTAAATATACTATCCACAAGAAAATTATGAAGAGAAACTCATTAAAACGTCACAAAGCATGTAAACCCGATTGCAGAGTTTTCTTAAACTCTATATAGCCAATGTAGGGGATAACAATCAATGACCCTTTTTTTTTAATAGTAAAACAACTTCGACTGAAAATACGCTAACAACTAAAGGGGTATAGTTTTGTAACCTAAGCTTATACAGATTTATTCTTCAGCTCTTTTTTTTTTGCCATTATCAATGGCCAATCTTATAATCAAATAACAAAGTACTATAATAAAGCAACGATTCCATGAAATTACTTATCATAATCAAAACCAGATCTAAGCCAGATAAACTGAAAATTCACAGTTTTTCTTATTCTCTACGTAAAACAACTTTTACAAAAAAAAAAAAAGTAAAAGTAAAATTCGGGACAAAAATTAAATACCACAATTTAAAAAAAAAAGGATGATACCGGCGCCGACGAAGCGACGGAGACGCCGCCGCCTTAACGTTAAACAGAAAGGGAGAGAAATAAAGACTAACCTGGGTATCGCGAAAAGCTTTATCGATTTCGTGGCTAATTTTCTGATCTGGATATCGAATCAGAGAGAAAATCAATGGGTAATTAGGGGAAGAATCGGAAAAGGGCAAAGAATTTGGACTGAATTTTTACTTATAGACCCATTTATTATCAGTTGCTGGGTTTTCTTTTTTATTACTTTTAAACCCAATTTTTGAATGCTGTCTTCGGCCTATTTACGAAAAGGGTGAACTGCAACCTCTAAACTATTAATAAGTTTTACATTTTTGTCACTCAATTTAAAAAAGTTACAAAATGGTCACTAACTGGCTAAGGTAAAAATAGAAACACCAAAAAATTTAATATAATTGGACGACCCATGACACTTACATGTAGCACACCATCCTATATGATCTCTCTCTTTCGGCATTTTAAAGAAAAATGTTTAAGTTTTAGTTTTTTACATAATTTAGTCCATCTATTTTTGTAATGTCATTAATTAGTCTAAACAATTAATATTATTAACTATTACAATCAAAATGTTGACGTCAAAATTTCTTAAAAACAATATTTCAATCGAAGAAAAAGTATTCCAACAAAAAAAAGATTTTATAATGATGGTTTCGAATGTGTTTTTAAGAAAAAAAATCCTAATAAGTGTTTTCAATGTTATTTTTATTGTTATATAATATTTCTTAATTTCAAAATATTATATAGAGAATTTAATAAAAGAATTTCAACTATGGTAACAACTGAACTTAAATTTTTAAATTCAAAAAAAGTAGAGGATCGTATTCCTGAAAATAACAGTAAGGAGACTAAATTCCAAATATACGAAGTGCAGGAACTTAGAGCATATTTTAACCTTCAAATTTTTACTTTATAATTTTATACAAATAAATAATTAAACCAACACCAAGCATGAACTCAGAACCATACTAGTATATATTATTTCATTAAAATGAAAGTTCAAGTTATTTGGTAAGTTTTTTATTTGATAAATTAATTTAATTTCAACTATTAAAATAAAGAATATTTGAAATAATATTTTTCTTGTTAAATTTTATTTTCAAAACATCAAAATCGTTATTGAATAATAAAGTTTTAATTAAAAAAAATTAAAGCTAATTGGGAATTTCAATAAAATTAAAGTTTAATGAAAAATTCAATCACATAAAAATTGAATGATAATTTTACCTATATTCGTATAGTATAATGATAAAATTCAATTAAAATAAAATATATGGATAAAATTGGCAAATTTATAAGCTTAGAAAAATTTATTAATTTCTTTCTTTCTTGAAACATAATAATTAATAATGAGTAAATTTTTTATTACATTTTTATTTATTAAAAATATTTTGTGTGAAATATAACTTGATTTTATTAAAAACGGAATCATGAAAAAAAAATACAAAAATCGACGCAACATATAACAGTTTTGCATATCATTTGTTGCCATAAGGGCTACACACTAAAGTAGGTGGTTTTGATGAGTTAAACTATAAACGAAGGCAAAAGAAAACAAATTTCAAATGAAAAAAATAGAAAAAAAAACCCACCCAAAAATGGAACTTTACATAGAAAGGTGGAGAGTCATGAATGGTTTGTAGGGAATATCGTATTGACCGTACGTGGATATACGATTGCTCATTGAGAAATACTGTGAGTGTTTTGTTATCGATAAGATTCAAATTCCCTATACTAAAATGTAAATAAATTAATTCATACACATATGATTAAAAAATAAATAGGTCATTATGTTGAAACTTCCATATTTAAAATTAGTTTATGTACGTCAAAATAAAATACACGTGGCACATCATGTGTCATTATCTGATTATTTCGTTAACCAAACCAGTTTTTACCAGTACAAATTGATGAATTTTTTAACAGAAATAACCGATTTGTTATTTAATTTAATGTATATGGATTAATTTATTCATTTATTAATGGAAAGGTAAAATATAATCAGACACAGACTTTCATTATACATTTATTAGAAATATTCCTATTCTTCAACTAATCTGTGTGTATTTATAATTATAAGGTACTATTTTTATATTTGTACGTATATTTATGATTGTATAATAGTACGTTGTAAACTCTAATAGAAATTAAATTCATTAATAAATTTCATTAAATTATGCTTAAGCTGCTAATTAATAATTAATGATATTGCATTGATTATTCAATGATTGTAATTAGTCCCAAAACAAAGTTTGAACAAGAAAAAGAATTTTTAAACCGACTAATAAATAGATATAAATATCATAGTGTTTTATTAAATATGTACTGTCTAAAATTATTAAACCAATAAAATATAACGTCCTCTTTTTACGTTTTAACTTAAAATAAATTAATCCATTCATTATTAAAAATTGACATCAAAAATCTAAACTAACGGAAAGGGTCAAAGCAAACAGACGGAAGCGAATCTATAAAAAAACGTCAACAGCAGCCATATAAAGCGGCTGTCTAACAGGTTTTTAACCCAATCCAAGATTTCATAAATATCATTCAAGTCCTTCAAGGTTCTGGACATTGTTTAATTACGTCCTTCCTCTGACATCCTCCTTCGATTAGGTCATTTTTTTCCCGTGCACGCCCTTGAGAAAAAGGGATAATTAAAGTTCGGTCCCTCTCCCCGTCCCCACACCCAGCAATGCCAATGACGCCTTCACAGTTCACACTAAAATTTATAATGGTTTAATATTATTGAATGGATCTAGGGTTTTCTCAAATTCTTCATCACGGAAAAAAGCAAACCATAAGAAAGCCACTTTTTTTTTGGGGAAAATTTGAAATACAAAATCGGAAATCATCAAAGCAATCAAGCGAAGAAGAAAGAGATCTGTTATTAGGTTTTTTTTTTCAAATTTTTTGAGATCAAATACTCCCCCAAAAGAGCACAGATCTATGTGAACAAATCCGGTCCAAAAAAATAAGGAGAAACCCTAAATTTCTCCTTCGGTCCTTCAATTGAACTTGCAATCGGCAAAAACTTGTGGTCAAATCTAAAGAGAATCGAATAGATCGAAAAACAATTTTGTAAAAACTTTTTGTTTTTGATAAATTTGACGAGAAATTTTGAGAGGATCTGAATCTGGTGATGAGTATGTACAAATCGGTTGTGTGTCGAGGGGATGAAGTGTTGGGGGACGTTGAGATTTATCCACAACAGCAGCAGCTAAGGGAAGAAGAAGAAGAATATGGGGGAAAAATAACGGTGATGGAAGAAGAAATGAAGGAAATCAGGATAGGATATTTGACGCAAGGCAGTGAGAGATGTCCACCACTGGCAGTGTTGCATACCATTACTAGTACTGGGATTTGCTTCAAAATGGAATCATCAAAGGACAACAACTACTCATCTTCATTTCAAGACACGCCTCCGCTTCATCTTTTGCACTCCGAATGTATCAGAGACAACAAGGTATAGCCCACCAATTTGCCCATCAACTTGAACACAAAAAAACCCAGAAAAAAACAACTAAGCTAAAATTAAGTGGGAAACAAACAATAAGTTTTAAAAAAGGAGTTAATACTAATTGCCCATAAGCTACTACTAACATACTGGACTCTTTACTGGACAGACATTTTTACAGGACCTCCAGTTTGAAATTTAGACGATTTTTTTGCAGAGCCCAAGATCCTTGTAAAAAAAATCAACTTAGAGAACTGGGAATTTTAACCAGTTGTAGCTCTTGATTTTGTGAGAACTGTATGAACTGAAAATGCATGAACTTCTGAACTGTGAGATTTTTTGACAATTTTGGGGAAGTTGCTGATGACCTAATCCTTGGTGACTTGTTGAAACTCTATATTTTTAGTCCAGAAGCAGGAAATATGAACTGGTTTTTTTGGGAATTATGATTTTCTAGAATATTAATTTCTTGACAATTTTAGAGTGAATCCATGAATTGCATGTACCATAAAAACGTTAAGTCTTGAAGTCTTCTTTTGAACTGCCCAGAAAACTTGAGCTCAGCTGTTTGAAGCCATATCCCTGAATTTTCTAAGGTGGGTACCATACGATGGGAGGTCCCTAGGTACACCTTTAGATATTTATGGGCAAAAGTCTTGTATTGTAGCTACTAGCCTGGTATCATTAACAGAGTTTGGGCTTTGTGAATGAGCTTAATTTGAATGGTTCTTACAATTTCTGAGTGAAAACTTTTACGACAGTTAATGCTACTTCTTTTTGTTATCAGATGATGTTTTGTTTTCCTTAATCAAAATTTTTTGAGAATTGATGGTGATGTTATTTGGTGCTTCCAGACTGCAGTAATGCCTATGGGAGATTGTGAGCTCCATTTGGTTGCAATGTATTCTAGGAATAGCGATAGGCCCTGTTTCTGGGGATTCAATGTTGCAAGGGGACTCTATGATTCTTGTCTTGTCATGTTGAACCTAAGATGTTTAGGAATTGTATTCGATCTGGATGAAACTCTAGTTGTTGCAAATACAATGCGATCATTTGAGGACAGAATAGAGGCTTTGCAGCGAAAGATGAACACCGAGGTTGATCCACAACGTGCTGCAGGTATGATGGCCGAGATTAAGCGTTATCAAGATGATAAAGCCGTATTAAAGCAATACGCAGAGAATGATCAAGTTGTTGAAAATGGGAAGGTGATTAAGGTTCAGTCTGAGATTGTTCAACCCTTGTCTGATAATCACCAACCTATTATTCGACCACTCATTCGATTACAAGAGAAAAACATTATTTTGACACGCATCAATCCACAGGTATAGAATTTGCCAATTCCTGTAAAGATCTATTGCATATTGTTCAATTGTTCTTTTCTTGCATCTGCTATGGTTAAATGCTTCTCTGTTCCATCCCATAAACGAGGAACTGTTGGAATCTTTGGATTTTATGCAGTTAATCATTTAGAGAGTGATTTTGCATGTTCTTTCATGGTTATTGTCGATTATATATTGCATTATTGACTCTATATTTTCCTATAGATTCGTGATACTAGTGTTCTTGTGAGACTGAGACCTGCATGGGAGGATCTGCGAAGCTACTTGACTGCAAGAGGGCGTAAACGGTTTGAGGTTTATGTTTGTACAATGGCTGAAAGAGATTATGCTTTGGAAATGTGGAGACTTCTTGATCCTGAGTCAAATTTGATAAATTCAAAAGAATTGTTGGATCGTATTGTCTGTGTCAAGTCTGGTAAGCTAGTAATTGGTAGAGCTGATTTACATGCATGGCTTGCAATTTGAGTTGCTTTCTGTCCTAAATGTTCCACTACTTGGTAGTTTTGTACTAATTAAGTTTTTGTATGATAGGTTTGAGGAAATCATTATTCAATGTCTTTCAAGATGGCATATGCCATCCCAAAATGGCATTGGTTATTGATGATCGCTTAAAAGTTTGGGATGAGAAGGATCAGCCTCGTGTGCACGTTGTTCCTGCATTCGCTCCATATTTTGCTCCTCAAGCTGAGGTATGCACAATCAGAAATTGGCTTCAACATCTTTTTTTGTAGCATGCACTTATTGCAACTCTATATGTTGCAGGCAAATAATACTATTCCAGTTTTGTGCGTTGCGAGAAATGTTGCCTGCAATGTTAGAGGTGGTTTTTTCAGGTAATAACACTAACCTTACATTGCATGACCTTGTCAGTCTTGTAACCTAAAATTGAGCAATTTAATTCAATTGCTCTTATTTGTTTATGCCTTCCAAAATTTGCATTAAATAACCCTAGGAATTGATAACAGAGAATTTGATGAAGGCCTTCTGCAAAAAATTCCTGAAATTTCATATGAAGATGATATTAAAGATATTCCTTCGCCTCCTGATGTGGGCAACTATTTGGTCTCTGAGGTTAGTCATGACGCCTTTTTCCTTAATTTCTCTGGTCTTGCTTGTTATATTTATGGGTTATAAATTGTTTTGGACCTTTTGATATGGCTACTTTGTTCCTTGTTTATTACTAAATTTGCCATGCCTCTCAGGATGACACTTCTGCTTCGACAGCAAATAAAGATCCACCTATATTTGATGGCATGGCAGATGCTGAGGTTGAAAGAAGACTGAAGGTAATTGACATCCTTAGTTTCTTTGGATCCATGCAACTGGGCTTATATAATTTGTTCTTGTTTTCTCCAGTGTACTGTGATTAGGTAGCGAGTTCTGATTTTAGAGTAATTGTTACTTATGGAGGTGATCTGTGTGAATTGAATTTATAAAATTTTTCATTTTAGTTTGCTTGTTTCATCCAGGAGGCAATTTCAGCAGCCTCAACAGTTTCTTCAGCAAGCATTAACCTAGATCCAAGGCTGGCTTCTTCTCTTCAGTTCACCATGCCATCTTCTAGTTCAGTTCCATTGTCGGCAGTTCAGTCATCAATGGCATCATATCCGAACATGCAGTTTCCTCAGGCAGCACAAGTGATTAAACCAGTGGCTCCTGTTGTTTCCCCAGAACCAAGCTTGCAAAGTTCCCCGGCTAGAGAAGAAGGTGAGGTTCCAGAATCAGAATTGGATCCTGATACAAGGAGGAGGCTTCTGATATTGCAACATGGGCAAGATACCAGAGATCACACACCACCTGAACCTGCATTTCCCCCTGCGAGACCTGCAATGCAAGTTCCAGTTTCACGTGCTCAATCACGTGCAAGTTGGTTTTCTTCTGATGAGGAGATGAGCCCACGGCAACTGAACCGGGCAGTTCCCAAAGAATTTCCTTTAGATCCTGAGCGAATGCATATGGAGAAGCATCGGGGTCCTCCTTTTTTCCCTAAGGTTGAGAGTTCTAGTCCATCAGATAGACTTCTTCGTGAAAATCAAAGATTACCAAAAGAGGTAATTGGTTCTTTGTGGTGGCATGGCATGAAGCCATGATTTTTATGCTAAAGTGGGAGGTTAAAGTTATCTCTCATTGCTGAAACATAGTTATCTTAGAGCATAATTCATTTGCAGGCACTTCATAGAGATGATCGTCTGGGGTTAAACCATACACCGTCTAGTTATCATTCTTTTCCAGGTTAGCTGAAGCAATTAATTGCGCATTGAAATGAATGTGAAGTTTCTTGTTATTGTTTGTACTCTTGAGGTTTCATCTTACTTTAAATTCCAGATATCTGATATGTAATTGGTATAAGTTTTTGAGCAGGATGAGGTGTTTCTGTCATTTTTATTTTTTCTGTTTGTTTAGTTTTAATGACCCTGGTTGCTATGTTGATGTATTATAGTTGTTTGATTTTGTTATATTGGAATGTTCTACATTTTGAAGGTGAGGAGATGCCCCTTGGTCGATCATCTTCTAGTCATAAGGATCTTGACTTTGAATCTGGACGAACTATTCCAAATGGAGAAACTCCGGCCGGAGTTTTTCAAGATATTGCCATGAAGTGCGGAGCCAAGGTAATTTGGAAGTAATTTCTAGTATGAGTTAGGTCATAATGTTTATGTTACAATATTATATGGTTTTATCTTGTTTGGCCATGTTTCTACTGCTTATAAAATTTGTTTCTAAAACTTGTAGGTGGAATTCAGACCAGCTTTGGTTGCTAGCATGGACCTGCAATTCTCCATTGAGGTATATAAAATTATTATTTTTGGGTTTGTTTTCATTTGGTGTCTCAGAATCTGAGATGGAGACATCCTCCTTTGCTTATCCTCTTTATTGCCTGTGGTAGGCTTGGTTTGCTGGGGAGAAAGTTGGTGAAGGTACTGGGAGAACAAGAAGAGAAGCGCAACGTCAGGCTGCAGAGGATTCTATAAAAAGCTTAGCTAGTAATATATCTTCCTATTTTTATTGTCTGCTTTGCTGAACTTCTATGATATAAACTGGATACAAAGAGGGTAGACAGTGAAAGGGCAAAATGCATATTATGTATATTTTTTCCAGCAGTAAGAGCAATGCATTTCACTTTTTTCTTTACCTTAAATCATGCATTAGGCCAATGTTATAGAAACTTGCGGTAATAATCTAGAAGAAAATTGCTTGATGGGCAGCTTTGCCTAGCTAAATAGAACTTTTCTGTTAGAGAATTCTTGTCACCAGATTGTGAGTTTTCCAGGCTTGTGGTTAAGTCTATGTTGAGTTGATTTTGTTTCTGGCATGTTTCTTTCTTGCTGTCTGTTGATTCATTCAGTCTCTCTTCTCATGGTGTTCTTTTGGAGCGATTCTGACTATCTTATAATAAACAGATACATATTTGTCACGAATTAAGCCTGATACTGGGTCTGCACAAGGGGATTTAAGTAGGTCGGCCAACACAAATGAGAATGGCTTTCCTGGTAATTTGAATTTGTATGGGAACCAGCAATCCTCTAAAGAGGAATCTATGCCATTTTCAAATGCACCGGAACCATCTAGGCTTCTTGATCCAAGGCTAGAAGGCTCCAGGAGATCTATGGGTTCAGTCACTGCACTTAAAGAACTAGTAAGATCTCATTAACTTGTTAGCTTTTAAGTCTTTAAGTTTGGTAACTTGCACTAATATAGTCCCTAGGTTGGACTGATAATATGTGGTTTGTCTACAGTGCATGATGGAGGGCCTTGGGGTAGTTTTTCAAGCACAGCCTCCTGCATCTAATACATTGCAGAAAGATGAAGTATACGCACAGGTTTGCATTTAACAAATCTTCTTTTATAATGAGGGACAATGAAACAACAAAAAATGATGTTGAAGACCATCAACTTGAACTAAGTGATCTCTGAATTCCTTGGTGATCCCTATTAATATATAACTCTTCTGTCATTACTTGATGTGGCATTAAAAGAAACGATGAGGACTTTTTAATAATATTTAGTTACCTTTCACTCAATAACGTGTCTACTCCTATTTATGTTTTAGGTTGAAGTAGATGGGCAGGTTTTAGGAAAAGGGACTGGTTTCACATGGGAAGAGGCTAAGATGCAGGTATACCTTTTGTTCTGTTATATTCAGAATTTTCTTTTGTGTGACATTATTTCTTACTGTATAATAATTTTTGCTGACTGGGCTCTTTTATCTCCCCCCTAGGCTGCTGAAAAGGCCCTCGGAAGTCTAAGATCAATGCTCGGTCCATTTACTCAGAAACGTCAAGGTTCTCCAAGGTACATGATCTTTTACTCGTAGGGAAAAGAAAAACCATTGTTGCTTCATTTACATTTTCTTATTTGGTGCATCATATGTTATATATGGACAAGGTCATTGCAAGATATGCCAACTAAACGCCTAAAGCCTGAGTTCCCACGTGTTATACACCGGATGCCCTCTTCTGGTAGATATCACAAGAATGCTCCTCCGGTTCCTTGAAGACACCTCGATATGGTAGATTTTTCCTCATTTTATAGTGTAGCAATTGTTGTGACATCTGTACAGTACGCAATATGGACTACAAGTCTACAACGGGTGAAGGCCATCAAGACCTGCAACCCACGTTGACTGTTAAAAACTTCGAGTGTTTCTTGCATATGACATGTCTGAAGCCCAAAAGATGAGATGTTTTTATCAGGGTAACCGAGGCTTTTTATTCACCATGCTATCCTTTCATGGGGATAGACATTCATTCGGTTTCAAACAAGGTGGCAAAAGGGAGAACGCCAAATTCACGGTGGAACTCGGTTAATTCGGGACTTGAGCGCTTAAGAAAAAGGAAGACAAGGTTGAGCTTGTTGCTATGTAAGATTCAACAACAGTCAACATCGTTTACTAACTATAGCCAATGTTTCCCTGTTTTTTTTAACCATAGGGTCCAGAGCTGTGGCCTAACTGGGTTTGATTGCTACATATAAATTGTGTCAATCCATGAGAAAATTATTACTCTACGAAACCGTAGTCATGAAATTGGTGAAATTTGCTTTCAGTACACACAGCTGCTGATGTATTTACAATTTTGATCATCCACGAGTTTGCCTTTTCTATCATTTTATGTCAGTTGCTTAATCTCAATGATGTTTAGAATGGATCGGACCAGTCGGTTGGATGGGTCGGGATATTGGTTCGGAGAATGACATTAAACTGGTTGAATTAAGAATCGGTATAAATTGGTTGAAATTTTTATTTTTATTTTTGAATTTCTAATAATTTTTTAACCAGTAAGTCGAATCAGTGAATTGATGATTTAATCGGTTTGATTAGTTTTAAAAAGATTGTGTAATGTATTGATGTTGGTTTTTACAATTTTTTTAAAGAATATATAAAAGAAATAAAGAAAATCTAATTATCCAACCTAACTGGATTCATTATCGAGTTAGATTTTGAAAAGAAAAAAATTAATTGTACCGTATATTCTCCAAATATATTAAAAATATATTAAATTGGTATTTAAATTTAAATTTATATCTTTAAACTATTAAGTTATATTAATTAGGTATTTTTTATTATTAATACCATAAAATTTTGTTATAATTTTTCATTTTAAATTATACCACATAAGATTTGATGGGTTTAAATATTTCATTTTAAATTATACAACAATTTTTGTCTTGTCATTTAACAATTAAATGTCATTTATTTTAATATGTTTAATTCAAGTTGTCCATGTAATTACATCAAATCCAATTTAACATTTAACATTTAATGCGCGAGCTTACAACTAAGCTCACAAAAGAATTCTTGTCATAGCTAATACTTTAAAGACTTAATTAGAATATTTTTAAATTTGGAGTTGAGTTTATAATCTGAATCACAATATAGGGACCCTGTTGAAATTAATCCAATAAATAATGCATGAAGTTAACTTAATTCCTGAAGTGAAAACGCAAGTTCACCAAAAAAGCAAAAAGTATCCCGAAACAGCGTCGTTTAGCTGTCTTTCAATTTTCAACTAGAGGGATAAAAAAGTAATTTCAAATATTATTTTATTTTTCTTACCAAAAATCAAGTCCTGGTTGGCCGTCAGCTGTAGGTGTATATAAAGGTCAAAAATAAAGAAATTAAAAGGAAAGTTCAAGAAAAAAAAAAAAAAGGGAAGCTCTCTCTCTTGTTGTAAGCTAAAAAAAGAGGCTCCATTTTCGATTCCTTTTTCTCTTAATTTTCTTTAGAGAAAGAGAGAGATGGCTTCCTTTGATGCGTACGGAATGGAAGGAGAAGAGGTTCATGCAGGTGCAGCACCTAATAACCATCCTTTCGATGTAGACGACGACGAGAGCTATTCCAATTACGGCTCTTACTCTAACTTCACCGACAATCAGCAATTCCCGGCCGACGGTGGTGATGTGGCGGTGGATCACTTGGCTTCTTCTCCTGAGATCTTCGGCTTCGGATCTTCCGATCCGTCCCCTGCTTACTCGCAATCTCCTTTCGGTACTACGATTCCTGTGGAAAACGGAAACGGAACGAATGGATTTAGCGGTGGAAACGACGATGTTTTCAGTTCTGATGGTCCTGTGCTTCCTCCTCCTACTGAGATGGCGCCAGAGGAAGGCTTCCTTCTTCGCGAGTGGCGGCGGTTAGTACTTAGTAGTAATAATTTCTTTTTGTTTTCTTTTTTTTCAAATTGAATCGCTTGATTTGTCCACTTTTTGTTTGGATTTGATTGGTTCTTTTGGTTTGGCAATGCTTCTCAGCTTAGATCTGCTATGCGTTTGAGTAAGCTATGAATTGTTGTTGCATTGGTTGAACTCAGATTAACTTGAATTCAAATTTGTTAATGATCATTTCGTGTTTCTAGATCTGCCGAGGTTTTAACTATCGCGTCAATCAGCTTGATTTTCCGTTTCATTTATGTTTCTTATGAAGTTCAAATTTGTTGATCTCTCTTGTTATTAATTGAAGTTCTTGTTCAACTTATGTAAGACTTGGTTGATATTTAGATTGTTGTAATCCTTAAGTGTTCAGTAGCTGTGATGGATAAATGGAGAAACTTATTGAATATTACGTGTATGATCTCATTAGGCAGTAGATTTAGAAGATCCAGATCCACGTTAATTTTCCAATCAGGAGATGTTTGAATAGTTTTCTGAATAAAGTATAAACTGATCACCTTTACTTAGGCATTAATTTCTTTGAAAGAGCATTTGCATTATATGAGAAATATGTTTCAGAGTCATGAGGTTGTGAGTCTATAGTTCCAACTTGATTTCTTGTAGGTTGAAAAAACATGTTCTCTTCCAGTTTATTAGAGATGAGGAGTGGAATTCTATATTTCACAATGATAATACTTACTACTGAGGATAAACATTCAATAATTACCTTGTTTATTGAATATGAGAATTTTTTCGCATCTATAAAGTCATATAATGTTTAAAATGCTTTCCTTTGAACCTCTCTTTGATTTCGATTCCAATGACAATGCACATAATGATCTCAACATTCGTGGTTTATACTGTATTCATTCATGACAAAATTTCCTTATTTTTTTATTTTGATTTTTGCTCGTCTTAAGAAGATCCATGAACTAATGTGCCTGCTATTCTAAATTAAAGACCATCTTGATTGATTCTTTGTCTTTTTTGAGAATATTTGTTGGTTTATCTGGAATAAGTTATTGTAGTATCAGTTCTACATGTACTGATTTTTTCGAGTTACCTTGTGTTCTTTATACTAGTTGAGCTATAGGCCTATTTAAAGGTCACGTTATTGTCGGACCAGCAAGGATTTTCTAGTCAGAGTCTGGTCCAGCCCAGCCCAGTTTATTGTTCATTTAATAAAAAATATAAAATGTTTTAATATTTTTAAATAGTGAAATGGACTTTTAGGCCTGGCCTTCATGGCAAGCGGAAGTAAAATTTTCTTAATCTAGCTTAACCCATGAATACCTCTAAAAAGATGTATATGGTAACCCTTTTCTTTTCTCTTTCTATATGTAAACTCTGTTGCTTTTTAGTATCCAAAAATTTTGATTTCTTATCTTGGTTTTGTCGTTGCAGTCAAAATGCCATTCAGCTTGAAGAGAAGGAGAAGAAGGAAAAGGAATTGAGGAACCAAATTATAGAAGAAGCTGAGGAGTACAAGCGAGCATTCTATGAGAAGCGGGAAAAAACTATCGAGACCAACAAAACTAACAACAGAGAAAGAGAAAAGGTAATATTCTGAACAAATCTTCTTTTTCTCCATGCCCAATCGATATGCAATTATATGATGATATCTCACCACTTGATTATTTTTTGGGCTTGGAGCAGCTATACGTGGCTAACCAAGAAAAGTTCCATAAGACTGCTGACAAGCACTACTGGACTGCAATAGCAGAACTCATCCCCCGTGAGGTCCCTAACATTGAGAAAAGAGGCAAGAAGGATGTAGAAAAGAAACCGTCAGTATTTGTCGTCCAAGGACCAAAGCCTGGAAAACCGACCGATCTTTCAAGAATGCGACACATTCTTGTGAAGCTGAAGCATTCACCTCCACCTCACATGATTCCACCTCCACCTGCTCCAGCAAAGGACGCTAAAGATGGAAAGGATGCTAAAGATGGAAAAGACTCGAAAAACGTTGACAAGGCTGCATCGAATGGAACTGCAGAGAAAGGGGCACCCGTTTCATCTGCAAAAGATGGCGCCGCCCCCACTGGCACTGCTGCTAATAATTCCTCCGCTGAACAAGATGCCGCCGCCACGACCGCTCCCACCAAGGACCAAACTGTTGCGGAACCAGAGGCAACAGCAGCCTAATTGCTTACAACACATTTACCATGGTTGTTTCCTTGCCCTATTCTTTTTTGTTTTTGCTCAAGGTTTCGATTTCAAATTGCATTGCCTATTACCATGGTATTTTCCTGGGAAGGATTTAGTACCATTAGTTACATACACAAGTACTATTCCTAATTAGTTTTTTGTTTTTTTTTTTTAAACATTTCAAGAGATTGGACGTCAACTGTGATCGTTTTATTTTGCTTGTTGAATTGACTTTGTGGACTTATTATGTTGCTTGCAAAGTTACAAAATTTGTCTATAATCTGCGCTTTGCTTATTATCATTTTCGTGGTTTTATCTTTGATTGTGTTTAAAGCATCGTAATCGTGGTTTTATC
Organism: Gossypium hirsutum; assembly: GCF_007990345.1. Classification (NCBI taxonomy): domain Eukaryota; kingdom Viridiplantae; phylum Streptophyta; class Magnoliopsida; order Malvales; family Malvaceae; genus Gossypium; species Gossypium hirsutum. The sequence continues at coordinate 2,211,984 of NC_053433.1, forward strand.
GATGATTGTGCTTAAAATATCATAAAAATGACCTATTTAATAACTCTTCTTATATGTTAGTTTTCTCAAAAAAAAAAACTTCGCTATTAAGAACAGAAGTTTCTGTATTTTAATATAATTTTTTAATATTGAAATTGGTTGTTTTAAAAAAAATCTTATATAAGAACTTTAAAGGAAAAATATTATGTATTTCTAATTTTTATTTTTGTACATTTTTACAAATTAAGGTACCAATAAATAACCACACAAGGCAAGCATTTTTTATTTACCAAGCTTGTCGCTAGCGATAACAACTTCATTGCAAGGTTTTTACTGGTCCAACTAAAATAAAAAATGTATATTAAAAATTGCTCAGTTGAACTGGTTAGTATCGATTATTAGGTTAATCAAATTCAATGCCCTTTTATGGATCGATATCCTGATCTGATTTGCCAATTCAGTTCAAACAACCTTTTATTTCAATAACGAGATCTTATTGAAGTACATATTTCCAAAATAAAAATAAGAATCCAATGCTAAAATTCAATAAAAACAGAAACAAAAGGAAACTATTACACCTACCCATATATTGACAAGAAAAGTACAATATGAAATTAGACCTGAACACTGCTCTACATTCATACAATGTCTACCTGTCTTACAACTACAATCATCTAGAACAAAAGGAAACTATTACACCTACCCATATTCTTCTCATTTCTCACCCCCTTAAAAATCAATGTTCTTAGTTAACGTTTGTTAAAATAAAAAAGTAACCTAACAAATTATTTTATCAACAAATTTTATACAGAAACAGGTTCTAGTGTTAAAAAAGCCAATCATTTGTTTCCTATGTTTAAGCTTTAAACCTGCAGCAACTTGTAAAGCTTCCAAAAAGTACATACCCGTACATCGAAAAGAGGAACCGAAGTGAGCCCCTGACAACAAATACATAATCGACATTCACCCTGGCGGCTTCTATACAACTCGAACCCAAGGTCCGCCGCACATCGGACATCCATAGGCCCAACGACTGATCCACCAACTCACCCGTTCATTTTGACTAGGTTGGTGGGTCGAATCAGCCGAAGCAAAAGCTGAAGTTTGTCGCAAACATCTCATGCACTGCATGATATAAAACCAATAGATATGTTATCAATAGGAAGTTCATCAGAGAGAGTTCCAAACAAACAAGGAAAATCATATATCAAAATGACATATTTCAGCCCGACACTAGTGTCATGGTCGACAAAAAGACCATAGCGTTCAATTAAAATCTCTGGATGCGTGCGTTTTACATAAAATACATTGTCCTTCCATGCACCATTCTAAGCACTGTTACATCCTAATTCTATTTGACACCAACAATATTTGGAGTCATAACATTTCAAATCTTATGAGTGAAAGAAACTCTCCAACAAGAAGATCTACAGTTAAAGTCAAAGCCAGAAGCATTTATTTCACACGATAAAATGGCAGGACGACCAGCAGACCATATGAGCACAAGAAATGAAACAATTTACTTTTTGATTGTTCACAGAGGCAAGCAAATACCAAGCACCACTCAACCTCTTGTAAACTTAAAAGTGCTATATAAACTAAATGCTTTTTATTGATAAAACAGGGAAAAGAAATCTCCCAGTTCCAACTGATAGGAATTAAATACGAGGTGATCCTACAACAAGAACTGACAAAGACAAACACAGAAGTTAAAAGAGTAAATGTTTAAGAAAATTCTCAAACCTTGTACCAAACACCTTCAAGACCAGTCTTCCACACAGCAGTCACAACATCTCGTCGAGATCCCATTATACCGAGATATGCACCCAGGCCAACAGAAGTGTTTAAGCCAAATGCTGCATCTCTTTCAGACAGCCGACGCTTCCTTGGCCAGAGGGTTTGTACTCCGTAATGGACGTTAGAACTTTCCATTGAGCTTGTATCAGGCATATCAATCGAATTGCTTAGCCTGGGAATATCATCTCCCGGGCTCATGTCCTCCAGATCTGACCATGGACCACCAAACATATTCCGTCTGTGCCACTCTTCAGATGAGGGATGTAATTCTAACTCTCGCAGTAACAGACCAGCAGCATCTGCACCCCTAGGCCGAGGCATGTTCTGCAGACAATTCAGAAACATAATGGAAATTAAAAGGAATCTGGAACTCAAACAATTAGAACATCAAAGTGTAGGAGATTCCCTTATGCTAATTGAAACTGCTTTCATTAGCACAATATCTAGAATGCACTCCATAGATTCAGAAGAATCGACAAACAGACCGATTAGATACCCATATTATTTGCTTTTATCAGTACATCTCACTAACTACAAAGATGCAAATCATGACTTACATTATTTTTTTGTTGCCTAACTTTTATTAGCTAGATTATGCAACTAGGTCTCATAAACTTGGATGAAATTTGCCTACCTGCATATGTGGGCCAAGGGATGCTTCTACCACCTCAGGCAATACCGTATAATTTCCATCAATATAATGCAACCGCACCTGGATGCTGCTGCTTCCCACCTGAGAAACTGGTAACGGGTGTGGTAGACCAGAGGTACGCCTACAGAGATCCATAAGAATAAGGAAAAGAACCTTTACCTGCAGAGCAACATATGAGGTTTATTATATCAAGTTATCAACCCAGTCTGCCATTTCAGCATAGTCCTAAATATTACTTGGGACCCCTGAACACAGTTCCTAAAGAAAAAAATTCACATAACATAATTACTAGTGATGGTAGTGGTAATGGTAGCAATAAAAATACACAGTAACTACCTCCTCAAACGTGTATCCTTGACCAGCATTCCCAGAACCTATCTTTCCTGTCCTATGACCTTCCTCAGCACCTTTAGCTCCAGGTACTAATTGCCCAGCTCGTGCTCCCTGGGCTTCATCAGGTCTAGTCATGGTTGTTGGCTTAGCAGCAATAGAATTGACCTCCTCCATTTTCCCAGGAGCCCCAGGCTGATTTTTTTGTGGATTTGCATCAGTATTTCTTTGTGCATAGCGAGGCTGTAGAGCTCGCCGAAAGAAAAAGCAGAAAAGTAAAAGTTGACATAGTCTATGAAGAAAATGGCAATCCCCAATAAGCCTAACAGCGGGTGTTCCAGGGAAAGTTCCTGTATTAATGCTTATTGGCATAAAGGACGAGGGGCCACTTATGGTGTTCGGAGTTGAAGTGGAAACTCCGTCAGTTGAGCCACTAATCTTAGCAATAGCACCCTGTACCCAAGCTTGCATCTGTGTGCTTCCAGTCGAACTTGTCGTGCCACTTTGACCAGCTGTAAAACATGGGTTTCTTGCTGTGACTTAGGCATATAAATATAGCAATTTCAAAGGTACAAATCAAGAAGGGTAACAGACACGAAGTTCTTCAGCATCACCCAATAAAGCAAAAAGAAAAAGAAAAGCAATTTTCAATGTCAAAAGAAATTGCTACTGACCCTGACTAGTTGCTGGAGTTGCTGAACTTTGGGTAGGACTTGTTACCATATTGCGATTGCTACCAGTACCTGCAGTAACAGCATGGCTAGCCAATGTGCGGCAGAAACTTGCATAACGACGCAAGCGTGTAATAAAATGTGAAGCCAGATCCAGAACAGCATCAACATAAGCCTGCATATTGCATCAACAATAGTGCATATAAAGCTAACAAAAAAAAAGGCTGAACTCTCTGCTGAAAGAAAACGCTAGTGGTAGAACATATAAGAATATTTTCATATGCCAAGATGTGAACTGCTTATGTGGGGAATAGTCACTAGTCTAACAACATGATCCAAGAGCAACCATATACCCTCATGCTGCACATAAGAAAGTTGCTAAACTTATGAATGAAACAAAGGTAAAAAATAAAGAAGCAACATCAAAAGAATGGACAGTGAATATATTTTATTTCAAAAGTTCAATTTCAGCAGGACAAAAGACTTATTACATGTGCAGGTAAGTCAAACATAGAGGCAAGACCTGAATGCTCTGAACAAGAGCCGGATCAACAGCCATTGCTTCAGGATCAATGCTGGATAACGTCTCGCCAGATGCCTGCCATGGTTCTGATACTAATGCTGAAGGATTTACTAAAGCTGATTCAATTCCTTTCCCTAGCATATCCAGTAGCAACCTTGCTTGCATATCTAGAACCATTGCCCTAACCTCTTGGGCGTTTGTACCTTCCAGTAGCCTGCACTTTATCCTGTCCAGACTCTGCAAAGTATAAAGATAATATTGAACTTTCAAGCAAATTGAACAACTACCACTGAGAAGTTCAAAATTTCAAGCTTCTCATTTATATTATAGAACATGAAAGAAGGAAGCAGAATTAGACAGACAGGAGAATATTTAGGCTGTCAATTTCAACGAAGCTGGTAGCATGATAGCCTCATTAGATGAGGTTCAAAGCACTGGGGTACACTTTCTTTAAACCATGTAATAATTGGCAAAGTTAATAACCAACTAGAACTAATAATGTAAAAACCAACAGCCAACCAGATAGTGCAAAAAAAAAAGTTAGCGAAAGACATACAGGTCCATACTGTTGCCTGTGCTGAATAGAAGGGAGAGAGTGAAAATCCGCATCTAAGACAGCAATCACGCTGTTCAGAGAAACTGAAAAGGACAATAAACATCAAAAACAGAAGTCAAGTAAGACTAGGTGGTGATACAAAATGAATATGCTAAGGAAAAATATAACTTGCTCTTAGGTAAAAAATTTCAACAGATAGTGAAAGCTTGTTTACCAATGCCATCCTCAGCAGCACTCTGCGTACAGCCAACAGCATCCCACCAATCAACTCCAACCAAAAGACTCCACCAAAACCTGCTCCGAGTTATTAATAATAGTAATTATAAAAATCCATCAAATCAGTACATGTTTATAGATTAGCTAATTTGGTACCTCTCCGCAATAGCACGTTCCCAGGTTGATGAGTTAGCCTTTATTTGACTACTTGAAATGGCAGGAGGAAGAACACGGATTATCTTCAACATGGTACGGTCCTTGCTAGTGTCATGCCAAACAGAAGCAGAACAACAGCTTGTTGAAGAGAAGGCAGGGGCAGCAATAGCAGAACCAACATTAATTTGGTAGTTATCAACAGCACTAAAGTTTGGACCAGAAAAAATGTGGACTCCACCCCGAAGAAACGAAATAGCTATCTCTCCACCATGCGCAGAATAAACAATTCGAGCAAGGGTCCTAACGTCACTTGGTAGATCAAAAGGATCAAAACTAACCCTCTTTAACTTCTCGGAACTCGAATCAGATGCTTTACGAGAATCAGAAGTTGGTCCGGCAGCAGCTGCTTGGTGAGACTTAAAGTCATTAGTTGGTGGTATGCTTGTATCCACTTTGGACACCCAAACAGTCTGCTTAGGTGCCTGCCCACCGAAACTGGAAGAAGGGTTCCCAAATATATTATGGAGAACAACAGACTGAAGAGATGATTCCCACCGTTGCACTCTCCAACCTGTGATTGTAGGACCCTCGTCTGGATCATATGGGGACATGTATTGTCCTGCAATAAGCAAGATGACAGAATTTAGAGATGACCGACTAACAGCTTGTAAAATATGAACTATCTCATTCAAAAACCAATGGTATCAACAGCAAAGAAGCATTCAGTCCAAAATGAAGTGTATACTATAATTATCATTGTCATGCCAATGATCTATTTCAGTTGCAGCCTAAGTGTCCCAATACAGGCCGGAATCATGACCCATCTAGTCTTATTTTCTAATTTACAAGTAAAAATACCGTCATAACGACTAATAACTTAACAAATTAATCAACAAGCAAGATTCTCCAAGAATCAGAAATATCAACTTAACCAAACATTAAAAAAAAGCTTTTTTAATAGGAAAAGCAAGAAGTACACAAATTAACTTGAAAGATCAGACAAGTACCCTCAACAATAACAACAGCAATTACAGAACCACCCCGAGTTGGATCAAAGGCAACTGCAGTTACACCAGAGCCCCAAGTAGTGGTTGCTGCAGATTGTGCTGCAGCCTCAGGACTCACATATGCTGAGAAATTTGAAACTGGTGAGCAATGTAGTGAGACAACATCATTAAAATCTTGATCTGCTGTCTTCTTCCCTTGCTTTGCTTCAGATATCAAATATTCTTGCCAACTAAATAAATATGCAGCCAACGGGGCAAAACCAGCCCAGTTGGGTGGATTAACTGAGGGTGGGATCCCATTACTTGTGCTCGTCTTTGCAGTAGCTTGAAATCCATTTCCAGTGCCGGGAGTAACCTCCCAGACAACGACAGTAGATGGGTTTACAATTGGAACGCCTGCCACATGCATGGCACCACTGTCCGTTATTATTGCATCAGCAGCCATGATACCACTAGGCCCAGCACCCAATATTCCCTTGCTTGTGCAAAACCACTTTCGTGCTACACTACCCTGCGTAGGGGGCCACTGGGACCAATGAAGTTGAACAGATCCTGAAGAGAAGACGGAACAAACACACAGAAAATTGGGCCACCTGGCTGTAAAAGAAAAAAAAAACACATTTTTCATACAAGCAATGAGTACCTTCCAAATTTCTATAATGATTTCAATGTGAAAACAGAAAGAGCAGACCAAATGACAAGTTATGACCAAATGAGGTCATCATCAAAGGACACTAATAGCTTCTATATGATCCTGGAAAACAGCCAACCTTACAAATCCAGAATGTTTACAAATTTATTCTTGCACAAATCATGAATAGAACACAAAGTTGTGAGCAAGACCTCAAACACTTAATGAGTAAAAGCTACAAACCTGAATTTTGAGACTGATGAGAAAGAAATTTTTCCTCAAAAGTCGATTTTGAGTTTGCAGGATTACTGGATTTTGACGAAAGCCACCTATACTGATTATTAAAATACATAAATCAATAGCACAAGCGATCAGATCATTAACATTATGGTAGCAAAGGCAAAAAAGACAACAAATGAGCAGAAGGTACCCATTGAAAGAATAAAACAAGGATGTTAATAAGGGAACAAAATAAAGAATGTTCCTTTAAACTTATTTCTTCACTTGGAAGGATTTAGTGATGGAAAGAAGATCCATCACTGTCATTTCTACATGGGATGAGAAGTTTAAGGCAATTTATAAGAAGAGCAACAAAATTACACCACAATTCCAAATTACACGATAATTCATACCTCAAATATCCATTTCTAGAAATCAACTTTGTGGGCAGTAAAGTACTTACTGGAGACACCCCTGACAACCACTTTGTAACAACAGCTATATCCTGTCGCCACTCATGCTCACGCTTCCAGAAGCTAGCATCACGTACCAGATGGGCAGGCTCCTGCAGTTAAACATCAAATTTTAGTCCAGGGTAAGATTTTATGGCCACAAATGAGCAAGAGATAAACCAAATGATGTCATAACAGAAAACTTAAGGAAACACCAATACTGCCATTGTAACTAAGTCTGAAATGGAATTATATAGAGAAAAGCCATGTTAAGAACTTAAAGGGAGGTCACTTGAGCATCTGAAAGAAACAATCTAGTGTGCTAGCTTACTTGGGATGGCTGAGTCCAGATGGTTACCCTCCCATGGAAGTTAGCTATCAGTAAGGCACGAGGACAAGAAGTAGGAGACCATTCAATAAACTGAACAGAATCACGAGGAGAATCTGCAAGAAATGCGCAGAGCAACCAGTCATATACACAATATTGCGCCAGACTTACTACACCTGTCAGAGCTAAAATTGTTAAGAAGACATGTCGACAGTGACAACAACCACAGCAATGTGAAATAAATAAATAAAGATATGAAGCACACAGTCATAATCACACTTCCAAGTTCCACCTATACAAAGACCTTGCATAACTATAAAGATGAATTAAAAAATCCAACACTATGAAATCGGCACTTGGCACCACTAGGTAAGTCAAGATATTCAGCCAGGTTCATGAGAACACTTTAGCGCTATAACTATATGAGCTGAAAATGTAAAATTAAGCTACCTGCTGTAACATTGAACACCGCACACTCAGTAGGACGCTCTGGGATCACAATTTGTATAGGGATCCAGAAAGGTGGATTCGCATTAGAACTACAAATAAATAAAACACTAAATGAGTTTTAATTTTAAAAAGGTGTATAGAATAACTGACTTTCACAACTTTAGTGTTCCTGAGAAACTTGAATTCCCAATAATTCTACAATTCACTTGTATGATGAAATATAGTAGAAATAGAATCTACGAGGAATTTATCATTCTACAAAGATAAACATTAGCAACGTCACTTGGAAGTAGAAGAAACAATTATAAAAAAACAACTATCCTCGGAATCCTAGCACAAGTTTCAGTCGCACAAGCAATAGCATTCAATTTCCCACACCAAGCAACAGCACTGAAACAAAAAAACAACAACGTAATAAACAAACCAATCGAGAAAAAAAAAACAAGTGAATTGCAGAGTTGACTATGAATTGAACTAAAAAAAACTAACCTAAAATTGCGGCACAATTCAGGTACTCTCATTTTATACCGCAAATTAGACTTCGGTTGTTTCAACCAAATACAAAACACGATAGCTGGATTAACCGGATCCTCTTCCATCACAGTATCTTCACTTTTACCCGACGAAGCGACAAAAACTTCGTCTTCTCCGACACCAGAAACCGGTTCAGAACCAACCGGTTTCTCCAAGCCCAGCTTAACGGCAGAATCAACCGGCTGGGCCACGGGCTCTTCCTCTGATTCCTTGTTATCGCCCAACCCTGGCTGTTGATTCATATCGAAGAAGAAAATAAAACAAAACCCTAAATCTTTATATTTATATAAAAAAGATGAAAAAATGGAAGAGAGAGAAAGAGAAAAAAATGCAAGCGGAGTGGTGCAAAAGTCGCAATTGAAGGCGACAGGTAGCACTGTAGAGAGAGAGAAAAGTGAGTTGAGTGTTCTTTTTTAGTGGGGTTAGTGCGATTTGAGACTTAAAAGTGTGTTTTTTTTTTAAGGGCAAAGGTAATTTCTTTCTTTTTATTTTTTTGTGAGAGTGGAAATGTGAATTTTGGGCGTGGGAAGGGAAAATTTAGTAACAGTGAAAAGGTGGGATCGGACGTTGATGGGGTTGCCGGAGGGGGGCGGGAGCCGTGGCGGTGGCGGGGGGTTAATTGGGGGCTGAGAAATCTTGCTTGGTTCGGATTGATGGTTTAGTGAAATATGCGAGTTAAGTGAGGGGTTAATATGAGTTTGGATTGGATCCAAGTGGTGGGTGGGTGGCGGCTCTGATATTTGCCCAAATAATTTGGGTTTCCATTTTAAAAGAATCTTGTCTTTTTCTTCAAATGTTGTGTACCGTAAAAGGAGGTTATTTAGCATTATAACTTAAATAAACTATTAATAAGTAAATATTTTGATGGCTTGATTTTAAAAAATGATTATTAAATTATTGAAAAGTTTAATTTAATTCATTAAATTATTTGAAAGTTTTTATTTAAGTTATTAAGTTGTGTTAATTTTTTTTTAAAGTATAAATAATGAGCTCCAAGCAATGATTTAATGATCAGTCTAGTAGATTAGTATTCATCGACGAGTAGATAAACATACTTTAAATTTAAGTTGATCTAACAATCATTATCAAAATAGGAGAAGAAAATTGCTTAAGTTTTAGTTTGCAGATTCATGATGTTCAAAGTTGTTTAATGAAAAATAAAATGAACTATAAAATAAAAGAGAATGAGAACTTTCAAATGGTGCAGACAGTACAAACAAAAAAGGTCATACAATAATGATTTTAATAGTTCATTGATTTAATTGAAAACTTTTAAATAATTCAAGGACCATTTTGTAACTTCTTAAAATTAAGTGATCAAAACATAAATTTACTAACATATTAATGACGTTAAATGTAAGTTACCCTAAAACTGTTAATTAAAATTTCGATTTACTATAAATATTTTCCTCCAAATGTAATCTTAAATTACAAAAAAAATATTATTCAAATAGAATCAAATTTCATATATTTCAATAATTTAAAAAGTAAATAAATTTTAGCACATTGAAAATGTCATCAAACGTAAATTGATTAAATTCTTTGAAACTTTTCGTCATACATCAGAGCTCTAATCATTTTTTTATTTATTTTTAGAATAAATTTCAAAAATATACATAGATTTTAATAATTTAATTATGATTATTAGTATCACCAAATTGACAACATTGTTAATTGTTACTATTAAACTGATCACGTGATTTTTTATAAGCAACATTAGAAGGTTGGTTGACATGTAAATTTATTTTTAGTTAAATATGATTGACAAAATTTCCATTTGGCCTTGATTATGTGATCGAATAACAGTGAAATGAATTTTCATGTCATCACTTTAATAGTAATAACTAACTATATTATCTATTTAGATATGATAATAACAAAGTAAAGTAACTAATTATACCAGAATGAATGAATTAAATCCCAAATTCATTACAGTAGAGGGACTAAAAGTATAAATAGATTTAATATTTATTTAATTTGTAATATAACATATGAATTTTAATTTTATGCAATTATATATATGTAATTTGAATATTGATTCAATTTTTGCAAAAAAAAAAAACTTATAAACATGACAACAATGTACTATTATTTGTTGCATACATGAAGTATTGTAGTTACTAGATGTGAAAATAGTTAGACTTTTTTTTTCATTTAACCAGGTTTAAAATATGGGTCAAATTTTAAAAGATTCGAACAAAAAAATTAAGCCCATTTAAAATTTATGTCTAACTTAGACTATATAAATGTAACTGAACTTGATAAGTTGTATTTTTTTAACCTAACTAGTACCTAAACTTAAAAACAATAAGTCAATTTGATTTTTTTTAGTTACTTGACTAACATGATTAAAATATGAAACGCTGCATTGATGATTAATAACATGGTGACATATAGCAAGTTCACATTTTGACACGTGAAAAAAAAATTAGAATTTATAAAAAAAATTACCACGTGTCAAAATGTATAAACGTAATATGCCACCATGACGTTGGTCCTCAATGTCACGTCAATATATTTTAATAGTGTTAATTAGGTACCTAAAAAAAGTACCAAGTTGACTTATGGTTTCCAAATTTAGGTATAGGTTAGGTCAAAACAAAGTTTAGATATAAAGTATGTATAAGCTACCAAGTTCAAATACCTTCATATATATTAACACTAAATAAAAACATCCTTATAACAATATAACATTGTAAAATGCATGATTTATTTAGTTATTTACCAATTGAATCAATGTCTAATTTTTAGTTGACTCGTGACACTAATTTCATTAAAAAAATTAAATATGGTATAAATATTAATAGCATGCATAAATTCAAATCTAAATCCAAACCATGATTACTAGAATCAGACTCAGTTGTTTAATTTAATTGGGAATTGGTATCCAATTAATTTAACCGGTACTACAAAACTAGAGAAGAGAGTTGTTGCAAAACTAGTTAGAATTTGATTTAATTTAGTTCAAATACTTAATTTAATTTTATTGTTGTAATTTGTTAAATAAATGTTTATGTTTAATTATTATTTATTTATGTTTTCAACCTTTTCATTTTTCTAAATTGTTTAGATATTTTTATTTTGCAACAATTGAATCAATGATTCGATTGATTGATTCGATCGTCGATTAAATTATTATAATATTAATAAAAAATTGACCCGACTTATAAACACTTTCACTAACTTGTAAGGTTAAAAAAGCCCAACATCAATAATAATTGGAAAAAATAGTATTCCATGGAGTGGTGGTTAAAGCTAGGATGGGTTTGGATGAGAGGTGGAGTACAGTGCGATATATTTAGTTTACTTTTTGTCTCATCTTACAGTATCACTACAGTATTACTACAGTATATAATTTCACCGTACAGTTCTATTTTTACACTAATCACAAATAAACGCACTACTCATCCAAATATTTTATTAAAAAATAGTTGAAACCAAAGTATTGAGTCCAGTTCTTGACATTAAATTATAGGGGATGTAATTAAAAATTTTGAGAATTCTAGTAAGAATTTTCAAAAATCTTAACAAAGGTCAAGACCTCTTAAGTCCTAATGAAGATCCGCCTCAGGAACTTCGAACATAAGGGAAGAATTAAAAAAGAAGAAGTTTGAGACAAAACGACGGCGGTTAGAAATACTGAAAAAACAGAATGCCCTGGGCCCAGTTCTGGCCTCTGGGAACTTGGCAAGAGGCTAACTGAAAAACTCGAGAAACCGCGAGATATTGTTACACTTCGTTTTTCAGTTTTTTCCTCTCACTTCACAGCCTCTCAACCCTCAAATTTAGCCAAAAAAGGACTGAAAATCCATTAAGCCATGAGCACGACGCCACAAGGAATTCACTCGCTAGCCTTCAGGGTAATGCGGCTTTGCAAGCCGTCGTTCCACGTCGAACCTCCTTTCCGTCTCGATCCTTCCGATCTCTTCGTCGGCGAGGACATCTTCGACGATCCACTCGCCGCTTCTAACCTCTCTCCACTCTTATCTAGCCACGTCAACAAGTCCACCGACTCCTCCGATATGACCTTTGCCAATAGATTCCTCCTCCACCACCCTTCCGATGCAATGGGCTTCTCTGGCCTCCTCGTCCTCCCTCAATCCTTCGGGTCTCAGCACACATACATCTCTTTATTCTTCATTTTTTGGGGGTTAATTGTACCATACGTCCCTAAGTTATGACCAAATTCTAAATTGGTCATAACTTCAAAACTCTACAATAATATTTTATTGTTCCTCTTTGTTAGTATTAAATGTCAGCTTAAATGTGAGGTAAAGGGATTTATAAATATTTTTTAACAGGTCATATTCAAACTAACAGTCAGCATCGATTGGAAGGATTTGAACTTAAGGACCAAATTTGAATTTGATCTATAATTCAGAAATGTCCTATGCAATCAACTCTGTTTTTCATTAATCGTTTTGTATTTCTTTTTATCTGATTTTTTTTTCTGGTTTAATTAATATAGGGCGATTTACTTGGGAGAGACTTTCTGCAGCTATATCAGCATTAATAACAGCTCAAATTTTGAAGTTAAGGATGTTATTATTAAGGTCAGTCTGTTTAATTGTTTTCTTTTTTTCTTTTCATGAATTTACTGCATTTTTTTATTGATAAGAACTGTTTAACTGTTGCATTGATAATGTGTTTGGAAAGGAAGAAAAATTTGAATATTAATTGACATTTTTCGCTTGTAGTTTGGTAGGACTTGGTTCCTTCACCTTCTTTAATTGAATTTATTAAGCTTTTATGTTACTAAAAGTTCCAGATCACGTGCTTCTTTTCAAGCTTGAATTTAAGTATCTAAGTTCAGTGATCGTTTTATTTATTTTCATCTCTGTTAGATAAGTGCCTGAATGAAGTTTTGCTTGCAAGCTCATACACTTTTATTCTCAAAATATGTGTTTAATTCTATACAACAGATCAAGAAATCTTGGGTTTATTGTAGGCAGAAATTCAAACAGAGAGGGAGAGAATCCTCCTCTTGGATACATCAAAATCACCTGTTGGAACGATACATGCAGGAGGGCATTATGATTTTATTGTGGAACATGATGTCAAGGAACTTGGAGCTTATACGTATGTAGTAACAGACTGATTTTGCTATCTCCTGCGATTTCTTTCATTAATTATTTTTCCCCTGACATGACCGTGATTTGTTGCATGACAAAAAATTAGGATGGTTTGTACCGCGTTGTATAATGATGGTGATGGTGAACGAAAATATCTTCCACAGTTTTTCAAGTTTGTTGTTGCGAACCCATTATCAGTTAGGACAAAGGTACTATCCCATGCCTTCAGAAAGAAATGAAATAATTCTAATGTACATGCTGCCCTGAGGTAGCTTCAAAGGCATTTATTGCTTCTACTTTGTTCTTTGAAATCTTCTCTTGGCTTTTCTTTTAATTTTTCATTCAGAATTGTAATGTTTCTTGCCTCTGTTGTGCAGGTCCGCACCGTCAAGGTAGGTTGAGATTGACTTGAATTCTCTAATGTAAGTGCAAAAGCCTAGATATTCATGCTGCTGCAATTAGATTCTTTTAATGTAATTAAACCATTGAAATAAAAGGTTAAATTGGCTTGGCACTTATTGCTTTTTGATTTTATAAATCAAGTTGATATCAAACGAATTCCTAAAGCTAAAAGTTAAGTTTTAGAGCCTCTATCCCTCCTTAACTGAGCAATGTGAAAGGAAAGGGCAAGGGCTACCCTCCATTATGTAACCCAGCTTCAGTGTTTTCTTTTGGCTTTCTTTCCTTTTGTTGTTTCTCATTTTTTATCATTAAAACCAAAGTGCGCAGATGTGCATGTATCCTTCTGTTGCAACTTGCAAGTCAGTTTTTGCAATATGTAAAGTTAACATCTCCTGCTTGGAGTTGCTCGTTTGGTTTTATAGTTGTCGATAATGTCTAGTGCAGCGAATACTAGTTTAAATCTGTAATAGCTGAGTGTTTCCATCTCAGGAAACTACCTATTTAGAAGCTTGCATAGAGAATCATACAAAATCAAACCTTTATGTGGACCAAGTTGAGTTTGAACCAGCTCCTCATTGGACTGCTAAAATACTAAAAGCTGATGAACTCTATCCTGCAGATAACTCGTCAACTGGGTAAGTAGTGGACATATCACATGGATGTATCCTTTTGATTATTTTATTCTCAGCAGCTTGTCCTTGCAATGCTATCAAGTCCTATTTGATTTTCTCTATGATTGTTTAACTAAAATTATTGTAATATTTTCTTATTTGTTGATAATCATTTACTGGCAGAGAGATAGTTAAGCCACCTATTCTTGTTAGATCTGGTGGGGGAATTCACAATTACCTTTATCAAATGAAAATTTCTTCACCTGGTTCTGAACAAGTGAAGGCAAAGAGGAGTAGTATCCTTGGTAAACTTCAGATATCGTGGCGTACAAACCTGGGTGAACCAGGCCGCTTGCAAACACAACAAATTCTTGGCAATGTAAGTTAAGCACTCTTTTTATTTTAAATGACTTCATATTCTCTATTCTGAAATATGTACCATATAAAGAAATCATTTGTCTTTTATTCATTTTTGAAAAAAAAAAAAAAGAAGGAAAAACACTATCAAACGCTCTATGTTATGTTTATTGAGTTTGAGATCTGCATAAATATCAATACCTAAAAAAGAATTATTGAAATCATTCTGATATGTTTTTCCTCTTTTTCAGCCTAGTAGTTGCAAAGAGATTGAGCTGCAAGTTCTGGGGATACCATCTTTAATCATTTTGGATAAGCCCTTCTCTGTATGTTTATTATTAAATGCAATTCTTTTACATTTTGGGAAACTTTTTTTTTTAAATAGAAAACCTTTTCATCCTAAAGACAAAACTTAAGGTCTGCCTAGAGTATCTTGCTTTGCTTCTTAAGGTCTTCAGCTTCGTCCTAAAGGAATTTTTAATCAACCTTTAAATGACTTAGTCTCTATCTTGCAGGTACATCTGAATCTCACAAACCATACAGACAGTGAGTTGGGCCCATTTGAGGTCTGGTTATCAAAAAATAGTGCACACGAGAAGTTTGTTATGTTCAATGGTCTTCAGACAATGGTAATTGATTCAATTGACTTCCGACATTAGCTTATCATCTTTTGTCCAAAACTATTGTATTATCTTCTTTCTGACACTTCCTGGCAGCATATATACCTAAAGCTTACCTTTATTGGTAGAGGTAGAGGGTGATAAATGGAATTTTGGATTAGATTATGTTCTTAGAACTTCTTGATGAAGAGAGATTTGTGCTAGGTGGGTGGCTAAAGTGATATGTCACACCACATAACATGTATACATGAAGGATATGGTAGAAATTCATATGAATCTTGCCTTTACTTCTTGATGAAGAGGGAGATGTGGTTGTTGGCATTTAAAGGAATCTGGTCAGTCTGCATGAAATGTATGTATTAATGGTATAGTTGAAATTTCTGTCAATGTAATCTGGTCGTGACAACTGAGGATTGCTTAGATTTGTCCAATCAAGCCTCAAAATAACCGGATAAGTGAATCTTTTCTTAAATATTAGGCTCACAAGTTACTTTTCTATCATTTTCCATTGTTGCCATGAGGTACTGTTTACATGTATGAGGTTGTTGCATGCACAACTCTGATGAATTGCTTTCTTTTGTCTTCTGATAAGACTCAGTACCCCAGTAATATTAGTAAACATCTATAATTATACTTTATCTGTTCACTTAATATCTTAAAATATGGAAGTTATGATTTGCTGCAATACTTACATATGGATTTGACCCTTTTCGTACAGGCATTACCAGCAGTGGAGGCATTCGGTTCCACTGATTTCCATTTGGTATGAAGATGATTTACAGGCAATCATTTACTATAAAATGGAAGATGTCACATTATTTACTACTTATTCTACTTCTCCCTTGTATAAACTGCTAAAGACAGTTGGATTACTGCTAAGATTTTTGCTACCATTGTAATAATTTATGTGTTCTACTTTGCATGTTGCAGAACGTGGTTGCAACTAAACTCGGAGTCCAGAGAATTAGTGGACTTATAGTGTTTGACACAAAAGAGAAAAAAACTTTTGAACCTTTGGCAGATGTGGAGGTTGGTATCATGTTATATGTTTTCTTGTAATATCAAATTGTTAACATCAATTTAGTTCTAATTAGATTTGTCAATTAGGCGAGTCGAGTTGATTTTGGATCTAATCAATTCAGATTTTAAAACTTCTTAGAACATTTCGGGTCTAGGTTATTGTGGGATCAAATTTTGCTAGTTGGTTCATCTTGGGTTAAAATCATTTCACGTTCCTTGTTTAGGTTTCGATTGTTGCCTTCATATGATCAAATAGGGTTGGATCAGGATCAGATTTGGGTTAGACTTCAACATGTCTAATTCTAATATGTATCTCATCGATTGAATTTTGCAGATCTTCGTGGAGTCAGATTGATTTATTAAGTAGTTCTCATTTGTCAGGGCTTGATGAAAGGTTGAACCATCAACTTAAAAAGGTGTATTTGATGTAATGGCATCAATTAGATTGCGCAGCTATGAAGCAGACGGTAAAATAGTTAATTACCACTCTTGCTCCCCTATGGTCAATTACAAAAGGTCATATTTTTGCAATCTTCATATGATCAAATGCTAAGCTGCATCATTTATTAGATGATAAAACTCTTCCAGGCATTTCAGTTATCAAGCCATGTTAGGATTTCTTTTCTAATTTTTTTCATTTTATTTATCAAACATGCCTTTTACAAGGCATTTTACGATTTCATAAACGAGGAAATAACCCCCCCCCCAACAAAAAAAAAAAACATAATAAAATGTGGGTCATTTAGTATTGAATTATTCAAGCTTTGGAGCCTCGCAGTGCCCAATTGGCTTCGCTACCAACTCGGGGCATCCTACTTGTTCTCGACTGAGCATCGGCCATGAAATTGGCACCACACATCACCCCTTCACTGTCAATTCTTGGCATTGCCTTCATTTTGCTCCTCGGATGCTCAAAACTCGTCAATCCTTGCTCACTGTGGAACATACACCCTGTATTCACACACACAAAATGTTAATACAATTGTTTTGTACGGAAATCTTTTAGAATTATAATATAATACTGGTAAAAACTAATCAATATGAAGCACACATTACCAGGTGGAAATGGTGCAAATGATTTAGCACAGCTTTCTTTTATAAGCTTCAAGTTATCTGAAACAACTACTGATCCATCAGCTGCTACACCCCAATAGAGTTTAACCCTTTCATCTGCACCCTACACACCATTAAATAAAAACCAATTAATTAATTTAATAAGAAAATATACATTTGAATCATCCCAATTATATGGAGAAGTTGACTTTGAAAATGGTCTTACCAGTGCAGCAAATACACTTCCAGCTTTGCTATCATACACCACAAATCCATAGCTGCCTTCAAGATCCTTAAGGACCTGGTCAGCCGGGTACGGACCACGGTCGCGGAGGGTCCGATATGCTTCGATGATAAACATGGCTTCATTGGTGCCCTTTGACAGCCCATACTGCTTTAGCAGGCTGCTCAAATTATTCAAATCCCCCAAGAATATGCAGTATATTTCATCCACTCCACAGAACAACCTACATTTCCATCAAAATCCAGAAACTTCAATTAAACAAAAAATAAATGGGTTTCTTTCTTTGAGGACAGAGAGGTTATTATTTTACCTTTGATGATTGGGGAAACGATTCTCTGTGGGAGCATAAGCAAAGCAAGCTGAGGATCCGAACCCCATTGAGAAAGCATTGTTGGGATTTGAAGAAAGGAAATGGTTGATGATTTGATTGGGAAGCTTGGTCTTGTTTGATGAAGTGAGTGAAGCTGGGCTATGCAGCTCCTTTGGTGGATTCATTAATTCTTTCTTGAAAATGCCTAACATCCTTTCACTTTACGAAAACTAAAAATGGAGATTGATTCAAAAGGAGAGCTAGAAGCAGGTAGTTTGAAATGAAGATGAAGATGAGATATTGAGAAAAAGCCCCGTAATGGGTTATATATACAATTGAAGGATGATCCATAAAAACGTGGCAACATTATCCAAAACTCGATAATTGATGCCTAGATCACACGTCAATATCGAAATGTAGATATATTAGTTCACACTTCACAACAACCTTTTGAAATTTAAAAGAGTTAATTACAACTAAGGTTCCAAATTACAACCCAGATTTTAAATTAGTCTTTAACTTTTAAAATATTTAATGTAATCCTCAAATATAAATATTGTATCAAGCAGATTTTTGTGGACCTAGGCATCATTTTGGATAGCATGTGGACTAAATTGTAAGCATGTGTACTTATTGTGTATACAACTTAGATCTGATGTGTTAAAGGAAAAAAGAAATAGCTTTCTTAAATTTTGTTAACGCTGCTTTCTTTTAAAAAAACATATCATATTCAAGTTGCTTATGTAGTAGTTACACACGAGTTTACAAATATGCTTTACATCCAATGGAGTGACATTGAACAATTAATTGATTGTTAATTTGATAGAACGGTCTAATTGACACAATTTTGATATTTTGAATATTTGATTATAATGTTACTGAAGTTACGGATTAATTTAAACTTTGGATAATAGTTTTAGGATATATAGTGTATTTAACCATTTTTATTTTCTTTATACTTTTATATAAATATTACTTTAGTTGTATATGTATTTAAAAATTACTACAAATTCAATTTTGTATCATTAAAAACATTTATTCTTCTTACAGTGGATTTTAATGGTTTTCATGTAAACCAGATAAAATATTGCATGGATAAGGACTTATCTTGAAAATTTAAAAGTATAAAACCTTTGTAATATTTTAACCTAAATATATTTGGAAAGAGACAGGAAACTTTATCCTAAAACATAAAATTATTGTAAAAATATTTGAACCAACCATCAATTGGAACACTGAAAAAAATATTTATTTTATATAATTTTTTATCATTTCCATAAACCATATGGTTCCTTTCCCAATTTCCAATTTTGGGCAAATATTAGAAACATCAAAATTACCATCGGGGGACTATTTCTTTTTTCATAATAAACAATAATAACTTCCAATATTGAATGATTTGTTCAAAGTTAATCATAATATATAGGGATCCAAGAAACTTGTCTCACGGCTATCCTTCTTAGCCACAAAAAACCCAATGAATGGAAGTGACGGTGAACCCAGTCAGCACATTAATTTGATTAATTTCTTTAAGGTTAAAATATTTCATAGGTATTTGTGTTTTTCACAAATTTAAGATTTAGTCCCTCTATTTTTCATATTTTAAAATTTAAGTTCAATTATTAACATTCTTAATTTTTTATTAAATTCAGGTTTATTATAATATTAATTTTTTAATTATATTACTATCAAGTGAGTATTTTTTAATTTTAAAATATCTAATTTTAAAAAATAATTTAACAATGTTAAATGTTAGAATTTTTAAATCTAAAAAACAGAGAGATTATAGGGAGTATATTTTAACATTTTTTTAATTTTTATTCAGATTACTAGTATATGTAGGAGGACGAAGATTCGAGTGGGCTGAAACGCATTATCCTCTTATTAATTATTTGATATAAATTAAAAGTAAATGGCTATGTTAACCTTTGGGCCTTGGGTATCCCAATACCAGTATAATTTATTTTTTACAATTAACGGATATACTTTGTTTTATTATTTAAAAAAAATTCAGAAATCTATATCCAGTATTATATAAAAACTCAAAGATTGTACGGTTTTAAATATTAAGTAGATAATGTCGATCGAGTCTTAACTCAATTGATATGAGTATTATTGTCAATACATGAGTATGTCGGTTCTAATGCATTGAAACGTATTATCCTTCTATTTAAAAGTTGAGGAGAGACTATAAATAATTTAAACATTATATCAAAAGAGTAAAATCTATAATGAAATTTTTTAACAAATAAATAAATATAATTCAGATTTAATTTGATATAGATAATAAAAAAAATTAAAATTTAAATATATTTGTGGAGAATTAAATTCGGATAAGACTTTTTGCCATCAACATAACCTTCCTGTTGCATCTATGCTTGATTTGACCTTATCACCGACGAATAATAAAAATATATCACTTTTCCATATAAATTTAATTTTAAATTTTAGAGATAATATTATTCAGACTAATGGCAAATTTTAAAAGAAATTATTTTATGAATCATAAAAAAAACATGAAATATATTTCGAAATATAAAAAATAATAATAAATTTTAATACATTTAGTTAAATTTAACTAATTTATCCTTTTTATCGTTTTAATCAAAAAATTTCCTTGAATTATTTTAACTACGAATTTTCAAAATTTTTAGTTAAATTATTAAAATTTTGACGGCACCGACGTAATAATTATTTGTACTTCGTAAAAATATAAAAAAATCCAAAAAATTTTAAATATCTTCCACATCAGTAACTAAAATACATGAAGACTATCCTCTTAGTCCATTAAGATCTTAACAACTTAGTCTAAATTATTATCCAATAAAAAATAATTTAACTAAAATTTAAAAGTTGGGATTTAAAAGCTAAAATGATAAAAAAATAAAGTCAAAATGAAAAATAGTAAATATTAAAAACTAAATTTAATATTATATATTTTTTATTCGTAAAGGTAATAAATAGCAAAAATGTCAACCAAATGAGCCTTTAGAATCAGACACGCACAAAAAAAAAAAAAGCTATTGGCCCGGCCTATTTTCTAGAAGGCTTATGCATATAAACTTTTGGAAAAATTGGTCTAAAGGGCTTTCAAGTGATTATAAATTGATCTTTGGTTGAATAAATCTTAAATTTGTGAGAATGTTGCAGATTGGTGGGCTGGACAGCCCATTTTATTCTAAGAATTCATTCAAGGACTAATTTCGTATTATTGTAATAGTTGAACTATGCTTTATTTTTATTTTTTGAAAAAAAAATCGAAAAGTGCTACAAAAATATACAATGAAAAAGTTTGATTTGTAAAGTGTTCAGTATTACGGTAAAAAATTATAACAGAAATTTGAAATATTCGTTTATACGTAATGTTAGAAACTAAATCATAAATAAATTTAATGATATTTAGTTAATTTAATATAGTGATACATGAAATATACATTTTAAACACAATTAATGATAAATAAATAATTTAAATAATTTAGTATAATAATACTTGAAATACAAATACAAAATAATTTAAATTTTAAATATTTTTTTAAATAATTAATATAAATAAGAGTGTTTTGATGATAATTAATATAATTATACTTAAAATATTAAAGAAAAATATCTTTAAATTTTATATAATTTCTAAAAAAAATGCTATTTAAGAGTTAGTGATTACTTTTTTATTTACTTGAATAAGTAAATTAAAGAACATTTATGGAAAATATTTTGCAACTTTGTCAAAAAAAAAGTCCAAACCCATAAATAGAGTTGAGTTTATCAAATAAAAATTCAAAGAATTAAAAATAAAATAAAAACGAATTATCAAAGACAATTCGATAAATTCAATAAATCCAATAGAATGGAACTCAATCCTTAAATAAATTAAATGTTGGCATTGAATAATGGGTAAAGATTTTTTTTAATGAATTATAAGAGGAAGATAAAATCCTAACAGTAACGCGACTAACGTAACTTAAATTCAGGTTATATTTAGAACGATGAACACTATAACTATTGTACTAATACACAAGATGCGGTGGGTAAAATATTTAATCATTAAGCGTAACAAACAAACTTTAAAAAATATTAAAGCTAAAAAAAAATTACTGCATAATTATGTTCAATCATGAGCCTTAACAAATGAACAGGAAAGAAGAAATCATGAACCTTAATAGAAATATTATCTAACATGATGCTTTAATAATTGGTCTGAATACTGTTTCAGATTTTTTTAATTGGAAATAGATTTTATATAATTTAATGGCCTAATTATATTGCTTTTATTTAGAAAAATTATTATTGAGGTCTCTATAGTAAGAATTGGATTATATTTTACTCTCCTTAATCAGAAAATAGGCAAATTAGTTTATATATGTTAGGTTAAAGAGTAAATTGATCATTTTG
This sequence comes from Gossypium hirsutum, assembly GCF_007990345.1. NCBI lineage: Eukaryota > Viridiplantae > Streptophyta > Magnoliopsida > Malvales > Malvaceae > Gossypium > Gossypium hirsutum. The sequence goes on from NC_053433.1 coordinate 2,234,563, forward strand.
TTAAAGATTTCATCCATTTTACTATTAGAATTGGTAGGTACACATAACATGCCATATATGATTGTCTGATTATTTTATTAGTCACGCTATTTTTTATTAGTACAAATGAATGAATTTTTTTAATAGAAATTATTAATTTACTTTTTAGTCTAACTATAGAAATTAATTTCCTTATTTTCTAATAGAGAGGGCAGAATACACCTTACTTATAGTACAAAAACATTTATAGTACTTTACCATAACAATACGTTGACAAAGAAAATATCACATTTTTATTTTAAGTTGTCACATATTTATAATATAGTTTATAATATTATTAGTAGATTTAAATTTGATAATATTGTTAATTTCTTTCATAAAGTAAAAATGAGACTTTCTTAAGCTCCTAATGTCGGCCATAATTCCTTTTCTTTATCATTTTAGTTTTAACGCTTAAAATTTTAATTAACTTTTTTTTAAAATAAAAAAATTATTGAACTGTTAAAATTTAATGACATCAATATTATATATATTTATTTAGGATGTGGAATTTTTTTAATTATGATTTTTTATTTTGAATTTTTTTGAAGTAGGCATGTCAGTCCGTAGGCTACCATGTTTATTATTGCTAAAGTTTAATGGTATGACTAAAATTTGAAGATGGAGAGACAAAAGTGGCAAACATTAGGGTAATTTGTCATTATATATTTTAAAGCCTTAATCATTAACCTACATGAAAATTTAATGTTAATCGAATATGTGCCTTAATGTGCCATCGATAATAGTATAAACGAATCATGTCAAACGACAACAACTAATGATTCATTCAATTCAGTATATATAATAGAAGGACTAAACTTATAATATACCTTAGTCTGAGTATTATAATTGGGTTCTAATTCGGATTAAATTGTTTTAGGATATTAATGTCTATGACTTTAGTCCTTTTATTATATATAAAAACAAAATAAATTTGTGGGAATTTAAATTTAATCAATGTAATCATATTTATTTAAAAGCAGATATTTTTAAAAAAATTAATATAAAAGAGTAGAAAAATAGATCAATATTCTTTATAAGGATTAAGTGGAGTTTGGATAGTTGTGTGGTTAAAATTATTTATCTCAGCTATAAATATTTAATCTCATCATACCAAAAATAGATTAAATATACTAATTATAAATAATATTTTAATCTCTTTATTGTATCATTAAAAAAAAAAAAAAAAACATTACAGCTAATAAAAGTTACTAATAATAATGTTCAAATGTGAGAACCTTAACAAATATTCTCTAATTATTATAGTTCTGATTGGGGTTTTGATATATTATGCTTATTTGACATAATATAATATTAATTGTAAAATAATTGAAAATAATATTATATAAATATTATTTTACAACATAAATCGGATTTGGTAGTTTAGTCGTCTAATTGTGGTTTGAATCCTTCTTTATATTGAAATTAGATTTAATTTTTATATTCTAATTTGAAATAATTAATAATATCTATGATATTATTAGCAGATTCAATTTGATAGTATTATTGGTTTTTTAACAACTTTAATCATCAAATGAAGTGTAGATTTATAATTAATTGAAAATGATGCTTGGCCCTCGGAATGGGAAAATTTTACTTAAGTCCTTCAAAAATTAAAATTATAATGTAATGATAAAA